>NC_079546.1:24231775-24876745 GCF_015846415.1 Triplophysa dalaica | reverse complement strand
GAGGGTACACGAGGACATTTTTGAGAAAAGCCTTTAAACAATTCAAACAGAAAACTCAAAATGCAAAAAAAGACGACAAGATCATACCGTTTGTAAATACATTTTCGGAAATGAGTGTCCAACTCAACCTAGAAACTAAAGCAAATTTCCAGAAGTTTTTGTCACATACACCATATCTTAAAGAACACAAAATCATTTCCGCATTTAGGAGAAATAAGAATCTCAAGGATCTTTTGGTCAAAAGCAAATTAACCCCGATAAACACAAAACGGAGCAAAAGAGGGACCACACCTAAATATTATGAAACCAAAAATTGGATCACCAGTCACTACACAAAACACATTTTCAAATTAAAAAGACCCCTCAGTCCTCAGACCGAAAATTGTGTATACATAATTTCATGCCACAAATGTGCCAAACAATATGTGGGACAAACAAAAAATTCCATTCGAATAAGAATGCATCGTCACATACAGAACATCACAAAAAAAGAGGAGAAACACACACACATTGTCAACCATTTTATTAAACACGATATCTCATCCTTAAGAGTCACAGGTCTAGAGTCAAACACACATTGGACATTAAAAGACAGATTAATGGCAGAAACAAGATGGATCAACAAACTAGAAACTCGTTTTCCGAGAGGTCTGAACGACTGAAACCAAAAAAGTACTCATGCTAAGAGCAATAACTTGGACCCACCATCCCCAATCCGGACCTTGACACCTAAAATTACACCCCTACAAAATAATGACCCTAACCCAATTTGGACCCACCCTACCAAAACTTCCTCCCTAAACCTAAAATGGAGACCCCTCTAAAATTCTCTAACCTAACAATTTGGACCCACTTTAACGAAACTCTGACCCTAAACCTAAATGGAGATCCCTTAAAATCCTACACCCCCTAAAAAATGTGACCCACCCTACTACAACTCTAAACCTAAAAGGAGACGCCCCTAAAAATTCTCTAACCTAACAATTTGGACCCACTTTACCGAAACTCTGACCCTAAACCTAAAATGGAGACCCCTTAAAAATCCTATACCCTCAAAATTTGGACCCACCCTACTACAACTCTGCACCTAAACCTAAAAGGAGACCCCCTTAAAATTATTTAACCTAACAATTTGGACCCACCCAACCGAAACTCTGAACCTAAAACCAAAATGGAGACATCTTTAAAATTCCAGAAACCTAAAAATGTGGACCCACCCTACCAAAACTGTTCCTAACACCTAAACCTAAAAAGAGACCCCCTTAAAATGATGTAACCTAACAATCGGGACCCACCCTACCGAAACTCAACTAAAACCTAAATGGAGACATCTTTTAAATTCTAGAAACCTAAAAATTTGGACCCTCCCTACCAAAACGCTGAAAAAACAAAAAAATGTTTAACCTGATCATAAGCCGGGGTCTTTCGTGGACTGGAGATGGAGAGTGCAAAACTCATCCCTGGACATTGTTTGGGGTGTGAGATGTTTATTCCCCTAATAGAGCCAGTGCCTCTCCACCTGTTAGAGAGACCCAGGACATTGATTAATAAAATAAAAATAAAAACAAAATTAATAAACAATTTGATTACTTACAACATGATGAAGGAAAATATGAATCCTCCCTAAAAGATTAAAACTCATATACAGCAGGAGACAAGAAACATCAACACTATGGAAACAAAACAGGTTTAAAAATTATTCTTATGTCATACATGATTGTCCTGATTTTTTAAGAAAAATTCATATGAATACAAACTAAAACCAGAAATAATTATAATAAAAACATGATCCTAAAATAAAAATCCTGAATGAACAAACCTAAAAAAGCATTGCTCTCAGAAGTGGGAGGAGCCCTGCTCACTCACTCTGTATAAATAGCAGCTGCGCACAACTCACCTTCACTTCTACTGAAACAACACACGAGAGCTTTTCTATAGAGCTATGAGATACTTATTCAAGCCAGCCTGAGGAAGATACAGATTGTATCGAAACGTCGCGACTGTGCTTGAATTTCACAAAATAAAAATCGATCGATTCTACTCATTAAAACTTCCACTTATTATCCTGCACCTAGAAAAGGACGGATATAGAGTTTAGGAAATTAAATCTTTCCCCTCCTTATTTTTGTAAAACACCTTGAGACATCTGATTTCGGTGGGATCAAAAATAAGATACCAATATAACAACATTTGGAGACAATACTTTTACTGAACACCAGAAAAACAACACCTGGAAACCTTTAATAAAGAATTAAATGTCCAGTAATAAATATAACAACATTTTGAGACAACACTTTGACTGAACACCAGAACAACAACACCTGGAAACCTTCAACAAAGATTCTTTTATTGAGAGACGTATGAAACGGGTCATGTGGAGACATTCGCTGAACATGCATGATTCAGATAAACGGAGGCGTGGACCTCCTCGAGAGGATTATTACACGCAGAACCTATACCGTCGGGATAGGAGATTCACAAGAGCCCCGGGCAGGGATCGCTCTGGGTACGTTGAAAATCAAACAGATCATAGATACACAAAATCAGATCACACACGGAGGCCCTTTCGAAGGGATAGGTCTGAAGGAAGTAAAGAACGCGAATATATCCAAGCTTCCCCTCACTTCAGAACTACAACCAAAACCGTGTATAGAATCTTGCGTCTGGTACATCACCTACAAAACGTGACGACAAAGATTAAAAACAACCAACCGATTACATTCAAAAGAATGACAAACTATTTAATTGACACCGTCAAACCGGTTGCATCAACAAACAAATCACAACAACTATTAGAAGGCAACGCAAAAAACTGGGCCTACACGACACAATTGATTCTAGAACAACACTACGAGTCATTGATTGAGGTGTCAATTGGTGAGCTAAAAAATACTGTGACGAACGACGAATGGAGAGCGCCTTTCAGAATTGCAAAAAAGTGGGCCGTACGCAATTTTGGACGCAAATTTAGATCGGAAACTTTCGAACAGACGGAAGCACTCATTACCGCCGAATTTCCAAGTCGCACAGCACAAAGAAACAACGAGGCATCTACCTCACGTGTGGAAGCAGGACAAAGACCTCGAATGACCACGACCGAAACCCAAACATCTTCGGCCCCGGTCGAAAGCGCCTCATTCCATAAGGACTTTCCTCCTCTTCCTCCACCGGAAGGCGGTCCCGCCCCAAAAGAGCAAAGGACTAAAAAGTCCAAGAGAATCTCGGCACCTTGCGTGAACTTTACTCCAATGAATGAGATCGACATGTGCCCGACTCCTTCCCTACGCGTGATCGAGGAGAAGCCAACCGAGCTGAAAGATGGAAACGAGCAACAGTCTTCTCTGCCCACGGACACACATAAAGCACAAATTCACACACCGGGCAACACAACACCAATGTCATCCATCGAAGTGGAGCTATCGACCTACTCCGGATCCTTTGGAGAACAAAGAAGCCCACCGGAAGTACCGACGGAGGAACTTATTTTTCTAGACACAGACCCAGACCCGCTCACATACACATCACACGGAACACAGATCTCACCAGAAATTGCTCTGGTGGGACGGACACGTACACGTACACAGGACAAAACTCCTGTCACACCAGACGATCAAACAACACCTACCAGGCCCGTCAGACACATATCGACGAACAAAAAATCCTCTGACTGGTGCCTGACGATAAGAAAGAAATTTGTGATCATTGGAGACTCAAATGTGTCAAAATTTCCTACGGTCATAGCTCCAGATCTACAAATGGATAGCTACCCGGGTGCCAACTTCAAACATGCAAAAGACCTCATCAAAAAAGCCACCATCACCACGAACGTGGAACAATTGATTCTATCATTCGGAATCAATAACAGACAACAACGTCTCAAACAAACGGCAATCAAACAACTACAGAGCACTTACAGAGAAGCGAAGATCAAATTCCCAAAGACGGAAATCTTTATTCCTGTAATTAATTTCTCCCGGACACTACCGGTCGAGGACCAACTCATCATAGAAGAATTAAACACCTACATTAGAAAAAAGTGACACACATCCCGGCTTTGCCAAAAGAAAAATTCAAAGTAGAACCGGACGGCATACACTGGAAGGCGGACACCGCCAAAGCCATCCTACAACATTGGCAACAGCATTTAAACTCATAACCGGCCACATTCACACAAATGAACCCGATCGCCACATGATCATTAACCTTTCGAAGAATTACACACTCACACCAGCACAAACAACACTCTTACGAAGGGGCCTGACATTCATTCCCACGCTAAAATTGGCCAGGGACCGAAAGAAAAAATTAAAATTTGATTTACAGACCTATCATCGTAGGTTAAAGCTTAAGGTTTTCTTTGAAGGAAAACGTAAGGAATCAAGAAACTACCATTCACACACAACTCCGATTGGACACCTTCACTATGCCGTCTACCAATCCAAATCAGACACATCATCACGGCAGACAATTATGCCCTGAGAAACTTGAATTGGGGGCAAAGAGTGACACCCAATTTAACCCGAGCGGAGGTCAGGGCCTTACGTGAACTACAAAATAACAAAAACATCGTCATTAAACCCGCTGACAAGGGAAATGCAATAGTGATCTTGGACCGACAACAATATGTTTGGGAAGCGGAGAGACAACTAAACAATGAGGACCATTATGCTAAATTATCCAGACCAATATATCTAGAAACGAAGGAAGAAATTAAGGACATCATACAGAATCTTTGGAATCTCAAATACATCAATCACAAACAGAGAGAATATTTACTGGGAAGCCACACTCCGAGACTGAGACAATTTTATTTACTTCCAAAAATACACAAGGACCCTACAACCTGGAGTACACCAAACGAAATCCCCCCCGGCAGACCCATAGTCTCGGACTGCGACAGCGAATCTTACTGTACCGCGGAGTACATTGAATACTTTCTTGGCCCGATCTCACGGAAGCACCCTAGCTATCTGAAAGATACGTACGATTTTATTGAAAAAATTGGCAAAATAAAGATTCCCCCTAATGCATTCTTATTCACAATGGACGTAGACAGCTTGTACACAAACATTGAAACCGAAGCGGGATTGCGGGCAGTACAAAAGTGTTTTGAAAAATACCCAAACCCACGAAGACCTACAAAACAATTAATGGAACTCCTAAAAATCAACTTGACTAAAAACGATTTCGAATTCGACTCTCAATTCTACTTACAACGAAAAGGCACGGCCATGGGTAAGAAATTTGCGCCCTCATACGCCAACATATTCATGGCTGAATGGGAAGAATCTGCTCTGGCATCGGCCCCATTGAAACCCCTTCACTACTATAGATTCCTCGATGACATCTGGGGAATCTGGACGTATTCCGAGGAACAATTTCTACAATTCGCACAACACTTAAATACACATCAAAGATCAATTAAAATAAAACACGTCATCAATGACACTTCGGTGAATTTTTTGGACCTAATCTCATTCAAAGGAACACGATTTCAAGAAACCGGACAGTTAGATTTCAAGGTGTACTTTAAATCGACAGACACGCACTCACTCCTACACAAAAACAGCTACCATCCCCGACATACGTTCAAAGGAATCGTCAAATCACAACTATTGAGATTCTACAAAATCTGTAATAATGAAAAACATTTCATGGAAGCAACCAGGACTCTTTTTAAGGCCCTAAGAATCAGAGGGTACACGAGGACATTTTTGAGAAAAGCCTTTAAACAATTCAAACAGAAAACTCAAAATGCAAAAAAAGACGACAAGATCATACCGTTTGTAAATACATTTTCGGAAATGAGTGTCCAACTCAACCTAGAAACTAAAGCAAATTTCCAGAAGTTTTTGTCACATACACCATATCTTAAAGAACACAAAATCATTTCCGCATTTAGGAGAAATAAGAATCTCAAGGATCTTTTGGTCAAAAGCAAATTAACCCCGATAAACACAAAACGGAGCAAAAGAGGGACCACACCTAAATATTATGAAACCAAAAATTGGATCACCAGTCACTACACAAAACACATTTTCAAATTAAAAAGACCCCTCAGTCCTCAGACCGAAAATTGTGTATACATAATTTCATGCCACAAATGTGCCAAACAATATGTGGGACAAACAAAAAATTCCATTCGAATAAGAATGCATCGTCACATACAGAACATCACAAAAAAAAGGAGAAACACACACACATTGTCAACCATTTTATTAAACACGATATCTCATCCTTAAGAGTCACAGGTCTAGAGTCAAACACACATTGGACATTAAAAGACAGATTAATGGCAGAAACAAGATGGATCAACAAACTAGAAACTCGTTTTCCGAGAGGTCTGAACGACTGAAACCAAAAAAGTACTCATGCTAAGAGCAATAACTTGGACCCACCATCCCCAATCCGGACCTTGACACCTAAAATTACACCCCTACAAAATAATGACCCTAACCCAATTTGGACCCACCCTACCAAAACTTCCTCCCTAAACCTAAAATGGAGACCCCTCTAAAATTCTCTAACCTAACAATTTTGGACCCACTTTAACGAAACTCTGACCCTAAACCTAAATGGAGATCCCTTTAAAATCCTACACCTACCCCTAAAATGTGACCCACCCTACTACAACTCTAAACCTAAAAGGAGACGCCCCTAAAAATTCTCTAACCTAACAATTTGGACCCACTTTACCGAAACTCTGACCCTAAACCTAAAATGGAGACCCCTTAAAAATCCTATACCCTCAAAATTTGGACCCACCCTACTACAACTCTGCACCTAAACCTAAAAGGAGACCCCCTTAAAATTATTAACCTAACAATTTGGACCCACCCAACCGAAACTCTGAACCTAAAACCAAAATGGAGACATCTTTAAAATTCCAGAAACCTAAAAATGTGGACCCACCCTACCAAAACTGTTCCTAACACCTAAACCTAAAAAGAGACCCCCTTAAAATGATGTAACCTAACAATCGGGACCCACCCTACCGAAACTATGCAACTAAAACCTAAATGGAGACATCTTTTAAATTCTAGAAACCTAAAAATTTGGACCCTCCCTACCAAAACGCTGAAAAAACAAAAAAATGTTTAACCTGATCATAAGCCGGGGTCTTTCGTGGACTGGAGATGGAGAGTGCAAAACTCATCCCTGGACATTGTTTGGGGTGTGAGATGTTTATTCCCCTAATAGAGCCAGTGCCTCTCCACCTGTTAGAGAGACCCAGGACATTGATTAATAAAAATAAAAATAAAAACAAAATTAATAAACAATTTGATTACTTACAACATGATGAAGGAAAATATGAATCCTCCCTAAAAGATTAAAACTCATATACAGCAGGAGACAAGAAACATCAACACTATGGAAACAAAACAGGTTTAAAAATTATTCTTATGTCATACATGATTGTCCTGATTTTTTAAGAAAAATTCATATGAATACAAACTAAAACCAGAAATAATTATAATAAAAACATGATCCTAAAATAAAAATCCTGAATGAACAAACCTAAAAAAGCATTGCTCTCAGAAGTGGGAGGAGCCCTGCTCACTCACTCTGTATAAATAGCAGCTGCGCACAACTCACCTTCACTTCTACTGAAACAACACACGAGAGCTTTTCTATAGAGCTATGAGATACTTATTCAAGCCAGCCTGAGGAAGATACAGATTGTATCGAAACGTCGCGACTGTGCTTGAATTTCACAAAATAAAAATCGATCGATTCTACTCATTAAAACTTCCACTTATTATCCTGCACCTAGAAAAGGACGGATATAGAGTTTAGGAAATTAAATCTTTCCCCTCCTTATTTTTGTAAAACACCTTGAGACATCTGATTTCGGTGGGATCAAAAATAAGATACCAATATAACAACATTTGGAGACAATACTTTTACTGAACACCAGAAAAACAACACCTGGAAACCTTTAATAAAGAATTAAATGTCCAGTAATAAATATAACAACATTTTGAGACAACACTTTGACTGAACACCAGAACAACAACACCTGGAAACCTTCAACAAAGATTCTTTTATTGAGAGAGACGTATGAAACGGGTCATGTGGAGACATTCGCTGAACATGCATGATTCAGATAAACGGAGGCGTGGACCTCCTCGAGAGGATTATTACACGCAGAACCTATACCGTCGGGATAGGAGATTCACAAGAGCCCCGGGCAGGGATCGCTCTGGGTACGTTGAAAATCAAACAGATCATAGATACACAAAATCAGATCACACACGGAGGCCCTTTCGAAGGGATAGGTCTGAAGGAAGTAAAGAACGCGAATATATCCAAGCTTCCCCTCACTTCAGAACTACAACCAAAACCGTGTATAGAATCTTGCGTCTGGTACATCACCTACAAAACGTGACGACAAAGATTAAAAACAACCAACCGATTACATTCAAAAGAATGACAAACTATTTAATTGACACCGTCAAACCGGTTGCATCAACAAACAAATCACAACAACTATTAGAAGGCAACGCAAAAAACTGGGCCTACACGACACAATTGATTCTAGAACAACACTACGAGTCATTGATTGAGGTGTCAATTGGTGAGCTAAAAAATACTGTGACGAACGACGAATGGAGAGCGCCTTTCAGAATTGCAAAAAAGTGGGCCGTACGCAATTTTGGACGCAAATTTAGATCGGAAACTTTCGAACAGACGGAAGCACTCATTACCGCCGAATTTCCAAGTCGCACAGCACAAAGAAACAACGAGGCATCTACCTCACGTGTGGAAGCAGGACAAAGACCTCGAATGACCACGACCGAAACCCAAACATCTTCGGCCCCGGTCGAAAGCGCCTCATTCCATAAGGACTTTCCTCCTCTTCCTCCACCGGAAGGCGGTCCCGCCCCAAAAGAGCAAAGGACTAAAAAGTCCAAGAGAATCTCGGCACCTTGCGTGAACTTTACTCCAATGAATGAGATCGACATGTGCCCGACTCCTTCCCTACGCGTGATCGAGGAGAAGCCAACCGAGCTGAAAGATGGAAACGAGCAACAGTCTTCTCTGCCCACGGACACACATAAAGCACAAATTCACACACCGGGCAACACAACACCAATGTCATCCATCGAAGTGGAGCTATCGACCTACTCCGGATCCTTTGGAGAACAAAGAAGCCCACCGGAAGTACCGACGGAGGAACTTATTTTTCTAGACACAGACCCAGACCCGCTCACATACACATCACACGGAACACAGATCTCACCAGAAATTGCTCTGGTGGGACGGACACGTACACGTACACAGGACAAAACTCCTGTCACACCAGACGATCAAACAACACCTACCAGGCCCGTCAGACACATATCGACGAACAAAAAATCCTCTGACTGGTGCCTGACGATAAGAAAGAAATTTGTGATCATTGGAGACTCAAATGTGTCAAAATTTCCTACGGTCATAGCTCCAGATCTACAAATGGATAGCTACCCGGGTGCCAACTTCAAACATGCAAAAGACCTCATCAAAAAAGCCACCATCACCACGAACGTGGAACAATTGATTCTATCATTCGGAATCAATAACAGACAACAACGTCTCAAACAAACGGCAATCAAACAACTACAGAGCACTTACAGAGAAGCGAAGATCAAATTCCCAAAGACGGAAATCTTTATTCCTGTAATTAATTTCTCCCGGACACTACCGGTCGAGGACCAACTCATCATAGAAGAATTAAACACCTACATTAGAAAAAAGTGACACACATCCCGGCTTTGCCAAAAGAAAAATTCAAAGTAGAACCGGACGGCATACACTGGAAGGCGGACACCGCCAAAGCCATCCTACAACATTGGCAACAGCATTTAAACTCATAACCGGCCACATTCACACAAATGAACCCGATCGCCACATGATCATTAACCTTTCGAAGAATTACACACTCACACCAGCACAAACAACACTCTTACGAAGGGGCCTGACATTCATTCCCACGCTAAAATTGGCCAGGGACCGAAAGAAAAAATTAAAATTTGATTTACAGACCTATCATCGTAGGTTAAAGCTTAAGGTTTTCTTTGAAGGAAAACGTAAGGAATCAAAAAAACTACCATTCACACACAACTCCGATTGGACACCTTCACTATGCCGTCTACCAATCCAAATCAGACACATCATCACGGCAGACAATTATGCCCTGAGAAACTTGAATTGGGGGCAAAGAGTGACACCCAATTTAACCCGAGCGGAGGTCAGGGCCTTACGTGAACTACAAAATAACAAAAACATCGTCATTAAACCCGCTGACAAGGGAAATGCAATAGTGATCTTGGACCGACAACAATATGTTTGGGAAGCGGAGAGACAACTAAACAATGAGGACCATTATGCTAAATTATCCAGACCAATATATCTAGAAACGAAGGAAGAAATTAAGGACATCATACAGAATCTTTGGAATCTCAAATACATCAATCACAAACAGAGAGAATATTTACTGGGAAGCCACACTCCGAGACTGAGACAATTTTATTTACTTCCAAAAATACACAAGGACCCTACAACCTGGAGTACACCAAACGAAATCCCCCCCGGCAGACCCATAGTCTCGGACTGCGACAGCGAATCTTACTGTACCGCGGAGTACATTGAATACTTTCTTGGCCCGATCTCACGGAAGCACCCTAGCTATCTGAAAGATACGTACGATTTTATTGAAAAAATTGGCAAAATAAAGATTCCCCCTAATGCATTCTTATTCACAATGGACGTAGACAGCTTGTACACAAACATTGAAACCGAAGCGGGATTGCGGGCAGTACAAAAGTGTTTTGAAAAATACCCAAACCCACGAAGACCTACAAAACAATTAATGGAACTCCTAAAAATCAACTTGACTAAAAACGATTTCGAATTCGACTCTCAATTCTACTTACAACGAAAAGGCACGGCCATGGGTAAGAAATTTGCGCCCTCATACGCCAACATATTCATGGCTGAATGGGAAGAATCTGCTCTGGCATCGGCCCCATTGAAACCCCTTCACTACTATAGATTCCTCGATGACATCTGGGGAATCTGGACGTATTCCGAGGAACAATTTCTACAATTCGCACAACACTTAAATACACATCAAAGATCAATTAAAATAAAACACGTCATCAATGACACTTCGGTGAATTTTTTGGACCTAATCTCATTCAAAGGAACACGATTTCAAGAAACCGGACAGTTAGATTTCAAGGTGTACTTTAAATCGACAGACACGCACTCACTCCTACACAAAAACAGCTACCATCCCCGACATACGTTCAAAGGAATCGTCAAATCACAACTATTGAGATTCTACAAAATCTGTAATAATGAAAAACATTTCATGGAAGCAACCAGGACTCTTTTTAAGGCCCTAAGAATCAGAGGGTACACGAGGACATTTTTGAGAAAAGCCTTTAAACAATTCAAACAGAAAACTCAAATGCAAAAAAAGACGACAAGATCATACCGTTTGTAAATACATTTTCGGAAATGAGTGTCCAACTCAACCTAGAAACTAAAGCAAATTTCCAGAAGTTTTTGTCACATACACCATATCTTAAAGAACACAAAATCATTTCCGCATTTAGGAGAAATAAGAATCTCAAGGATCTTTTGGTCAAAAGCAAATTAACCCCGATAAACACAAAACGGAGCAAAAGAGGGACCACACCTAAATATTATGAAACCAAAAATTGGATCACCAGTCACTACACAAAACACATTTTCAAATTAAAAAGACCCCTCAGTCCTCAGACCGAAAATTGTGTATACATAATTTCATGCCACAAATGTGCCAAACAATATGTGGGACAAACAAAAAATTCCATTCGAATAAGAATGCATCGTCACATACAGAACATCACAAAAAAAGAGGAGAAACACACACACATTGTCAACCATTTTATTAAACACGATATCTCATCCTTAAGAGTCACAGGTCTAGAGTCAAACACACATTGGACATTAAAAGACAGATTAATGGCAGAAACAAGATGGATCAACAAACTAGAAACTCGTTTTCCGAGAGGTCTGAACGACTGAAACCAAAAAAGTACTCATGCTAAGAGCAATAACTTGGACCCACCATCCCCAATCCGGACCTTGACACCTAAAATTACACCCCTACAAAATAATGACCCTAACCCAATTTGGACCCACCCTACCAAAACTTCCTCCCTAAACCTAAAATGGAGACCCCTCTAAAATTCTCTAACCTAACAATTTTGGACCCACTTTAACGAAACTCTGACCCTAAACCTAAATGGAGATCCCTTTAAAATCCTACACCCCCTAAAAAATGTGACCCACCCTACTACAACTCTAAACCTAAAAGGAGACGCCCCTAAAAATTCTCTAACCTAACAATTTGGACCCACTTTACCGAAACTCTGACCCTAAACCTAAAATGGAGACCCCTTAAAAATCCTATACCCTCAAAATTTGGACCCACCCTACTACAACTCTGCACCTAAACCTAAAAGGAGACCCCCTTAAAATTATTTAACCTAACAATTTGGACCCACCCAACCGAAACTCTGAACCTAAAACCAAAATGGAGACATCTTTAAAATTCCAGAAACCTAAAAATGTGGACCCACCCTACCAAAACTGTTCCTAACACCTAAACCTAAAAAGAGACCCCCTTAAAATGATGTAACCTAACAATCGGGACCCACCCTACCGAAACTATGCAACTAAAACCTAAATGGAGACATCTTTTAAATTCTAGAAACCTAAAAATTTGGACCCTCCCTACCAAAACGCTGAAAAAACAAAAAAATGTTTAACCTGATCATAAGCCGGGGTCTTTCGTGGACTGGAGATGGAGAGTGCAAAACTCATCCCTGGACATTGTTTGGGGTGTGAGATGTTTATTCCCCTAATAGAGCCAGTGCCTCTCCACCTGTTAGAGAGACCCAGGACATTGATTAATAAAAATAAAAATAAAAACAAAATTAATAAACAATTTGATTACTTACAACATGATGAAGGAAAATATGAATCCTCCCTAAAAGATTAAAACTCATATACAGCAGGAGACAAGAAACATCAACACTATGGAAACAAAACAGGTTTAAAAATTATTCTTATGTCATACATGATTGTCCTGATTTTTTAAGAAAAATTCATATGAATACAAACTAAACCAGAAATAATTATAATAAAAACATGATCCTAAAATAAAAATCCTGAATGAACAAACCTAAAAAAGCATTGCTCTCAGAAGTGGGAGGAGCCCTGCTCACTCACTCTGTATAAATAGCAGCTGCGCACAACTCACCTTCACTTCTACTGAAACAACACACGAGAGCTTTTCTATAGAGCTATGAGATACTTATTCAAGCCAGCCTGAGGAAGATACAGATTGTATCGAAACGTCGCGACTGTGCTTGAATTTCACAAAATAAAAATCGATCGATTCTACTCATTAAAACTTCCACTTATTATCCTGCACCTAGAAAAGGACGGATATAGAGTTTAGGAAATTAAATCTTTCCCCTCCTTATTTTTGTAAAACACCTTGAGACATCTGATTTCGGTGGGATCAAAAATAAGATACCAATATAACAACATTTGGAGACAATACTTTTACTGAACACCAGAAAAACAACACCTGGAAACCTTTAATAAAGAATTAAATGTCCAGTAATAAATATAACAACATTTTGAGACAACACTTTGACTGAACACCAGAACAACAACACCTGGAAACCTTCAACAAAGATTCTTTTATTGAGAGAGACGTATGAAACGGGTCATGTGGAGACATTCGCTGAACATGCATGATTCAGATAAACGGAGGCGTGGACCTCCTCGAGAGGATTATTACACGCAGAACCTATACCGTCGGGATAGGAGATTCACAAGAGCCCCGGGCAGGGATCGCTCTGGGTACGTTGAAAATCAAACAGATCATAGATACACAAAATCAGATCACACACGGAGGCCCTTTCGAAGGGATAGGTCTGAAGGAAGTAAAGAACGCGAATATATCCAAGCTTCCCCTCACTTCAGAACTACAACCAAAACCGTGTATAGAATCTTGCGTCTGGTACATCACCTACAAAACGTGACGACAAAGATTAAAAACAACCAACCGATTACATTCAAAAGAATGACAAACTATTTAATTGACACCGTCAAACCGGTTGCATCAACAAACAAATCACAACAACTATTAGAAGGCAACGCAAAAAACTGGGCCTACACGACACAATTGATTCTAGAACAACACTACGAGTCATTGATTGAGGTGTCAATTGGTGAGCTAAAAAATACTGTGACGAACGACGAATGGAGAGCGCCTTTCAGAATTGCAAAAAAGTGGGCCGTACGCAATTTTGGACGCAAATTTAGATCGGAAACTTTCGAACAGACGGAAGCACTCATTACCGCCGAATTTCCAAGTCGCACAGCACAAAGAAACAACGAGGCATCTACCTCACGTGTGGAAGCAGGACAAAGACCTCGAATGACCACGACCGAAACCCAAACATCTTCGGCCCCGGTCGAAAGCGCCTCATTCCATAAGGACTTTCCTCCTCTTCCTCCACCGGAAGGCGGTCCCGCCCCAAAAGAGCAAAGGACTAAAAAGTCCAAGAGAATCTCGGCACCTTGCGTGAACTTTACTCCAATGAATGAGATCGACATGTGCCCGACTCCTTCCCTACGCGTGATCGAGGAGAAGCCAACCGAGCTGAAAGATGGAAACGAGCAACAGTCTTCTCTGCCCACGGACACACATAAAGCACAAATTCACACACCGGGCAACACAACACCAATGTCATCCATCGAAGTGGAGCTATCGACCTACTCCGGATCCTTTGGAGAACAAAGAAGCCCACCGGAAGTACCGACGGAGGAACTTATTTTTCTAGACACAGACCCAGACCCGCTCACATACACATCACACGGAACACAGATCTCACCAGAAATTGCTCTGGTGGGACGGACACGTACACGTACACAGGACAAAACTCCTGTCACACCAGACGATCAAACAACACCTACCAGGCCCGTCAGACACATATCGACGAACAAAAAATCCTCTGACTGGTGCCTGACGATAAGAAAGAAATTTGTGATCATTGGAGACTCAAATGTGTCAAAATTTCCTACGGTCATAGCTCCAGATCTACAAATGGATAGCTACCCGGGCCAACTTCAAACATGCAAAAGACCTCATCAAAAAAGCCACCATCACCACGAACGTGGAACAATTGATTCTATCATTCGGAATCAATAACAGACAACAACGTCTCAAACAAACGGCAATCAAACAACTACAGAGCACTTACAGAGAAGCGAAGATCAAATTCCCAAAGACGGAAATCTTTATTCCTGTAATTAATTTCTCCCGGACACTACCGGTCGAGGACCAACTCATCATAGAAGAATTAAACACCTACATTAGAAAAAAGTGACACACATCCCGGCTTTGCCAAAAGAAAAATTCAAAGTAGAACCGGACGGCATACACTGGAAGGCGGACACCGCCAAAGCCATCCTACAACATTGGCAACAGCATTTAAACTCATAACCGGCCACATTCACACAAATGAACCCGATCGCCACATGATCATTAACCTTTCGAAGAATTACACACTCACACCAGCACAAACAACACTCTTACGAAGGGGCCTGACATTCATTCCCACGCTAAAATTGGCCAGGGACCGAAAGAAAAAATTAAAATTTGATTTACAGACCTATCATCGTAGGTTAAAGCTTAAGGTTTTCTTTGAAGGAAAACGTAAGGAATCAAAAAACTACCATTCACACACAACTCCGATTGGACACCTTCACTATGCCGTCTACCAATCCAAATCAGACACATCATCACGGCAGACAATTATGCCCTGAGAAACTTGAATTGGGGGCAAAGAGTGACACCCAATTTAACCCGAGCGGAGGTCAGGGCCTTACGTGAACTACAAAATAACAAAAACATCGTCATTAAACCCGCTGACAAGGGAAATGCAATAGTGATCTTGGACCGACAACAATATGTTTGGGAAGCGGAGAGACAACTAAACAATGAGGACCATTATGCTAAATTATCCAGACCAATATATCTAGAAACGAAGGAAGAAATTAAGGACATCATACAGAATCTTTGGAATCTCAAATACATCAATCACAAACAGAGAGAATATTTACTGGGAAGCCACACTCCGAGACTGAGACAATTTTATTTACTTCCAAAAATACACAAGGACCCTACAACCTGGAGTACACCAAACGAAATCCCCCCCAGACCCATAGTCTCGGACTGCGACAGCGAATCTTACTGTACCGCGGAGTACATTGAATACTTTCTTGGCCCGATCTCACGGAAGCACCCTAGCTATCTGAAAGATACGTACGATTTTATTGAAAAAATTGGCAAAATAAAGATTCCCCCTAATGCATTCTTATTCACAATGGACGTAGACAGCTTGTACACAAACATTGAAACCGAAGCGGGATTGCGGGCAGTACAAAAGTGTTTTGAAAAATACCCAAACCCACGAAGACCTACAAAACAATTAATGGAACTCCTAAAAATCAACTTGACTAAAAACGATTTCGAATTCGACTCTCAATTCTACTTACAACGAAAAGGCACGGCCATGGGTAAGAAATTTGCGCCCTCATACGCCAACATATTCATGGCTGAATGGGAAGAATCTGCTCTGGCATCGGCCCCATTGAAACCCCTTCACTACTATAGATTCCTCGATGACATCTGGGGAATCTGGACGTATTCCGAGGAACAATTTCTACAATTCGCACAACACTTAAATACACATCAAAGATCAATTAAAATAAAACACGTCATCAATGACACTTCGGTGAATTTTTTGGACCTAATCTCATTCAAAGGAACACGATTTCAAGAAACCGGACAGTTAGATTTCAAGGTGTACTTTAAATCGACAGACACGCACTCACTCCTACACAAAAACAGCTACCATCCCCGACATACGTTCAAAGGAATCGTCAAATCACAACTATTGAGATTCTACAAAATCTGTAATAATGAAAAACATTTCATGGAAGCAACCAGGACTCTTTTTAAGGCCCTAAGAATCAGAGGGTACACGAGGACATTTTTGAGAAAAGCCTTTAAACAATTCAAACAGAAAACTCAAAATGCAAAAAAAGACGACAAGATCATACCGTTTGTAAATACATTTTCGGAAATGAGTGTCCAACTCAACCTAGAAACTAAAGCAAATTTCCAGAAGTTTTTGTCACATACACCATATCTTAAAGAACACAAAATCATTTCCGCATTTAGGAGAAATAAGAATCTCAAGGATCTTTTGGTCAAAAGCAAATTAACCCCGATAAACACAAAACGGAGCAAAAGAGGGACCACACCTAAATATTATGAAACCAAAAATTGGATCACCAGTCACTACACAAAACACATTTTCAAATTAAAAAGACCCCTCAGTCCTCAGACCGAAAATTGTGTATACATAATTTCATGCCACAAATGTGCCAAACAATATGTGGGACAAACAAAAAATTCCATTCGAATAAGAATGCATCGTCACATACAGAACATCACAAAAAAAGAGGAGAAACACACACATTGTCAACCATTTTATTAAACACGATATCTCATCCTTAAGAGTCACAGGTCTAGAGTCAAACACACATTGGACATTAAAAGACAGATTAATGGCAGAAACAAGATGGATCAACAAACTAGAAACTCGTTTTCCGAGAGGTCTGAACGACTGAAACCAAAAAAGTACTCATGCTAAGAGCAATAACTTGGACCCACCATCCCCAATCCGGACCTTGACACCTAAAATTACACCCCTACAAAATAATGACCCTAACCCAATTTGGACCCACCCTACCAAAACTTCCTCCCTAAACCTAAAATGGAGACCCCTCTAAAATTCTCTAACCTAACAATTTTGGACCCACTTTAACGAAACTCTGACCCTAAACCTAAATGGAGATCCCTTTAAAATCCTACACCCCAAAAAATGTGACCCACCCTACTACAACTCTAAACCTAAAAGGAGACGCCCCTAAAAATTCTCTAACCTAACAATTTGGACCCACTTTACCGAAACTCTGACCCTAAACCTAAAATGGAGACCCCTTAAAAATCCTATACCCTCAAAATTTGGACCCACCCTACTACAACTCTGCACCTAAACCTAAAAGGAGACCCCCTTAAAATTATTAACCTAACAATTTGGACCCACCCAACCGAAACTCTGAACCTAAAACCAAAATGGAGACATCTTTAAAATTCCAGAAACCTAAAAATGTGGACCCACCCTACCAAAACTGTTCCTAACACCTAAACCTAAAAAGAGACCCCCTTAAAATGATGTAACCTAACAATCGGGACCCACCCTACCGAAACTATGCAACTAAAACCTAAATGGAGACATCTTTTAAATTCTAGAAACCTAAAAATTTGGACCCTCCCTACCAAAACGCTGAAAAAACAAAAAAATGTTTAACCTGATCATAAGCCGGGGTCTTTCGTGGACTGGAGATGGAGAGTGCAAAACTCATCCCTGGACATTGTTTGGGGTGTGAGATGTTTATTCCCCTAATAGAGCCAGTGCCTCTCCACCTGTTAGAGAGACCCAGGACATTGATTAATAAAAATAAAAATAAAAACAAAATTAATAAACAATTTGATTACTTACAACATGATGAAGGAAAATATGAATCCTCCCTAAAAGATTAAAACTCATATACAGCAGGAGACAAGAAACATCAACACTATGGAAACAAAACAGGTTTAAAAATTATTCTTATGTCATACATGATTGTCCTGATTTTTTAAGAAAAATTCATATGAATACAAACTAAAACCAGAAATAATTATAATAAAAACATGATCCTAAAATAAAAATCCTGAATGAACAAACCTAAAAAAGCATTGCTCTCAGAAGTGGGAGGAGCCCTGCTCACTCACTCTGTATAAATAGCAGCTGCGCACAACTCACCTTCACTTCTACTGAAACAACACACGAGAGCTTTTCTATAGAGCTATGAGATACTTATTCAAGCCAGCCTGAGGAAGATACAGATTGTATCGAAACGTCGCGACTGTGCTTGAATTTCACAAAATAAAAATCGATCGATTCTACTCATTAAAACTTCCACTTATTATCCTGCACCTAGAAAAGGACGGATATAGAGTTTAGGAAATTAAATCTTTCCCCTCCTTATTTTTGTAAAACACCTTGAGACATCTGATTTCGGTGGGATCAAAAATAAGATACCAATATAACAACATTTGGAGACAATACTTTTACTGAACACCAGAAAAACAACACCTGGAAACCTTTAATAAAGAATTAAATGTCCAGTAATAAATATAACAACATTTTGAGACAACACTTTGACTGAACACCAGAACAACAACACCTGGAAACCTTCAACAAAGATTCTTTTATTGAGAGAGACGTATGAAACGGGTCATGTGGAGACATTCGCTGAACATGCATGATTCAGATAAACGGAGGCGTGGACCTCCTCGAGAGGATTATTACACGCAGAACCTATACCGTCGGGATAGGAGATTCACAAGAGCCCCGGGCAGGGATCGCTCTGGGTACGTTGAAAATCAAACAGATCATAGATACACAAAATCAGATCACACACGGAGGCCCTTTCGAAGGGATAGGTCTGAAGGAAGTAAAGAACGCGAATATATCCAAGCTTCCCCTCACTTCAGAACTACAACCAAAACCGTGTATAGAATCTTGCGTCTGGTACATCACCTACAAAACGTGACGACAAAGATTAAAAACAACCAACCGATTACATTCAAAAGAATGACAAACTATTTAATTGACACCGTCAAACCGGTTGCATCAACAAACAAATCACAACAACTATTAGAAGGCAACGCAAAAAACTGGGCCTACACGACACAATTGATTCTAGAACAACACTACGAGTCATTGATTGAGGTGTCAATTGGTGAGCTAAAAAATACTGTGACGAACGACGAATGGAGAGCGCCTTTCAGAATTGCAAAAAAGTGGGCCGTACGCAATTTTGGACGCAAATTTAGATCGGAAACTTTCGAACAGACGGAAGCACTCATTACCGCCGAATTTCCAAGTCGCACAGCACAAAGAAACAACGAGGCATCTACCTCACGTGTGGAAGCAGGACAAAGACCTCGAATGACCACGACCGAAACCCAAACATCTTCGGCCCCGGTCGAAAGCGCCTCATTCCATAAGGACTTTCCTCCTCTTCCTCCACCGGAAGGCGGTCCCGCCCCAAAAGAGCAAAGGACTAAAAAGTCCAAGAGAATCTCGGCACCTTGCGTGAACTTTACTCCAATGAATGAGATCGACATGTGCCCGACTCCTTCCCTACGCGTGATCGAGGAGAAGCCAACCGAGCTGAAAGATGGAAACGAGCAACAGTCTTCTCTGCCCACGGACACACATAAAGCACAAATTCACACACCGGGCAACACAACACCAATGTCATCCATCGAAGTGGAGCTATCGACCTACTCCGGATCCTTTGGAGAACAAAGAAGCCCACCGGAAGTACCGACGGAGGAACTTATTTTTCTAGACACAGACCCAGACCCGCTCACATACACATCACACGGAACACAGATCTCACCAGAAATTGCTCTGGTGGGACGGACACGTACACGTACACAGGACAAAACTCCTGTCACACCAGACGATCAAACAACACCTACCAGGCCCGTCAGACACATATCGACGAACAAAAAATCCTCTGACTGGTGCCTGACGATAAGAAAGAAATTTGTGATCATTGGAGACTCAAATGTGTCAAAATTTCCTACGGTCATAGCTCCAGATCTACAAATGGATAGCTACCCGGGTGCCAACTTCAAACATGCAAAAGACCTCATCAAAAAAGCCACCATCACCACGAACGTGGAACAATTGATTCTATCATTCGGAATCAATAACAGACAACAACGTCTCAAACAAACGGCAATCAAACAACTACAGAGCACTTACAGAGAAGCGAAGATCAAATTCCCAAAGACGGAAATCTTTATTCCTGTAATTAATTTCTCCCGGACACTACCGGTCGAGGACCAACTCATCATAGAAGAATTAAACACCTACATTAGAAAAAAGTGACACACATCCCGGCTTTGCCAAAAGAAAAATTCAAAGTAGAACCGGACGGCATACACTGGAAGGCGGACACCGCCAAAGCCATCCTACAACATTGGCAACAGCATTTAAACTCATAACCGGCCACATTCACACAAATGAACCCGATCGCCACATGATCATTAACCTTTCGAAGAATTACACACTCACACCAGCACAAACAACACTCTTACGAAGGGGCCTGACATTCATTCCCACGCTAAAATTGGCCAGGGACCGAAAGAAAAAATTAAAATTTGATTTACAGACCTATCATCGTAGGTTAAAGCTTAAGGTTTTCTTTGAAGGAAAACGTAAGGAATCAAAAAACTACCATTCACACACAACTCCGATTGGACACCTTCACTATGCCGTCTACCAATCCAAATCAGACACATCATCACGGCAGACAATTATGCCCTGAGAAACTTGAATTGGGGGCAAAGAGTGACACCCAATTTAACCCGAGCGGAGGTCAGGGCCTTACGTGAACTACAAAATAACAAAAACATCGTCATTAAACCCGCTGACAAGGGAAATGCAATAGTGATCTTGGACCGACAACAATATGTTTGGGAAGCGGAGAGACAACTAAACAATGAGGACCATTATGCTAAATTATCCAGACCAATATATCTAGAAACGAAGGAAGAAATTAAGGACATCATACAGAATCTTTGGAATCTCAAATACATCAATCACAAACAGAGAGAATATTTACTGGGAAGCCACACTCCGAGACTGAGACAATTTTATTTACTTCCAAAAATACACAAGGACCCTACAACCTGGAGTACACCAAACGAAATCCCCCCCGGCAGACCCATAGTCTCGGACTGCGACAGCGAATCTTACTGTACCGCGGAGTACATTGAATACTTTCTTGGCCCGATCTCACGGAAGCACCCTAGCTATCTGAAAGATACGTACGATTTTATTGAAAAAATTGGCAAAATAAAGATTCCCCCTAATGCATTCTTATTCACAATGGACGTAGACAGCTTGTACACAAACATTGAAACCGAAGCGGGATTGCGGGCAGTACAAAAGTGTTTTGAAAAATACCCAAACCCACGAAGACCTACAAAACAATTAATGGAACTCCTAAAAATCAACTTGACTAAAAACGATTTCGAATTCGACTCTCAATTCTACTTACAACGAAAAGGCACGGCCATGGGTAAGAAATTTGCGCCCTCATACGCCAACATATTCATGGCTGAATGGGAAGAATCTGCTCTGGCATCGGCCCCATTGAAACCCCTTCACTACTATAGATTCCTCGATGACATCTGGGGAATCTGGACGTATTCCGAGGAACAATTTCTACAATTCGCACAACACTTAAATACACATCAAAGATCAATTAAAATAAAACACGTCATCAATGACACTTCGGTGAATTTTTTGGACCTAATCTCATTCAAAGGAACACGATTTCAAGAAACCGGACAGTTAGATTTCAAGGTGTACTTTAAATCGACAGACACGCACTCACTCCTACACAAAAACAGCTACCATCCCCGACATACGTTCAAAGGAATCGTCAAATCACAACTATTGAGATTCTACAAAATCTGTAATAATGAAAAACATTTCATGGAAGCAACCAGGACTCTTTTTAAGGCCCTAAGAATCAGAGGGTACACGAGGACATTTTTGAGAAAAGCCTTTAAACAATTCAAACAGAAAACTCAAATGCAAAAAAAGACGACAAGATCATACCGTTTGTAAATACATTTTCGGAAATGAGTGTCCAACTCAACCTAGAAACTAAAGCAAATTTCCAGAAGTTTTTGTCACATACACCATATCTTAAAGAACACAAAATCATTTCCGCATTTAGGAGAAATAAGAATCTCAAGGATCTTTTGGTCAAAAGCAAATTAACCCCGATAAACACAAAACAGCAAAAGAGGGACCACACCTAAATATTATGAAACCAAAAATTGGATCACCAGTCACTACACAAAACACATTTTCAAATTAAAAAGACCCCTCAGTCCTCAGACCGAAAATTGTGTATACATAATTTCATGCCACAAATGTGCCAAACAATATGTGGGACAAACAAAAAATTCCATTCGAATAAGAATGCATCGTCACATACAGAACATCACAAAAAAAGAGGAGAAACACACACATTGTCAACCATTTTATTAAACACGATATCTCATCCTTAAGAGTCACAGGTCTAGAGTCAAACACACATTGGACATTAAAAGACAGATTAATGGCAGAAACAAGATGGATCAACAAACTAGAAACTCGTTTTCCGAGAGGTCTGAACGACTGAAACCAAAAAAGTACTCATGCTAAGAGCAATAACTTGGACCCACCATCCCCAATCCGGACCTTGACACCTAAAATTACACCCCTACAAAATAATGACCCTAACCCAATTTGGACCCACCCTACCAAAACTTCCTCCCTAAACCTAAAATGGAGACCCCTCTAAAATTCTCTAACCTAACAATTTGGACCCACTTTAACGAAACTCTGACCCTAAACCTAAATGGAGATCCCTTTAAAATCCTACACCCTAAAAATGTGACCCACCCTACTACAACTCTAAACCTAAAAGGAGACGCCCCTAAAAATTCTCTAACCTAACAATTTGGACCCACTTTACCGAAACTCTGACCCTAAACCTAAAATGGAGACCCCTTAAAAATCCTATACCCTCAAAATTTGGACCCACCCTACTACAACTCTGCACCTAAACCTAAAAGGAGACCCCCTTAAAATTATTAACCTAACAATTTGGACCCACCCAACCGAAACTCTGAACCTAAAACCAAAATGGAGACATCTTTAAAATTCCAGAAACCTAAAAATGTGGACCCACCCTACCAAAACTGTTCCTAACACCTAAACCTAAAAAGAGACCCCCTTAAAATGATGTAACCTAACAATCGGGACCCACCCTACCGAAACTAAAACTAAAACCTAAATGGAGACATCTTTTAAATTCTAGAAACCTAAAAATTTGGACCCTCCCTACCAAAACGCTGAAAAAACAAAAAAATGTTTAACCTGATCATAAGCCGGGGTCTTTCGTGGACTGGAGATGGAGAGTGCAAAACTCATCCCTGGACATTGTTTGGGGTGAGATGTTTATTCCCCTAATAGAGCCAGTGCCTCTCCACCTGTTAGAGAGACCCAGGACATTGATTAATAAAAATAAAAATAAAAACAAAATTAATAAACAATTTGATTACTTACAACATGATGAAGGAAAATATGAATCCTCCCTAAAAGATTAAAACTCATATACAGCAGGAGACAAGAAACATCAACACTATGGAAACAAAACAGGTTTAAAAATTATTCTTATGTCATACATGATTGTCCTGATTTTTTAAGAAAAATTCATATGAATACAAACTAAAACCAGAAATAATTATAATAAAAACATGATCCTAAAATAAAAATCCTGAATGAACAAACCTAAAAAAGCATTGCTCTCAGAAGTGGGAGGAGCCCTGCTCACTCACTCTGTATAAATAGCAGCTGCGCACAACTCACCTTCACTTCTACTGAAACAACACACGAGAGCTTTTCTATAGAGCTATGAGATACTTATTCAAGCCAGCCTGAGGAAGATACAGATTGTATCGAAACGTCGCGACTGTGCTTGAATTTCACAAAATAAAAATCGATCGATTCTACTCATTAAAACTTCCACTTATTATCCTGCACCTAGAAAAGGACGGATATAGAGTTTAGGAAATTAAATCTTTCCCCTCCTTATTTTTGTAAAACACCTTGAGACATCTGATTTCGGTGGGATCAAAAATAAGATACCAATATAACAACATTTGGAGACAATACTTTTACTGAACACCAGAAAAACAACACCTGGAAACCTTTAATAAAGAATTAAATGTCCAGTAATAAATATAACAACATTTTGAGACAACACTTTGACTGAACACCAGAACAACAACACCTGGAAACCTTCAACAAAGATTCTTTTATTGAGAGAGACGTATGAAACGGGTCATGTGGAGACATTCGCTGAACATGCATGATTCAGATAAACGGAGGCGTGGACCTCCTCGAGAGGATTATTACACGCAGAACCTATACCGTCGGGATAGGAGATTCACAAGAGCCCCGGGCAGGGATCGCTCTGGGTACGTTGAAAATCAAACAGATCATAGATACACAAAATCAGATCACACACGGAGGCCCTTTCGAAGGGATAGGTCTGAAGGAAGTAAAGAACGCGAATATATCCAAGCTTCCCCTCACTTCAGAACTACAACCAAAACCGTGTATAGAATCTTGCGTCTGGTACATCACCTACAAAACGTGACGACAAAGATTAAAAACAACCAACCGATTACATTCAAAAGAATGACAAACTATTTAATTGACACCGTCAAACCGGTTGCATCAACAAACAAATCACAACAACTATTAGAAGGCAACGCAAAAAACTGGGCCTACACGACACAATTGATTCTAGAACAACACTACGAGTCATTGATTGAGGTGTCAATTGGTGAGCTAAAAAATACTGTGACGAACGACGAATGGAGAGCGCCTTTCAGAATTGCAAAAAAGTGGGCCGTACGCAATTTTGGACGCAAATTTAGATCGGAAACTTTCGAACAGACGGAAGCACTCATTACCGCCGAATTTCCAAGTCGCACAGCACAAAGAAACAACGAGGCATCTACCTCACGTGTGGAAGCAGGACAAAGACCTCGAATGACCACGACCGAAACCCAAACATCTTCGGCCCCGGTCGAAAGCGCCTCATTCCATAAGGACTTTCCTCCTCTTCCTCCACCGGAAGGCGGTCCCGCCCCAAAAGAGCAAAGGACTAAAAAGTCCAAGAGAATCTCGGCACCTTGCGTGAACTTTACTCCAATGAATGAGATCGACATGTGCCCGACTCCTTCCCTACGCGTGATCGAGGAGAAGCCAACCGAGCTGAAAGATGGAAACGAGCAACAGTCTTCTCTGCCCACGGACACACATAAAGCACAAATTCACACACCGGGCAACACAACACCAATGTCATCCATCGAAGTGGAGCTATCGACCTACTCTGGATCCTTTGGAGAACAAAGAAGCCCACCGGAAGTACCGACGGAGGAACTTATTTTTCTAGACACAGACCCAGACCCGCTCACATACACATCACACGGAACACAGATCTCACCAGAAATTGCTCTGGTGGGACGGACACGTACACGTACACAGGACAAAACTCCTGTCACACCAGACGATCAAACAACACCTACCAGGCCCGTCAGACACATATCGACGAACAAAAAATCCTCTGACTGGTGCCTGACGATAAGAAAGAAATTTGTGATCATTGGAGACTCAAATGTGTCAAAATTTCCTACGGTCATAGCTCCAGATCTACAAATGGATAGCTACCCGGGCGCCAACTTCAAACATGCAAAAGACCTCATCAAAAAAGCCACCATCACCACGAACGTGGAACAATTGATTCTATCATTCGGAATCAATAACAGACAACAACGTCTCAAACAAACGGCAATCAAACAACTACAGAGCACTTACAGAGAAGCGAAGATCAAATTCCCAAAGACGGAAATCTTTATTCCTGTAATTAATTTCTCCCGGACACTACCGGTCGAGGACCAACTCATCATAGAAGAATTAAACACCTACATTAGAAAAAAGTGACACACATCCCGGCTTTGCCAAAAGAAAAATTCAAAGTAGAACCGGACGGCATACACTGGAAGGCGGACACCGCCAAAGCCATCCTACAACATTGGCAACAGCATTTAAACTCATAACCGGCCACATTCACACAAATGAACCCGATCGCCACATGATCATTAACCTTTCGAAGAATTACACACTCACACCAGCACAAACAACACTCTTACGAAGGGGCCTGACATTCATTCCCACGCTAAAATTGGCCAGGGACCGAAAGAAAAAATTAAAATTTGATTTACAGACCTATCATCGTAGGTTAAAGCTTAAGGTTTTCTTTGAAGGAAAACGTAAGGAATCAAAAAACTACCATTCACACACAACTCCGATTGGACACCTTCACTATGCCGTCTACCAATCCAAATCAGACACATCATCACGGCAGACAATTATGCCCTGAGAAACTTGAATTGGGGGCAAAGAGTGACACCCAATTTAACCCGAGCGGAGGTCAGGGCCTTACGTGAACTACAAAATAACAAAAACATCGTCATTAAACCCGCTGACAAGGGAAATGCAATAGTGATCTTGGACCGACAACAATATGTTTGGGAAGCGGAGAGACAACTAAACAATGAGGACCATTATGCTAAATTATCCAGACCAATATATCTAGAAACGAAGGAAGAAATTAAGGACATCATACAGAATCTTTGGAATCTCAAATACATCAATCACAAACAGAGAGAATATTTACTGGGAAGCCACACTCCGAGACTGAGACAATTTTATTTACTTCCAAAAATACACAAGGACCCTACAACCTGGAGTACACCAAACGAAATCCCCCCCGGCAGACCCATAGTCTCGGACTGCGACAGCGAATCTTACTGTACCGCGGAGTACATTGAATACTTTCTTGGCCCGATCTCACGGAAGCACCCTAGCTATCTGAAAGATACGTACGATTTTATTGAAAAAATTGGCAAAATAAAGATTCCCCCTAATGCATTCTTATTCACAATGGACGTAGACAGCTTGTACACAAACATTGAAACCGAAGCGGGATTGCGGGCAGTACAAAAGTGTTTTGAAAAATACCCAAACCCACGAAGACCTACAAAACAATTAATGGAACTCCTAAAAATCAACTTGACTAAAAACGATTTCGAATTCGACTCTCAATTCTACTTACAACGAAAAGGCACGGCCATGGGTAAGAAATTTGCGCCCTCATACGCCAACATATTCATGGCTGAATGGGAAGAATCTGCTCTGGCATCGGCCCCATTGAAACCCCTTCACTACTATAGATTCCTCGATGACATCTGGGGAATCTGGACGTATTCCGAGGAACAATTTCTACAATTCGCACAACACTTAAATACACATCAAAGATCAATTAAAATAAAACACGTCATCAATGACACTTCGGTGAATTTTTTGGACCTAATCTCATTCAAAGGAACACGATTTCAAGAAACCGGACAGTTAGATTTCAAGGTGTACTTTAAATCGACAGACACGCACTCACTCCTACACAAAAACAGCTACCATCCCCGACATACGTTCAAAGGAATCGTCAAATCACAACTATTGAGATTCTACAAAATCTGTAATAATGAAAAACATTTCATGGAAGCAACCAGGACTCTTTTTAAGGCCCTAAGAATCAGAGGGTACACGAGGACATTTTTGAGAAAAGCCTTTAAACAATTCAAACAGAAAACTCAAATGCAAAAAAAGACGACAAGATCATACCGTTTGTAAATACATTTTCGGAAATGAGTGTCCAACTCAACCTAGAAACTAAAGCAAATTTCCAGAAGTTTTTGTCACATACACCATATCTTAAAGAACACAAAATCATTTCCGCATTTAGGAGAAATAAGAATCTCAAGGATCTTTTGGTCAAAAGCAAATTAACCCCGATAAACACAAAACGGGCAAAAGAGGGACCACACCTAAATATTATGAAACCAAAAATTGGATCACCAGTCACTACACAAAACACATTTTCAAATTAAAAAGACCCCTCAGTCCTCAGACCGAAAATTGTGTATACATAATTTCATGCCACAAATGTGCCAAACAATATGTGGGACAAACAAAAAATTCCATTCGAATAAGAATGCATCGTCACATACAGAACATCACAAAAAAAGAGGAGAAACACACACACATTGTCAACCATTTTATTAAACACGATATCTCATCCTTAAGAGTCACAGGTCTAGAGTCAAACACACATTGGACATTAAAAGACAGATTAATGGCAGAAACAAGATGGATCAACAAACTAGAAACTCGTTTTCCGAGAGGTCTGAACGACTGAAACCAAAAAAGTACTCATGCTAAGAGCAATAACTTGGACCCACCATCCCCAATCCGGACCTTGACACCTAAAATTACACCCCTACAAAATAATGACCCTAACCCAATTTGGACCCACCCTACCAAAACTTCCTCCCTAAACCTAAAATGGAGACCCCTCTAAAATTCTCTAACCTAACAATTTGGACCCACTTTAACGAAACTCTGACCCTAAACCTAAAATGGAGATCCCTTTAAAATCCTACACCCCCTAAAAAATGTGACCCACCCTACTACAACTCTAAACCTAAAAGGAGACGCCCCTAAAAATTCTCTAACCTAACAATTTGGACCCACTTTACCGAAACTCTGACCCTAAACCTAAAATGGAGACCCCTTAAAAATCCTATACCCTCAAAATTTGGACCCACCCTACTACAACTCTGCACCTAAACCTAAAAGGAGACCCCCTTAAAATTATTAACCTAACAATTTGGACCCACCC
Organism: Triplophysa dalaica; assembly: GCF_015846415.1. NCBI lineage: Eukaryota > Metazoa > Chordata > Actinopteri > Cypriniformes > Nemacheilidae > Triplophysa > Triplophysa dalaica. The sequence goes on along the minus strand of NC_079546.1, from coordinate 24,847,126 downwards.
AACCGAAACTCTGAACCTAAAACCAAAATGGAGCATCTTTAAAATTCCAGAAACCTAAAAATGTGGACCCACCCTACCAAAACTGTTCCTAACACCTAAACCTAAAAAGAGACCCCCTTAAAATGATGTAACCTAACAATCGGGACCCACCCTACCGAAACTATGCAACTAAAACCTAAATGGAGACATCTTTTAAATTCTAGAAACCTAAAAATTTGGACCCTCCCTACCAAAACGCTGAAAAAACAAAAAAATGTTTAACCTGATCATAAGCCGGGGTCTTTCGTGGACTGGAGATGGAGAGTGCAAAACTCATCCCTGGACATTGTTTGGGGTGTGAGATGTTTATTCCCCTAATAGAGCCAGTGCCTCTCCACCTGTTAGAGAGACCCAGGACATTGATTAATAAAAATAAAAATAAAAACAAAATTAATAAACAATTTGATTACTTACAACATGATGAAGGAAAATATGAATCCTCCCTAAAAGATTAAAACTCATATACAGCAGGAGACAAGAAACATCAACACTATGGAAACAAAACAGGTTTAAAAATTATTCTTATGTCATACATGATTGTCCTGATTTTTTAAGAAAAATTCATATGAATACAAACTAAAACCAGAAATAATTATAATAAAAACATGATCCTAAAATAAAAATCCTGAATGAACAAACCTAAAAAAGCATTGCTCTCAGAAGTGGGAGGAGCCCTGCTCACTCACTCTGTATAAATAGCAGCTGCGCACAACTCACCTTCACTTCTACTGAAACAACACACGAGAGCTTTTCTATAGAGCTATGAGATACTTATTCAAGCCAGCCTGAGGAAGATACAGATTGTATCGAAACGTCGCGACTGTGCTTGAATTTCACAAAATAAAAATCGATCGATTCTACTCATTAAAACTTCCACTTATTATCCTGCACCTAGAAAAGGACGGATATAGAGTTTAGGAAATTAAATCTTTCCCCTCCTTATTTTTGTAAAACACCTTGAGACATCTGATTTCGGTGGGATCAAAAATAAGATACCAATATAACAACATTTGGAGACAATACTTTTACTGAACACCAGAAAAACAACACCTGGAAACCTTTAATAAAGAATTAAATGTCCAGTAATAAATATAACAACATTTTGAGACAACACTTTGACTGAACACCAGAACAACAACACCTGGAAACCTTCAACAAAGATTCTTTTATTGAGAGAGACGTATGAAACGGGTCATGTGGAGACATTCGCTGAACATGCATGATTCAGATAAACGGAGGCGTGGACCTCCTCGAGAGGATTATTACACGCAGAACCTATACCGTCGGGATAGGAGATTCACAAGAGCCCCGGGCAGGGATCGCTCTGGGTACGTTGAAAATCAAACAGATCATAGATACACAAAATCAGATCACACACGGAGGCCCTTTCGAAGGGATAGGTCTGAAGGAAGTAAAGAACGCGAATATATCCAAGCTTCCCCTCACTTCAGAACTACAACCAAAACCGTGTATAGAATCTTGCGTCTGGTACATCACCTACAAAACGTGACGACAAAGATTAAAAACAACCAACCGATTACATTCAAAAGAATGACAAACTATTTAATTGACACCGTCAAACCGGTTGCATCAACAAACAAATCACAACAACTATTAGAAGGCAACGCAAAAAACTGGGCCTACACGACACAATTGATTCTAGAACAACACTACGAGTCATTGATTGAGGTGTCAATTGGTGAGCTAAAAAATACTGTGACGAACGACGAATGGAGAGCGCCTTTCAGAATTGCAAAAAAGTGGGCCGTACGCAATTTTGGACGCAAATTTAGATCGGAAACTTTCGAACAGACGGAAGCACTCATTACCGCCGAATTTCCAAGTCGCACAGCACAAAGAAACAACGAGGCATCTACCTCACGTGTGGAAGCAGGACAAAGACCTCGAATGACCACGACCGAAACCCAAACATCTTCGGCCCCGGTCGAAAGCGCCTCATTCCATAAGGACTTTCCTCCTCTTCCTCCACCGGAAGGCGGTCCCGCCCCAAAAGAGCAAAGGACTAAAAAGTCCAAGAGAATCTCGGCACCTTGCGTGAACTTTACTCCAATGAATGAGATCGACATGTGCCCGACTCCTTCCCTACGCGTGATCGAGGAGAAGCCAACCGAGCTGAAAGATGGAAACGAGCAACAGTCTTCTCTGCCCACGGACACACATAAAGCACAAATTCACACACCGGGCAACACAACACCAATGTCATCCATCGAAGTGGAGCTATCGACCTACTCCGGATCCTTTGGAGAACAAAGAAGCCCACCGGAAGTACCGACGGAGGAACTTATTTTTCTAGACACAGACCCAGACCCGCTCACATACACATCACACGGAACACAGATCTCACCAGAAATTGCTCTGGTGGGACGGACACGTACACGTACACAGGACAAAACTCCTGTCACACCAGACGATCAAACAACACCTACCAGGCCCGTCAGACACATATCGACGAACAAAAAATCCTCTGACTGGTGCCTGACGATAAGAAAGAAATTTGTGATCATTGGAGACTCAAATGTGTCAAAATTTCCTACGGTCATAGCTCCAGATCTACAAATGGATAGCTACCCGGGTGCCAACTTCAAACATGCAAAAGACCTCATCAAAAAAGCCACCATCACCACGAACGTGGAACAATTGATTCTATCATTCGGAATCAATAACAGACAACAACGTCTCAAACAAACGGCAATCAAACAACTACAGAGCACTTACAGAGAAGCGAAGATCAAATTCCCAAAGACGGAAATCTTTATTCCTGTAATTAATTTCTCCCGGACACTACCGGTCGAGGACCAACTCATCATAGAAGAATTAAACACCTACATTAGAAAAAAAGTGACACACATCCCGGCTTTGCCAAAAGAAAAATTCAAAGTAGAACCGGACGGCATACACTGGAAGGCGGACACCGCCAAAGCCATCCTACAACATTGGCAACAGCATTTAAACTCATAACCGGCCACATTCACACAAATGAACCCGATCGCCACATGATCATTAACCTTTCGAAGAATTACACACTCACACCAGCACAAACAACACTCTTACGAAGGGGCCTGACATTCATTCCCACGCTAAAATTGGCCAGGGACCGAAAGAAAAAATTAAAATTTGATTTACAGACCTATCATCGTAGGTTAAAGCTTAAGGTTTTCTTTGAAGGAAAACGTAAGGAATCAAAAAACTACCATTCACACACAATCCGATTGGACACCTTCACTATGCCGTCTACCAATCCAAATCAGACACATCATCACGGCAGACAATTATGCCCTGAGAAACTTGAATTGGGGGCAAAGAGTGACACCCAATTTAACCCGAGCGGAGGTCAGGGCCTTACGTGAACTACAAAATAACAAAAACATCGTCATTAAACCCGCTGACAAGGGAAATGCAATAGTGATCTTGGACCGACAACAATATGTTTGGGAAGCGGAGAGACAACTAAACAATGAGGACCATTATGCTAAATTATCCAGACCAATATATCTAGAAACGAAGGAAGAAATTAAGGACATCATACAGAATCTTTGGAATCTCAAATACATCAATCACAAACAGAGAGAATATTTACTGGGAAGCCACACTCCGAGACTGAGACAATTTTATTTACTTCCAAAAATACACAAGGACCCTACAACCTGGAGTACACCAAACGAAATCCCCCCCGGCAGACCCATAGTCTCGGACTGCGACAGCGAATCTTACTGTACCGCGGAGTACATTGAATACTTTCTTGGCCCGATCTCACGGAAGCACCCTAGCTATCTGAAAGATACGTACGATTTTATTGAAAAAATTGGCAAAATAAAGATTCCCCCTAATGCATTCTTATTCACAATGGACGTAGACAGCTTGTACACAAACATTGAAACCGAAGCGGGATTGCGGGCAGTACAAAAGTGTTTTGAAAAATACCCAAACCCACGAAGACCTACAAAACAATTAATGGAACTCCTAAAAATCAACTTGACTAAAAACGATTTCGAATTCGACTCTCAATTCTACTTACAACGAAAAGGCACGGCCATGGGTAAGAAATTTGCGCCCTCATACGCCAACATATTCATGGCTGAATGGGAAGAATCTGCTCTGGCATCGGCCCCATTGAAACCCCTTCACTACTATAGATTCCTCGATGACATCTGGGGAATCTGGACGTATTCCGAGGAACAATTTCTACAATTCGCACAACACTTAAATACACATCAAAGATCAATTAAAATAAAACACGTCATCAATGACACTTCGGTGAATTTTTTGGACCTAATCTCATTCAAAGGAACACGATTTCAAGAAACCGGACAGTTAGATTTCAAGGTGTACTTTAAATCGACAGACACGCACTCACTCCTACACAAAAACAGCTACCATCCCCGACATACGTTCAAAGGAATCGTCAAATCACAACTATTGAGATTCTACAAAATCTGTAATAATGAAAAACATTTCATGGACAACCAGGACTCTTTTTAAGGCCCTAAGAATCAGAGGGTACACGAGGACATTTTTGAGAAAAGCCTTTAAACAATTCAAACAGAAAACTCAAATGCAAAAAAAGACGACAAGATCATACCGTTTGTAAATACATTTTCGGAAATGAGTGTCCAACTCAACCTAGAAACTAAAGCAAATTTCCAGAAGTTTTTGTCACATACACCATATCTTAAAGAACACAAAATCATTTCCGCATTTAGGAGAAATAAGAATCTCAAGGATCTTTTGGTCAAAAGCAAATTAACCCCGATAAACACAAAACGGAGCAAAAGAGGGACCACACCTAAATATTATGAAACCAAAAATTGGATCACCAGTCACTACACAAAACACATTTTCAAATTAAAAAGACCCCTCAGTCCTCAGACCGAAAATTGTGTATACATAATTTCATGCCACAAATGTGCCAAACAATATGTGGGACAAACAAAAAATTCCATTCGAATAAGAATGCATCGTCACATACAGAACATCACAAAAAAAGAGGAGAAACACACACACATTGTCAACCATTTTATTAAACACGATATCTCATCCTTAAGAGTCACAGGTCTAGAGTCAAACACACATTGGACATTAAAAGACAGATTAATGGCAGAAACAAGATGGATCAACAAACTAGAAACTCGTTTTCCGAGAGGTCTGAACGACTGAAACCAAAAAAGTACTCATGCTAAGAGCAATAACTTGGACCCACCATCCCCAATCCGGACCTTGACACCTAAAATTAACCCCTACAAAATAATGACCCTAACCCAATTTGGACCCACCCTACCAAAACTTCCTCCCTAAACCTAAAATGGAGACCCCTCTAAAATTCTCTAACCTAACAATTTTGGACCCACTTTAACGAAACTCTGACCCTAAACCTAAATGGAGACCCTTAAAATCCTACACCCCAAAATGGACCCACCCTACTACAACTCTAAACCTAAAAGGAGACGCCCCTAAAAATTCTCTAACCTAACAATTTGGACCCACTTTACCGAAACTCTGACCCTAAACCTAAAATGGAGACCCCTTAAAAATCCTATACCCTCAAAATTTGGACCCACCCTACTACAACTCTGCACCTAAACCTAAAAGGAGACCCCCTTAAAATTATTAACCTAACAATTTGGACCCACCCAACCGAAACTCTGAACCTAAAACCAAAATGGAGACATCTTTAAAATTCCAGAAACCTAAAAATGTGGACCCACCCTACCAAAACTGTTCCTAACACCTAAACCTAAAAAGAGACCCCCTTAAAATGATGTAACCTAACAATCGGGACCCACCCTACCGAAACTATGAACTAAAACCTAAATGGAGACATCTTTTAAATTCTAGAAACCTAAAAATTTGGACCCTCCCTACCAAAACGCTGAAAAAACAAAAAAATGTTTAACCTGATCATAAGCCGGGGTCTTTCGTGGACTGGAGATGGAGAGTGCAAAACTCATCCCTGGACATTGTTTGGGGTGTGAGATGTTTATTCCCCTAATAGAGCCAGTGCCTCTCCACCTGTTAGAGAGACCCAGGACATTGATTAATAAAAATAAAAATAAAAACAAAATTAATAAACAATTTGATTACTTACAACATGATGAAGGAAAATATGAATCCTCCCTAAAAGATTAAAACTCATATACAGCAGGAGACAAGAAACATCAACACTATGGAAACAAAACAGGTTTAAAAATTATTCTTATGTCATACATGATTGTCCTGATTTTTTAAGAAAAATTCATATGAATACAAACTAAAACCAGAAATAATTATAATAAAAACATGATCCTAAAATAAAAATCCTGAATGAACAAACCTAAAAAAGCATTGCTCTCAGAAGTGGGAGGAGCCCTGCTCACTCACTCTGTATAAATAGCAGCTGCGCACAACTCACCTTCACTTCTACTGAAACAACACACGAGAGCTTTTCTATAGAGCTATGAGATACTTATTCAAGCCAGCCTGAGGAAGATACAGATTGTATCGAAACGTCGCGACTGTGCTTGAATTTCACAAAATAAAAATCGATCGATTCTACTCATTAAAACTTCCACTTATTATCCTGCACCTAGAAAAGGACGGATATAGAGTTTAGGAAATTAAATCTTTCCCCTCCTTATTTTTGTAAAACACCTTGAGACATCTGATTTCGGTGGGATCAAAAATAAGATACCAATATAACAACATTTGGAGACAATACTTTTACTGAACACCAGAAAAACAACACCTGGAAACCTTTAATAAAGAATTAAATGTCCAGTAATAAATATAACAACATTTTGAGACAACACTTTGACTGAACACCAGAACAACAACACCTGGAAACCTTCAACAAAGATTCTTTTATTGAGAGAGACGTATGAAACGGGTCATGTGGAGACATTCGCTGAACATGCATGATTCAGATAAACGGAGGCGTGGACCTCCTCGAGAGGATTATTACACGCAGAACCTATACCGTCGGGATAGGAGATTCACAAGAGCCCCGGGCAGGGATCGCTCTGGGTACGTTGAAAATCAAACAGATCATAGATACACAAAATCAGATCACACACGGAGGCCCTTTCGAAGGGATAGGTCTGAAGGAAGTAAAGAACGCGAATATATCCAAGCTTCCCCTCACTTCAGAACTACAACCAAAACCGTGTATAGAATCTTGCGTCTGGTACATCACCTACAAAACGTGACGACAAAGATTAAAAACAACCAACCGATTACATTCAAAAGAATGACAAACTATTTAATTGACACCGTCAAACCGGTTGCATCAACAAACAAATCACAACAACTATTAGAAGGCAACGCAAAAAACTGGGCCTACACGACACAATTGATTCTAGAACAACACTACGAGTCATTGATTGAGGTGTCAATTGGTGAGCTAAAAAATACTGTGACGAACGACGAATGGAGAGCGCCTTTCAGAATTGCAAAAAAGTGGGCCGTACGCAATTTTGGACGCAAATTTAGATCGGAAACTTTCGAACAGACGGAAGCACTCATTACCGCCGAATTTCCAAGTCGCACAGCACAAAGAAACAACGAGGCATCTACCTCACGTGTGGAAGCAGGACAAAGACCTCGAATGACCACGACCGAAACCCAAACATCTTCGGCCCCGGTCGAAAGCGCCTCATTCCATAAGGACTTTCCTCCTCTTCCTCCACCGGAAGGCGGTCCCGCCCCAAAAGAGCAAAGGACTAAAAAGTCCAAGAGAATCTCGGCACCTTGCGTGAACTTTACTCCAATGAATGAGATCGACATGTGCCCGACTCCTTCCCTACGCGTGATCGAGGAGAAGCCAACCGAGCTGAAAGATGGAAACGAGCAACAGTCTTCTCTGCCCACGGACACACATAAAGCACAAATTCACACACCGGGCAACACAACACCAATGTCATCCATCGAAGTGGAGCTATCGACCTACTCTGGATCCTTTGGAGAACAAAGAAGCCCACCGGAAGTACCGACGGAGGAACTTATTTTTCTAGACACAGACCCAGACCCGCTCACATACACATCACACGGAACACAGATCTCACCAGAAATTGCTCTGGTGGGACGGACACGTACACGTACACAGGACAAAACTCCTGTCACACCAGACGATCAAACAACACCTACCAGGCCCGTCAGACACATATCGACGAACAAAAAATCCTCTGACTGGTGCCTGACGATAAGAAAGAAATTTGTGATCATTGGAGACTCAAATGTGTCAAAATTTCCTACGGTCATAGCTCCAGATCTACAAATGGATAGCTACCCGGGGCCAACTTCAAACATGCAAAAGACCTCATCAAAAAAGCCACCATCACCACGAACGTGGAACAATTGATTCTATCATTCGGAATCAATAACAGACAACAACGTCTCAAACAAACGGCAATCAAACAACTACAGAGCACTTACAGAGAAGCGAAGATCAAATTCCCAAAGACGGAAATCTTTATTCCTGTAATTAATTTCTCCCGGACACTACCGGTCGAGGACCAACTCATCATAGAAGAATTAAACACCTACATTAGAAAAAAAGTGACACACATCCCGGCTTTGCCAAAAGAAAAATTCAAAGTAGAACCGGACGGCATACACTGGAAGGCGGACACCGCCAAAGCCATCCTACAACATTGGCAACAGCATTTAAACTCATAACCGGCCACATTCACACAAATGAACCCGATCGCCACATGATCATTAACCTTTCGAAGAATTACACACTCACACCAGCACAAACAACACTCTTACGAAGGGGCCTGACATTCATTCCCACGCTAAAATTGGCCAGGGACCGAAAGAAAAAATTAAAATTTGATTTACAGACCTATCATCGTAGGTTAAAGCTTAAGGTTTTCTTTGAAGGAAAACGTAAGGAATCAAAAAACTACCATTCACACACAACTCCGATTGGACACCTTCACTATGCCGTCTACCAATCCAAATCAGACACATCATCACGGCAGACAATTATGCCCTGAGAAACTTGAATTGGGGGCAAAGAGTGACACCCAATTTAACCCGAGCGGAGGTCAGGGCCTTACGTGAACTACAAAATAACAAAAACATCGTCATTAAACCCGCTGACAAGGGAAATGCAATAGTGATCTTGGACCGACAACAATATGTTTGGGAAGCGGAGAGACAACTAAACAATGAGGACCATTATGCTAAATTATCCAGACCAATATATCTAGAAACGAAGGAAGAAATTAAGGACATCATACAGAATCTTTGGAATCTCAAATACATCAATCACAAACAGAGAGAATATTTACTGGGAAGCCACACTCCGAGACTGAGACAATTTTATTTACTTCCAAAAATACACAAGGACCCTACAACCTGGAGTACACCAAACGAAATCCCCCCCGGCAGACCCATAGTCTCGGACTGCGACAGCGAATCTTACTGTACCGCGGAGTACATTGAATACTTTCTTGGCCCGATCTCACGGAAGCACCCTAGCTATCTGAAAGATACGTACGATTTTATTGAAAAAATTGGCAAAATAAAGATTCCCCCTAATGCATTCTTATTCACAATGGACGTAGACAGCTTGTACACAAACATTGAAACCGAAGCGGGATTGCGGGCAGTACAAAAGTGTTTTGAAAAATACCCAAACCCACGAAGACCTACAAAACAATTAATGGAACTCCTAAAAATCAACTTGACCAAAAACGATTTCGAATTCGACTCTCAATTCTACTTACAACGAAAAGGCACGGCCATGGGTAAGAAATTTGCGCCCTCATACGCCAACATATTCATGGCTGAATGGGAAGAATCTGCTCTGGCATCATCGGCCCCATTGAAACCCCTTCACTACTATAGATTCCTCGATGACATCTGGGGAATCTGGACGTATTCCGAGGAACAATTTCTACAATTCGCACAACACTTAAATACACATCAAAGATCAATTAAAATAAAACACGTCATCAATGACACTTCGGTGAATTTTTTGGACCTAATCTCATTCAAAGGAACACGATTTCAAGAAACCGGACAGTTAGATTTCAAGGTGTACTTTAAATCGACAGACACGCACTCACTCCTACACAAAAACAGCTACCATCCCCGACATACGTTCAAAGGAATCGTCAAATCACAACTATTGAGATTCTACAAAATCTGTAATAATGAAAAACATTTCATGGAAGCAACCAGGACTCTTTTTAAGGCCCTAAGAATCAGAGGGTACACGAGGACATTTTTGAGAAAAGCCTTTAAACAATTCAAACAGAAAACTCAAAATGCAAAAAAAGACGACAAGATCATACCGTTTGTAAATACATTTTCGGAAATGAGTGTCCAACTCAACCTAGAAACTAAAGCAAATTTCCAGAAGTTTTTGTCACATACACCATATCTTAAAGAACACAAAATCATTTCCGCATTTAGGAGAAATAAGAATCTCAAGGATCTTTTGGTCAAAAGCAAATTAACCCCGATAAACACAAAACGAGCAAAAGAGGGACCACACCTAAATATTATGAAACCAAAAATTGGATCACCAGTCACTACACAAAACACATTTTCAAATTAAAAAGACCCCTCAGTCCTCAGACCGAAAATTGTGTATACATAATTTCATGCCACAAATGTGCCAAACAATATGTGGGACAAACAAAAAATTCCATTCGAATAAGAATGCATCGTCACATACAGAACATCACAAAAAAAGAGGAGAAACACACACACATTGTCAACCATTTTATTAAACACGATATCTCATCCTTAAGAGTCACAGGTCTAGAGTCAAACACACATTGGACATTAAAAGACAGATTAATGGCAGAAACAAGATGGATCAACAAACTAGAAACTCGTTTTCCGAGAGGTCTGAACGACTGAAACCAAAAAAGTACTCATGCTAAGAGCAATAACTTGGACCCACCATCCCCAATCCGGACCTTGACACCTAAAATTAACCCCTACAAAATAATGACCCTAACCCAATTTGGACCCACCCTACCAAAACTTCCTCCCTAAACCTAAAATGGAGACCCCTCTAAAATTCTCTAACCTAACAATTTGGACCCACTTTAACGAAACTCTGACCCTAAACCTAAATGGAGACCCTTAAAATCCTACACCCCAAAAAATGTGACCCACCCTACTACAACTCTAAACCTAAAAGGAGACGCCCCTAAAAATTCTCTAACCTAACAATTTGGACCCACTTTACCGAAACTCTGACCCTAAACCTAAAATGGAGACCCCTTAAAAATCCTATACCCTCAAAATTTGGACCCACCCTACTACAACTCTGCACCTAAACCTAAAAGGAGACCCCCTTAAAATTATTAACCTAACAATTTGGACCCACCCAACCGAAACTCTGAACCTAAAACCAAAATGGAGCATCTTTAAAATTCCAGAAACCTAAAAATGTGGACCCACCCTACCAAAACTGTTCCTAACACCTAAACCTAAAAAGAGACCCCCTTAAAATGATGTAACCTAACAATCGGGACCCACCCTACCGAAACTATGCAACTAAAACCTAAATGGAGACATCTTTTAAATTCTAGAAACCTAAAAATTTGGACCCTCCCTACCAAAACGCTGAAAAAACAAAAAAATGTTTAACCTGATCATAAGCCGGGGTCTTTCGTGGACTGGAGATGGAGAGTGCAAAACTCATCCCTGGACATTGTTTGGGGTGTGAGATGTTTATTCCCCTAATAGAGCCAGTGCCTCTCCACCTGTTAGAGAGACCCAGGACATTGATTAATAAAAATAAAAATAAAAACAAAATTAATAAACAATTTGATTACTTACAACATGATGAAGGAAAATATGAATCCTCCCTAAAAGATTAAAACTCATATACAGCAGGAGACAAGAAACATCAACACTATGGAAACAAAACAGGTTTAAAAATTATTCTTATGTCATACATGATTGTCCTGATTTTTTAAGAAAAATTCATATGAATACAAACTAAAACCAGAAATAATTATAATAAAAACATGATCCTAAAATAAAAATCCTGAATGAACAAACCTAAAAAAGCATTGCTCTCAGAAGTGGGAGGAGCCCTGCTCACTCACTCTGTATAAATAGCAGCTGCGCACAACTCACCTTCACTTCTACTGAAACAACACACGAGAGCTTTTCTATAGAGCTATGAGATACTTATTCAAGCCAGCCTGAGGAAGATACAGATTGTATCGAAACGTCGCGACTGTGCTTGAATTTCACAAAATAAAAATCGATCGATTCTACTCATTAAAACTTCCACTTATTATCCTGCACCTAGAAAAGGACGGATATAGAGTTTAGGAAATTAAATCTTTCCCCTCCTTATTTTTGTAAAACACCTTGAGACATCTGATTTCGGTGGGATCAAAAATAAGATACCAATATAACAACATTTGGAGACAATACTTTTACTGAACACCAGAAAAACAACACCTGGAAACCTTTAATAAAGAATTAAATGTCCAGTAATAAATATAACAACATTTTGAGACAACACTTTGACTGAACACCAGAACAACAACACCTGGAAACCTTCAACAAAGATTCTTTTATTGAGAGAGACGTATGAAACGGGTCATGTGGAGACATTCGCTGAACATGCATGATTCAGATAAACGGAGGCGTGGACCTCCTCGAGAGGATTATTACACGCAGAACCTATACCGTCGGGATAGGAGATTCACAAGAGCCCCGGGCAGGGATCGCTCTGGGTACGTTGAAAATCAAACAGATCATAGATACACAAAATCAGATCACACACGGAGGCCCTTTCGAAGGGATAGGTCTGAAGGAAGTAAAGAACGCGAATATATCCAAGCTTCCCCTCACTTCAGAACTACAACCAAAACCATATAGAATCTTGCGTCTGGTACATCACCTACAAAACGTGACGACAAAGATTAAAAACAACCAACCGATTACATTCAAAAGAATGACAAACTATTTAATTGACACCGTCAAACCGGTTGCATCAACAAACAAATCACAACAACTATTAGAAGGCAACGCAAAAAACTGGGCCTACACGACACAATTGATTCTAGAACAACACTACGAGTCATTGATTGAGGTGTCAATTGGTGAGCTAAAAAATACTGTGACGAACGACGAATGGAGAGCGCCTTTCAGAATTGCAAAAAAGTGGGCCGTACGCAATTTTGGACGCAAATTTAGATCGGAAACTTTCGAACAGACGGAAGCACTCATTACCGCCGAATTTCCAAGTCGCACAGCACAAAGAAACAACGAGGCATCTACCTCACGTGTGGAAGCAGGACAAAGACCTCGAATGACCACGACCGAAACCCAAACATCTTCGGCCCCGGTCGAAAGCGCCTCATTCCATAAGGACTTTCCTCCTCTTCCTCCACCGGAAGGCGGTCCCGCCCCAAAAGAGCAAAGGACTAAAAAGTCCAAGAGAATCTCGGCACCTTGCGTGAACTTTACTCCAATGAATGAGATCGACATGTGCCCGACTCCTTCCCTACGCGTGATCGAGGAGAAGCCAACCGAGCTGAAAGATGGAAACGAGCAACAGTCTTCTCTGCCCACGGACACACATAAAGCACAAATTCACACACCGGGCAACACAACACCAATGTCATCCATCGAAGTGGAGCTATCGACCTACTCCGGATCCTTTGGAGAACAAAGAAGCCCACCGGAAGTACCGACGGAGGAACTTATTTTTCTAGACACAGACCCAGACCCGCTCACATACACATCACACGGAACACAGATCTCACCAGAAATTGCTCTGGTGGGACGGACACGTACACGTACACAGGACAAAACTCCTGTCACACCAGACGATCAAACAACACCTACCAGGCCCGTCAGACACATATCGACGAACAAAAAATCCTCTGACTGGTGCCTGACGATAAGAAAGAAATTTGTGATCATTGGAGACTCAAATGTGTCAAAATTTCCTACGGTCATAGCTCCAGATCTACAAATGGATAGCTACCCGGGTGCCAACTTCAAACATGCAAAAGACCTCATCAAAAAAGCCACCATCACCACGAACGTGGAACAATTGATTCTATCATTCGGAATCAATAACAGACAACAACGTCTCAAACAAACGGCAATCAAACAACTACAGAGCACTTACAGAGAAGCGAAGATCAAATTCCCAAAGACGGAAATCTTTATTCCTGTAATTAATTTCTCCCGGACACTACCGGTCGAGGACCAACTCATCATAGAAGAATTAAACACCTACATTAGAAAAAAGTGACACACATCCCGGCTTTGCCAAAAGAAAAATTCAAAGTAGAACCGGACGGCATACACTGGAAGGCGGACACCGCCAAAGCCATCCTACAACATTGGCAACAGCATTTAAACTCATAACCGGCCACATTCACACAAATGAACCCGATCGCCACATGATCATTAACCTTTCGAAGAATTACACACTCACACCAGCACAAACAACACTCTTACGAAGGGGCCTGACATTCATTCCCACGCTAAAATTGGCCAGGGACCGAAAGAAAAAATTAAAATTTGATTTACAGACCTATCATCGTAGGTTAAAGCTTAAGGTTTTCTTTGAAGGAAAACGTAAGGAATCAAAAAACTACCATTCACACACAACTCCGATTGGACACCTTCACTATGCCGTCTACCAATCCAAATCAGACACATCATCACGGCAGACAATTATGCCCTGAGAAACTTGAATTGGGGGCAAAGAGTGACACCCAATTTAACCCGAGCGGAGGTCAGGGCCTTACGTGAACTACAAAATAACAAAAACATCGTCATTAAACCCGCTGACAAGGGAAATGCAATAGTGATCTTGGACCGACAACAATATGTTTGGGAAGCGGAGAGACAACTAAACAATGAGGACCATTATGCTAAATTATCCAGACCAATATATCTAGAAACGAAGGAAGAAATTAAGGACATCATACAGAATCTTTGGAATCTCAAATACATCAATCACAAACAGAGAGAATATTTACTGGGAAGCCACACTCCGAGACTGAGACAATTTTATTTACTTCCAAAAATACACAAGGACCCTACAACCTGGAGTACACCAAACGAAATCCCCCCCGGCAGACCCATAGTCTCGGACTGCGACAGCGAATCTTACTGTACCGCGGAGTACATTGAATACTTTCTTGGCCCGATCTCACGGAAGCACCCTAGCTATCTGAAAGATACGTACGATTTTATTGAAAAAATTGGCAAAATAAAGATTCCCCCTAATGCATTCTTATTCACAATGGACGTAGACAGCTTGTACACAAACATTGAAACCGAAGCGGGATTGCGGGCAGTACAAAAGTGTTTTGAAAAATACCCAAACCCACGAAGACCTACAAAACAATTAATGGAACTCCTAAAAATCAACTTGACTAAAAACGATTTCGAATTCGACTCTCAATTCTACTTACAACGAAAAGGCACGGCCATGGGTAAGAAATTTGCGCCCTCATACGCCAACATATTCATGGCTGAATGGGAAGAATCTGCTCTGGCATCGGCCCCATTGAAACCCCTTCACTACTATAGATTCCTCGATGACATCTGGGGAATCTGGACGTATTCCGAGGAACAATTTCTACAATTCGCACAACACTTAAATACACATCAAAGATCAATTAAAATAAAACACGTCATCAATGACACTTCGGTGAATTTTTTGGACCTAATCTCATTCAAAGGAACACGATTTCAAGAAACCGGACAGTTAGATTTCAAGGTGTACTTTAAATCGACAGACACGCACTCACTCCTACACAAAAACAGCTACCATCCCCGACATACGTTCAAAGGAATCGTCAAATCACAACTATTGAGATTCTACAAAATCTGTAATAATGAAAAACATTTCATGGACGCAACCAGGACTCTTTTTAAGGCCCTAAGAATCAGAGGGTACACGAGGACATTTTTGAGAAAAGCCTTTAAACAATTCAAACAGAAAACTCAAATGCAAAAAAAGACGACAAGATCATACCGTTTGTAAATACATTTTCGGAAATGAGTGTCCAACTCAACCTAGAAACTAAAGCAAATTTCCAGAAGTTTTTGTCACATACACCATATCTTAAAGAACACAAAATCATTTCCGCATTTAGGAGAAATAAGAATCTCAAGGATCTTTTGGTCAAAAGCAAATTAACCCCGATAAACACAAAACGGCAAAAGAGGGACCACACCTAAATATTATGAAACCAAAAATTGGATCACCAGTCACTACACAAAACACATTTTCAAATTAAAAAGACCCCTCAGTCCTCAGACCGAAAATTGTGTATACATAATTTCATGCCACAAATGTGCCAAACAATATGTGGGACAAACAAAAAATTCCATTCGAATAAGAATGCATCGTCACATACAGAACATCACAAAAAAAGAGGAGAAACACACACATTGTCAACCATTTTATTAAACACGATATCTCATCCTTAAGAGTCACAGGTCTAGAGTCAAACACACATTGGACATTAAAAGACAGATTAATGGCAGAAACAAGATGGATCAACAAACTAGAAACTCGTTTTCCGAGAGGTCTGAACGACTGAAACCAAAAAAGTACTCATGCTAAGAGCAATAACTTGGACCCACCATCCCCAATCCGGACCTTGACACCTAAAATTAACCCCTACAAAATAATGACCCTAACCCAATTTGGACCCACCCTACCAAAACTTCCTCCCTAAACCTAAAATGGAGACCCCTCTAAAATTCTCTAACCTAACAATTTTGGACCCACTTTAACGAAACTCTGACCCTAAACCTAAATGGAGATCCCTTAAAATCCTACACCCCAAAATGTGACCCACCCTACTACAACTCTAAACCTAAAAGGAGACGCCCCTAAAAATTCTCTAACCTAACAATTTGGACCCACTTTACCGAAACTCTGACCCTAAACCTAAAATGGAGACCCCTTAAAAATCCTATACCCTCAAAATTTGGACCCACCCTACTACAACTCTGCACCTAAACCTAAAAGGAGACCCCCTTAAAATTATTAACCTAACAATTTGGACCCACCCAACCGAAACTCTGAACCTAAAACCAAAATGGAGATCTTTAAAATTCCAGAAACCTAAAAATGTGGACCCACCCTACCAAAACTGTTCCTAACACCTAAACCTAAAAAGAGACCCCCTTAAAATGATGTAACCTAACAATCGGGACCCACCCTACCGAAACTGCAACTAAAACCTAAATGGAGACATCTTTTAAATTCTAGAAACCTAAAAATTTGGACCCTCCCTACCAAAACGCTGAAAAAACAAAAAAATGTTTAACCTGATCATAAGCCGGGGTCTTTCGTGGACTGGAGATGGAGAGTGCAAAACTCATCCCTGGACATTGTTTGGGGTGTGAGATGTTTATTCCCCTAATAGAGCCAGTGCCTCTCCACCTGTTAGAGAGACCCAGGACATTGATTAATAAAAATAAAAATAAAAACAAAATTAATAAACAATTTGATTACTTACAACATGATGAAGGAAAATATGAATCCTCCCTAAAAGATTAAAACTCATATACAGCAGGAGACAAGAAACATCAACACTATGGAAACAAAACAGGTTTAAAAATTATTCTTATGTCATACATGATTGTCCTGATTTTTTAAGAAAAATTCATATGAATACAAACTAAACCAGAAATAATTATAATAAAAACATGATCCTAAAATAAAAATCCTGAATGAACAAACCTAAAAAAGCATTGCTCCAGAAGTGGGAGGAGCCCTGCTCACTCACTCTGTATAAATAGCAGCTGCGCACAACTCACCTTCACTTCTACTGAAACAACACACGAGAGCTTTTCTATAGAGCTATGAGATACTTATTCAAGCCAGCCTGAGGAAGATACAGATTGTATCGAAACGTCGCGACTGTGCTTGAATTTCACAAAATAAAAATCGATCGATTCTACTCATTAAAACTTCCACTTATTATCCTGCACCTAGAAAAGGACGGATATAGAGTTTAGGAAATTAAATCTTTCCCCTCCTTATTTTTGTAAAACACCTTGAGACATCTGATTTCGGTGGGATCAAAAATAAGATACCAATATAACAACATTTGGAGACAATACTTTTACTGAACACCAGAAAAACAACACCTGGAAACCTTTAATAAAGAATTAAATGTCCAGTAATAAATATAACAACATTTTGAGACAACACTTTGACTGAACACCAGAACAACAACACCTGGAAACCTTCAACAAAGATTCTTTTATTGAGAGAGACGTATGAAACGGGTCATGTGGAGACATTCGCTGAACATGCATGATTCAGATAAACGGAGGCGTGGACCTCCTCGAGAGGATTATTACACGCAGAACCTATACCGTCGGGATAGGAGATTCACAAGAGCCCCGGGCAGGGATCGCTCTGGGTACGTTGAAAATCAAACAGATCATAGATACACAAAATCAGATCACACACGGAGGCCCTTTCGAAGGGATAGGTCTGAAGGAAGTAAAGAACGCGAATATATCCAAGCTTCCCCTCACTTCAGAACTACAACCAAAACCGTGTATAGAATCTTGCGTCTGGTACATCACCTACAAAACGTGACGACAAAGATTAAAAACAACCAACCGATTACATTCAAAAGAATGACAAACTATTTAATTGACACCGTCAAACCGGTTGCATCAACAAACAAATCACAACAACTATTAGAAGGCAACGCAAAAAACTGGGCCTACACGACACAATTGATTCTAGAACAACACTACGAGTCATTGATTGAGGTGTCAATTGGTGAGCTAAAAAATACTGTGACGAACGACGAATGGAGAGCGCCTTTCAGAATTGCAAAAAAGTGGGCCGTACGCAATTTTGGACGCAAATTTAGATCGGAAACTTTCGAACAGACGGAAGCACTCATTACCGCCGAATTTCCAAGTCGCACAGCACAAAGAAACAACGAGGCATCTACCTCACGTGTGGAAGCAGGACAAAGACCTCGAATGACCACGACCGAAACCCAAACATCTTCGGCCCCGGTCGAAAGCGCCTCATTCCATAAGGACTTTCCTCCTCTTCCTCCACCGGAAGGCGGTCCCGCCCCAAAAGAGCAAAGGACTAAAAAGTCCAAGAGAATCTCGGCACCTTGCGTGAACTTTACTCCAATGAATGAGATCGACATGTGCCCGACTCCTTCCCTACGCGTGATCGAGGAGAAGCCAACCGAGCTGAAAGATGGAAACGAGCAACGTCTTCTCTGCCCACGGACACACATAAAGCACAAATTCACACACCGGGCAACACAACACCAATGTCATCCATCGAAGTGGAGCTATCGACCTACTCCGGATCCTTTGGAGAACAAAGAAGCCCACCGGAAGTACCGACGGAGGAACTTATTTTTCTAGACACAGACCCAGACCCGCTCACATACACATCACACGGAACACAGATCTCACCAGAAATTGCTCTGGTGGGACGGACACGTACACGTACACAGGACAAAACTCCTGTCACACCAGACGATCAAACAACACCTACCAGGCCCGTCAGACACATATCGACGAACAAAAAATCCTCTGACTGGTGCCTGACGATAAGAAAGAAATTTGTGATCATTGGAGACTCAAATGTGTCAAAATTTCCTACGGTCATAGCTCCAGATCTACAAATGGATAGCTACCCGGGTGCCAACTTCAAACATGCAAAAGACCTCATCAAAAAAGCCACCATCACCACGAACGTGGAACAATTGATTCTATCATTCGGAATCAATAACAGACAACAACGTCTCAAACAAACGGCAATCAAACAACTACAGAGCACTTACAGAGAAGCGAAGATCAAATTCCCAAAGACGGAAATCTTTATTCCTGTAATTAATTTCTCCCGGACACTACCGGTCGAGGACCAACTCATCATAGAAGAATTAAACACCTACATTAGAAAAAAGTGACACACATCCCGGCTTTGCCAAAAGAAAAATTCAAAGTAGAACCGGACGGCATACACTGGAAGGCGGACACCGCCAAAGCCATCCTACAACATTGGCAACAGCATTTAAACTCATAACCGGCCACATTCACACAAATGAACCCGATCGCCACATGATCATTAACCTTTCGAAGAATTACACACTCACACCAGCACAAACAACACTCTTACGAAGGGGCCTGACATTCATTCCCACGCTAAAATTGGCCAGGGACCGAAAGAAAAAATTAAAATTTGATTTACAGACCTATCATCGTAGGTTAAAGCTTAAGGTTTTCTTTGAAGGAAAACGTAAGGAATCAAAAAACTACCATTCACACACAACTCCGATTGGACACCTTCACTATGCCGTCTACCAATCCAAATCAGACACATCATCACGGCAGACAATTATGCCCTGAGAAACTTGAATTGGGGGCAAAGAGTGACACCCAATTTAACCCGAGCGGAGGTCAGGGCCTTACGTGAACTACAAAATAACAAAAACATCGTCATTAAACCCGCTGACAAGGGAAATGCAATAGTGATCTTGGACCGACAACAATATGTTTGGGAAGCGGAGAGACAACTAAACAATGAGGACCATTATGCTAAATTATCCAGACCAATATATCTAGAAACGAAGGAAGAAATTAAGGACATCATACAGAATCTTTGGAATCTCAAATACATCAATCACAAACAGAGAGAATATTTACTGGGAAGCCACACTCCGAGACTGAGACAATTTTATTTACTTCCAAAAATACACAAGGACCCTACAACCTGGAGTACACCAAACGAAATCCCCCCCGGCAGACCCATAGTCTCGGACTGCGACAGCGAATCTTACTGTACCGCGGAGTACATTGAATACTTTCTTGGCCCGATCTCACGGAAGCACCCTAGCTATCTGAAAGATACGTACGATTTTATTGAAAAAATTGGCAAAATAAAGATTCCCCCTAATGCATTCTTATTCACAATGGACGTAGACAGCTTGTACACAAACATTGAAACCGAAGCGGGATTGCGGGCAGTACAAAAGTGTTTTGAAAAATACCCAAACCCACGAAGACCTACAAAACAATTAATGGAACTCCTAAAAATCAACTTGACTAAAAACGATTTCGAATTCGACTCTCAATTCTACTTACAACGAAAAGGCACGGCCATGGGTAAGAAATTTGCGCCCTCATACGCCAACATATTCATGGCTGAATGGGAAGAATCTGCTCTGGCATCGGCCCCATTGAAACCCCTTCACTACTATAGATTCCTCGATGACATCTGGGGAATCTGGACGTATTCCGAGGAACAATTTCTACAATTCGCACAACACTTAAATACACATCAAAGATCAATTAAAATAAAACACGTCATCAATGACACTTCGGTGAATTTTTTGGACCTAATCTCATTCAAAGGAACACGATTTCAAGAAACCGGACAGTTAGATTTCAAGGTGTACTTTAAATCGACAGACACGCACTCACTCCTACACAAAAACAGCTACCATCCCCGACATACGTTCAAAGGAATCGTCAAATCACAACTATTGAGATTCTACAAAATCTGTAATAATGAAAAACATTTCATGGAAGCAACCAGGACTCTTTTTAAGGCCCTAAGAATCAGAGGGTACACGAGGACATTTTTGAGAAAAGCCTTTAAACAATTCAAACAGAAAACTCAAATGCAAAAAAAGACGACAAGATCATACCGTTTGTAAATACATTTTCGGAAATGAGTGTCCAACTCAACCTAGAAACTAAAGCAAATTTCCAGAAGTTTTTGTCACATACACCATATCTTAAAGAACACAAAATCATTTCCGCATTTAGGAGAAATAAGAATCTCAAGGATCTTTTGGTCAAAAGCAAATTAACCCCGATAAACACAAAACGGAGCAAAAGAGGGACCACACCTAAATATTATGAAACCAAAAATTGGATCACCAGTCACTACACAAAACACATTTTCAAATTAAAAAGACCCCTCAGTCCTCAGACCGAAAATTGTGTATACATAATTTCATGCCACAAATGTGCCAAACAATATGTGGGACAAACAAAAAATTCCATTCGAATAAGAATGCATCGTCACATACAGAACATCACAAAAAAAGAGGAGAAACACACACACATTGTCAACCATTTTATTAAACACGATATCTCATCCTTAAGAGTCACAGGTCTAGAGTCAAACACACATTGGACATTAAAAGACAGATTAATGGCAGAAACAAGATGGATCAACAAACTAGAAACTCGTTTTCCGAGAGGTCTGAACGACTGAAACCAAAAAAGTACTCATGCTAAGAGCAATAACTTGGACCCACCATCCCCAATCCGGACCTTGACACCTAAAATTAAACCCCTACAAAATAATGACCCTAACCCAATTTGGACCCACCCTACCAAAACTTCCTCCCTAAACCTAAAATGGAGACCCCTCTAAAATTCTCTAACCTAACAATTTGGACCCACTTTAACGAAACTCTGACCCTAAACCTAAATGGAGATCCCTTAAAATCCTACACCCCAAAATGTGACCCACCCTACTACAACTCTAAACCTAAAAGGAGACGCCCCTAAAAATTCTCTAACCTAACAATTTGGACCCACTTTACCGAAACTCTGACCCTAAACCTAAAATGGAGACCCCTTAAAAATCCTATACCCTCAAAATTTGGACCCACCCTACTACAACTCTGCACCTAAACCTAAAAGGAGACCCCCTTAAAATTATTTAACCTAACAATTTGGACCCACCCAACCGAAACTCTGAACCTAAAACCAAAATGGAGATCTTTAAAATTCCAGAAACCTAAAAATGTGGACCCACCCTACCAAAACTGTTCCTAACACCTAAACCTAAAAAGAGACCCCCTTAAAATGATGTAACCTAACAATCGGGACCCACCCTACCGAAACTAAAACTAAAACCTAAATGGAGACATCTTTTAAATTCTAGAAACCTAAAAATTTGGACCCTCCCTACCAAAACGCTGAAAAAACAAAAAAATGTTTAACCTGATCATAAGCCGGGGTCTTTCGTGGACTGGAGATGGAGAGTGCAAAACTCATCCCTGGACATTGTTTGGGGTGTGAGATGTTTATTCCCCTAATAGAGCCAGTGCCTCTCCACCTGTTAGAGAGACCCAGGACATTGATTAATAAAAATAAAAATAAAAACAAAATTAATAAACAATTTGATTACTTACAACATGATGAAGGAAAATATGAATCCTCCCTAAAAGATTAAAACTCATATACAGCAGGAGACAAGAAACATCAACACTATGGAAACAAAACAGGTTTAAAAATTATTCTTATGTCATACATGATTGTCCTGATTTTTTAAGAAAAATTCATATGAATACAAACTAAAACCAGAAATAATTATAATAAAAACATGATCCTAAAATAAAAATCCTGAATGAACAAACCTAAAAAAGCATTGCTCCCAGAAGTGGGAGGAGCCCTGCTCACTCACTCTGTATAAATAGCAGCTGCGCACAACTCACCTTCACTTCTACTGAAACAACACACGAGAGCTTTTCTATAGAGCTATGAGACTTATTCAAGCCAGCCTGAGGAAGATACAGATTGTATCGAAACGTCGCGACTGTGCTTGAATTTCACAAAATAAAAATCGATCGATTCTACTCATTAAAACTTCCACTTATTATCCTGCACCTAGAAAAGGACGGATATAGAGTTTAGGAAATTAAATCTTTCCCCTCCTTATTTTTGTAAAACACCTTGAGACATCTGATTTCGGTGGGATCAAAAATAAGATACCAATATAACAACATTTGGAGACAATACTTTTACTGAACACCAGAAAAACAACACCTGGAAACCTTTAATAAAGAATTAAATGTCCAGTAATAAATATAACAACATTTTGAGACAACACTTTGACTGAACACCAGAACAACAACACCTGGAAACCTTCAACAAAGATTCTTTTATTGAGAGAGACGTATGAAACGGGTCATGTGGAGACATTCGCTGAACATGCATGATTCAGATAAACGGAGGCGTGGACCTCCTCGAGAGGATTATTACACGCAGAACCTATACCGTCGGGATAGGAGATTCACAAGAGCCCCGGGCAGGGATCGCTCTGGGTACGTTGAAAATCAAACAGATCATAGATACACAAAATCAGATCACACACGGAGGCCCTTTCGAAGGGATAGGTCTGAAGGAAGTAAAGAACGCGAATATATCCAAGCTTCCCCTCACTTCAGAACTACAACCAAAACCGTGTATAGAATCTTGCGTCTGGTACATCACCTACAAAACGTGACGACAAAGATTAAAAACAACCAACCGATTACATTCAAAAGAATGACAAACTATTTAATTGACACCGTCAAACCGGTTGCATCAACAAACAAATCACAACAACTATTAGAAGGCAACGCAAAAAACTGGGCCTACACGACACAATTGATTCTAGAACAACACTACGAGTCATTGATTGAGGTGTCAATTGGTGAGCTAAAAAATACTGTGACGAACGACGAATGGAGAGCGCCTTTCAGAATTGCAAAAAAGTGGGCCGTACGCAATTTTGGACGCAAATTTAGATCGGAAACTTTCGAACAGACGGAAGCACTCATTACCGCCGAATTTCCAAGTCGCACAGCACAAAGAAACAACGAGGCATCTACCTCACGTGTGGAAGCAGGACAAAGACCTCGAATGACCACGACCGAAACCCAAACATCTTCGGCCCCGGTCGAAAGCGCCTCATTCCATAAGGACTTTCCTCCTCTTCCTCCACCGGAAGGCGGTCCCGCCCCAAAAGAGCAAAGGACTAAAAAGTCCAAGAGAATCTCGGCACCTTGCGTGAACTTTACTCCAATGAATGAGATCGACATGTGCCCGACTCCTTCCCTACGCGTGATCGAGGAGAAGCCAACCGAGCTGAAAGATGGAAACGAGCAACAGTCTTCTCTGCCCACGGACACACATAAAGCACAAATTCACACACCGGGCAACACAACACCAATGTCATCCATCGAAGTGGAGCTATCGACCTACTCTGGATCCTTTGGAGAACAAAGAAGCCCACCGGAAGTACCGACGGAGGAACTTATTTTTCTAGACACAGACCCAGACCCGCTCACATACACATCACACGGAACACAGATCTCACCAGAAATTGCTCTGGTGGGACGGACACGTACACGTACACAGGACAAAACTCCTGTCACACCAGACGATCAAACAACACCTACCAGGCCCGTCAGACACATATCGACGAACAAAAAATCCTCTGACTGGTGCCTGACGATAAGAAAGAAATTTGTGATCATTGGAGACTCAAATGTGTCAAAATTTCCTACGGTCATAGCTCCAGATCTACAAATGGATAGCTACCCGGGTGCCAACTTCAAACATGCAAAAGACCTCATCAAAAAAGCCACCATCACCACGAACGTGGAACAATTGATTCTATCATTCGGAATCAATAACAGACAACAACGTCTCAAACAAACGGCAATCAAACAACTACAGAGCACTTACAGAGAAGCGAAGATCAAATTCCCAAAGACGGAAATCTTTATTCCTGTAATTAATTTCTCCCGGACACTACCGGTCGAGGACCAACTCATCATAGAAGAATTAAACACCTACATTAGAAAAAAGTGACACACATCCCGGCTTTGCCAAAAGAAAAATTCAAAGTAGAACCGGACGGCATACACTGGAAGGCGGACACCGCCAAAGCCATCCTACAACATTGGCAACAGCATTTAAACTCATAACCGGCCACATTCACACAAATGAACCCGATCGCCACATGATCATTAACCTTTCGAAGAATTACACACTCACACCAGCACAAACAACACTCTTACGAAGGGGCCTGACATTCATTCCCACGCTAAAATTGGCCAGGGACCGAAAGAAAAAATTAAAATTTGATTTACAGACCTATCATCGTAGGTTAAAGCTTAAGGTTTTCTTTGAAGGAAAACGTAAGGAATCAAAAAACTACCATTCACACACAACTCCGATTGGACACCTTCACTATGCCGTCTACCAATCCAAATCAGACACATCATCACGGCAGACAATTATGCCCTGAGAAACTTGAATTGGGGGCAAAGAGTGACACCCAATTTAACCCGAGCGGAGGTCAGGGCCTTACGTGAACTACAAAATAACAAAAACATCGTCATTAAACCCGCTGACAAGGGAAATGCAATAGTGATCTTGGACCGACAACAATATGTTTGGGAAGCGGAGAGACAACTAAACAATGAGGACCATTATGCTAAATTATCCAGACCAATATATCTAGAAACGAAGGAAGAAATTAAGGACATCATACAGAATCTTTGGAATCTCAAATACATCAATCACAAACAGAGAGAATATTTACTGGGAAGCCACACTCCGAGACTGAGACAATTTTATTTACTTCCAAAAATACACAAGGACCCTACAACCTGGAGTACACCAAACGAAATCCCCCCCGGCAGACCCATAGTCTCGGACTGCGACAGCGAATCTTACTGTACCGCGGAGTACATTGAATACTTTCTTGGCCCGATCTCACGGAAGCACCCTAGCTATCTGAAAGATACGTACGATTTTATTGAAAAAATTGGCAAAATAAAGATTCCCCCTAATGCATTCTTATTCACAATGGACGTAGACAGCTTGTACACAAACATTGAAACCGAAGCGGGATTGCGGGCAGTACAAAAGTGTTTTGAAAAATACCCAAACCCACGAAGACCTACAAAACAATTAATGGAACTCCTAAAAATCAACTTGACCAAAAACGATTTCGAATTCGACTCTCAATTCTACTTACAACGAAAAGGCACGGCCATGGGTAAGAAATTTGCGCCCTCATACGCCAACATATTCATGGCTGAATGGGAAGAATCTGCTCTGGCATCGGCCCCATTGAAACCCCTTCACTACTATAGATTCCTCGATGACATCTGGGGAATCTGGACGTATTCCGAGGAACAATTTCTACAATTCGCACAACACTTAAATACACATCAAAGATCAATTAAAATAAAACACGTCATCAATGACACTTCGGTGAATTTTTTGGACCTAATCTCATTCAAAGGAACACGATTTCAAGAAACCGGACAGTTAGATTTCAAGGTGTACTTTAAATCGACAGACACGCACTCACTCCTACACAAAAACAGCTACCATCCCCGACATACGTTCAAAGGAATCGTCAAATCACAACTATTGAGATTCTACAAAATCTGTAATAATGAAAAACATTTCATGGAAGCAACCAGGACTCTTTTTAAGGCCCTAAGAATCAGAGGGTACACGAGGACATTTTTGAGAAAAGCCTTTAAACAATTCAAACAGAAAACTCAAAATGCAAAAAAAGACGACAAGATCATACCGTTTGTAAATACATTTTCGGAAATGAGTGTCCAACTCAACCTAGAAACTAAAGCAAATTTCCAGAAGTTTTTGTCACATACACCATATCTTAAAGAACACAAAATCATTTCCGCATTTAGGAGAAATAAGAATCTCAAGGATCTTTTGGTCAAAAGCAAATTAACCCCGATAAACACAAAACAGCAAAAGAGGGACCACACCTAAATATTATGAAACCAAAAATTGGATCACCAGTCACTACACAAAACACATTTTCAAATTAAAAAGACCCCTCAGTCCTCAGACCGAAAATTGTGTATACATAATTTCATGCCACAAATGTGCCAAACAATATGTGGGACAAACAAAAAATTCCATTCGAATAAGAATGCATCGTCACATACAGAACATCACAAAAAAAGAGGAGAAACACACACATTGTCAACCATTTTATTAAACACGATATCTCATCCTTAAGAGTCACAGGTCTAGAGTCAAACACACATTGGACATTAAAAGACAGATTAATGGCAGAAACAAGATGGATCAACAAACTAGAAACTCGTTTTCCGAGAGGTCTGAACGACTGAAACCAAAAAAGTACTCATGCTAAGAGCAATAACTTGGACCCACCATCCCCAATCCGGACCTTGACACCTAAAATTAACCCCTACAAAATAATGACCCTAACCCAATTTGGACCCACCCTACCAAAACTTCCTCCCTAAACCTAAAATGGAGACCCCTCTAAAATTCTCTAACCTAACAATTTGGACCCACTTTAACGAAACTCTGACCCTAAACCTAAATGGAGATCCCTTAAAATCCTACACCCCCAAAAAATGTGACCCACCCTACTACAACTCTAAACCTAAAAGGAGACGCCCCTAAAAATTCTCTAACCTAACAATTTGGACCCACTTTACCGAAACTCTGACCCTAAACCTAAAATGGAGACCCCTTAAAAATCCTATACCCTCAAAATTTGGACCCACCCTACTACAACTCTGCACCTAAACCTAAAAGGAGACCCCCTTAAAATTATTAACCTAACAATTTGGACCCACCCAACCGAAACTCTGAACCTAAAACCAAAATGGAGACATCTTTAAAATTCCAGAAACCTAAAAATGTGGACCCACCCTACCAAAACTGTTCCTAACACCTAAACCTAAAAAGAGACCCCCTTAAAATGATGTAACCTAACAATCGGGACCCACCCTACCGAAACTATGCAACTAAAACCTAAATGGAGACATCTTTTAAATTCTAGAAACCTAAAAATTTGGACCCTCCCTACCAAAACGCTGAAAAAAAAAAAAATGTTTAACCTGATCATAAGCCGGGGTCTTTCGTGGACTGGAGATGGAGAGTGCAAAACTCATCCCTGGACATTGTTTGGGGTGTGAGATGTTTATTCCCCTAATAGAGCCAGTGCCTCTCCACCTGTTAGAGAGACCCAGGACATTGATTAATAAAAATAAAAATAAAAACAAAATTAATAAACAATTTGATTACTTACAACATGATGAAGGAAAATATGAATCCTCCCTAAAAGATTAAAACTCATATACAGCAGGAGACAAGAAACATCAACACTATGGAAACAAAACAGGTTTAAAAATTATTCTTATGTCATACATGATTGTCCTGATTTTTTAAGAAAAATTCATATGAATACAAACTAAACCAGAAATAATTATAATAAAAACATGATCCTAAAATAAAAATCCTGAATGAACAAACCTAAAAAAGCATTGCTCTCAGAAGTGGGAGGAGCCCTGCTCACTCACTCTGTATAAATAGCAGCTGCGCACAACTCACCTTCACTTCTACTGAAACAACACACGAGAGCTTTTCTATAGAGCTATGAGAGACTTATTCAAGCCAGCCTGAGGAAGATACAGATTGTATCGAAACGTCGCGACTGTGCTTGAATTTCACAAAATAAAAATCGATCGATTCTACTCATTAAAACTTCCACTTATTATCCTGCACCTAGAAAAGGACGGATATAGAGTTTAGGAAATTAAATCTTTCCCCTCCTTATTTTTGTAAAACACCTTGAGACATCTGATTTCGGTGGGATCAAAAATAAGATACCAATATAACAACATTTGGAGACAATACTTTTACTGAACACCAGAAAAACAACACCTGGAAACCTTTAATAAAGAATTAAATGTCCAGTAATAAATATAACAACATTTTGAGACAACACTTTGACTGAACACCAGAACAACAACACCTGGAAACCTTCAACAAAGATTCTTTTATTGAGAGAGACGTATGAAACGGGTCATGTGGAGACATTCGCTGAACATGCATGATTCAGATAAACGGAGGCGTGGACCTCCTCGAGAGGATTATTACACGCAGAACCTATACCGTCGGGATAGGAGATTCACAAGAGCCCCGGGCAGGGATCGCTCTGGGTACGTTGAAAATCAAACAGATCATAGATACACAAAATCAGATCACACACGGAGGCCCTTTCGAAGGGATAGGTCTGAAGGAAGTAAAGAACGCGAATATATCCAAGCTTCCCCTCACTTCAGAACTACAACCAAAACCGTGTATAGAATCTTGCGTCTGGTACATCACCTACAAAACGTGACGACAAAGATTAAAAACAACCAACCGATTACATTCAAAAGAATGACAAACTATTTAATTGACACCGTCAAACCGGTTGCATCAACAAACAAATCACAACAACTATTAGAAGGCAACGCAAAAAACTGGGCCTACACGACACAATTGATTCTAGAACAACACTACGAGTCATTGATTGAGGTGTCAATTGGTGAGCTAAAAAATACTGTGACGAACGACGAATGGAGAGCGCCTTTCAGAATTGCAAAAAAGTGGGCCGTACGCAATTTTGGACGCAAATTTAGATCGGAAACTTTCGAACAGACGGAAGCACTCATTACCGCCGAATTTCCAAGTCGCACAGCACAAAGAAACAACGAGGCATCTACCTCACGTGTGGAAGCAGGACAAAGACCTCGAATGACCACGACCGAAACCCAAACATCTTCGGCCCCGGTCGAAAGCGCCTCATTCCATAAGGACTTTCCTCCTCTTCCTCCACCGGAAGGCGGTCCCGCCCCAAAAGAGCAAAGGACTAAAAAGTCCAAGAGAATCTCGGCACCTTGCGTGAACTTTACTCCAATGAATGAGATCGACATGTGCCCGACTCCTTCCCTACGCGTGATCGAGGAGAAGCCAACCGAGCTGAAAGATGGAAACGAGCAACAGTCTTCTCTGCCCACGGACACACATAAAGCACAAATTCACACACCGGGCAACACAACACCAATGTCATCCATCGAAGTGGAGCTATCGACCTACTCTGGATCCTTTGGAGAACAAAGAAGCCCACCGGAAGTACCGACGGAGGAGCTTATTTTTCTAGACACAGACCCAGACCCGCTCACATACACATCACACGGAACACAGATCTCACCAGAAATTGCTCTGGTGGGACGGACACGTACACGTACACAGGACAAAACTCCTGTCACACCAGACGATCAAACAACACCTACCAGGCCCGTCAGACACATATCGACGAACAAAAAATCCTCTGACTGGTGCCTGACGATAAGAAAGAAATTTGTGATCATTGGAGACTCAAATGTGTCAAAATTTCCTACGGTCATAGCTCCAGATCTACAAATGGATAGCTACCCGGGTGCCAACTTCAAACATGCAAAAGACCTCATCAAAAAAGCCACCATCACCACGAACGTGGAACAATTGATTCTATCATTCGGAATCAATAACAGACAACAACGTCTCAAACAAACGGCAATCAAACAACTACAGAGCACTTACAGAGAAGCGAAGATCAAATTCCCAAAGACGGAAATCTTTATTCCTGTAATTAATTTCTCCCGGACACTACCGGTCGAGGACCAACTCATCATAGAAGAATTAAACACCTACATTAGAAAAAAGTGACACACATCCCGGCTTTGCCAAAAGAAAAATTCAAAGTAGAACCGGACGGCATACACTGGAAGGCGGACACCGCCAAAGCCATCCTACAACATTGGCAACAGCATTTAAACTCATAACCGGCCACATTCACACAAATGAACCCGATCGCCACATGATCATTAACCTTTCGAAGAATTACACACTCACACCAGCACAAACAACACTCTTACGAAGGGGCCTGACATTCATTCCCACGCTAAAATTGGCCAGGGACCGAAAGAAAAAATTAAAATTTGATTTACAGACCTATCATCGTAGGTTAAAGCTTAAGGTTTTCTTTGAAGGAAAACGTAAGGAATCAAAAACTACCATTCACACACAACTCCGATTGGACACCTTCACTATGCCGTCTACCAATCCAAATCAGACACATCATCACGGCAGACAATTATGCCCTGAGAAACTTGAATTGGGGGCAAAGAGTGACACCCAATTTAACCCGAGCGGAGGTCAGGGCCTTACGTGAACTACAAAATAACAAAAACATCGTCATTAAACCCGCTGACAAGGGAAATGCAATAGTGATCTTGGACCGACAACAATATGTTTGGGAAGCGGAGAGACAACTAAACAATGAGGACCATTATGCTAAATTATCCAGACCAATATATCTAGAAACGAAGGAAGAAATTAAGGACATCATACAGAATCTTTGGAATCTCAAATACATCAATCACAAACAGAGAGAATATTTACTGGGAAGCCACACTCCGAGACTGAGACAATTTTATTTACTTCCAAAAATACACAAGGACCCTACAACCTGGAGTACACCAAACGAAATCCCCCCCGGCAGACCCATAGTCTCGGACTGCGACAGCGAATCTTACTGTACCGCGGAGTACATTGAATACTTTCTTGGCCCGATCTCACGGAAGCACCCTAGCTATCTGAAAGATACGTACGATTTTATTGAAAAAATTGGCAAAATAAAGATTCCCCCTAATGCATTCTTATTCACAATGGACGTAGACAGCTTGTACACAAACATTGAAACCGAAGCGGGATTGCGGGCAGTACAAAAGTGTTTTGAAAAATACCCAAACCCACGAAGACCTACAAAACAATTAATGGAACTCCTAAAAATCAACTTGACCAAAAACGATTTCGAATTCGACTCTCAATTCTACTTACAACGAAAAGGCACGGCCATGGGTAAGAAATTTGCGCCCTCATACGCCAACATATTCATGGCTGAATGGGAAGAATCTGCTCTGGCATCGGCCCCATTGAAACCCCTTCACTACTATAGATTCCTCGATGACATCTGGGGAATCTGGACGTATTCCGAGGAACAATTTCTACAATTCGCACAACACTTAAATACACATCAAAGATCAATTAAAATAAAACACGTCATCAATGACACTTCGGTGAATTTTTTGGACCTAATCTCATTCAAAGGAACACGATTTCAAGAAACCGGACAGTTAGATTTCAAGGTGTACTTTAAATCGACAGACACGCACTCACTCCTACACAAAAACAGCTACCATCCCCGACATACGTTCAAAGGAATCGTCAAATCACAACTATTGAGATTCTACAAAATCTGTAATAATGAAAAACATTTCATGGACGCAACCAGGACTCTTTTTAAGGCCCTAAGAATCAGAGGGTACACGAGGACATTTTTGAGAAAAGCCTTTAAACAATTCAAACAGAAAACTCAAAATGCAAAAAAAGACGACAAGATCATACCGTTTGTAAATACATTTTCGGAAATGAGTGTCCAACTCAACCTAGAAACTAAAGCAAATTTCCAGAAGTTTTTGTCACATACACCATATCTTAAAGAACACAAAATCATTTCCGCATTTAGGAGAAATAAGAATCTCAAGGATCTTTTGGTCAAAAGCAAATTAACCCCGATAAACACAAAACAGGGCAAAAGAGGGACCACACCTAAATATTATGAAACCAAAAATTGGATCACCAGTCACTACACAAAACACATTTTCAAATTAAAAAGACCCCTCAGTCCTCAGACCGAAAATTGTGTATACATAATTTCATGCCACAAATGTGCCAAACAATATGTGGGACAAACAAAAAATTCCATTCGAATAAGAATGCATCGTCACATACAGAACATCACAAAAAAAGAGGAGAAACACACACACATTGTCAACCATTTTATTAAACACGATATCTCATCCTTAAGAGTCACAGGTCTAGAGTCAAACACACATTGGACATTATAAGACAGATTAATGGCAGAAACAAGATGGATCAACAAACTAGAAACTCGTTTTCCGAGAGGTCTGAACGACTGAAACCAAAAAAGTACTCATGCTAAGAGCAATAACTTGGACCCACCATCCCCAAATCCGGACCTTGACACCTAAAATTAAACCCCTACAAAATAATGACCCTAACCCAATTTGGACCCACCCTACCAAAACTTCCTCCCTAAACCTAAAATGGAGACCCCTCTAAATTCTCTAACCTAACAATTTTGGACCCACTTTACCGAAACTCTGACCCTAAACCTAAAATGGAGACCCCTTAAAATTCCTATACCCTCAAAATTGGACCCACCCTACTACAACTCTAAACCTAAAAGGAGACGCCCCTAAAAATTCTCTAACCTAACAATTTGGACCCACTTTACCGAAACTCTGACCCTAAACCTAAAATGGAGACCCCTTAAAAATCCTATACCCTCAAAATTTGGACCCACCCTACTACAACTCTGCACCTAAACCTAAAAGGAGACCCCCTTAAAATTATGTAACCTAACAATTTGGACCCACCCAACCGAAACTCTGAACCTAAAACCAAAATGGAGCATCTTTAAAATTCCAGAAACCTAAAAATGTGGACCCACCCTACCAAAACTGTTCCTAACACCTAAACCTAAAAAGAGACCCCCTTAAAATGATGTAACCTAACAATCGGGACCCACCCTACCGAAACTCTGAAACTAAAACCTAAATGGAGACATCTTTTAAATTCTAGAAACCTAAAAATTTGGACCCTCCCTACCAAAACGCTGAAAAAACAAAAAAATGTTTAACCTGATCATAAGCCGGGGTCTTTCGTGGACTGGAGATGGAGAGTGCAAAACTCATCCCTGGACATTGTTTGGGGTGTGAGATGTTTATTCCCCTAATAGAGCCAGTGCCTCTCCACCTGTTAGAGAGACCCAGGACATTGATTAATAAAAATAAAAACAAAATTAATAAACAATTTGATTACTTACAACATGATGAAGGAAAATATGAATCCTCCCTAAAAGATTAAAACTCATATACAGCAGGAGACAAGAAACATCAACACTATGGAAACAAAACAGGTTTAAAAATTATTCTTATGTCATACATGATTGTCCTGATTTTTTAAGAAAAATTCATATGAATACAAACTAAGACCAGAAATAATTATAATAAAAACATGATCCTAAAATAAAAATCCTGAATGAACAAACCTAAAAAAGCATTGCTCCCAGAAGTGGGAGGAGCCCTGCTCACTCACTCTGTATAAATAGCAGCTGCGCACAGCTCACCTTCACTTCTACTGAAACAACACACGAGAGCTTTTCTATAGAGCTATGAGAGACTTATTCAAGCCAGCCTGAGGAAGATACAGATTGTATCGAAACGTCGCGACTGTGCTTGAATTTCACAAAATAAAAATCGATCGATTCTACTCATTAAAACTTCCACTTATTATCCTGCACCTAGAAAAGGACGGATATAGAGTTTAGGAAATTAAATCTTTCCCCTCCTTATTTTTGTAAAACACCTTGAGACATCTGATTTCGGTGGGATCAAAAATAAGATACCAATATAACAACATTTGGAGACAATACTTTTACTGAACACCAGAAAAACAACACCTGGAAACCTTTAATAAAGAATTAAATGTCCAGTAATAAATATAACAACATTTTGAGACAACACTTTGACTGAACACCAGAACAACAACACCTGGAAACCTTCAACAAAGATTCTTTTATTGAGAGAGACGTATGAAACGGGTCATCTAATTGACAACATGTGGAGACATTCGCTGAACATGCATGATTCAGATAAACGGAGGCGTGGACCTCCTCGAGAGGATTATTACACGCAGAACCTATACCGTCGGGATAGGAGATTCACAAGAGCCCCGGGCAGGGATCGCTCTGGGTACGTTGAAAATCAAACAGATCATAGATACACAAAATCAGATCACACACGGAGGCCCTTTCGAAGGGATAGGTCTGAAGGAAGTAAAGAACGCGAATATATCCAAGCTTCCCCTCACTTCAGAACTACAACCAAAACCGTGTATAGAATCTTGCGTCTGGTACATCACCTACAAAACGTGACGACAAAGATTAAAAACAACCAACCGATTACATTCAAAAGAATGACAAACTATTTAATTGACACCGTCAAACCGGTTGCATCAACAAACAAATCACAACAACTATTAGAAGGCAACGCAAAAAACTGGGCCTACACGACACAATTGATTCTAGAACAACACTACGAGTCATTGATTGAGGTGTCAATTGGTGAGCTAAAAAATACTGTGACGAACGACGAATGGAGAGCGCCTTTCAGAATTGCAAAAAAGTGGGCCGTACGCAATTTTGGACGCAAATTTAGATCGGAAACTTTCGAACAGACGGAAGCACTCATTACCGCCGAATTTCCAAGTCGCACAGCACAAAGAAACAACGAGGCATCTACCTCACGTGTGGAAGCAGGACAAAGACCTCGAATGACCACGACCGAAACCCAAACATCTTCGGCCCCGGTCGAAAGCGCCTCATTCCATAAGGACTTTCCTCCTCTTCCTCCACCGGAAGGCGGTCCCGCCCCAAAAGAGCAAAGGACTAAAAAGTCCAAGAGAATCTCGGTACCTTGCGTGAACTTTACTCCAATGAATGAGATCGACATGTGCCCGACTCCTTCCCTACGCGTGATCGAGGAGAAGCCAACCGAGCTGAAAGATGGAAACGAGCAACGGTCTTCTCTGCCCACGGACACACATAAAGCACAAATTCACACACCGGGCAACACAACACCAATGTCATCCATCGAAGTGGAGCTATCGACCTACTCTGGATCCTTTGGAGAACAAAGAAGCCCACCGGAAGTACCGACGGAGGAGCTTATTTTTCTAGACACAGACCCAGACCCGCTCACATACACATCACACGGAACACAGATCTCACCAGAAATTGCTCTGGTGGGACGGACACGTACACGTACACAGGACAAAACTCCTGTCACACCAGACGATCAAACAACACCTACCAGGCCCGTCAGACACATATCGACGAACAAAAAATCCTCTGACTGGTGCCTGACGATAAGAAAGAAATTTGTGATCATTGGAGACTCAAATGTGTCAAAATTTCCTACGGTCATAGCTCCAGATCTACAAATGGATAGCTACCCGGGCGCCAACTTCAAACATGCAAAAGACCTCATCAAAAAAGCCACCATCACCACGAACGTGGAACAATTGATTCTATCATTCGGAATCAATAACAGACAACAACGTCTCAAACAAACGGCAATCAAACAACTACAGAGCACTTACAGAGAAGCGAAGATCAAATTCCCAAAGACGGAAATCTTTATTCCTGTAATTAATTTCTCCCGGACACTACCGGTCGAGGACCAACTCATCATAGAAGAATTAAACACCTACATTAGAAAGAAAGTGACACACATCCCGGCTTTGCCAAAAGAAAAATTCAAAGTAGAACCGGACGGCATACACTGGAAGGCGGACACCGCCAAAGCCATCCTACAACATTGGCAACAGCATTTAAACTCATAACCGGCCACATTCACACAAATGAACCCGATCGCCACATGATCATTAACCTTTCGAAGAATTACACACTCACACCAGCACAAACAACACTCTTACGAAGGGGCCTGACATTCATTCCCACGCTAAAATTGGCCAGGGACCGAAAGAAAAAATTAAAATTTGATTTACAGACCTATCATCGTAGGTTAAAGCTTAAGGTTTTCTTTGAAGGAAAACGTAAGGAATCAAAAAAACTACCATTCACACACAACTCCGATTGGACACCTTCACTATGCCGTCTACCAATCCAAATCAGACACATCATCACGGCAGACAATTATGCCCTGAGAAACTTGAATTGGGGGCAAAGAGTGACACCCAATTTAACCCGAGCGGAGGTCAGGGCCTTACGTGAACTACAAAATAACAAAAACATCGTCATTAAACCCGCTGACAAGGGAAATGCAATAGTGATCTTGGACCGACAACAATATGTTTGGGAAGCGGAGAGACAACTAAACAATGAGGACCATTATGCTAAATTATCCAGACCAATATATCTAGAAACGAAGGAAGAAATTAAGGACATCATACAGAATCTTTGGAATCTCAAATACATCAATTACAAACAGAGAGAATATTTACTGGGAAGCCACACTCCGAGACTGAGACAATTTTATTTACTTCCAAAAATACACAAGGACCCTACAACCTGGAGTACACCAAACGAAATCCCCCCCGGCAGACCCATAGTCTCGGACTGCGACAGCGAATCTTACTGTACCGCGGAGTACATTGAATACTTTCTTGGCCCGATCTCACGGAAGCACCCTAGCTATCTGAAAGATACGTACGATTTTATTGAAAAAATTGGCAAAATAAAGATTCCCCCTAATGCATTCTTATTCACAATGGACGTAGACAGCTTGTACACAAACATTGAAACCGAAGCGGGATTGCGGGCAGTACAAAAGTGTTTTGAAAAATACCCAAACCCACGAAGACCTACAAAACAATTAATGGAACTCCTAAAAATCAACTTGACCAAAAACGATTTCGAATTCGACTCTCAATTCTACTTACAACGAAAAGGCACGGCCATGGGTAAGAAATTTGCGCCCTCATACGCCAACATATTCATGGCTGAATGGGAAGAATCTGCTCTGGCATCGGCCCCGTTGAAACCCCTTCACTACTATAGATTCCTCGATGACATCTGGGGAATCTGGACGTATTCCGAGGAACAATTTCTACAATTCGCACAACACTTAAATACACATCAAAGATCAATTAAAATAAAACACGTCATCAATGATACTTCGGTGAATTTTTTGGACCTAATCTCATTCAAAGGAACACGATTTCAAGAAACCGGACAGTTAGATTTCAAGGTGTACTTTAAATCGACAGACACGCACTCACTCCTACACAAAAACAGCTACCATCCCCGACATACGTTCAAAGGAATCGTCAAATCACAACTATTGAGATTCTACAAAATCTGTAATAATGAAAAACATTTCATGGACGCAACCAGGACTCTTTTTAAGGCCCTAAGAATCAGAGGGTACACGAGGACATTTTTGAGAAAAGCCTTTAAACAATTCAAACAGAAAACTCAATATGCAAAAAAAGACGACAAGATCATACCGTTTGTAAATACATTTTCGGAAATGAGTGTCCAACTCAACCTAGAAACTAAAGCAAATTTCCAGAAGTTTTTGTCACATACACCATATCTTAAAGAACACAAAATCATTTCCGCATTTAGGAGAAATAAGAATCTCAAGGATCTTTTGGTCAAAAGCAAATTAACCCCGATAAACACAAAACAGGGCAAAAGAGGGACCACACCTAAATATTATGAAACCAAAAATTGGATCACCAGTCACTACACAAAACACATTTTCAAATTAAAAAGACCCCTCAGTCCTCAGACCGAAAATTGTGTATACATAATTTCATGCCACAAATGTGCCAAACAATATGTGGGACAAACAAAAAATTCCATTCGAATAAGAATGCATCGTCACATACAGAACATCACAAAAAAAGAGGAGAGAAACACACACATTGTCAACCATTTTATTAAACACGATATCTCATCCTTAAGAGTCACAGGTCTAGAGTCAAACACACATTGGACATTAAAAGACAGATTAATGGCAGAAACAAGATGGATCAACAAACTAGAAACTCGTTTTCCGAGAGGTCTGAACGACTGAAACCAAAAAAGTACTCATGCTAAGAGCAATAACTTGGACCCACCATCCCCAATCCGGACCTTGACACCTAAAATTAAACCCCTACAAAATAATGACCCTAACCCAATTTGGACCCACCCTACCAAAACTTCCTCCCTAAACCTAAAATGGAGACCCCTCTAAAATTCTCTAACCTAACAATTTGGACCCACTTTACCGAAACTCTGACCCTAAACCTAAAATGGAGACCCCTTAAAAATCCTATACCCTCAAAATTTGGACCCACCCTACTACAACTCTAAACCTAAAAGGAGACGCCCCTAAAAATTCTCTAACCTAACAATTTGGACCCACTTTACCGAAACTCTGACCCTAAACCTAAAATGGAGACCCCTTAAAAATCCTATACCCTCAAAATTTGGACCCACCCTACTACAACTCTGCACCTAAACCTAAAAGGAGACCCCCTTAAAATTATGTAACCTAACAATTTGGACCCACCCAACCGAAACTCTGAACCTAAAACCAAAATGGAGCATCTTTAAAATTCCAGAAACCTAAAAATGTGGACCCACCCTACCAAAACTGTTCCTAACACCTAAACCTAAAAAGAGACCCCCTTAAAATGATGTAACCTAACAATCGGGACCCACCCTACCGAAACTCTGAAACTAAAACCTAAATGGAGACATCTTTTAAATTCTAGAAACCTAAAAATTTGGACCCTCCCTACCAAAACGCTGAAAAAACAAAAAAATGTTTAACCTGATCATAAGCCGGGGTCTTTCGTGGACTGGAGATGGAGAGTGCAAAACTCATCCCTGGACATTGTTTGGGGTGTGAGATGTTTATTCCCCTAATAGAGCCAGTGCCTCTCCACCTGTTAGAGAGACCCAGGACATTGATTAATAAAAATAAAAACAAAATTAATAAACAATTTGATTACTTACAACATGATGAAGGAAAATATGAATCCTCCCTAAAAGATTAAAACTCATATACAGCAGGAGACAAGAAACATCAACACTATGGAAACAAAACAGGTTTAAAAATTATTCTTATGTCATACATGATTGTCCTGATTTTTTAAGAAAAATTCATATGAATACAAACTAAGACCAGAAATAATTATAATAAAAACATGATCCTAAAATAAAAATCCTGAATGAACAAACCTAAAAAAGCATTGCTCCCAGAAGTGGGAGGAGCCCTGCTCACTCACTCTGTATAAATAGCAGCTGCGCACAGCTCACCTTCACTTCTACTGAAACAACACACGAGAGCTTTTCTATAGAGCTATGAGAGACTTATTCAAGCCAGCCTGAGGAAGATACAGATTGTATCGAAACGTCGCGACTGTGCTTGAATTTCACAAAATAAAAATCGATCGATTCTACTCATTAAAACTTCCACTTATTATCCTGCACCTAGAAAAGGACGGATATAGAGTTTAGGAAATTAAATCTTTCCCCTCCTTATTTTTGTAAAACACCTTGAGACATCTGATTTCGGTGGGATCAAAAATAAGATACCAATATAACAACATTTGGAGACAATACTTTTACTGAACACCAGAAAAACAACACCTGGAAACCTTTAATAAAGAATTAAATGTCCAGTAATAAATATAACAACATTTTGAGACAACACTTTGACTGAACACCAGAACAACAACACCTGGAAACCTTCAACAAAGATTCTTTTATTGAGAGAGACGTATGAAACGGGTCATCTAATTGACAACATGTGGAGACATTCGCTGAACATGCATGATTCAGATAAACGGAGGCGTGGACCTCCTCGAGAGGATTATTACACGCAGAACCTATACCGTCGGGATAGGAGATTCACAAGAGCCCCGGGCAGGGATCGCTCTGGGTACGTTGAAAATCAAACAGATCATAGATACACAAAATCAGATCACACACGGAGGCCCTTTCGAAGGGATAGGTCTGAAGGAAGTAAAGAACGCGAATATATCCAAGCTTCCCCTCACTTCAGAACTACAACCAAAACCGTGTATAGAATCTTGCGTCTGGTACATCACCTACAAAACGTGACGACAAAGATTAAAAACAACCAACCGATTACATTCAAAAGAATGACAAACTATTTAATTGACACCGTCAAACCGGTTGCATCAACAAACAAATCACAACAACTATTAGAAGGCAACGCAAAAAACTGGGCCTACACGACACAATTGATTCTAGAACAACACTACGAGTCATTGATTGAGGTGTCAATTGGTGAGCTAAAAAATACTGTGACGAACGACGAATGGAGAGCGCCTTTCAGAATTGCAAAAAAGTGGGCCGTACGCAATTTTGGACGCAAATTTAGATCGGAAACTTTCGAACAGACGGAAGCACTCATTACCGCCGAATTTCCAAGTCGCACAGCACAAAGAAACAACGAGGCATCTACCTCACGTGTGGAAGCAGGACAAAGACCTCGAATGACCACGACCGAAACCCAAACATCTTCGGCCCCGGTCGAAAGCGCCTCATTCCATAAGGACTTTCCTCCTCTTCCTCCACCGGAAGGCGGTCCCGCCCCAAAAGAGCAAAGGACTAAAAAGTCCAAGAGAATCTCGGTACCTTGCGTGAACTTTACTCCAATGAATGAGATCGACATGTGCCCGACTCCTTCCCTACGCGTGATCGAGGAGAAGCCAACCGAGCTGAAAGATGGAAACGAGCAACGGTCTTCTCTGCCCACGGACACACATAAAGCACAAATTCACACACCGGGCAACACAACACCAATGTCATCCATCGAAGTGGAGCTATCGACCTACTCTGGATCCTTTGGAGAACAAAGAAGCCCACCGGAAGTACCGACGGAGGAGCTTATTTTTCTAGACACAGACCCAGACCCGCTCACATACACATCACACGGAACACAGATCTCACCAGAAATTGCTCTGGTGGGACGGACACGTACACGTACACAGGACAAAACTCCTGTCACACCAGACGATCAAACAACACCTACCAGGCCCGTCAGACACATATCGACGAACAAAAAATCCTCTGACTGGTGCCTGACGATAAGAAAGAAATTTGTGATCATTGGAGACTCAAATGTGTCAAAATTTCCTACGGTCATAGCTCCAGATCTACAAATGGATAGCTACCCGGGCGCCAACTTCAAACATGCAAAAGACCTCATCAAAAAAGCCACCATCACCACGAACGTGGAACAATTGATTCTATCATTCGGAATCAATAACAGACAACAACGTCTCAAACAAACGGCAATCAAACAACTACAGAGCACTTACAGAGAAGCGAAGATCAAATTCCCAAAGACGGAAATCTTTATTCCTGTAATTAATTTCTCCCGGACACTACCGGTCGAGGACCAACTCATCATAGAAGAATTAAACACCTACATTAGAAAGAAAGTGACACACATCCCGGCTTTGCCAAAAGAAAAATTCAAAGTAGAACCGGACGGCATACACTGGAAGGCGGACACCGCCAAAGCCATCCTACAACATTGGCAACAGCATTTAAACTCATAACCGGCCACATTCACACAAATGAACCCGATCGCCACATGATCATTAACCTTTCGAAGAATTACACACTCACACCAGCACAAACAACACTCTTACGAAGGGGCCTGACATTCATTCCCACGCTAAAATTGGCCAGGGACCGAAAGAAAAAATTAAAATTTGATTTACAGACCTATCATCGTAGGTTAAAGCTTAAGGTTTTCTTTGAAGGAAAACGTAAGGAATCAAAAAAACTACCATTCACACACAACTCCGATTGGACACCTTCACTATGCCGTCTACCAATCCAAATCAGACACATCATCACGGCAGACAATTATGCCCTGAGAAACTTGAATTGGGGGCAAAGAGTGACACCCAATTTAACCCGAGCGGAGGTCAGGGCCTTACGTGAACTACAAAATAACAAAAACATCGTCATTAAACCCGCTGACAAGGGAAATGCAATAGTGATCTTGGACCGACAACAATATGTTTGGGAAGCGGAGAGACAACTAAACAATGAGGACCATTATGCTAAATTATCCAGACCAATATATCTAGAAACGAAGGAAGAAATTAAGGACATCATACAGAATCTTTGGAATCTCAAATACATCAATTACAAACAGAGAGAATATTTACTGGGAAGCCACACTCCGAGACTGAGACAATTTTATTTACTTCCAAAAATACACAAGGACCCTACAACCTGGAGTACACCAAACGAAATCCCCCCCGGCAGACCCATAGTCTCGGACTGCGACAGCGAATCTTACTGTACCGCGGAGTACATTGAATACTTTCTTGGCCCGATCTCACGGAAGCACCCTAGCTATCTGAAAGATACGTACGATTTTATTGAAAAAATTGGCAAAATAAAGATTCCCCCTAATGCATTCTTATTCACAATGGACGTAGACAGCTTGTACACAAACATTGAAACCGAAGCGGGATTGCGGGCAGTACAAAAGTGTTTTGAAAAATACCCAAACCCACGAAGACCTACAAAACAATTAATGGAACTCCTAAAAATCAACTTGACCAAAAACGATTTCGAATTCGACTCTCAATTCTACTTACAACGAAAAGGCACGGCCATGGGTAAGAAATTTGCGCCCTCATACGCCAACATATTCATGGCTGAATGGGAAGAATCTGCTCTGGCATCGGCCCCGTTGAAACCCCTTCACTACTATAGATTCCTCGATGACATCTGGGGAATCTGGACGTATTCCGAGGAACAATTTCTACAATTCGCACAACACTTAAATACACATCAAAGATCAATTAAAATAAAACACGTCATCAATGATACTTCGGTGAATTTTTTGGACCTAATCTCATTCAAAGGAACACGATTTCAAGAAACCGGACAGTTAGATTTCAAGGTGTACTTTAAATCGACAGACACGCACTCACTCCTACACAAAAACAGCTACCATCCCCGACATACGTTCAAAGGAATCGTCAAATCACAACTATTGAGATTCTACAAAATCTGTAATAATGAAAAACATTTCATGGACGCAACCAGGACTCTTTTTAAGGCCCTAAGAATCAGAGGGTACACGAGGACATTTTTGAGAAAAGCCTTTAAACAATTCAAACAGAAAACTCAATATGCAAAAAAAGACGACAAGATCATACCGTTTGTAAATACATTTTCGGAAATGAGTGTCCAACTCAACCTAGAAACTAAAGCAAATTTCCAGAAGTTTTTGTCACATACACCATATCTTAAAGAACACAAAATCATTTCCGCATTTAGGAGAAATAAGAATCTCAAGGATCTTTTGGTCAAAAGCAAATTAACCCCGATAAACACAAAACAGGGCAAAAGAGGGACCACACCTAAATATTATGAAACCAAAAATTGGATCACCAGTCACTACACAAAACACATTTTCAAATTAAAAAGACCC
The DNA here is from genome assembly GCF_015846415.1 of Triplophysa dalaica. Classification (NCBI taxonomy): domain Eukaryota; kingdom Metazoa; phylum Chordata; class Actinopteri; order Cypriniformes; family Nemacheilidae; genus Triplophysa; species Triplophysa dalaica. The sequence goes on along the minus strand of NC_079546.1, from coordinate 24,802,346 downwards.
CTCAGTCCTCAGACCGAAAATTGTGTATACATAATTTCATGCCACAAATGTGCCAAACAATATGTGGGACAAACAAAAAATTCCATTCGAATAAGAATGCATCGTCACATACAGAACATCACAAAAAAAGAGGAGAGAAACACACACATTGTCAACCATTTTATTAAACACGATATCTCATCCTTAAGAGTCACAGGTCTAGAGTCAAACACACATTGGACATTAAAAGACAGATTAATGGCAGAAACAAGATGGATCAACAAACTAGAAACTCGTTTTCCGAGAGGTCTGAACGACTGAAACCAAAAAAGTACTCATGCTAAGAGCAATAACTTGGACCCACCATCCCCAATCCGGACCTTGACACCTAAAATTAAACCCCTACAAAATAATGACCCTAACCCAATTTGGACCCACCCTACCAAAACTTCCTCCCTAAACCTAAAATGGAGACCCCTCTAAAATTCTCTAACCTAACAATTTGGACCCACTTTACCGAAACTCTGACCCTAAACCTAAAATGGAGACCCCTTAAAAATCCTATACCCTCAAAATTTGGACCCACCCTACTACAACTCTAAACCTAAAAGGAGACGCCCCTAAAAATTCTCTAACCTAACAATTTGGACCCACTTTACCGAAACTCTGACCCTAAACCTAAAATGGAGACCCCTTAAAAATCCTATACCCTCAAAATTTGGACCCACCCTACTACAACTCTGCACCTAAACCTAAAAGGAGACCCCCTTAAAATTATGTAACCTAACAATTTGGACCCACCCAACCGAAACTCTGAACCTAAAACCAAAATGGAGCATCTTTAAAATTCCAGAAACCTAAAAATGTGGACCCACCCTACCAAAACTGTTCCTAACACCTAAACCTAAAAAGAGACCCCCTTAAAATGATGTAACCTAACAATCGGGACCCACCCTACCGAAACTCTGAAACTAAAACCTAAATGGAGACATCTTTTAAATTCTAGAAACCTAAAAATTTGGACCCTCCCTACCAAAACGCTGAAAAAACAAAAAAATGTTTAACCTGATCATAAGCCGGGGTCTTTCGTGGACTGGAGATGGAGAGTGCAAAACTCATCCCTGGACATTGTTTGGGGTGTGAGATGTTTATTCCCCTAATAGAGCCAGTGCCTCTCCACCTGTTAGAGAGACCCAGGACATTGATTAATAAAAATAAAAACAAAATTAATAAACAATTTGATTACTTACAACATGATGAAGGAAAATATGAATCCTCCCTAAAAGATTAAAACTCATATACAGCAGGAGACAAGAAACATCAACACTATGGAAACAAAACAGGTTTAAAAATTATTCTTATGTCATACATGATTGTCCTGATTTTTTAAGAAAAATTCATATGAATACAAACTAAGACCAGAAATAATTATAATAAAAACATGATCCTAAAATAAAAATCCTGAATGAACAAACCTAAAAAAGCATTGCTCCCAGAAGTGGGAGGAGCCCTGCTCACTCACTCTGTATAAATAGCAGCTGCGCACAGCTCACCTTCACTTCTACTGAAACAACACACGAGAGCTTTTCTATAGAGCTATGAGAGACTTATTCAAGCCAGCCTGAGGAAGATACAGATTGTATCGAAACGTCGCGACTGTGCTTGAATTTCACAAAATAAAAATCGATCGATTCTACTCATTAAAACTTCCACTTATTATCCTGCACCTAGAAAAGGACGGATATAGAGTTTAGGAAATTAAATCTTTCCCCTCCTTATTTTTGTAAAACACCTTGAGACATCTGATTTCGGTGGGATCAAAAATAAGATACCAATATAACAACATTTGGAGACAATACTTTTACTGAACACCAGAAAAACAACACCTGGAAACCTTTAATAAAGAATTAAATGTCCAGTAATAAATATAACAACATTTTGAGACAACACTTTGACTGAACACCAGAACAACAACACCTGGAAACCTTCAACAAAGATTCTTTTATTGAGAGAGACGTATGAAACGGGTCATCTAATTGACAACATGTGGAGACATTCGCTGAACATGCATGATTCAGATAAACGGAGGCGTGGACCTCCTCGAGAGGATTATTACACGCAGAACCTATACCGTCGGGATAGGAGATTCACAAGAGCCCCGGGCAGGGATCGCTCTGGGTACGTTGAAAATCAAACAGATCATAGATACACAAAATCAGATCACACACGGAGGCCCTTTCGAAGGGATAGGTCTGAAGGAAGTAAAGAACGCGAATATATCCAAGCTTCCCCTCACTTCAGAACTACAACCAAAACCGTGTATAGAATCTTGCGTCTGGTACATCACCTACAAAACGTGACGACAAAGATTAAAAACAACCAACCGATTACATTCAAAAGAATGACAAACTATTTAATTGACACCGTCAAACCGGTTGCATCAACAAACAAATCACAACAACTATTAGAAGGCAACGCAAAAAACTGGGCCTACACGACACAATTGATTCTAGAACAACACTACGAGTCATTGATTGAGGTGTCAATTGGTGAGCTAAAAAATACTGTGACGAACGACGAATGGAGAGCGCCTTTCAGAATTGCAAAAAAGTGGGCCGTACGCAATTTTGGACGCAAATTTAGATCGGAAACTTTCGAACAGACGGAAGCACTCATTACCGCCGAATTTCCAAGTCGCACAGCACAAAGAAACAACGAGGCATCTACCTCACGTGTGGAAGCAGGACAAAGACCTCGAATGACCACGACCGAAACCCAAACATCTTCGGCCCCGGTCGAAAGCGCCTCATTCCATAAGGACTTTCCTCCTCTTCCTCCACCGGAAGGCGGTCCCGCCCCAAAAGAGCAAAGGACTAAAAAGTCCAAGAGAATCTCGGTACCTTGCGTGAACTTTACTCCAATGAATGAGATCGACATGTGCCCGACTCCTTCCCTACGCGTGATCGAGGAGAAGCCAACCGAGCTGAAAGATGGAAACGAGCAACGGTCTTCTCTGCCCACGGACACACATAAAGCACAAATTCACACACCGGGCAACACAACACCAATGTCATCCATCGAAGTGGAGCTATCGACCTACTCTGGATCCTTTGGAGAACAAAGAAGCCCACCGGAAGTACCGACGGAGGAGCTTATTTTTCTAGACACAGACCCAGACCCGCTCACATACACATCACACGGAACACAGATCTCACCAGAAATTGCTCTGGTGGGACGGACACGTACACGTACACAGGACAAAACTCCTGTCACACCAGACGATCAAACAACACCTACCAGGCCCGTCAGACACATATCGACGAACAAAAAATCCTCTGACTGGTGCCTGACGATAAGAAAGAAATTTGTGATCATTGGAGACTCAAATGTGTCAAAATTTCCTACGGTCATAGCTCCAGATCTACAAATGGATAGCTACCCGGGCGCCAACTTCAAACATGCAAAAGACCTCATCAAAAAAGCCACCATCACCACGAACGTGGAACAATTGATTCTATCATTCGGAATCAATAACAGACAACAACGTCTCAAACAAACGGCAATCAAACAACTACAGAGCACTTACAGAGAAGCGAAGATCAAATTCCCAAAGACGGAAATCTTTATTCCTGTAATTAATTTCTCCCGGACACTACCGGTCGAGGACCAACTCATCATAGAAGAATTAAACACCTACATTAGAAAGAAAGTGACACACATCCCGGCTTTGCCAAAAGAAAAATTCAAAGTAGAACCGGACGGCATACACTGGAAGGCGGACACCGCCAAAGCCATCCTACAACATTGGCAACAGCATTTAAACTCATAACCGGCCACATTCACACAAATGAACCCGATCGCCACATGATCATTAACCTTTCGAAGAATTACACACTCACACCAGCACAAACAACACTCTTACGAAGGGGCCTGACATTCATTCCCACGCTAAAATTGGCCAGGGACCGAAAGAAAAAATTAAAATTTGATTTACAGACCTATCATCGTAGGTTAAAGCTTAAGGTTTTCTTTGAAGGAAAACGTAAGGAATCAAAAAAACTACCATTCACACACAACTCCGATTGGACACCTTCACTATGCCGTCTACCAATCCAAATCAGACACATCATCACGGCAGACAATTATGCCCTGAGAAACTTGAATTGGGGGCAAAGAGTGACACCCAATTTAACCCGAGCGGAGGTCAGGGCCTTACGTGAACTACAAAATAACAAAAACATCGTCATTAAACCCGCTGACAAGGGAAATGCAATAGTGATCTTGGACCGACAACAATATGTTTGGGAAGCGGAGAGACAACTAAACAATGAGGACCATTATGCTAAATTATCCAGACCAATATATCTAGAAACGAAGGAAGAAATTAAGGACATCATACAGAATCTTTGGAATCTCAAATACATCAATTACAAACAGAGAGAATATTTACTGGGAAGCCACACTCCGAGACTGAGACAATTTTATTTACTTCCAAAAATACACAAGGACCCTACAACCTGGAGTACACCAAACGAAATCCCCCCCGGCAGACCCATAGTCTCGGACTGCGACAGCGAATCTTACTGTACCGCGGAGTACATTGAATACTTTCTTGGCCCGATCTCACGGAAGCACCCTAGCTATCTGAAAGATACGTACGATTTTATTGAAAAAATTGGCAAAATAAAGATTCCCCCTAATGCATTCTTATTCACAATGGACGTAGACAGCTTGTACACAAACATTGAAACCGAAGCGGGATTGCGGGCAGTACAAAAGTGTTTTGAAAAATACCCAAACCCACGAAGACCTACAAAACAATTAATGGAACTCCTAAAAATCAACTTGACCAAAAACGATTTCGAATTCGACTCTCAATTCTACTTACAACGAAAAGGCACGGCCATGGGTAAGAAATTTGCGCCCTCATACGCCAACATATTCATGGCTGAATGGGAAGAATCTGCTCTGGCATCGGCCCCGTTGAAACCCCTTCACTACTATAGATTCCTCGATGACATCTGGGGAATCTGGACGTATTCCGAGGAACAATTTCTACAATTCGCACAACACTTAAATACACATCAAAGATCAATTAAAATAAAACACGTCATCAATGATACTTCGGTGAATTTTTTGGACCTAATCTCATTCAAAGGAACACGATTTCAAGAAACCGGACAGTTAGATTTCAAGGTGTACTTTAAATCGACAGACACGCACTCACTCCTACACAAAAACAGCTACCATCCCCGACATACGTTCAAAGGAATCGTCAAATCACAACTATTGAGATTCTACAAAATCTGTAATAATGAAAAACATTTCATGGACGCAACCAGGACTCTTTTTAAGGCCCTAAGAATCAGAGGGTACACGAGGACATTTTTGAGAAAAGCCTTTAAACAATTCAAACAGAAAACTCAATATGCAAAAAAAGACGACAAGATCATACCGTTTGTAAATACATTTTCGGAAATGAGTGTCCAACTCAACCTAGAAACTAAAGCAAATTTCCAGAAGTTTTTGTCACATACACCATATCTTAAAGAACACAAAATCATTTCCGCATTTAGGAGAAATAAGAATCTCAAGGATCTTTTGGTCAAAAGCAAATTAACCCCGATAAACACAAAACAGGGCAAAAGAGGGACCACACCTAAATATTATGAAACCAAAAATTGGATCACCAGTCACTACACAAAACACATTTTCAAATTAAAAAGACCCCTCAGTCCTCAGACCGAAAATTGTGTATACATAATTTCATGCCACAAATGTGCCAAACAATATGTGGGACAAACAAAAAATTCCATTCGAATAAGAATGCATCGTCACATACAGAACATCACAAAAAAAGAGGAGAGAAACACACACATTGTCAACCATTTTATTAAACACGATATCTCATCCTTAAGAGTCACAGGTCTAGAGTCAAACACACATTGGACATTAAAAGACAGATTAATGGCAGAAACAAGATGGATCAACAAACTAGAAACTCGTTTTCCGAGAGGTCTGAACGACTGAAACCAAAAAAGTACTCATGCTAAGAGCAATAACTTGGACCCACCATCCCCAATCCGGACCTTGACACCTAAAATTAAACCCCTACAAAATAATGACCCTAACCCAATTTGGACCCACCCTACCAAAACTTCCTCCCTAAACCTAAAATGGAGACCCCTCTAAAATTCTCTAACCTAACAATTTGGACCCACTTTACCGAAACTCTGACCCTAAACCTAAAATGGAGACCCCTTAAAAATCCTATACCCTCAAAATTTGGACCCACCCTACTACAACTCTAAACCTAAAAGGAGACGCCCCTAAAAATTCTCTAACCTAACAATTTGGACCCACTTTACCGAAACTCTGACCCTAAACCTAAAATGGAGACCCCTTAAAAATCCTATACCCTCAAAATTTGGACCCACCCTACTACAACTCTGCACCTAAACCTAAAAGGAGACCCCCTTAAAATTATGTAACCTAACAATTTGGACCCACCCAACCGAAACTCTGAACCTAAAACCAAAATGGAGCATCTTTAAAATTCCAGAAACCTAAAAATGTGGACCCACCCTACCAAAACTGTTCCTAACACCTAAACCTAAAAAGAGACCCCCTTAAAATGATGTAACCTAACAATCGGGACCCACCCTACCGAAACTCTGAAACTAAAACCTAAATGGAGACATCTTTTAAATTCTAGAAACCTAAAAATTTGGACCCTCCCTACCAAAACGCTGAAAAAACAAAAAAATGTTTAACCTGATCATAAGCCGGGGTCTTTCGTGGACTGGAGATGGAGAGTGCAAAACTCATCCCTGGACATTGTTTGGGGTGTGAGATGTTTATTCCCCTAACGCCAAGGAACAAGGGGCCTCCCCAACTTATGCACCAACCCTAACGCCAAGGAACAAGGGGCCTCCCCAACTTATGCACCAACCCTAACGCCAAGGAACAAGGGGCCTCCCCAACTTATGCACCAACCCTAACGCCAAGGAACAAGGGGCCTCCCCAACTTATGCACCAACCCTAACGCCAAGGAACAAGGGGCCTCCCCAACTTATGCACCAACCCTAACGCCAAGGAACAAGGGGCCTCCCCAACTTATGCACCAACCCTAACGCCAAGGAACAAGGGGCCTCCCCAACTTATGCACCAACCCTAACGCCAAGGAACAAGGGGCCTCCCCAACTTATGCACCAACCCTAACGCCAAGGAACAAGGGGCCTCCCCAACTTATGCACCAACCCTAACGCCAAGGAACAAGGGGCCTCCCCAACTTATGCACCAACCCTAACGCCAAGGAACAAGGGGCCTCCCCAACTTATGCACCAACCCTAACGCCAAGGAACAAGGGGCCTCCCCAACTTATGCACCAACCCTAACGCCAAGGAACAAGGGGCCTCCCCAACTTATGCACCAACCCTAACGCCAAGGAACAAGGGGCCTCCCCAACTTATGCACCAACCCTAACGCCAAGGAACAAGGGGCCTCCCCAACTTATGCACCAACCCTAACGCCAAGGAACAAGGGGCCTCCCCAACTTATGCACCAACCCTAACGCCAAGGAACAAGGGGCCTCCCCAACTTATGCACCAACCCTAACGCCAAGGAACAAGGGGCCTCCCCAACTTATGCACCAACCCTAACGCCAAGGAACAAGGGGCCTCCCCAACTTATGCACCAACCCTAACGCCAAGGAACAAGGGGCCTCCCCAACTTATGCACCAACCCTAACGCCAAGGAACAAGGGGCCTCCCCAACTTATGCACCAACCCTAACGCCAAGGAACAAGGGGCCTCCCCAACTTATGCACCAACCCTAACGCCAAGGAACAAGGGGCCTCCCCAACTTATGCACCAACCCTAACGCCAAGGAACAAGGGGCCTCCCCAACTTATGCACCAACCCTAACGCCAAGGAACAAGGGGCCTCCCCAACTTATGCACCAACCCTAACGCCAAGGAACAAGGGGCCTCCCCAACTTATGCACCAACCCTAACGCCAAGGAACAAGGGGCCTCCCCAACTTATGCACCAACCCTAACGCCAAGGAACAAGGGGCCTCCCCAACTTATGCACCAACCCTAACGCCAAGGAACAAGGGGCCTCCCCAACTTATGCACCAACCCTAACGCCAAGGAACAAGGGGCCTCCCCAACTTATGCACCAACCCTAACGCCAAGGAACAAGGGGCCTCCCCAACTTATGCACCAACCCTAACGCCAAGGAACAAGGGGCCTCCCCAACTTATGCACCAACCCTAACGCCAAGGAACAAGGGGCCTCCCCAACTTATGCACCAACCCTAACGCCAAGGAACAAGGGGCCTCCCCAACTTATGCACCAACCCTAACGCCAAGGAACAAGGGGCCTCCCCAACTTATGCACCAACCCTAACGCCAAGGAACAAGGGGCCTCCCCAACTTATGCACCAACCCTAACGCCAAGGAACAAGGGGCCTCCCCAACTTATGCACCAACCCTAACGCCAAGGAACAAGGGGCCTCCCCAACTTATGCACCAACCCTAACGCCAAGGAACAAGGGGCCTCCCCAACTTATGCACCAACCCTAACGCCAAGGAACAAGGGGCCTCCCCAACTTATGCACCAACCCTAACGCCAAGGAACAAGGGGCCTCCCCAACTTATGCACCAACCCTAACGCCAAGGAACAAGGGGCCTCCCCAACTTATGCACCAACCCTAACGCCAAGGAACAAGGGGCCTCCCCAACTTATGCACCAACCCTAACGCCAAGGAACAAGGGGCCTCCCCAACTTATGCACCAACCCTAACGCCAAGGAACAAGGGGCCTCCCCAACTTATGCACCAACCCTAACGCCAAGGAACAAGGGGCCTCCCCAACTTATGCACCAACCCTAACGCCAAGGAACAAGGGGCCTCCCCAACTTATGCACCAACCCTAACGCCAAGGAACAAGGGGCCTCCCCAACTTATGCACCAACCCTAACGCCAAGGAACAAGGGGCCTCCCCAACTTATGCACCAACCCTAACGCCAAGGAACAAGGGGCCTCCCCAACTTATGCACCAACCCTAACGCCAAGGAACAAGGGGCCTCCCCAACTTATGCACCAACCCTAACGCCAAGGAACAAGGGGCCTCCCCAACTTATGCACCAACCCTAACGCCAAGGAACAAGGGGCCTCCCCAACTTATGCACCAACCCTAACGCCAAGGAACAAGGGGCCTCCCCAACTTATGCACCAACCCTAACGCCAAGGAACAAGGGGCCTCCCCAACTTATGCACCAACCCTAACGCCAAGGAACAAGGGGCCTCCCCAACTTATGCACCAACCCTAACGCCAAGGAACAAGGGGCCTCCCCAACTTATGCACCAACCCTAACGCCAAGGAACAAGGGGCCTCCCCAACTTATGCACCAACCCTAACGCCAAGGAACAAGGGGCCTCCCCAACTTATGCACCAACCCTAACGCCAAGGAACAAGGGGCCTCCCCAACTTATGCACCAACCCTAACGCCAAGGAACAAGGGGCCTCCCCAACTTATGCACCAACCCTAACGCCAAGGAACAAGGGGCCTCCCCAACTTATGCACCAACCCTAACGCCAAGGAACAAGGGGCCTCCCCAACTTATGCACCAACCCTAACGCCAAGGAACAAGGGGCCTCCCCAACTTATGCACCAACCCTAACGCCAAGGAACAAGGGGCCTCCCCAACTTATGCACCAACCCTAACGCCAAGGAACAAGGGGCCTCCCCAACTTATGCACCAACCCTAACGCCAAGGAACAAGGGGCCTCCCCAACTTATGCACCAACCCTAACGCCAAGGAACAAGGGGCCTCCCCAACTTATGCACCAACCCTAACGCCAAGGAACAAGGGGCCTCCCCAACTTATGCACCAACCCTAACGCCAAGGAACAAGGGGCCTCCCCAACTTATGCACCAACCCTAACGCCAAGGAACAAGGGGCCTCCCCAACTTATGCACCAACCCTAACGCCAAGGAACAAGGGGCCTCCCCAACTTATGCACCAACCCTAACGCCAAGGAACAAGGGGCCTCCCCAACTTATGCACCAACCCTAACGCCAAGGAACAAGGGGCCTCCCCAACTTAGTCATAAAACCCTGTTTTGACCAAAACTGTATACATAATTATTTCTCTTCAAAACAAACAACATTGAATATCCTATAAGTGAGATTATAACATGGCTAAAATTACTTTCATTTAATGAAACCTTCAACATCAAAAAACATGTTTTGTGTAACAACACATTCATTTTAGACCCGTCATAACATGTAAATCAAAACCACAAATGCAGTGTTCAACATAAGAAACCATTAAGCAACAAAAGTAACAATTTATCAAACACCTAATGAAAAATATGGTATAACACAAGTAACGGGTCTCTATTTATAAATGGGCTACCAGTATTTAGAAAAAAAAAAGTTCCTTTAGCTGCTTTCACCAAATAGGCCTTCGTTAACACCGCAAGGTATCCAGACTATTTGGATCAAGAGCCTTCACTGGCAGTTGCATAAAGCTTCTTCCAGCAATACTGAAGACAAAAGATATGAAATAAAAGCAATGATCAATAAAACTGTTTACACCACTTTTCAACTCTTTAAAACAACAAACATAACACTTCAAGAAACTACATTTCACATTTAAATTACATGGCTATAATCCAAATCTACAAAACATATTCTGGGAAATTTTGATGCATTTGGGTCAATGAAAAATTCTTATTACAAAGGGCAAGATAATATTTAGGGCCTATCAATGAATTAAGCATGTTGGTAGAAACTCCGCAATATAATAAGTGTGAGGTGAAGTAAGAGGGAAAGTGTTCAGGATTAATTTGATTTAAGAGTTGGAACCTCTTACAACTTGAGGCAAGGTATGTAAAGAACTCTAGCAAGGAATTTACAGAAGAAAAATAAAGAGAAAGACATTGATGCTCTAGTACAATATTCCTGGCAGAGTAAAATGAAAGACAATAAAAGCAATGTGCATGGAAGAATATCCTCAATAAGGAAATACAAATATCTTCAGTTGCCTTCATTGTCTTGCTAAAGAAAATTACATTGTTAAGATTGCAGAAAATGTAAATGACCATCAATTACACAAAGATTTCCTCTGCAAACACTGAAACTCCTACAATATTTATTTTAATTTGTAATTTAGTATGATCTTAGTGTTCAGAGCAGTTCAGAGTTTAATTACCATTTAATTGGACAGACCCTTCGTCAAAGCCTTTCGTTAACACCGCAAGGTATTCAGGGTTTTCAGGTAGAGTCCGTACAGATGGCTACATAAAAGCAAGCTTCTACGAGCAATTTTACAAAAAATGAGCACAACTTGTAAAATTTCTTTTAAATTCACATCTGTACACCGAAAACAATAAAAACAAAAACGCATTCAATATCAAGCAATAAATTCAATATAAGAATTAATTACTTGAATAACATTCAATACATGCAGTGATTCAGCATCTAAAGGTTTACATACAAACTCAAGGCAATTTAAATTCATTTAGGAACCAAGTTTAATTAAATCTTATAATGGCGCACACACTTTCCCACAGAAATATTCTGCACACCAAAAAGTTTCAAATCAAGTGAATGTAAAACACTTTAAATAACAGTTTAACATCTGCATGTTTGGTGATAACATGCACCCGTTGAAAATAATCCCTAAAAAAAAAAAATGTAATATACATTGTGTAAAGCTGAATGAAAGGAATGCAAGATTGCAAACCACACGGGGAGTAAAGCCGAATGTAACCTGAATAAAGATGCAAAAAAAATATATATATATTCTCAACAGAATTACAATTGTCTTTTAGTAAGACCGTTTAGAGGTTGGCGTAAAATTCAAATTTAAAACCAATTGCATTTAAGTGGGATGGCAAACTCACTTCAACAAAAGCTGCATAGAAGTAAACAAATCATTCTTTGGTACAGCTGAAGGGAAATAAAGACCATATGGGGACCATAGGGTTTGGTTGAACTGCTGAACTCAAACACACACAAAAGTAAATAATATCATTGGTGTAGTACTAGTTATTTTACAAAAAAAAAATCTTAATCGCACTGTAGAACAATACATACAAAGCTTCATCACAGACCAGTCCTATTACAGATAAGTCCAGAGCTAATTCAAATGTAGACCACATGCCCAAAAAAAACCTGGCAGAAACAAAGTTACATGTAAAACCGCTTGGCCTGTTTTGACGAAGGATAAGAAACAAAATATCAAAGACCACAAGTGAACCATGTAAATGAGAACATGATATAAAATGAGGTACAGAACAAGTAGCAACATTTTTTGAAGTATAAAACGAGATACAGATGTAAAACAGTCACTAGGCAAAGTAGTCCTTCTGTAATTGCAAACAGCCTTTCAATAACACCGCTAGGTATCCAGGTCATTTGGGTCAAAAGCCATCACTGGCAGATGCATTAAACGTCAACCATCAGTTTCCCCCTAGGAAAGGAAATGCAACATGCTAAAGAAGATTTGCACCACTCTTCAAAACAGAAATGGCAGGAAACTACATTCAAATACAAAATTACATTACAGAGTGTGGAAACATCTTTTTTTGTCAGACCTAATGCCTATTTAAAGATATGGCCAAGTAACTGTAAATGGTTCAAGACATTAAGGGCATGAGAATAAAAGGGGCAGGTTCATGGAAAATCAGCAAAAAATAAGTGTGAGATGGGGTAAGAGGTGAAATGTTGACGGTTTGTTTTGTTTAGAAATAAGGGGTTCTCACAACCTGGGGCAATAAATGTAAGAAAGAACTTGGAGACAGTGTTGGAACAATCAATTACAATCTTGTGGCTTTGCTCAAGGTTCTTGCATGGGGAAAAAAGTCCAGGGTTCAAAGAAATACAAATAATCTTAAATTATGCTGTACATGTCTATAGGGAGCACTGATTATTGCATCTTTTTACATTTAGGCATTTGGCAGCTTTTTTTTTATCCAAAGCGACTTCCATTGCTTTATCCTATACATATTACTAAAGGTATTTGCAATTCCCTGGGATCAAACCCACAACCTACAATGCGCTTACCACTGAGCTACATGAAAACATTTCACACTTTTAAGGCCAAGGGAGTTTCATAAGGTGAGTTTTAAAATTGAGGGAGAACTGGATTTAGATTTATTTAAACTGATCGTTTGTGAATTACTGCTATTCTCAACTTGCATCTTAAAATGGGTAAAAAATACCTTAAATGTATCAACGCTCAGAAAAGTTTTTTTACTTCTACACTGCAGCATGAACAAGAATGACATGAGTCTTATACACTCAGTGTGAAAACCAAGACATATTAAAGATCTGATTGGGAATTCAAAAGAACATTTATCAAGTGAAACAAAATGTTGATAATTTAATTTCACCACACACCTGTAAAGCCTCAAAATGCAGTTAGTAAATTGACCTTATTTAACAAATTAAGCCATGAACAAAATCCCACTCAAGCACATAGTGACTTTAAACTACATAAAATTTATGGAAAACAAACAAAATATGCTAAAGAAAATAAAAAGTGTATATACCTAGCGTGTAAAAAGTTCATCCGCAAAAGAACATCACATACAAGAGGATCAACAATATACATCCTAACAAAGTCTGAAAAATGTCAGACCTAAACTTTTGCATATAAAAATAAGAAACTTCAAGAATGTAGTTTAATGTCCAGATAAGAACAAGGATGTTAAACAAGAATGTAATAAAACAATGGAAAAAATACAACAGAATACAATGATAAGCAACAAATTCAAAATACAACATTGGATATATTAAAAAAGCAAACTAGGATGAAGGTAAAAAACAAGGACAAGAACTGAAATTCACTGGCAAATCAATGCAAATATTCATCTTGATTTATAAAAACTTTAATTTTAATTTGTTTTTAGTAATTCAAAAAGGTTTTGGTGAATCTTTGTGCCACAAACAAAAAAGATTACAGATTGAAACAAAAAAGTAAATCTGACTTTAACAAGATACAAATTACAGATACGCCCATTGTTCTATCCAGATTCAGCACTCGAAAATTAATATAGCACATATTTTCAAGTTGGTACACTTTCACACAATATTAATGTGAAAGTTAGAGACCCTTGCTACATAAAACTAACTGACATTTAAATAGACAAAAATGGCCAACAATTACACTACCATGAGATGCACAAACCACTTTACTCTACCCACAATGCAAATACTTAAATTTTTCTAGCTCCGCTTCAACTTGATTTAAATAAAAAAAGCATTTTAAAGATTAAATTCCATAACTAGCACCGAATCAACTGAAAAAAAACCCACTTGTGTTTCATAACTTTTGCACCAGTGCAAAAGCACAACAACCCAAAAATCGATTCATTCTGCAGTTAAACAGGGATAGAAGTGCCACTTAGACAGGACAAACACAAAGTTAGTCTTCGAAATATCATCAAAACAAATGGGACAAGACTTTTGTTTGGGATGGATTAATAATGAAGGCAACATGATAGAAAAGCCTTCCAGACACACTCCTGATGAAGAACCACAACTTAACACTGCAGTAAATGCTTTAGAGATTGTGCCAATGTCAGCAAGTTGTTACAGACACACAGTAGAGCTCAATGTGTTATGGAGGAATATAGGGGAAATCTGAAAATCATCAATTCTTGTCTATACATTTTAAAATGCTAGAGAAAATCCAATCCCAAACCACACTCCAGTAACAAACCCTGAAAAGAAATAAAACCTACACTTCTCTGGAATTTTATGTTCTATAAATAACATTTTCAGAGTTAACAAACCTAAAGACATCTTCCCATTCAGTAGCTTTTTAAATTCATGTTTTTTGAAGCCATGAAGCGAATGCCACTAAACATTTGTGATTGGAAAACACATATGACCTTGAGAAAACAGACAGTTCTTCCTGTGCAATCAAGGCACCTGCAGCTCTTCGGGTAAAAAGGAAAACAATAAGCACAATAAGCAGTGGGGAAACACTAGCAACTTTATATGCACTTATTTGCATAAAAAAATGTTTCACTGGTCATTCACATATTTGGCAAACACTTCTGCAAAACAACTGTCCATTAAACTGTTTTATTTGGAGATTCACTTGAATCAAACAATCAAATCACTTAATAATCAGACCTTGCAATAAGTTAAACAATACAGGCCATACACATGCAGGACTTTAGACAAGTAAAGTATTCACAAGGTTATTGCTCCCATTGAGCAAACAAATGACTGTGGACAAAATTCTTCCACATGAAACATGAATCAGTGAACAAGTTGAGGACATAAATTTATAATTCCTACAATCAACCCTCAAAATGGTACTTGTTACCTCCCTAACGGTACTTGTAACAAAAAGAATGGCTTCTGTACATGAAGAGCGATTATTGTAGAAATCACAAACTAACCCATCTGATGTAATTGTCATCTTTAAACCCATCTGAAGCAATAAACCAAGCTTTCAGTTTAGATCTACACAAGCAAGGATGTGTTAGTAGTGAAGGAAAAATAAGCTAGAGATAATTTCCAAAACAACAGTTCAAATCAACTGGCAGTCTTACAAATCAACTGAAACGCACATTAAAATCATGACAACACAAAAAATAATAAACGGTCTTGGTATTTTGTTGCTTCCATTGAGCAAGGATACAATCACATCAAACTACAAGAGTCAAGTGACCAAGCACCCAATATAGCTACTGTTAACAGAGACTAAATGCTTCTCCAGAACAAACAGCATCAAGACACCAGTCAGTCATATACAAGTAGTTATATATATTTGACGAAGTTGGTTAATCAAGGATAAAATCGTAATACAACGGGCAGATTATCACAGAGTACATAATAAGCCTAACTATTTATGAAGATAGATCTCCAGAAAGCATTTATGTGGTGTGGTGTGTTCAGTCCAGTTCTTAGAGTGTACGTGATGAGCACAGAGCAGAAGTCTGATACTGAACCATACCATATGATGAGCTGCTCTGGAATGACAGAACTACATAAATTCTGTTGAATTGCATTTAACTCATTCATTTTATTAAATGGTGAAAAACATTGGCTTAAGTCAATGTATGTAACCTACCACATTTAAAGTCTTGAACAAATAAAACACACTTGTGTTTGAGGAACTGACCAAATACATTCACTGACAATCTGGAAATTTCTGAAAACGAGCTTGAAAAGGACTACTCACTAAATCATGAAAAAGTCCATAGATCTGAAGTAGAAAATGTAAAACATACACAGTTCAGAGAACAAAGTGTAATTTTCCCTCAACCATAACATTTACCTTCCTAAAGAGTTTAGCTAAAACCACATTACACATATGAACTGTAAACGCATCTGAAGCTGCCAACCACACTCTTACAGTATTAACTGTTGGGTCGAAACTCTACAGTTGGATATAAAATTCCAAGAGCAAGATTGAACAGCTTTAAAGCAGAGAGAGAAGAAAAACAAACACTAACAGCCAAAAGTTGAATTGATCGATTAACTGCTGTGAACAAATGGAAAGCAATTTAAAGAAAGCAATTTATAGTGACAATTGTGGACTCCAGCAGGTAGATGTGCTGCACTGAGACAATTCTTCTAAACAAGCACACTACATTTGTTTTCCCAAACATACACCACGAATGGCAATACAAGTTGCTTCACCTAACAAAGGCTTTGAGATGGGGAGAAAAAAAAAAAAAAAAAAAAAGCGGCTTCAACTTTAAAGATTACGAAGTGCTGCAAGTGATAAGAAACAAGGAAGAGAAACTTAAAAAACTGCAACATTCCAAGGTAGCAGACATGACAGACAGTGATCACTGAACCAAAGCAAACAACCCAAGAGTCTCAAAGAACCTCAGGAATACAGAAACAGAATTAAATTGTTAACAGAACATAGGTCAATTAGAAATCATTTGTTTTGTAGTCCGATAAAGAGATGACATTAAAGCAAATTGTACTTCGAAACCTGTTTCAAACAATACGTTATAGTTTCCATATAAAATAAAACCGCAATAAACTCAGTGGTGTCAATCCACATGCATATTCCATATGCAGAGTTATGCATGCACGATACAGATACAATCCTAACAACCTTAAGCACTGCAAGCTATAAGAAACATGTCATTGACCAGTCTCTGGAAAACCGCCGGAGCATTCGACAGGCCAAAAGCCATAACACGATACTCAAAGTGGCATGTGGGAGTGTTAAAGGCAGTCATCCACTCATCCCCCTCCCTTATCCTGACCAGGTGATAAGCACTGTGAAAATCTAACTTCGTAAAGATGGTAGCACCCTGCAAGAGACCGAAAGCGGATGGTAGCACCCTGCAAGAGACCGAAAGCGGACGACATCAACGGCAAGGGATGGCTATTCTTGACAGTGATATCGTTCAGCCCCCGGTAATCAATGCAGGGGCGAAGGGAACCATCCTCCTCCACAAAGAAAAACCCCACCCAAGCCAGAGAGGAACGGGGACGGATAATGCCGGACAACAAAGAATCGGCCACATACCTTTCATGGCCTCCCTCTCAGGACCAGAAAGAGGTTAAAGGCAACCCTTAGGTGAAGAAGTGCCGGGTAAAAGGTCGATCGCACAGTCGTACGGGCGGTGCGGAGGTAGGGATGTCGCTCAAGACTTACTAAAAACCGCTCTCAGATCATGAGACTCTAGGTACCCCCGTAAGGTCTACAGGCTTCTCCTGAAACAGAGGGGAAGAGATCAAAGGAGAGAGAGCAGTATTCAAACAATTAGAGGCACAAAAAAACTCAATTCACAAACAACATTCTTCCTCCAGTCAATATGGGGGGTTTTGCTTAGAAAGCCAGGCGTCACCCAACACAATAGGAGCGGAGGGAGACTGAATCAGGAGAAACTTACGCATCTCCGTGTGATTACCAGAAATGGGGAGCAAAACAGATTCAGTGGTGTAAGAAATGTCGGTGAGAGGCGTGCTGCAGAGCATCTCAGCCGCGATGGATTGAGTGAATGGAACTACAGGAATCCTCCACCTCTTGGCCAGCTCAATATCAATAAAATAACCCTCCGCACCTACCCTACGGGAAGACGAGCTGCCAGGGCGATCCAAAATACGTGGAAATCCCATCACCAAATGTCCAGGGTTACCACAATAGAGGCACAAGTTGTTAGCCCGGCGCCGATGACGTTTGTAGTTGGAGAGCTAGGCGCGGCTGATCTGAATGGGCTCCTCCAGGGGCGGAGCAACAGAAGGTGATTGGACAACATCACAGAATGCCCCAGAGGACTCCCCATCCAAAGATCCCCTCCAGCGTCGCTGAGAACGGAGTCCCAGAAGAAAGTAGACCTGGAGAGCGAGCTGTATCAGCCCATCAAGCATCGGAAGAAGCTCCAGCGAATAAATCTCATCCAGCACACGATACACTAATCCATGCAAGAGCCGTTCCCAGAGAGCCTTGTCGTTCCAGCTGCAAGACGAAGCCTAAGTGCGAAACTCAATGGAGTACTCAGAAACTGTCCTGCAACCTTGTTGAAAGAGGGACAACAACAGAGCTGCCTCACGGTTAAGTGCAGACCGAACAAATACCTTCCTAAGCTACTGGTAGAACAACTCAAAAGAACCGCAGCAGGCATGATTATTGTCCCAGAGTGCCGTACCCCATTCCCTGGCGACACCCTTCAGCTGCATGACCACGAACGCTACCTTCGACTGCTCGGTAGAATAGCAGGAGGGCTGTAGGGAGAAGGTCAGAGAACATTGTGAGAGAAATGAGCGATAGGAAGTGGGCTCACCGGCGTAGGGAACTGGAGGATTGAGACGAGGCTTAGGCCTCAGAGAGAGACTGTGTCCATCTCGACCGGTGCTGCACTTACAGAAGCTGACGCTTTTGTATAGCCTGGGTCTGGTCCAGGTGCTGAGCGATAGCAGCGAGTTGTTGGGAGAGAGTAGAGATGCAAAGATGAATCTCTGCTACCTCCTGCTGCTGACCTTCTAAAAGCACTCCCTGGCTTGCGATGGCTTGGCAAACATCAACCTCTCCTGCGGAGTCCATCTTTGGTGGCGATGTACGGTCACGGTTGCACAAAAGGACTCCGATGCAGGTAAGGTCAACACAGTTTATTAGACAGGGCTCCACAACAGCAACAAAAACATAGGCAGGGAACTCCTGACCAACACACAGGTACACAGCTGGCTGAGCTCTCTGAGAAGAACAAAGAAATCCAGCAAAAGGTAAACAGGAACGGAACCAAAAAAGAGCTGTGAGGGTTAACTGGCTCACGGGTTGCCACATTCCTACAAATATAATGAAAAGGTTAAGCACCAAGCACAGCTAGAGACCCACGGTAACAAATAATTACATCGCCACAAAGAGAGCTGGCACAGCCAAGCTAAAATAGAGGGAAACACAAATGAGGAACAGGTGAGGGTAATTAACAAAGCAAGGAGGCTAAACAGGGTACCAGACGACATAAATATACAAAGGACAAAATACAGCAGAAAAGAAAAACACCAACCAAAAAATAAAATAAAACTAAAGGCAAAGCCCGACAGCTGACAAGCACTGGTGAGATAAAAGATTTTACATCTATATGTTTGTTGTTTTGCTCTTTGGTGGCATTGTAAATTCTGGTTTTGTGTGTGTTTTTTCATCTGTTGATTCATTTGTTAATGTCCCAATCTTAAATATACACTAAAAGTTTGTTTTGAAGCAATATTTAGAAATGTTACTATCCTTCCATACCACATGTGCTAGATTTCATGATTTCATTATTTCAATTCTTACTAATTTCACAACGAATGATAAAAAATGATACAAAACACATATGTAATTGAAGACTATACACAGATCCATCTATTGGTCCTGAAAAGTGTACAACTGGTTATAACTTTGAATCCTTTGGCCTTAAAGAGCAAAAGTCTCTCTTTAGACCCCTTTGGGCGTACTGAGTTGATTAAAACCCAATATTCTTTGGTTGGCCATCATGGTTATGGGCAATTCTTGCAATTGTCAATCTCAGGATGAAAAAATTTAGTTTTTCCAAAGACAAATAGTTTACCAAAGATTTGAACACATTGATAAGTCAGATGTCACCACTCGGTATGATAGATCTGATAGATTTGACTATCTTGTTATTGATCCAAATGATAGCATAGTAGTGTTCCATATTGTTCATATGCCAAAACTGATAGATCTAACTATCCTGCAGACATGGATGTCAGAGAGGAAGGATATTTTGGTCTGAGTATTTAAGGGAAGCTGGTCAAATGTTCTGGGGCATTCTTACTAAGATGAACCTCATGGTGCCTTCAGACACACAGAACTGTGTTTTTTTCCGATCGCATCTTTTTCTACTGTCAGGTATGCGTCTTAGACTCGTAGACTAATCTTTGAGAAATTGATGTTTTTTTTTTTTTATTCTCTGAATTGAATTGTAATTGGCAAGAGACATTTACCTGACTAATAAATTGCCATGTTTGAGTTTGTTCTGCAATATTCTGAGTTTATGAACTTTAGTAGATCACACTATATCCTTTGTTAGCGCAAATCTACGTTCAGGTTAGTGACGGACTAAAATCCTCTATTAGGTGGAGTATTGGGGCACGCCAGCTGAGATTTTAGAGCTCCGGCTAACTACTTGGCATTAGTTAAGTGTACTTAGACCGTAGGGGCCAATGTTTCCCTTTAGAACAGCACATATGTTGTCTGACCAATCTAAATGAGAAAAGTCTCAAACCTCTGGTTATTGGAATATTATTCTAACTAAGTGTACATAGGAAACTATGGCATGATTATACAAAGCTACCATCAGAGGTAGTAAGATTGGTCTATTTATCTCTATGGAGTGGTCATGACCTCTGGTTAGAAATAATCATTACTTTGATTAAGTTTTTATAGTCTAAGGGAACTAGATAAAATAATGCTTTCTGAGTATTACTAGTCATAGAACCTCTGGCAGTGACCAAGACTGACGAGTTTGTGACCGTGAGATCCGCGTGTAACGGCCGGCGCGAGACTCTAAGCATGAATCGGATGAAGGAGTGTAATTTACAATAAGGCAGAAGAATCAAACATTGACCAAAATTGCATGATTATTATCACGTATAATAATCATATACAAATAATATCATTCAACAAGGTTTCCTTTTTATCTTTTGGAGTCAGATAAGTTATGCAAAGTTAAAATAACATTAACTATAACAACCCAGAGCGCTGGAAAGACAGAACGCGCGCATGCCTTCGCCATGCCACTTGGACTCCGCCATTGGGCCAGTGGGTGGTTGGTGGTTCTTCTTTTCTCACATATTTCACCACCTTACATTGACAAGAGGAATACGACATTGGAAGCCCATGTCCAGGATCCGTCTGTGTGTGGTGGCTCTTGATGCACTGACTCCAGCCTCAGTCCACTCCTTGTGAAAGTCCCCAACACTTGTGAATGGCCTTTTCCTGACAATCCTCTCCAGGCTGCTTGTGCACCTTTTTCTTCCACACTTTTCCCTTCCACATAACTTTCTATTAATGTGCTTTGATACAGCACTTTGGGAACATCCAACTTCTTCTGCAATTACCTTTTGAGGCTTTCCCTCCTTATGGAGGGTGTCAATGATGGTTTTCTGCACAACTGTCAGGTCAGCAGTCTTTCCCATGATTGTGATTCATACTGATCCAGACTGAGAGACCATTTAAAGGCTCAGGAACCCTTTGCAGGTGTTTTGGCTTAATCAGCTGATTCGAGTGGGACACTTTTAGTCTAGAATATTGCACCTTTTCACAATATTCTCATTTTCTGAGATTGTGGATTTGGGGTTTTCATGAAGCCATAATCATCACAATTATGACAAATCACGGCTTGAACTATCTTGCTTTGCATGTAATGAGTCTATCTCATATATTAGTTTCACCTTTTAAGTTGCATTAGTGAAATAAATGAACTTTTGCTCGATATTCGAATTATTCGAGTTTCACCTGTAAATCACAACACTGCGCAAACTTCAATACTGGAAAATGGCCACTAGGTGGCGGAAAAACACCATGATAATTGGAGGACGTGTTGGCGGTGTCTATAGCAATTGATTGACAGCGCTCTGCACTCATTGTTTAAAAATGTTACAGAGTGGGACGCGAGGGTCTCGATCAAGAGAATAGAAATGGGATTAACACATTCCTGGTGAGTTGACTTTTAAAAGTCTCTCTCAGCACAGCGCAAATATAAAGGAAGTGATTGTTTGGCCTCGGTAGCGGAGGTATGCTGGGTTTGGATTCGTGGCGGAAGAAAGTAGTTCCCCATTTCCTTTAAAACCGGAGGGGTTTAAAGACACTCCGACGTTGTTTCTGGTTTATCTACACGCTTGGTTTCTCTCGTGTTTTACTGTTTGTACTGTTCATTCGTTCAAATTCCTTCATTCAAGGGCGCCGCAATGCTTGTTTACGCTGCAAAGCATTCTGGGAATTTGAGTGTGGGGAAATAAGAGGCGAACGCAGTAAATCATTGTTTGTGCACGTAGTCCAATGCACATTTGCGATATATAAATATATTTAGTAGTTCATTATATATACGTTGAATAAAAAGCGACTTGCTGACCTAACGTCTTTACTAGCACGGAGGTACTACAATTCCCAGAATGCTGCCGCGTAAACAAACATGGCGTCGCCCGTGCCTGAATTACAAACAACCCACAACACAACTTTAAGGTAAGAATCATTTGTTTTAGTGAATGTCGAAAATAAAAAAACACAAAGAGCACAACATGAACTATGAATCATTCTTGTGTTAGGTTATTGTACTTGTTTTTGTTAACTGTCATTGTCCCGTATATGGGAAACATAACGCGAAGTTTGCGTCAATATTGTGCGTTAATTTCTAATCGAATCACGACAAACTATATATTATTGGAAAGCTCTGAGACTCTTGAATACACATCTGATCAGTGTCTCGAATAATAATCTATTTCGGAAGAGAAGTTGATTCAGAAATGATAATTGATTCATAAATTAGTGTGCATCAAAAGTATAGTTTCATACAAATGTATTGTTTTATATTGTTTCTGTGCTTTTTTATTTTTCAATGTGTCTGTTAATTGGAAAATTAAAAAAATAATAAACAAAAAGCATCTCAATGTCTGTTGTGGTAAAATTTCAGACCAAGTGTTAAAACCAATGGAAGCCTATGGGCCCCCTAGTGGATTTTGGTGGTAGGGCGGCTAAAAAACTCACAGACCCCTCCAAAAATAATGTGCTGTATCATGACCAAACTTGATACAACACTTCGTGACCCTTTGTTCATTAGGTCCAAAGTCTGGTGAAACTGAGGCTCATGTGCACTCACTTGGTTTGGTAAAATTGTACAAAAAAAGTCACTTTAACAAAAATACAAGAATATGTACTATAAATTCATTTCACTTTATTTTAAATCTTGTTTGAAACTGACATGATTGATGAAGCCCCTCCCAATTTTCAAGAGCTTAAAAGGGTTTCAAATGGGTGAAAGTAACAAACTTTTTTTTCTGTCAAGATAAATATTTGTCGATGTTTAATGTTCAGTTATCTTTGATCAAACTACTGCCAGTAATACTGTAATGTCTACAGAAATGGTTAACAGTGTTTTTTAATTCATTTATTTAATAGCCGTAAGTCAGTCATAATTTGATCGGCCCTGGACTGATTCTGACTCGCTAATGTCTCCATTCACATGATCATTATATCAAGCTGCAGCTTCATTCACACATCTGAGGCCATCGCTGAGCTGGTGGAGAAGGCCATGGCCTTCTCTGTGATCTCTGCTTGATCTCTGTGAGCTCACTGAGGCCAAATCGACCAAACAGACTCCGCTCAACTACCTTAAGAGCCTGAAAAGGTTAGTATGTTGGATGTTTTTTTATATTTGGACACTTCATTGGGCTTAAAGGTTCTGTGTGTAAGTTTCAGAGGCCACTATTGGCGATGTAGGAAATTGCAACCTACAGCTCCGCTACCCCCTCTCCCTCCCATTAGAGAAGCTACGGTTGCCGTCACAGGACAAAAGGGTTCCGTAAGTGATAGCGGCCATTATCGGTGGTGTTGATAATTGCAATCTACGTCTCACAGTCGAACAACAGACTGAAGTTACAGACACAGGACAAAGATGTCGTCGTCTGAGACAGCTGAGAGTAACCTTTGCAAGACAAGTGGCAAGATTTATTTACAAAGAAAAATAAATAAATTAAATTTACTCTAATCGTTATAGTGAATATTATTGTTACTTTTTTAACATTGTGTCAGTGATTTATTCGCTTATTTTGCTTAGCATTTTTTGGCACGGTAACTTGGTTCGTAATTTACAGCATATTGAAACGGCTTGCTAATGCTAAAGGCGTGTAATCTAACGCGAAAGTCTAAGCAGACGTTTTTTCTCATCATCACAGAGTCAATCAGAGGACTTAAAACAGGTAGTAAGAGGGAGAGGAAGAGGGCGGAGAGGTAGGGGTGTTGGAGATGCAGGCAGGGCGAGGAGAGGCAGAGGAGCTAACGTTACCCGGGAGGACTGCACCAGAGAGGATGTGGAAGCTAAGCAGTATTATAATATAATTTACACCCGATTTATACAAATTATGATTGTAAACATGATTTCTAACTTGATTTCCACACGGCCATGCAACAAGGACTTATGATACAATTAAAGTGCTAAAAATTTACAAGGAAAAACGCTGCTTCACTTGATGATCAGCTCATCTATTAGCCAAAGCTATCAAAAAAACAGTTCACTTACATTGTGGAAATTAGACAAACTTACCGGTCCAGCAGAAAGCTGGCAACTTCGGCGTCGCTTAGCAAACCTGTTTCCTGCTTCAGTGCCTTCCTTTTTGAAAAGAACCACGCCGATGTTGTTGTGGCGAATCGGCCTTCCATCGCAGAAAGAAATCTCAGAGACAAGGGTTCCAGGTGCCAAGAGTTTAAACTTTATTTGCCCGGACAAACAAAGTGGGATATTCAGAGTTCATCTGAAGGGATCCAACGAATACATATCTGACTCCATCTTTTATACATTGTTTTCAAGTTGTTATCACAGTTTAAACCAATCATGTGTGCATGACATCGTCTTCTTCCAATCAGGTTTCATATGACATCACTTTTTCATTAGCCCGTCCCTCTGCCCTCATAGTTCCGGCCTACCCTATTAAGATTTAATGGTGGCGTGAACTCCTCAAAAACAGGCGCCTCTTCTCTTAACACTTTCCTGGGGGTTTCGGGGGCGATACATGATTTAACCATGTTCCTATCAAAGGTGAACTCATGGTTTAGCGATAATAAGCTTCCCGGTGTCCTTGGTGGTATGTTATTTACTTAAACTTCCCTACAAAAATGTGTGGGGTGTACGTCTTAGTTCTAAAAGATATATGGCGTGTGTGCAGATGTTCATCAGCTCATACTTATACATGAGGCCCAATATTGTTTCATAAGAATACATGAAACCTATAACTAACTAAATGTATTATTTTATATAAGATCCATACTTCCTGCTTCGCTACTGTTCGGACGCTCACGCTTACTGCTCCGCGCTTTGCTCTATCGCTTTGACATTTTATCCCCTATTTCTTCTTTTATTTTATCTCCTTTTATCACCTAATTTTAACTTTAGCAAATCAGCACAGTGCTCATACGTCAAAGTTTGGATTACTACAAAAACTGAGAATTCTTTTACCCGGCCAGCTTACATTCCGGGAAAGGAAAACACAACTGCCCAAAGGATAAGAGAAAATGCCTCTTCTGGAATCTACTTGCTGCACAAACTGCCACAGACTTTTACAAAGGATTGCAGTTCTTGAAACAAAGTTACTTACGAGACCACCAAACCAGACAGAGCACACAACGGAGCTTCGTCATGGACACCCTCAGCATACCGGTGAGTCCCATAAAACTAGTGCTCCTCGACAGGTAGAGAAACAAGCCGATCGACTTATTAATCGATGGCACAAACAGGGAGCGAGACCCAAAGGCACTCGAGACATCAGACTGTCACGAGCATCACATATTACTGCAGTAGCATCCTCTACCCCAGATACAGCTCTGACAAGGATTGCAAACACTAGTCTCCTACCACCGCCTATACATCTTCAGAACAGATTTGAAGTGCTAATGAATGTAAATGAGGAATCCCCAAACGTGATGAATGTGATCGAACACAGACTGAATGGGCCAGTAGCTAACACTGATGCTAACTGGCGCTCAAGGTTGAGCAGACACCGGCACTCCGCTCAGAGAGCAGCAGATCCCAGGACTCTGATAGTGGGGGACTCCATAATCAGAAACATTAGCGGCAGGGATACAACTACGTGCTGCCTTCCACAAGCAACAACTTCTGATGTTAACAGGGAACTTCAGAATATTCTGATGAAACATAAGACTGCAAATCAACTCATCATTCATGTGGGGAAGAATGATATTCATAAAGAGCAGTCAGAACTCCTTAAGAAGGATTTCAATGAACTTTTTGAAACACTTGAAAGACTGAAAGTTCAAACATTCATCAGTGGACCTCTCCCAGCAAGAGGAACAAACAGGTTTTCACGGTTACTTGGGCTAAATACGTGGCTGCAAAAAACCTGCAATATAAAAGGAGTGAACTTCATTGACAATTTCAATCTTTTCTGGAGTCAGAGACAACTCTTTCATCGGGATGGGCATCACCCAAACAAACTTGGTTCAATGGTGTTAAAGGATAATATTTACTTCTCCCTCAATCATCCTTCTGCAGTTTGTGCCAATCCACTCAATCTGAACGGCACACACACATCTGGACACAGTATGAATGACCATGGGACTTCACTTCAGCAGCAAAATGGACATGATAACACCACTCCGCCACAACAACCTCTGCTCATGGACACAATCTCAGCTGAGCCCTGCCCACAGAGCTCATCACAGACAGACATATCAGAACTGCTTGAAGATTCAGCACCCAAGGACGACTTCCTGGAAAACAGCCAGGGAAGCCAGGACAGCATATCACAACCTCCGATAACAGCAGAGCAACGGGACCTTTCACCAGACACCTTTTCCCTCTCACCAGCCTCGCCCCTTCTGTGCTTCTCACAGAAAATGGAAGAACTGGTGTATGCTGGAACCAGACTATCCCACTCTTTTGCTGCAAGCCCCCAGATAACAACCAAAAAAAGACAGGCTCCATTACCACCGACTTCGAAGCCTGCAGCAAAGCTTGCGGGCCCAGCTCGCCCTACCGCTCCTGTGAGAATTCTTCGGCCTCTGCCACAACGCCAGGCCCCACACCTTCCTTCATCTGCTCGAGGTGAACCGAAAACAACTGATACCAGCTCTCAGTGATGTATGTCGGGTCCCCGTTTTGATAACAGTAACTTTCTCAAATGTTTACAGAACAAGCGGGAACCCAGTGTGCCTGCATCTTCCTCTATTGCTGTTCTATTACAAGATAGAAAGTCTAAGGCCTTCAATAGCCGTACTGCAAACCTAACTAACCTGGTGCCTATTACACGTCGAACTAATATTGCTGTGGGGATAAGTAAGACTGTTAAGTTAGCACTCCTTAACATCCGCTCACTTAAAAATAAATCACTTCTAGTCAACGACTTAATAACCACAAACAATCTGGATTTTATGCTTCTGAATGAAACCTGGCTAGAAGACAGCTGCAGTGCAACAATCCTAAATGAAGCAGCCCCCCCTAACTTTACTTTTATGAGTGTTTGCAGAGCTGCTAAGAGAGGTGGGGGTCTAGCTGCTCTTTTTAAAGATATCTATCAATGTAAGCAAAAATCATCTGGGAATTATTTGTCTTTCGAATATCTGGGTATTGTGTTAAAAGCTGCTCCACGCATTTTACTTATCATTATTTACAGGCCTCCAAAATACTCTCCAGCCTTTGCTGAGGACTTTACAGAACTGTTATCGACAATTACCTCAGAGTTTAACTGTTTTGCCATTGCTGGAGATTTTAACATCCACTTAGATAATGCAGAAACCAATATGGCAAAAGAAATCAATACTGTTTTAAAAACTTTTGATCTTACTCCGCATGTACATGCACCCACACACAATCGTGGGCACACTCTAGATTTACTTATCAGTAAGGGTCTAAACATTTCATCGATTGTTATCAAGGATTTAGCACTGTCTGATCATTTCTGTATTTTCTTTGATATATTGATCTCTCCTGCCACTGAAGCTAGGTCTGTGTCTGTCAAGAAGAGATGCTTAAATGAGAACACTAGTGTACTATTTATGAAGGCTATATCCTTAACACCAAGCATATCTGCAGACTCTGTTGATTTTCTCCTTGATTCCTTTAACTCAAAAGTTAAAACTGTAATTGATGATATTGCTCCTGTGAAAGTCAGGAAGAAGAGTGGCAGACAAAAAGCACCTTGGAGAAACTCAACAGCAGTGCAAAATATGAAAAGACAATGCAGAAAAGCAGAACGCATATGGCGGAAGACAAAACTTGTAGTCCATTATAACATCTACAAAGACAGCCTACATGCTTTTAATATGGAACTAGGCAAAGCTAGACAGACTTTCTTCTCAAATATTATAAACAGTAATTTAAACAACACACGCACTCTTTTTGCTACTGTAGAGAGACTGACAAACCCGCCAAACCAGATTCCCAGTGAAATGCTCTCAGACAACAAGTGCAGTGAGTTTGCTTCTTTCTTCTGTGAGAAAATCAATAATATCAGAAAGGTGATCAGCACATCCTTGAGTTGCCCTGGGGTTAGACAGATAATCAAACCACCTGAGAAAGTTGTTACTATGTCTGACTTCAAAGAAATTGATGGCACAATTTTGGAAGAAACCGTACAACACCTTAAAACATCAACCTGTTCTCTTGACACCCTTCCCACATCATTTTTCAAAAGTGTGTTAAACAGCTTAGAAGCAGATCTTCTAAAAGTGGTAAATGCCTCACTTCTCTCTGGGAGTTTTCCAAAATCCCTGTAAACTGCAGTTGTAAAGCCCCTCCTGAAAAAGAACAATCTGGATAAGACCATATTAAGCAGCTATAGACCGATCTCAAATCTTCCTTTCATAGGCAAGATCATTGAAAAAGTTGTCTTCAATCAGCTGAATAAATTCTTATGCGCGAATGGATACTTTGACAATTTTCAATCTGGTTTCCGACCGCATCACAGCACAGAGACAGCGCTCATAAAGATAATAAACGATATTCGCTTAAATACTGATTCAGGCAAATTATCAGTGCTGATACTACTCGACCTCAGTGCTGCATTTGACACTGTCGATCATAACATACTTCTTGACAGGCTGGAAAACTGGGTGGGGCTTTCTGGGATAGTCCTAAAATGGTTCAGGTCATACTTAGATGGGAGAGGTTATTATGTGAGTATAGGAGATCATAAGTCTGAGTGGACATCCATGACATGCGGAGTCCCTCAAGGCTCAATTCTTGCGCCAATCCTGTTCAACCTGTATATGCTCCCAATGAGCCAAATAATGAGAAAGAACAAAATTGCTTACCACAGCTATGCAGACGACACACAGATCTACTTAGCTCTATCGCCTAACGATTACAGCCCCATTGACTCCCTGTGCCAATGCATCGATGAAGTCAACAATTGGATGTGTCAAAACTTTCTTCAATTAAACAAAGACAAAACTGAAGCAATTGCATTTGGAAACAAAGATGAAGTTCTCAAGGTGAACGCATACCTTCACTCTAGGGGTCAAACAATTAAAAATCAAGTCAGGAATCTTGGTGTGACACTAGAGTCAGACCTTAGTTTCAGTAGTCATGTCAAAGCAATAACCAAATCAGCATACTACCATCTGAAAAATATTGCAAGAATTAGATGCTTTGTTTCCAGACAAGACTTAGAGAAACTTGTTCATGCTTTCATCACCAGCAGGGTGGATTACTGTAACGGACTCCTCACTGGCCTTTCCAAAAAGACCATTAGACAGTTGCAGCTCATACAGAACGCTGCCGCCAGGATTCTGAGCAGAACTAGAAAATATGAACATATCACACCAGTCCTCAGGTCTTTACACTGGCTCCCAGTTAAATTTAGGATTGATTTTAAAGTATTATTACTGGTATATAAATCATTCAATGGCCTAGGACCTCAATACATTGCAGATATGCTCAATGAATATAAACCCAACAGATCACTCAGATCACTAGGATCATATCAGCTAGAAATACCAAGGGTTCACTCAAAGCATGGCGAATCTGCTTTTAGCTATTATGCCAGCCGCAGCTGGAACCAGCTTCCAGAGGAGATCAGATGTGCTCCTACAATAGTCACTTTCAAATCCAGACTCAAAACGCATCTGTTTAGCTATGCATTTAATGAATGAGCACTGTTGCCAATGTTCGTCCGACTGTCTGTACTGTACTGTATTTTACTTTTATAAACTGTTTTAATTACTCTTATTTCTTTTTATTATTTTAATTTCTTCTATGTAAAGCACTTTGAATTGCCACTGTGTATGAAATGTGCTATATAAATAAAATTGCCTTGCCTTGCCTTGCCTTGCCTTGCCTAAGAAAACTCACACTATAATAGAAAAACCACCATAATGTTTATTCGGGTTTTCTGCCGTTTTTTGTCTCGACTTGGCCTTGCTGCATCGCATTTTCTATTTTTTGACGACACAGATTGACGCTCTGTCGGCTCGTGTGCAGAGTATGTGTGGTCCGCCATTAGCGCAAATTTCACTTCTTACAGCAACAAAGAACCGTTTCTATTTCTAATAAAAAACACGACAAGTAAATTTTGATATTGTTCTTCCACTTCTTCTGCTTATCCTTCTATGTAGTGGCTTTACAAGCTGCCGCCTAAACACAGCCGAAGAAGAAGAACATAGTCCCGTGCATCCTTCGTTTTACAAAACGCGCTCAGTTTGTCCGCGTAGTGCTTCTATAGAAACATGGCCGTGCAATTTGATAAATTACATGTAAGGGTGTGCCCGCGGTGTATATACATAAAATGGCTCATTGAAAGGAAATATAACCATTTCGGTTCATTTTTTAACGTATTTCTTCACCACTCACAACATAGTTTTGTATTATATTGGAGAGGTGAGGTGTCACAGTCCCAACATCTCGACACAGGTGTTTCTCAGGTCTCAGTGCTTGGTCCCTTGCTATTCTCTGTATACATGTCATGCCTAGGCTCTGTCATCCGGAAACATGGCTTTTCCTATCACTGCTATGCGGATGATACACAACTCTACCTTTCTTTTCGCCCAGACGAAAAGATTCTGCACGCACCTCAGCTTGCCTAGCCGACATCTCGCTCTGGATGAACAGCTGCTTTGTAACAATGAAAATTGAAAAAAGCGCTATATAAATAAAGTTGAGTTGAGTTGAGTTGAACGGCCATCACCTACAGCTGAACCTTTCAAAAACAGAACCGCTTGCAATCCCGGCCGATAAAAAGACTCATCACAGCCTCTCCATTCAACTGGGCTCATCAACCATCACACCTTCCAGAAAGGCAAGAAACCTGGGAGTGGTGATCGATGATCAGCTCTACTTCACAGATCAAGTTGCCAGCACCGCCCGGTCCTGTTGATTCATCCTCTACAATATTAGGAAAATTAGACCCTTCCTATCAGAGCATGCTACGCAAGTCCTAGTACAGGCTCTGGTCCTGTCCAGACTGGACTACTGCAATGCACTACTGGGAGGACTTCCAGCTTGCACAACCAAACCTCTACAGATGATCCAGAATGCTGCTGCAAGAGTTATCTTTAATGAACCAAAGAGAGCACACGTCACTCCTCTACTCATTAAGCTACATTGGCTCCCAATAGTCGCTCGCATCAAATTCAAGACTCTGCTCCTGGCCTACAAGACCACCACTGGTTCGGCACCACCTTATCTTCACTCGCTACTGCAGACATATGTACCCGCCAGATCCCTACCCTCTGCAAACGAACAGCTTCTTGTGGTCCCATCCCAAAAAGGTATAAAATCTCCTACTAGAAACGTCTGAAAACACATCTCTTTCCTCAACATCTGACTGATCTGTTCTAACTCTATTTTCTTCTCTACTCTAATTATTGTGTATACTGTGTTAGGTTATATGAGACCAGTCTTCTTTTTTGATTGCACTTATGCTTTTGTTGTACTTATGCTGTCCCAATTGCTTCCATTGCCTACCCCACCTGTAAGTCGCTTTGGATAAAAGCGTCTGCTAAATGACTAAATGTAAATGTTATAGATTACATTTGGTAAATAAATCCTTCAAAATGCTACAAACTGTACCTTTAAATGCGTGTCATGACTTAAACGCTTGTCATTCTTTCTCCAGTACCACACGGTCAACACCGACCTCATGCAGAGCAAAGAGCTGCCGTACATCGGGTCTCTGCAGAAAAGCTGCGCGAAATTGGTCAGCAAGGAAATCGTCCAGAAGAGGTAAGTGTGTGAAGACCGAGTGTTAAGACCTGCGACTCTTCCAGCGCGACTCCACCGAGCTAAGACACCGGCAAGGCACATCAGTTTATTTAAAAGGGTGAATTTTTTTTTTTCTAGTTTTACACAAATGTAATATAAAACATAGGGCTCCACATAATGTGTCTGGGAAGTTTCAGCTCATAATACACCACAGATCTTTTAATTTACCATGCGCTACATTCCCAATTTTGCATGTGAGGAGGAACGCGCTGTTTTGGTGTGTGTGTCTCTTTAAGTGCAAGTGAGCTGCTAGTCTCTGCCCCCTTTTCAGCAGAAAACGTGCTGTGAGCCTGTGCTTCCAGCGAACACATTCGGGAGAGAGAACCTTTACTTTAATATACTTAAAATGTAGGTAATTATACAATTATCATTTATTTAGCACCTTTGTCAGAATATTTTACGAGTTTTATTAATTCTTATATTTTTATAATAAGATATCTGCTGCTATATTTGCTCTTTGGGTTATGCAAGCAAACAAAATTCAACCTTAGTCAATATTTATCCTTCATTTTGTATTAGCTGCTAGTGCAGTTGTAACTGCAACACTACAACTAACGATAGAAGCCAGCAAGATGCAGAGGGAGACCAGGGAGACCGACATTATGATGTTTACAAGCCCAAAACATTTGAGACTGTTTGCTTACACATTTAGTTTGATTTGATTTGTTCCAATTTATTCTTAGAGCAAAAGGTGGGGACAGTGCAATATGTTGAA
This sequence comes from Triplophysa dalaica, assembly GCF_015846415.1. NCBI lineage: Eukaryota > Metazoa > Chordata > Actinopteri > Cypriniformes > Nemacheilidae > Triplophysa > Triplophysa dalaica. The sequence goes on along the minus strand of NC_079546.1, from coordinate 24,769,223 downwards.
GTATGTGTTATTCAATATGTGCATTATGTTTTTATGTTTAAAGCATGAGGAAGGGTTTGGGACAGAACCAAACTCTGAATCTGATATTGACTCAGATGAATTTGAAGTGAAATAATGATGAATATATTTTATATCATATCACCGTTATTGAATAAAGTATACTGTGGTATATTGATACTAAATTATTGTCCGGCCCTATAGCTAAACCAAACCTGCTGTTTTCCCTTTTGGTTAGATTCTACATCAGATTAAACAGCACAAACCAAAAATACAGACTACTGTACAATCTGCAGTGTTATTTTTATGGCAACATAATATTTCAACTTACCTTAATTTTATGGAAATTCGGTGTTGGTCGGAAGAAAAATGCACTTCACCTCCAAGTCACAGCCAGCTTGCTTTCCGATTCTGAATGGACAGTTAACGTTTTGAGCGTGAAACATGGCCTTTGCCTACAGGCCCCAGAGATGTCCGAACTGCCTGACCAAATTACAGTTTAATACAGTAAAATTCGTAAATTAAGGATATGTGAGAGAATTAACAAACGATTTAACTACTTCGCTGGCTTCATTATGAATGAGCCTAATTAGGTGTTGTTGTGCATAACAGGCAGTGTGGTGGAGACTACTGAAAATCTGTAGTCAAGTACAATTAAGTGCATTGCTAAAATATTACTCAATTACGAGTAAAAGTACCGGTGTTAGAGAAATACTCAGGTAAAAGTACAGTTTGTAAAAAAAGACAAAAATATTCAGAGTATTAGTTACTTTTAACCACTGATGTCACCGTCACTTCTCCAGACTAGGGCTGGAAATTGTGTGTTTTCCTTTACCAGAAGTTAACATGCCAACAATCTATTATTCATTAATAATTGATAAGATGCAAAACAAGTGTTTTTCCCTCATATTTTTCTCATTTAAGTTTTTATTTCCTTATTAAGCAAATGTCTCCGACAGACAAAAAACTAAATTTTGAGGAGCCACAACTATTGATTAAATATCCATGAATACATTTTTAACTGGTTAAATTCTTCATTCAGAATGAAAGATCAATAACGTCCTTTTTTTGTTTTGTTTTGTTTTCCGTCCTCACGACCCGGTTTTCATCGGCTTGTTTGCTATCAAATCACCTTACTAGCTACAAAAATGCAGATAAATGGTTTGGATATAGATCAGTAATCATCTATGATTTTAAAAGTAATTTAGTAGATTACATGGATTAATGAATATTACAAGTAAAAGTAAAGGCTTGAAAATCTACTCATAAAAGTACAAGTACCCCCAAAAACTACTTACAGTAATCTGAGTATTTGTAATTAATGACTTCCACCTGAGATACCAGAAACCACTCCCCAAGCGGGTCTTGAATCTGGGTATCCGGCGTGGTAGATGGCTGTGCAAACTGACCAAACGCCAATAGCAAAATGGGTCCTATGAGGCATCAGGGAGGCATTTACCCAACATTCTACAGGCAACTATATGTTATAAGCAACTTATGTTAAGTTAGCAAAATATTCATACAATAGAAATATTGTAAATATTCAAATGACAGCAGTAGCAATGCTGTCTCCTTTACACTTATCCCCATAAATCTGTCCCAATCTGGGTCACTGCACCAATGAAAGTGTTTATGTGAATGCTCCATGCACTGTCGGAAGGCTTTCTGAAGCTTTATTCTTTTACTTAAATTGAAAGGGCCTCTGTCCTTACCCGCCTACGTCTTTAACTACCTCAGCCGCTCCCTTTACCGTCTTAAACCATAAACCATGTATATGTCAATGCATCCTGAAGATCTTCAGATAGCCTAACCAAACAGATCTACTGTACCTCTTACAGCCAACACATCAGTCATTGTTGGTGTATGAGCTACACCTTGATAGAAACACATGCTACTCCTTGGTCCAAGGACATCTAACAAAACAGAAGTGGCAGACAGATTGATGATGAGGCCTCCTGAAAGTCCTTTTTTTCTTTTTTCCACTTGTTCTGTCCAGCATCGAAGCAAGCAGAATGATGCTCTGTCTGCCATGTTGTGACGAGCAGATTTTGCTTTGCCAAGAGGAGCTTGAATGATAAGGCTCCCCTTGATATCCTAAGTTAAGCTTATTTTATTTATTTTTGATGCTTGTTTGTAGATGAGCATTACAAATATTGCTGGACCTGAACCAATCACCCAAACCCATGTCCACTTGGCCCATAAATATGCCATTCAAGACCCATATATGTGTTCCCAGTTCAAACCCATGCCCACTTGGCCCATAAATATTCTATGCAGGACCCATATGTGCATTCCCAGTTCAAACCCATGCCCACTTGGCCCATAAAAATTCTATGCAGGACCCATATGTGCATTCCCATTTCAAACCCATGTCCACTTGGCCCATAAATATGCCATTCAAGACCCATATATGTGTTCCCAGTTCAAACCCATGCCCACTTGGCCCATAAAAATTCTATGCAGGACCCATATGTGCATTCCCAGTTCAAACCCATGTCCACTTGGCCCATAAATATGCCATTCAAGACCCATATATGTGTTCCCAGTTCAAACCCATGCCCACTTGGCCCATAAAAATTCTATGCAGGACCCATATGTGTATTCCCAGTTCAAACCCATGTCCACTTGGCCCATAAATATGCCATTCAAGACCCATATATGTGTTCCCAGATCAAACCCATGCCCACTTGGCCCATAAATATGCCAGTCAAGACCCATATATGTGTTCCCAGATCAAACCCATGCCCACTTGGCCCATGCCTGTCCCTTAGGGGGCCCATGTAATCAGCTCATATTGGCTTCCTATGTGGGACTTGTACTACAAAACCTTCATGGGACCCGTTGATTTCACCCAGCCACAGCCCGTGCCCACACAGTATCCATGGAACCCGTAGTTAACCCATCTGGGCCCCACGTGTCATTGCTGTCTGGGCAGACACGTTGACGAGTGCACCTAGAAAGAAAGACAGATTAAACTCATTAAGCTGTGTGCCCATAAAGAAACAATGAATTCGAACACCGGTTATTTTGCAGAAGTAGTGTAGTGTAGTAGGAATATGAGTACATTATATTCATGCGCGAGCTAGCATTTTTCATTTTCTTTCGCACACCCCTGCTGAAAAAAACCCCAATACAAACCATACTAATGGTGGCCATCAAAATACCATTATGGACAATTTACAAATGGACAATTACATTTTCGCTTTAAATATTCGAGCGTGCTAAGACCGCGTTTGTGTGTGTGCAAATCCCTCAGTGGCCCTTCACTGGCACCTGGCGGCAGACTTTAGAACGGACGAGACAAGGGGGTGCCTCTCTCTTCCACCACGACTCGTCTATATTTGGCAACATCCTAGTAATGACGACCTGGAATCTATAATGTATTTTCGCAGCATAGCACGGTATAAGCATATTTACACGTTGCAAGAATTACTGATAACTTCGTCATATATTTACTTAAAAAAAGAATTCTTTGTATCATGCAGATCATAGACATTTAACTATGCTATTTAAGTTTAAACTGAAGAAACCAAACTGGCACTGTGTAAAATTAATATGTTTTTTTGTTTATGTTTTTTGTCCCCATTTGAATATTTATAATTTTAAAGACCTGTAAAATATTCACCACACTGGTCTAAAAATATCCTTCATTGGGATCTATGGACCACTTTGAAAAGTATAACCACCCCAGGTCCAGCAGAACTTCCCGTTTCAGTTTTTATCAAGTGTTTGGAGCAAAATACAACAAAAACAAAAACAGGAGCCTTTATTAAATTTATACTGTTCAAATAATTATTATCTTCTTTTCCAGCATCACTTGGTGTCAGAATATTGTACTGTAAGTGATAAATACAAATGTCAATGTGCATTTAATATTTGACATGTTCATCATATACATAGCATTTAATTAAAGGTCACTGATGAAACTAAATGTGAGATGTCTGTTAGAACTCAGTCATGTTTGCTCTTTGTCTGCCTTTTTTGGGTTAACATCAGCTATACAAGACCCAAAGGCTCTTTTAAGAGCCCCGACCAGAGCATCTTTGGCTTTGTAAGTATACATTTTGACTGTCAGATACCTCCTCTGTATATGGGTTCAAGGTTATAAAGCCTGTTAGTCATCGGTGATATAGACATAATTCTTCATATTTAAACATTCTACATCAAAATTTTGAGTTTTTGATTGTGGATTATGCAGAAGAGGCCTCCCTACCCTTCTTCTGCATTTCACAATACAGAAACTCAGTCACGTGATGTCAGGTGCAAACACCCTATTTGTTTCTGATCTTAAAGTGATTCTGGATAACAATGCAAGCTTCTTACCTTGCCAATCATAAACTGTGTCATATTGTGTTTAGCTTTTGCATATTCATGACAATATGTCAATAATAATTTTGAATTAATAATCTCAATTTTACAGACTTATCTAGCTGTCAGACACGTGTGTGCTTAAATTGATTTAATTTAGATCATTCTTAATTTGATCACATATTACATAAAAAATATATTTTTATAATTTGCAGCACAACTGCAACATTTGCCAAAGACTGTACTGTCATGTTAACAATTGCAAGTAATATTTGATCTACTCTTTTGTTTTTTAGATCTTCACTGTTGTTTCCACAATTTTCGGACACTTTCCATTTCAAGGTAAATACTATTCTTCGGGTTCACTTAAATGTGCTCTTATTATTTTTTATCATTCATGTAGTCATCTTGGTTACATTTTTGATGGGATAACTCTCTGAAAAAGGCTATGTCCAAAGACTATGAAACACAAGAAAGGTTGTTTTTATCCTTTTACATTTTTGTAGCCTTAGGAATGGTATTTAATATTGAGCAAAAGACCATAGAATCCCCTTTAGCTAACTAAACGGAGAAAGACAAACGTACAATTTACATTTCTCTTTATAAAGATTTACTTTGTTCATTTAGTTTATGTAAATGTGTTTTGAGGACAATCACTGACCATCCCCAGTCAACAGCCAGAGTCTCCAAAGGCTGTCAGCCATCAAAAAAATATCCAGACCAGGAACTTGCAAAAAATACATACATACAATGTTATAAATATAAGACATAAAATTTCTCCTGAGTTTATAATAAAATCTCAGTTGAGCAGAATAATGAACACACAAATAAGTAAAAAATGGCATCAAAAGCTGACAAATTAAAAAGTCTTGAACCATAAAACATCATCGTTTGTGTCATGCCACTAAGCTAAATTTGGAAGTTGATAACCCGGACACATGTATGGGTATGTTGAAAAAGGTACAATTTACTCATCGCAAGCATTCCCCCGCCGGACACAAAGAACTCAAATCATCAAATCTCAAAAAAACATCGTTCTTTTGTGGTACAAGTGTAGTAACCATGTTTTTTTGGTGCAATGATTACTTATAACAAAACCATGGTTTAACAACAGTAACCATCATTTACTATGGGTTTTACAAAGAACATGGTTTTCAAAACCATGTTTATTTTGTGATCATTGTTTTACTACAATGACCAAAGTAAAACTATCGTCAATTTTCATAGGAGAACGATGTTTGAATAACGGAGTTCTACGTTAATTATGAAGCAATCAATTGGAAAAACAAAAATCTAACATTACCACAGTTTACAGTAAGTGGACGCGGCTCATGTGTATGGATGTACTTTTGCAATGCTGATCGTAACTTAGGTTTTGTTCTTCTTAAAGCAGCTGCACTTTCCGAATGTATGTTACATTTATAAAACGGCTGCACTTTTTAATGTATTTTTAATGTTACTAAAAACACTACAGCATTCACAGTAACGTACATTAAAATAAGAAAGCAGAAAATGCTCACCTGTCACCAGTCAACTTATATCCGAAAAGCACTGGAACCAAGGAGCTGTCATGCCACCCATCCAAACACTGACTTGTGGGTGTGTTGGAGGCCTCTTCTTCGTTGTTGTTTTTTTGCGCATAACATCCTATATTCAAAGCGCAGGTGGCGCTGTACGTTGCTGCCATAACAAATGTTTTAAGGCACATGGACATCCGAACAAACCCTAACATTAAAAACCAGCAAAAACTGATCACAATAATGAAAGTTTGTTGAAATTGTAAAAAAAAATCAACTGTAATTAAAGGACCAAAAGTGACAGTGTACTTTCGGTGATAAATGATTCGGTGAAATTAATATTGACAAATCAACAGTGTTTTACATTGATTCATTGGTTTCTTGCTGTCAGGGAACACTGTGGTGTCACTAGTTCACCGAATGAAACAAAAACGATTATATTACTGAAACACATATCTATAAATAGTAAATTTAGAAAATCTGAAAATAATTTCGGATGACTCAACCCACTCTTCAAGTGATGTGAACCTTTCTGATCAGCTGGACCCTATCTGTGGATATTGCTCTGAGACCCTGCATCAGCACATGTCCCAAATAGGTTACCTTAGATTGAACCCATTGCAGATTTTCTTTCAAGGCTTTAAAACCTGTTTCGGCAAGTACATTGCAAACAATTATAGATGCTTTTTCACAGTCCTCATCCGTCTCCCCCGACACGAGTATGTCATCTGCAAACTGAAGCACACACACTGTTGAAGGCAAATCAGTCATTTTGGCCAAAGTTCTGTGCACTGCTGCAGAAAAGACAGCGGGTGAGTCTACATAGCCCTGTGCAAGGCGTTTCCATGAATATTGCTGCCACTTAAATGTAAAAGCTAACAAAGGCTGAGTATCTGGGTGTACAGGTACAGAGAAAAAGGCTGCACACAAATCTATTACTGTGAAATACTTGTGCGAATGTGGCACTGAATTCATAACAGTCAAAACATCAGGCACAATTGGTGCGAGTGGTATGATTAACTGATTAACTGCCCTTAAATCTTGAGTTAATCTCCAAGTTTTCCCATCAGCTTTCATAACAGGATTAATTGGTGTGTTATATGGTGAGTGTGTTTGTTCGAGGACACCCTGCTTGACAAAGTTTTCAATCACATGTTGAATGCCTTGTTCCTTATCTTTAGACAAAGGGTATTGTTTAATGTAGACAGGCTTGTTTGTTTTAAGTTTAGCCCTGTAAGGTTCCATGTCAATGAAACCAGTTTCATCCCTGAACTGAGACCATAACAAAGGGTTAATCATGGAGTCTACCCGTGTAGACATGCTGCCACCGGAGACAGGTACCCTTGATCTTATCACTCCAGTTGTAGGCAGAGGATTGACGGATGCCTGTAAACTAGACAGAAAAGAAAAAACAGCCTTGTTATCAGTAAACTTAATATCCATGCCTAATTTATGCATCATATCACGACCTAAAAGATTTAGGGGAGCACCCGTGTTCTCATGTTTGCTCTGTGGTGTGTGCTGTTGTGTGTGCGTCTCCCCAGAAATCGGCTTGCGCAACTGTCTGCACTCTCGTTTGTAATGGCCTCTCCTACGCAATGAAAGCAGATTATTTCTGACTTCTTCCTTTGGCTAGGATGCGGCAATTGCGGATTTACAGACGTTTGTTCAATGTACCTTTTTCCTGGATAGACTATAAACATGGCATTCTCTAAAGCCATATCATGCAAGTTTGAAGTCGTTATTCTGATCAATTGCGCTCTGATCAGAGTGCTAAAAAACAGAGGCTTTATGTCATTATTTAATGGCAATTTAGAATCTTCGATCAATTCTTTCTTAAAACACACAAAAAATTGAGCAGCTGAGTCTCTCTTGCTGCCTGTTTCAAAAGATAAGACCTGTTGACTCCCTAGACATTTATCAAGAAACACTCTTATCTGTCTAAAAAAATATTTCAACATCTGTAAAAGTTTCCCAAACAACGCATGTGGGTTTGCCCCCGTATCGCTGTTTGTGATTTTATCATTTTCAGTTGATAATTGTGGGATAATCTAACTTTTACAGATTCCTTCAATATCAGACATTCTTAACGGTCTAACATTTAGTGTGTTTCCAGCGCGTACCCAAACCATTGAATTTTGAGGGTTTGTACTTATGTCAGGTTTATTATCAATTAATTTATTTTTGGTTTCATGTCTTTTGGTTTTATCGACAGTGATGGTGCAGAGGGAGAAGTCTGTTTTTGGCAAGGGTTTGTGTATCCCGGCGGCTTTTCTGATGGCCACCGGTTTTGATTTGCATACGCAATAATTTTTTATTTTTCCGGACCTTGGTCCCAAACCTTTTTCATGTCTTTCCATACTGCAAAAACTTTATTCATGTATGAATAATCCCATGTTGGGTCTCCCCAACCTCCATGTGACATGCCCTTTGCCAATAACATACACTCATCAGAAAATGAACCTTAAATGGATAGGGAATATCAATTTTCGGTTTTATTCCCTCCGACCATCCTGTGAGATTGCTAACATATGGATCTGTATAAAATCCCTTATTATTTCTGTAAATAAATGCGACTGGCGTTTAGCCCGGCAGTGGCCTCGAAACAGAATTCCCCATCTTACACAAACCCGGCGGTGATAAGACAGTACAGTACAGACAAAACAAAGAAAAACCCTCGTGTTCAATCGACCAACAGTTTCAACAGTGCTGCATGTATTATATTGTGATCAGAGGGTGATATTAAGTTCACCCTCCTTTTCTGACAACAATATTTCAATACATGCAGTAACAGTGATATCAATAATATCTTCAATTTTTACTGTAAGAATGTTATCTTTTAGAATAACCATTAAACAGATTTTTTTTTCTTTTGTGAGTAACAAAGCCTCCTCAAAGCCAACACTTCGATCCCAAATTACAGTGCGATCAAGACTGCATTAACCATTCACATTCGTGCATTAATAATTATTTTATTAATTACTGTTGCCAGCCTCACTGGTACAACAATGGGAGAATCAACTCCCACTAACATGAATTTAAACACACAAGAATCCTACAGGGTAAGCGTTAGATTTCTGTAAGTCATAAAGAACTGTATAGAAAAAACACTTACCCCTTTTAATGTAGGTCTGTGACCGATCGTCAGTGCAGTATTTGTGGAGGACAGGACGAAATCAGATTCTCACAGTAACTTACTGTGACCCTTTTCATATAAGAGGACGCTGCTCTTGGTCTTTCAGTCCATTTTCTACTGCTTATTTCCCCCTCCATCGTCTACATATTTCCAAACAAAATAATCATCAAAGCCATTTTTGCAAAGCTCTTTCACTTAATAACGGTGATGAGAGTAAACAAAGACATGCTGCATAGGGCTTCCAGCTGAAATCGCATTTGCTATTGTAATAAGATTTAAGTATGGAAGGAAGGAGTCGGGAACCGGAAGACATTTAAACAAACATTTAATAAAGTAATAATAGCCGGCGGCCCCTCACGGACGACCGCCGGCGCAATAACATTAACACAAACACAAACACAAGTTCGGGCCCGGTCCTCTCTCTTCGACGGTCCGGTCGCCATTGTTTCTTTATACGCTCCCAATCTCCTACGTGGTGCGAGGCCGGTGCGCGCACCACTGGCGCTAATTAACAATCACTTACCGGCCTCGAACCACGGTCTCGCCCCGCCTACTCTACTACAGCTATGTTTAGAATGTTTTCAATCTTTTTTTAATCAACTGTTGAAGCATTTAATAAATGTGCTGAAAAATGAGGGAAAAGTGACTTTGCAGGTGGCAAAGTACGAATAGAATTTTGGAAGATGTGGTCCATGGATGCATTTTTTGTGAAACCAATGAAAAATTATTCACAATGTAGTCAACAGACACTTCTGTTTCCCTGACTGTTTGCAGAGTTTTGAGAATGTAACTTTAATATTGACAATATATGTTAGAAAGACATAATGAAATTGATGTGTTTATTTGTCTCTCAACAGATGGAGAAAAAAACTTTTGCGGTTGTGGAATTTGCCGATGACAATTCCATAGAAATTGTCCCAACCACATGGTTGGAGGAAGCCATCGAAGTTTGCATTTGTCTTTAAAAAACCTTAATAAAACATTAACTTACAATACTGATATGTAACCTTTTTACAGGGAACATTCTGTTACTTGACATTTACTAACACAAGGAAGTTGGTAAAAAAGAATGCAATGCCTGACAAGCAAAAGTGGAGGCGGCACCCCATAAAGAAGATTTAGCTACAAACAGGTCAATGATATAGTCGTACCACTAAAATCATTTTATAGAGATTATTTTAAGGTTGTTGCTTTAATGTGCATTGCCTTATAACGATGGTGTTGTAGGGATCACCAAATAACCTACTATAATTATACAATTTAGTCTTCCAAAGCACATAAAAACGTCTCCGGTTACTTCCGTAACCGCGGTTCCCTGAGAAGCGGGAACGAGACATTGCGGAGAACCGCATATGAAACTCCTCCCCTTTTTCACTTTTCCTGAAGTCTTATAGGATAACGCCAGTAAAAAAACTGGCCAATTGTCGCAAGAATGCAACTGTATGCACATACTGACGAATCCAGACAGTATAAATACAGTGCATGTGACGACAATCCTCAGAATCTACGAGAGAACGCCTGCACGGTGATAAGCGGCGAGCACGGCGATCTCCGCAATGTCTCGTTCCCGCTTCTCAGGGAACCGAGGTTACGGAAGTAACCGGAGACGTTCCCTTTCGAGAGCGGTCACTTCGACATTGAGGAGAACCGCATATGGAACGGTAGTACAATCCCGCCGTGAGAGCTTGCAAAATCAGCCAGAAAAACTGGGTTAAAACACACAAGCATGGGAAGCATACTATTTTAACCATTCACGAGGTCACCAATCGTCAACAGCTGATTGGCTTAAATCGGCCAATGAACTGCTAAATCACTGAACCGGCCAATGAACTGCTAGATCGGGCTCCTGCCAAATTTGCATATCCAAACCCATCAAATGCAGCGGGCTGCGCTGAAACAGGGCAGACACCACAACAGTATGAGCCAGCACGGTATCCCGGGCGGATATAACAGATATATAAAAGTACACCAAGCACAGCGTAAACAGCAACGCGGCAACAACTGTGTAATATAAGCGATTATAATGTAGAAGATACAGAGTGATCAGCACTCACCGAGAGGACTTGAGACGACAAAGAGGACACGTCCAATCTGTAGAACCTGGCGAAAGTGTTCTGCGAAGACCAGCCAGCCGCACAGCATATGTCCTGAATAGATGTGCCCTTAGACCAGGCCCACGAAGAGGCGATAGCCCTAGTCGAATGAGCTCTGATACCGAAGGGGCAGTTCTGTCCCTGACTCTCATACGCTAAGGTAATAGCGTCCACAACCCAGTGAGAGAGTCTCTGCTTTGATACAGCCCGACCTTTAGTTCCCCCACCAAAACAGACAAAGAGCTGTTCTAACTGCGAAAAGCCGGCCGTGCGATCAATGTAAGCCCGTAAAACCCTTACCGGGCAGACCGCTCTCTTGCAACTTTTACAGGCGCTATATAAAATAAAGTTTATTATTATGATTCATACTGTTAAAGCTGTCAGCAGAATAAGGAAAAAGACTTGTTAAATTATATATAATTATATATTAGCTCTCCTGTAGCTCAGTGGTAAGAGCATTGCGTTAACATTGCAAGGTTGTGGGTTCGATCTCAGGGGATTGCAAATACCTATGTATAAATGTATAGGAAAAAGCAATGTAAGTCACTTTGGACAAAAGCGTCTGCCAAATGCCTAAATGTAAATGTAAATGTATATCATTTGAGAAACATATAGACATCAAAATTTATCATAACCTTAACAATGGTGACAATCAACAACCTCTTCAGATAAACATAACTCTGAACATCACACAGCAAAATTCACAAAGTCCAATAAGTTGCACAGTTCCAAATGCTCCAAAGCAAGTGCTGTACATTTTTAATCTCGCCACAACATGAATTTTGGCATAAATACATTTTAACAATTTTTCGTGATTTTCTGATGTGCTGATTTCTTGTGTCTATCGATGAAACAATTATTCTGTATATCATTTAATGCCTTTTTTATTTTTTGGAATATCTTATCGTTATAATACTGTTGGATTTCGGGCAGTAGTATCACAATATTAGTATGACCAAATGAACATGATGATTGTCACCGGTAAACATCAGCAGGGGCCCTATTGTACACCCGCAGTTCTTATTTTACATTGTTTGAACAGAAAATGCATTTGCGCCTATTTGTGCGCCCGTGGGTGTGTTGGTCTAAAAAGAGGTGTGTTCAGGTGCATTATTGGGGGTAGCAATTTTGAGGAACTGAAAATAGACTGCGCCATAGACTTACTCAAACCTGATCTATTGCTTCAATGGCGCAATATTTGTTTTGTTATTCAAGTATTAAAAATAAATGGACTACAATGTAAAAAAAAATACTATTATTGTGCAAATAACGATAAAAAATCTAAATTGTTCTGTAGATAGTCTGCTTGTGTTATTCGACCCCTTCCATGAGCAGATGCGTTTCCTCTTTGGAGAAGCGTCCAATCTTTGTCCCGGCAAAATCCGCCATGGCGTGAACAAAAACCATCTCTTAAATGGAAATGGGAGATGATCCTTGGATTGATTTACCGCACGTTTTGCCCAAAACATGATTATTTAAGAAAATAGAGAAAACCCTTAAGACGATAAGCCTGGCATGATAAGATAACAGTTTTCAGAAACGCCCACTTGGGCTCTTATTCCAGATCTACATTTACCCTGCATATTTTACCCAGACAAAAGATTAAATCTCCGAACATTGCATCACATTCTTCAGCATTTTACTTTTTGTAAGGCTTTTTTATGTTTAATTTAGATTTTTGAATGGTTTGACTTATGTGTTTGTCTTTCATGACTCTATGAACTAGAATTGGTCATATATATACTCATTTGTTCTTTAGATGACAGCAGAGATACTCCAATAAAGAAAACTAAAATATCAAAACCTGTTCCACTCAAATGTAAGTTGTTGCATGAGTCACATCAATAATCTATTTAATTATCTTTTTGTCTTTCAAAAGTGGTAAAAATCAAAAGCAAGCTATGGATGTCTTTTAATTGTCTGTTTTTCGCCTACTTTCAGATCAGCCATTGCCTAAAAAATCCCACAAGACATGGGTTAGCAAAATATAGATATTTACGTATATATATGCATTTACTATGTGTATCAAAATGTAAGATATCTTTTAAAATAGATTTGGCTTGAAGTGTTTTCTGTCTCATCCAGAGAGCGACAACAAAAGACAAGATCACCAGATTTATTCTGTAAGAAGACGTCTTTAAATGTTTTCGATGTTTATCCATACCAGCTCTATCTAAAATAATACATTTCCTAAAGCAGATGAATCATTGCCGGAGTGCTCACTGACAAATATGTCACCGCTCCATCAAGGTGTGTAACAAATTTTCAATGAGTTACAATTATAACTAGTTTTATGTGCCTGTGAAAACCCAGTTAAAGTCTTTTTAGATGTATTTTACATAAAAACAATTCTACATAATATAAATAACATTCTGTGAAAACATTCAATTTATATTGTTGATATTGACAGTTTAATGCCATATTAAAGATTGAAATCGGAGTAAAATAAAACGTTGAAATCTAACTTTGATGCCTGTTAATTTCAACCTGGTCTCATGGGTAAGACGTACCTCTTACCCATACCCTAAGCGCCACTAAATACGTTCTAGCAGGTACATATTTCTACAGTTTTACGACACGAAAGTCCACTGGGGGCGCTAAAGAGAAGACCTCTGTGTGACACATCGATGACGGTCGACTCCACATACAACACGATTGACAGTCAGAGGTATGTACAGTATATCACATTATCCTAATGCTGTCTGCGTTAGTTTAGTTAAATTGTAAAGTGTCACGTTGTTTTACGGAAACATGTTTGCTCTAATGGTAACTAAACTGTAACGTTAGAATCATGTGACTGCTCGTGACGCCAGTAGGACAGTTAAGTGAAGCTAACGCATGAGTAATTTAGCTAGCGTTAGCCACCGCCGACAATTAAAGTTTTTTTTTTACAATTACCGTTACGAATTCTGCGGTAGGGTTAGTAGGTATGTGGCTTGTTATCCGGTAAGCTTAATAAAGCTTTTGGCGACCTTTGAAAATATAAATAGATCGTTTTATAATTCAGTTTATTGTTCGCAGTGGTGGACAGTAATGACGTTTTTATCTTTTTACTCCGCTATATTACATAAAGCATATCGTTACTCCTTATTTGGAAATAAAGAAATCACGATGTGCCCCTCATGAAAGAAATGATTATTTTTAACGAACCGGGTAAATCGGTTCGCAAATCACGCCAAATGATTCATCTACGATTGTATGAACTACTCAATGATTCAAATGAGCCGTTCATAGCGAGTCTTCAGTGAACTGAATTCACGTGCGCGCTATAAGTAAGTTACTCATGTCCAGTTTAAGGATAATCTTTGTAACTGAAAATCACACTTAGGTCAAAACCTACAGTTGTTGGTGTAGTCTTAATCTGCAGACATCGTTGAATGTGGACACATCGAAGTCAATTTGAAATGTTTACGTGAAAAGACGAAATATTATAGTAACAGAAGTTAAAAAGTAATTTAAAACGCATGCATCATTCATCGTTCCAGTTGATGTGGTATTATAATGTTATGCATTTATCCATGCGTGACCCCTGTTTTTAACTTGTTTTTCAACACATTACATACGTGACAAGCACTAAGCCGAAATAACTTATTTATTTATTTATATGAAAATGTTTCTAACCTGAGAAACTACATGATGGAATAAGAAAGGACGTGATGTACATACTTACTATCACTGATACCTGCCGGGGTCGTTTTACCCCACAGACTAGGTTTAATAAATAATTATGGAAAAATATGTTCCATAAAATGTAATCCCTTAATACAGTTTGTATTCTTATGTCAAATATAACTCAGATTTTCTGCAAAACGTCAAGCTTTAAAACACTTTTCCATTAACCAATGAAAATTGGTTGTATTTGTCTATTGGCATAGTTGTAATTAGGCTAAATTACATTTTAAAATACTTTTAATCAGACTACAGGTAATTCAAAAACGTACAGTGAAACGTTGACATATCAGGTTAGTCTTTCCATGTAGCACCAACTTGTGCCAATGCCATGCTTGCATATGAGTACATATTACTACATTTATTTATGTATTGAACATGCATTTTATGTAGCAGCCGTACCTGCCACAGAATGAGTGGTGCTCGAGCTAAAGATAACTGCCCATGTGGCTGGACTTTAAAGTAACAACCTAGTTTTAAAAAGTTCATTTATGTTATAATGATATGTAACGTAACAATTTGACCCCTTTTTACTGGATCATATGGTACAAAAATATTTTGTATTACTTTTTTCTTTTGTTTAGAGATGCCGGGAAACACACAGGAATTGTGCCCCGGGTGCAACACCCTGATAAGTGTTGCATTCAAGACATGCCCACTTTGCAAACAACTCCAGCCGTACAAAACAAAAGTTGCAAAAAAGAGATGCAACTTTCAAAATAAGAAGGCTGAATGGAAGAAGTCAATCGAGAAAAACAACAACAGGACAGTTGTACTTAATAGCTGCCATGTAATGGTAAGTTTAGGTCAGGGATAAGCATACAAATAGGGTGATTCATGGGGTCAACTCAGTAAACGTAGTAAAGTTAAACGGTCAATTGTCATGTTTCCATGCAGCTGTCAAGTAAACTTTTATGAAATGTGAAAAAAAAAAGAAAATATGAATCACATGTGTTTCCATCAACTGGTTTTGAGTGAATAAATTCCTGCAACGGGATCCTCCCGCCATGAGGCCGTCCCGTTCCCCCCCCGGGAAAAATACATTGATGAAAACATGGCTGATGAAGCAGAAATAAATATGACAGTGATAGCATTTTGGTGAATATTTAGTTACAAACCAGTAGTAATTAATTTCTTGATATAAGTAGACATGGGCTGGTATGAGATTTTGGTGCTATAATAACCTTGCTCAATGAATACCATGGTTTCACGGTATTGCTATTACAACACTAAAATGTGTTACCTTCAAATGTATGCATATACATAGAGACTGGACACAATTCATTTCAGTTTGAACCATAACTTGTGTGTCAGGTAAAAATAAAGCCTTAAAATTAAAATATTCTTAAAAAAAAATATATATATATATATATATTAGACATAAACATCAAACATTGAATTACATGATTAAACAATCTATTCTTATGCAAACACAGCTCTTACCTTAGAAACTGTATCGCATAATTTTTTTTGTGGTTTTGAAACCTTAACTCTTTTAAACCTTGGTATACCTTGAAACCGGTATGCGGCCCATGTCTATGTATAAGTGCCACATTTTAAGAGGTTTTTTCAAATGACCATAAAAATGAAATGAAATTAATATTTTAGTCAAATTTTTTCATTCTATGCATGTTTTTTTAATTTAAAGTTTTTATTTCAGCTTGACAAACTTGCTGCCCTTGATTTCTTCCCCATACTACTTTTGGGAAAGAAATTAAAGGGAAAGTTGGTGGCCGATGCCATCCTTGGAGGGGATTACGTTTTGGATCCCGATTTGTTTCAGAGGGTTAAATTGATGTATGAAGCAGTGCTAAAGAGTAAGTTTTTTTTACTAATATTAAGGTCTGTAATCTGGAAACACTGATAATCCACATGTTTCATTCTCTTTATTTTTCATATGGATGCAAAGGGTGAACCATTACATTTAGCCATAATAGGATAAAGCAGCATGTGGTGGCTCTATTGCAAAACAATACTATTGCCTGAAGTCAACAAAATAGATAAACAGTATTAGGCAGACTGTTTTGTGACAATAATTACAATTGATGGGAGAAGACATGTTTTAGGTCTATGAATTGCCCCTGATTTAAGTTAAGGGTAAAAAATGATCTACCTATTCCTGATAGGGGCAGTATACTGCACATGTAGTTTATGCTTTCTGGCTCATAGCCTTTGGTAAGAATTGATCTTCCTGTGGAAACAATGTTCTGAAGCTAGCGTTCTTTAAATTTTGGCCATGGGCCAGATCATTGATAGCTCAGGAGACCTGGATGTAATCTCGTTATTGTTTCATTTATGTATCCATTTAATCACAGATTTTGCTCCATTTCCTTAAAACAATCAGTTTGAGACAGAAAAGATATGAGGAACTCTATTGTAAACTTTTACCGTAGATAAAAAGAAAGATCTACTACATTTCCCTCTCCACAACAGCTTTGAACAGTCTTCTTCTCATAAATTAGTTAGGAAAATTTCAGCCTCCTTCACAAACACCAATGTTGTCTTGTGGGAGAAACAGAAAATGTAATATTAATTTAAGTATAAACTCTGCTTGACTATTTATCCTGTTGAGACTTCACCTTAAACACCTTTGGAGAAATTTGGTTCTAAAAAGTGATAGAAGCATGAGAATACATTTAATATTTTGGGGTTGGATACCTCCTCTTTATATACAACTAGTTGCAGCTTCTTTAGCATTATCCCCCTGTCATAATCATGAAAATTTAGAATGCTCTGATCAAAAGCTAAGTACAGTATTGCCTTGATGACTAGATCTCTTGACATATACCGTAGATCCTTAATGGCTCTTTTCAATCATAACATAACACAACACACATGTAATGTAGAAACCAATTCTATTATAAAAACTAGCCTCTTACACTTGCATTCAGATCATCTTTGTGTTTTTAATAATTAGTCATATGCAAAGTTCTTAATTTTGATCTTTGTCTTGTCTGCAAGTTCATTGCTACTTGTGGCCTTCTTCTGTCTTTGACAAAGAAACTACTGACCCTCCAGAAGCTACTGCCACCAGCCCTCCAGAAGCTACTGCCATCAGCCCTCCAGAAGCTACTGCCACCAGCCCTCCAGAAGCTACTGCCACCAGCCCTCCAGAAGCTGCTGCCACCAACCCCCCAGAAGCTGCTGCCACCAGCCCCCCAGAAGCTGCTGCCACCAGCCCCCCAGAAGCTGCTGCCACCAGCCCCCCAGAAGCTGCTGCCACCAGCCCCCCAGAAGCTGCTGCCACCAGCCCCCCAGAAGCTGCTGCCACCAGCCCCCCAGAAGCTGCTGCCACCAACCCCCCAGAAGCTGCTCCCACCAGCCCCCCAGAAGCTGCTGCCCCCATTCCCCCAGAAGCCGCTGCCACCAGCCCCCCAGAAGCCGCTGCCACCAGCCCCCCAGAAGCCGCTGCCACCTGCCCCCCAGAAGCCGCTGCCACCTGCCCCCCAGAAGCCGCTCCCACCTGCCCCCCAGAAGCCGCTGCCACCAACCCCCCAGAAGCCGCTCCCACCAGCCCCCCAGAAGCCGCTGCCCCCATTCCCCCAGAAGCTGCTGCCACCAGCCCCCAAGAAGCTACTGCCACCAGCCCTCCAGAAGCCACTGCCACCAGCCCCCAAGAAGCCACCAGCCCTCCAGAAGCCACTGCCACCAGCCCCCCAGAAGCTACCGGTATTGATATCACAGGCTCATCAGAAGCCACAAGACCCCAGGCCCAGAAGGCCAAAAATAGACCAAGAAATGAAGTACACTGTATGTCCTTAATACTCAGTAAAGTGTGTCTGAACTCTTGACATTCTTAAGAAGTAATAACTTACTGTATAATAAAGTGTGATGTCTTGATACAGATCCAGTCCAACAGATGGAAGCCAGCAAGAAAAAGTGTTAAGTACATTTTCTGTATATACATTTGCATCAGTAGCTTTCCTGTAGCCCATTGGTAAGAGCTTTGCATTAACAGCTTTGGATAAAAGCGTCTTCCAAATGAATAAATGTAAATGTACATTAATATGATTTATTAACTACTCTTTGATTCTGCAGTCGCTGTTTGGTTTTATTTGTAGCAATATACTTATCTGAAAGATAGGCAATATTATTTTGAAATGAGTGTCCAGAATGCTGTAGGAGAGTGAGCCAAAACAACTTTGATTACTCCAAGGTTTTGAAAAAAAGAGTGAGAGAGGTTTGTCTTTCCAAAGCATTTTCACACAGTCTTGCATTATATCGATGTACTTGCAGTCATAGACTACTTAAAAAATCTGCTTAAAATCCTTCCAACCATCTCATCTGCCGCAACACTGCTTAGCGTCAAATTGTAAAATTGATAACCAGACTAAAAATACAACATGAGATGAACCACTCTACCCAGTATTTTCAGATTGGATTAACTTCAGGTTTTTTCTTTGGTATAACAATTGTGATTCATAAACCAACAATGACAACAGGCAAAGAAAAACTATTATGTAAAAGATAAGGGTGAATAGTCCAGCTAAAGCATACACTCATCACCATAATGGTGACTCAATAAAATAAATTCACATTGAGCTAACATATTACTAACATAATAACATGGTGACATCACTATGATCATCCCATGACCTCATGTGTTGACTGTGTAGTTATGTTGCCGTTTATTTAATGCTAGTTGTTCTAGGCCTTTGTTGTTGTCTGACCAGTTGAAACCTATGATTACACACTGTTCTGTAAATTAACATACTTTGATTTTCCTTCATAGCCTTCATACCTTTTGCAAGTATTGACATGAACCTTTAAAACATTTTTACATTTAATTAATAATGGTCTTAAAATTGTCTTAAATATCTTTAATTTTACTTGTTGAAACTTGCAGAAGCCCTGAAAATGTTAGAGCATAGATAAAAAAGGATAACACTCTGGACATGCTGAATGTGAAGTTAACATGACTTGAAACTGAATCACTTTGAATTCTTTGTATTTAATAAAAACGCATTTGGCCCCAACAATGTATTCATGTGATTGTTACTGAGCTGGATCATGACATCATAGTTCATCTGTCAAAACAGCAGCTTTGAAGAAAACAAAGTAAAAACTAATCAATAAAGACTGAACTTAATAATGCTGGACATTGCCACCCGTTTTTCTAGAGCTGCTACACAATTTATATTGTAAATAAGCAGTATTTAAATAAAGGTTACATGATGACATAACATGATATGTTAGGACTTTACCATTGTACATTTTACCATCACAATTGCAAGATTTGTGCCATGACACATGGCTGGATTTTGTGTTGTGGAAAGTTGTGTTGTGATCATGCTTGTTTTTTGTTTGTTCTATAGGGAACAGAGGAGGTCCTCATTCGTTGGGTTCCATGCAAGACCTGGTACGTGTACCAATCGACGGTTTATTACATACAGACCATATACAACAGTTTTAATATTTGGGTAACAGTAACAATGTCAATAGTTCACTGAAATGTTAAAATATTTTCAATTGTTATATTTCATAAAGTGATATAACAGTTTGCTTGCCTGACAGAGTCTCTGGCAGCCAGAGAGAATTCCCACAAATCCTGCAAGAAGGTTTATGAGGAGCAACTGGAGTTGGCAGTCTGCAGGCACGTTGAGCAGAGAACATCACAATGCTGCTGGTTCCATCTTAGGGCAGGAAGTGGAGAAGTAGTTGGTATGCTATGTAGATGTGCAATCATACAGTATATAGTATTTGGATAAAAGACCAGACGAAGCCATGGCAGTTGTAGTTCTATCTTTTGATCTATTATTCATTGGCGGTGCAATAATTATGCATTCAAAGCATCAAAAAGATTTAATATTGGCAAATAATTACATTAAATAGGAATACCTAAGAAAGACAAATGTTTCTATTTACAAGAAACATGTTAATGGCTTCACATAAAATGGACAGGACTGAACAGTATAAACTTTATTATGGTGATAAAAATATCAGATAACAAATAATGATTCATACTAATAATAATAATTCTTCTCATCATTTTAGACTTCTAAAGCTATATAGATCCCCCTTGGGACCTGGAAACCCTGAATGCTCACCTTCACCTGGAAATGAGAGCATGGGCAGATGGTAAGAAAAGGATGAACATCATCTGACATTTGTGTCAATCCCTTTTTTTCAGGAGAAACTGACTATCCAATATTATTGTAAAAAGGAATCATGATATGATCACCATGTTATTCTGCAGAAGTAATCACAAATGAAATGCTTAACTATCACAATTTCACAAGCTCTCCATCCACATTTTAGTTCCTTTGTATGATATAGTGGAATTGGTTACATTGTAAAGAAACAATGCTATCACTAAAAAGATGTGAAAAAATACAAACAATTGTCCATGTGGCTATTTTTGACACAGAAGCAGGATAGTTTCTGATTGAAGGTCACACACATTCAGCAGTTGTTTGCTCGAACTTTCCATAAACATTTCAAAATATTTGACATTTGCTTGTTTGTTGGACATTGTCTGCTGTATGGTGATTTTTCTTTCTGTTTTTCTATACAATTCCTCTACAGGTTTGGGTGACTTGACAAAGGATATGCAGTCAACTGTCTTCTCAATCGGTGGTACCACTTACTCAGTAGTCAACACAAACAGGCTGTAAATGCATACAGCAGTATAGCCGTTATGGAGGACATTGAGGACAACTCTCCGGTGCTGAAGATGTGCACAAAAAAGACTTTCCTTTCTATTAAACAGCCCTTTTTTTGAGGTGATTTACTCTAGATAGGGCTCATTACAAACCCAACTGTTTGAAAATAGTGCACTTTGATTTTTTATTTTTGAACTAAATCTACTAAGTGTTGTCACACATAGCTTACAGATAATCAAGGCCAAAGGTCCAGCACATATAGAATGGCAATTCTAAGCTATTATTAAGATAAACTCAAAAATTGAAGAAGGAATTTGCAAATACTAATATTGGACTATTATTATTAATTTGGTTCAGCTTTTTTGTGACAACAAAGCTGTAGTTTCTCCAGACTGGCGTCACTACATAGCAAGTTAATCATGCTAATTTCTTAAATAATCCTATTACAAAGCATAATTTGTTTTTCACACGCTTAAATTGTACAGATTTTAAGGGAAAATATTTTGTGTATTATTGTGTGTGTGTGTGTGTATGTATGTAAGCTATGATTGCAATAGAATGTGGAAATGTCTTCATTTGTCTTGATGCATACATGCTGTTTGTCGTTTAAGCATACTTGTTGATGAACCCCATCAAATGGAATTTAAATCATAGATGTATTTCTATAATGATTTCCATATCGCATCATCCAAGTGTACATCAATATAGACATAAATCAAATCCACTTTCACTGACATTCTGTAAAACTGTACAGAGAAATGTATTAATTTGTCTTTATGCATATGTTCACTGCTGTAATAAACACAATAATAATGGCATAAATGTCTGCTGTGTGAACTTCCTATGAAAATAATATAACATTTGTCTGACTTTAGACTACTGCAGATGCTTACAAGTTCATGACTCATGCATGCACACTGAGTCTTGGGTGTGGTACATACATATGTTCACTACTTTAATAAACACATTGTTGATGGCATTGCCAATGAAGGGTGAGGTCGGGTTCCAAAGGTTTCACTAAAACAATGCCTGGTACCGGGCAGTCTCCATGAAATATTGAAATGAAATCTTGTAATAAGACCAAACAAAATACATTTTCGAAGTTTAAATGGCAAATGTTGAAAGTGAGACATTTTGAAATGTCATTCTAAATATGGGCTCATTTTGGATTTCATGAGAGGTACACATTCCAAAAAAGTTGGGACAGGTAGGAAAAAGATGCCGGAAAAGTGTACATATAAAGGAACAGCTAGAGGACCAATTTGCAACATGATTGGGTATAAAAAGAGCCTCTCAGAGTGACAGTGTCTCTCAAAGGGCAAGATGGGCATAGGATCACTAATTCCCCAAATGCTGCGGCGAAAAATAGTGAAGCAAAATCAAAAAGGACTTTCTCAGGGAAAAATTGCAAAGAGTTTGAATTTATCATCATCAACAGTGCATAATATCATCCAAAGATTCAGAGAATCTGGAACAATCTCTGAGCGTAAAGGTCAAGGCCGGAAAACCATACTGGATGCCCATTATCTTCGGGCCCTTAGACGGCACTGCATCACATACAGGAATGCTACTGTAATGCAAATCACAACATGGGCTCAGGAATACTTGCAGAGAACATTGTCTGTGAACACAATCCACCGTGCCATTCGCCGTTGCCGGCTAAGACTCTATAGGTCAAAAAAGAAGTTATATCTAAACACGATTGTGAAGCGTAGGCGTTTTCTCTGGGCCAAGGCTCATTAAAAATGGACTGTGGCAAAGTGGAAAACTGTTCTGTGGTCAGACGAATCAAAACTTGAGGTTCTTTTTGGAAAACTGGGACGCTATGTCATCCGGACTAAAGATAACCCAAGTTGTTATCAGCACTCAGTTCAGAAACCTGCATTTCTGATGGTATGGGGTTGCATGAGTGTGGCATGGGCAGCTTACACATCCGGAAAGGCACCATCAATGCTGAAAGGTATATCCAAGTTCTAGAACAACATATGCTCATCTCTTTCAGGGAAGACCTTGCATTTTCCAACATGACAATGCCAGACCACATAATGCATCAATTACAACATCATGGCTGCGTAGAAGAATCCGGTTACTGAAATGGCCTGCCTGAAGTCCAGATCTTCACCCATAGAAAACATTTGGTGCATCATAAAGAGGAAGATGCGACAAAGAAGACCTTAGACAGTAGAGCAACTAGAAGCCTGTATTAGACAAGAATGGTACAACATTCCTATTCCTAAACTTGAGCAACTTGTCTTCTCAGTCACCAGACGTTTGCAGACTGTTATAGAAAGAAGAGGGAATGCCACACAGTGGTAAACATGGCCTTGTCCAAACTTTTTTGAGATGTGTTGATGCCATGAAATTTAAAACACAACTTATTTTTCTCTTGAAATTATATATTTTATAAGTTTAAACATTTGATGTGTCATCTATGTTGAATTCTGAATAAAATATTGAAATTTGAAAATTCCACATCATTGCATTCTGTTTTTATTCACAATTTGTACTGTCACAACTTTTTTGGAATCAGGTTTGTATATAAATGTGTTTTGTGGTTAGATCTTAAGTACATCTTAAGCAAAATTAAATATTTAAGCACGATCACAGAACATTTAACTTATTAAGCCTATTATCAAAAAGTTTGGTGAAACTTTATGTATTGCTATATTATGTTATAATATTTTTGTTATATTGTAATTCTGTTAATGATCCATGTGTTAATGTAGTGAAGTATGTAGTAAACAAATTTGTACAAGAAAAAATTACAAACTATAACCAAACTGTGACGTTAAACGATATTTTGTAATTAAGGAATCAAGACTCAGTCAGGCAGTGATAGAACATTCAGGGTCAAGGTTTTATTCTTTACAATGGGGAGAAAACATGGCTTCAAAACACAGATTCATCAAAGTGGCTGAGTAGAGCAGAGAAAGTCTGATTTAAGATGCTACTTTTACAGGAGAGGAGTAAATTACTGCACCCAGCAAACTTGAGCCACCTAGAGTAAGAAGACCAGTCAAAACTCTAGTCAAAACTATAATTCATCATCGGTAGAGGCATCTGTGGAGGCATGCTCAAATGGGTCTTCATCTTCTTTTTCAACAACAGGTCCATCATTGCCACCTAACGCTATTCGGGAATATGTTTCTTTCACAGTCACCAGGTCTCTTTTGATCTCCTCACATTTTTGTAGGACAGCACTGTATAGGCCACGGTAAGCTTCACCAGAAAGTCCTGAAGGGAAGCCTAAAATTTCGGATAGAAAATAAGAAAGTGTTTAGAAGTATGCACCACTACATCAATTTGGGACTTTCCAGGTATTATGATCTTTAAAGCAGGTTATTTAAACTAGGCTATACTAAGTAAACAATATTTAGAAATTAGTACTCACTCTGTGTGGCCAAGTCATCTGACACTGCTCTAGCCTGGTCCTTCAAGGCCCTGTAGGTTCTTGTAAGCTGTGTCCAATGTTGTTTCATTTCCTCTACAAGTACAGCCTCTTCCTCAATCAGTCTCTCCAGCTGCATCACCTTGTCAAAAACTTTCTTCTTCATTCCTAAAGAAGTGTCAGGTTCTACAAAGATAACAAAAAAAATCAATGAACATAATACTACTAATCTTAATGCCTTTTGTTAGCAATATCCGATGTTAGTGGAAAAGATGTCTCAGGCAAAAAGTGACTGGTGTTGGATCTACAGTGTGGGAAAACAAAAGGACAAACCGACTTGACACATTACTCTGAGGAGTGACCTGTTGTAACTTCCTCTGGAGTGTAGTTTGAGTGAGCTAAAAAAAGTTTAAAGAATGCAATGATGTCTGTGCATTTCTATGGTCTGAAACAAAGGATAAGCACATGGGCCTTTCCTTTGAAAGCCAGAGTTTAATGAAGTAAGTGTTTGAAGAGGATTCACCAAAATGATTCATGTCAAACTTTACATACCAGAATCCCAAGGCCAGATTTCTGTTGTAAGAAGGTCTTCAATTGAACCTACAGATTCTGTTGTGGTTGGAAGACCGTCGTATTGGGATATGGCATTAAACAGCTTTTTCTTATCCTCTCCAATCCGTCTTCGGATCTTGTGTCGCTGTTTGTTACGGTCTGCAGCACAAAAACACCACAGAGAGAGGTTTCAGGAGGATACGCATGAAGGTCATTGTGCTAATGGCGCCTTATAAACTACGGTATTGAGCTCACAGAATATCAGGGATTAAAAATGCAATTGTAGAATATTTAAACTACAATAATAAAAGTGTGGTCATAAAACCATAATAGATAACCTTGAATGTGACCAATTTTCAAGTTATCCAGGAAGTTGGGTGCTGATAACATTGGACATATAGGCAGAGTTAGGACAGTTCACTCAATGTACACTCACAGTATAAAGGTTAATAATGGTTCTTGTAGTAGAATAGGCGGGGCGAGACCGTGGTTCGAGTCCGGTGAGTATTTGTGAATTAGCGCCAGCTGTGCACACACCGGGCTCGAATCACGTAGGAGATTGGGAGCATATAAAAGGAACGAGCGACTGGACCGTCGAATAGAGAGGACCGGGCCCGAACTTGTGTTATGTTTGTATTTATATTTATGTTTTGTTCGCCGGCGGTCGTCCGTGAGGGGCCACCGGCTGTTGTATTACTTTATTAAATGTTTTGAATGTCTTTCGGTTTCCGACTCCTTCCTTCCATTTTATGTAAAACATGTTCGGGCCCGGTCCTCTCTCTTCGACGGTCCGGTCGCTCGTTCCTTTTATATGCTCCCAATCTCCTACGTGATTCGAGCCCGGTGTTCGCACAGCTGGCACCAATTCACAATTACTCACCGGACTCGAACCACGGTCTCGCCCCGTCTACTCTACTACAGTTCTATATGCACAGTGTGCTGTAGATGTGAGACTTCAGTCTTCAGATGTGATAACATTTAAATAACTTAATAATATCAATACATATCACATTTTAAAATTAACCCCACAAGTACATGAGGGCATGGAAAGGGAAGGAATTGAAAAATTCGATTCAAATTCGGAATCGAATCGAAAAAGAATCGAACACTTGAAATTTAAATTACACTTATCAATTCCTATGTGCATATTTTCAGAAATGTGCATGTGTTAACTTCGGATAAAGCAAATGAAATACAAATTTACCACACATTTATTTAACCATGATGTAGTTGGTATTAAACTATGGTAATTTTTTTTTATAAATCAGACAAAACATGGTTGCTATGTGTATATGTACACAGAATGGTGCTCATAAACCGATATTTTTGGCAAATCTGTCAATAAGCAGGCTTAAAGGACCCTACAGGTCAAAGTTTTGCTTCAACTGTGGAATCAAAACTGGGAATCGATAACAATTGAAATCGATAAGCAGAATTGGAAATCAAAATCATCAAAATACCCAACCCTAGGCATGGAGCCTACTTACCGGTTACACGATACAGATCCCTCTTTTTCTGCTGGATGCCCAAAAATAGGCCTTCAATCAGATGTTGCAACGCCACTGGATCATCTGTTCGGAGGTCATCTGGAGCTGTAAATATTTAGTAAAGGTATTTAATCAATATCATGCACTTTCTGTTCCATCAAAAATAGAACAATTAAACTATTTCTATAAAACACCTAATATAGACATTTTTAGGGATAAGGTGGTTAACATTTAGTGAAAAAATAAGTATTCAATGAGAATGTCATAAGAATATATGAAAATATTGACAATGGATATCAACAAATGTTTTGCCAAAGAATCTGAGAACATTTGCTCAGTTTGCTAATTGGTGAATAAGTGTTATGAAGTTTTTTGGGAGAAAGTTTCATCATCTTAGTTTACTTTAAAAAGAGAAAGAGCTCCCAATTATGCCATTGTTTTATTGTTTGGTTTGGTCATTCAATGTCACTAGAGGAGTCAGGTGTTAAAACACAAACCAGCAAGGAAAAATAACGTATTCAATATATATTTTATATATAAAATAACGCGTTCAATAATTTTTTTATTTAAAAGAGACAGCAACAAGTACTTACTGTCAACTGCCCACTGTCTCACATCAGTAACCCACTGTTGTAGTTCCTCATCAGACCTTTGCGTGGACTCCTTTATAGCCTCAATGTCCTCTTTGACTTCCTTTGTCTTCTGGATAGTCTAAAAGCATAATTAATGGAAAGTCAAACAAAACTTTGGCAATCCTAAATGTATAAGATACTGAGTACATACAAGTTATCAGTGAACATCAGTCAGATGGAATGTAATCTTCCTTGATGAATATTTTTTAGTTTTTACTTACCTTCAAGTACCGTGTAGACAAGTACTTGTGCAGGTTTCTTTTTTTTCGCTCATTCCATCCTCTGGCATGCAATGTGATCATATCTACTCGTGCTGTAAAGATGAAAGAATTAAATGAGCTTTTTGAGCAGTGATGGTTAATCTACAAGTATGATTCTTGAAAAAAGCAAGCTGTTTTAATTGTTATGCTACCAAAGCACAATCCGTGAGCACTGAAAAAAAACACTTACCAGCCTTACTCATGTATTTTGTAGTTAGAGCCACACGGGACAAAAAGCTGTTGACTTGTTCAACTTCTTCACCAATGGTAGTGCCTGCCCCTGTTTGGTTTTTGCCACCCCACTGCACCTAAAACATGCACACCAGATGTCCAAACCACAAATATTGAGTTCAAGGAGGTCAAACAGGAAAAGAACTTACCATATTGTTTGAAGATATATTTACCTCACATTTTGTAGAATGCCCCTTTGCATGCATGACCGAAAGAAATGGCTTCATCTGAGTCAATTTTTTCATTTCTGGGAATGCTTGAGCCACCTTTTGTAGATAAGGCCAATATCTACACATGATGTCGGTGCAGAAGAACTTGCAATTTGTTTTTGTGGCCAGATCATTTTGCAAAAACAGAGGGTATGCAAATATCTCCCCCCTGAACATGTTCAGACCTCTAAGCAATATGCAGTGTCTGCAAACTGCCACCTCTAAGCCTTCTTCGTCACATTTGGAGTTTGTCTTCTTAGAGGTCTCCCTGGCTGCAGCCCATGTTGATGTTCCACAGGTGCCTTTTCCACTTACCTGTAACACAGAGTCATATCAAATATATACACAAAGTAAATGCTGATTTATTGACTACAGTCGTAAGTCTTTTGACAAATATCTTACTGGCTTGATCTTCTCACGAACACAATCAACAAATGTTGCTACAGCTTTGTCATTGGCCAGAAAAACTCCATCAAAAAATGGTTGTTCCTCTACCCTACATAAATAAAATATGTTAAAAGCAAAAATGATTCACAAGACATTTTGACAGTGTAATGTTATCAATAATAATATACCCCTTTGTTTTGCTGAATCTATATAATTTTCTGTTTCCATCTGCAGACACAGCAACTGTATCTGGGGTGCAAGCTGGGCAAGAGAAGTGGTCAATGCCGCAGAGTTTTTCTCTTTCATGAAGACAATATGTCCATTCAAGGAAAGCTTTTTGGAAGATGTCGCCACAAATGTAACCTCTCTGGAATTACAAAAATTTGAATACAGTGACATGCCAGTTAGACTTGCACAAATGAAGAAAACAAATGACCTTCCAGATGTTACCCTTCCAAATTGTTGTGAGCGCTGTTCTAACATTTTGACAAATGCTTGTCTTGAAAGACCAGGTGCATTGATCTTCAGGTCCTCAAAAGAGATGAAAAGGTCTAGCTGGTATATGGTTTGAAATCCCACAGTGCCCGGCCAGTAACCACTACACAGCAGGTCTCCCACTTCAGGTGTCCATGACGCATGACATGTTCTGCAATTCATAACTGGCAGGTACATGTCATAGCGACCTGAAAAAAGATTAGATCACTTAAATTTTTTTATCCATTTCTGATTCCAATTACATAACAAAATTGTAGTTGGAAACCATCACAGTAGTTTGAATCCAATTAAATGACACATTTTAAGGTAATAATAAGACAACTTTTAAATAACTTTGGACCTATATTGTTTCAATGGGATAATATTATACCATATCATTATAAAAATACAAAGAGTAAGAATATTACATTTGTTATTACTAACAACTTAACATTATATTATGTAAAGGTTTTCCATAATGGTATTTGTGAAGGAACTGCGGGGGGTTTAAGAGTTTATATGAAAGGCTAACAATTAATTAAATAATACAAATGTTAAATTATAATAAATCATTTTAAAATTAAAATAAAAAACTACTAAAAAATAAAATAATTTATTTGTTTACACACATGCGATTTTACCATAACCAATGACAGAGAACCAATGAACATGCAAATGTAATAATTATTCAAAAAAATATTTTTAAATCTCTGTGGTATAGATGAAATTGAATTGAATAACCTGATTAAAAGTTTTTAAAAGATTAAAAGATTAAATGCCAATAGACAAATACAATAGAAAAATTGCGTGTCATACAGTACCATTTATGCAAATGAGTGCAACTGATCGTCCGGCGACAACAGAGAGGTTTTGAGGGTCACAATCACACACTTTTTCAGGTTGTGTGATTGGCAGCAAGCACACTAGATGAAAGGAAAAATATATTACCAAAAAATAACATGATTTTAAGCTTTCCAGTAATTCCTACCTTGCTCATATATGACATTTTGGCCACTGAAGTCTTGCACAGCAGTTGATGGAGGGACAGGTTTATAGAACCCATCTATAAGAGTCTCTCTGTTGTGAAAAACTAGATGTTGATGCGTAGAAACATCACACTTTCCACAGTAACGGGGTTTAGGCAAACAGTCCTTGCACCTGATGACTGCTTCTTTCAAGCTGCAGTGATCACAAGGACCAAGATGTACACAGTCTGAAGCAAGCAAACTGTCAAGGAGTTTTGGTCTTGCTTCCTGCCAGCGTTCTTCAGACAAGGATTGCCTCAGTGCCCAATCATTAGATGCTGTTGATCTGGGTTCATCACAGTCCATTGCATCTTGGAGTAGATGTACTTGTAAATCTTGCAATAAATTAATTTACATTACAATTCCTTATCATGAACAAGCTTGTAAGAACACAAACACAGTTGCAATAATCTTGCAATAAATTAATTTACATTACAATTCCTTATCATGAACAAGCTTGTAAGAACACAAACATATAATGCAAGATTTTTTAAATCGCAAGATTTAAAAAAAACAATCTCTTGAGTGCTACACCTAAATATTCTGAAGCAAATCTGTACATTTTCATAAAATGCTTGCTCTATTATTAATTCAGAGACAGTTCTGATAGGTAAAAACTTACTACACAAAACAAATTTAAAGTAAGCATACCAATAATCCGATGTGCATCTACTTCTCCAAAATGTTTGGTAGTTGAGGCTTCAGATGTGTTTGTAGTTTCTAGAATTTTAATGCAGTAGCAGGCATACAAAGAACAGAACAGATGCAATGGGAACTCTTTCGACTGTTGAGCAGCTCATATGGGAATGTATTTTATCAAATTACCTGTCTGTTAGTATAAACAGACTTCAGGGTATAAATGTGAAAGATAAACAGCATTTGGTTGAACACATGATTGTACATCGAATCAACAAAAACAAAAATTGCTTACCAAGCTCAACTTCTTGAGGGTTATTTGAAGAGGCACTGGTTGAGGCAACTGGTCTTTCAGATCGGTCTAAAAATAAAAGGGAAAAAAATGGTATTTACAAAAACTTAGTGAAAATCAAAGGGTCAAAAATATCAAAACATACCTGTCTTTCGTTTATGCTTCTCATAGACCAAGAATCCTTTTTGGTCTCTTTGTTTCCACCTGAGTTTTATCTTCTTTCTTTTTCGTTTTTTTGGTGTTTCTTTTACTGCCTCCTCACTCTGTATTACTCAAACACAAGAGGTAGAACAACGACTTCAAAATATACATATTTAAGAATGTGTTGAACACGTTTCTGAATATCAATTTTCAAGTTGCAAAAAATACAAACAGTGGGACACACACTCACACACATACAGTGAAATACTGCTTGATGCAGAATGCTGGTACATAATTTTATAAAAAATACCTGTAACTCCTCCAAATCAGCCATTATTTCATCGAGATCAGGCTCTAATCTCTCCTCCATATTTTACACTGCTGTAGGCTGACAATCCTTCTCAGTAATTTATTTTTTGACACCTGAGAGGCACAAAAAAAAGGACACATCAAAACAAATGAAAATATGTGGGTAATGGTTTGCATACAACTGGGAGGCCTCCTTGATTAAGTTTTTTTCCTACCCAGGCAGTGCCTAGGTAAATGTTCTCAATGATGGTTAATTGGGTGCCGGTGATGCATTGGGCAGTTTTCATCACCTGATGGAGTGTTTACTGTCCGATGTGGAGCTATTGCCATTCCACACTTGAGTGTGGTTTGGGAGTAGATCGAAATGTTAAATGCTTAAGTCAATGAACTGCATTCTAACACAAATTTTGATTGTTTGGTTAAGGCAGAGTGGAGCTCCTTTCTGGCATCAGGAGTGCTCACACATGATTCTATTGTTAACATTTACCATTACAATTACTACTGGTTTACTGTTTCATCAGCCATGTTTTCATCAATGTATTTTTCTACACTTTTTGAAGTATCACATTAGAAAAGGTTGATGGAAACCGCAAAATTGAAACAGATTTGCCCAATAAATTCTGATGTAGTGAACATTTAACTGACATGACTGATCAGCTGTTAACGAAAGGAGAAAATCCACGGCTAAACATGCCTTTAAGGATTTTAAAGGACGACATGAAGACCAAGAAGTGCATAAAAATCCTTTAAAATGATCCAGTAAAAAGGGGTCAAATTGTTACGTTACATATCATTATAACATAAATGAACTTTTTAAAACTAGGTTGTTACTTTAAAGTCCAGCCACATGGGCAGTTATCTTTAGCTCGAGCACCACTCATTCTGTGGCAGGTACGGCTGCTACATAAAATGCATGTTCAATACATAAATAAATGTAGTAATATGTACTCATATGCAAGCATGGCATTGGCACAAGTTGGTGCTACATGGAAAGACTAACCTGATATGTCAACGTTTCACTGTACGTTTTTGAATTACCTGTAGTCTGATTAAAAGTATTTTAAAATGTAATTTAGCCTAATTACAACTATGCCAATAGACAAATACAACCAATTTTCATTGGTTAATGGAAAAGTGTTTTAAAGCTTGACGTTTTGCAGAAAATCTGAGTTATATTTGACATAAGAATACAAACTGTATTAAGGGATTACATTTTATGGAACATATTTTTCCATAATTATTTATTAAACCTAGTCTGTGGGGTAAAACGACCCCAGCAGGTATCACTGATAGTAAGTATGTACATCACGTCCTTTCTTATTCCATCATGTAGTTTCTCAGGTTAGAAACTGTGAGAATCTGGATTTCGTCCTGTCCTCTACAAATATTGCATCTGTGTTTAATACAAAGTTCATGTATCATATGTATTCATTCCTATTAATTCCTATTAATATTAGCTTCTATTCATATAAGATGTGCCTTTCATTCTTGTTGTTTAACCTCGTTGAAAGTTCTATCATGTCATGCTGTCTTATGTTGATATAAGTATCTGTTGTTCTCCATATCAAGGTTCCTAATGATGCCTATTGACGATTGTTCTGTTATTGTAATAATGAATATGTAATCATATCTGATTGTTCAGGAGGAAAGACTAAACAGAAAGTCTGGTGATTTTCCACTGTTTAGGTGGTTTTATATGACGCCTCCTAAGAGAAAATTATAAGTATTAGTCCTAAAACAATAAACATTGGACTCTGATTGAACAAGCACTTGTGTCTGTGTCAAACTTTGTCTCCAGGATCCAGAAACTCTGTGTGTTCCGTCGACTAGACTCTTCAACCGTAGAATATTGTTAGACAAGGGGACATAAGAAGTTTACATTCTTTCAGTTGGGGGCTCGTCTGAGGGGAGACAGACTCTTCTCTCATTGAACGAAAGAGAACAAAATACCTCTGGCACACTGACGATCGGACACAGACCTACATTAAAAGGGGTAAGTGTTTTTCTATACAGTTTTTATGACTTAAAGAAATCTAACGCTTACCCTGTAGGATTCTTGTGTGTTTAAATTCATGTTAGTGGGAGTTGATTCTCCCATTGTTGTAACACTGAGGCTGGCGACAGTAATTAATAAATAATTATTAACGAATATGAATAGGTTTCAATTCATGTTAGTGGGATTCGACTTCCCATTGTTGTGACAGCGAGGCTGGCAACAGTAATTAATAAAATAATTATTAACGCACGAATATGAATGGTTAATGCAGTCTTGATCACACTGTAATTTGGGATCGAAGTGTTAGCTTTGAGGTAAAGGCTTTGTTACTCACAAAAAATAAATAAAAAGAAATAAAATCTGTTTAATGGTTATTCTAAAAGATAACATTCTTACAGTTAAAATTGAAAATATTATTGATATCACTGTTACTGCATGTATTGAAATATTGGTGTCAGAAAAGGACGGTGAATATAATATCCCCCTTGTATATTGACGGTGAACACAATATAATACATGCAGCACTGTTGAAACTGTTGGTCGATTGAACACGAGGGTTTTTCATTGTTTTGTCTGTACTGTACTGTCTTATCACCGCCGGGTTTGAAAGTGTAAGATGGAAAATTCTGTTTCGAGGCCACTGCCGGGTGAAACGCCAGTCGCCTGTATGTACAGAAATAATCAGGGATTTTATACAGATCCAGTATGTTAGCAATCTTGCAGGATGGTTGGAGGGAATAAAACCGAAAATGTTATATTCCCTATCCGAGGGAAGGGTCCTTTTCTGATGAGTGTATGTTATTGCCAAAGGGCATGAGACCCAATATGGGATTATCAATACATGTCTAAAGCTTATGCAGTATGGAAAGACATGAAATTGTTGCGTATGCAAATCAAAACTGCCCCTTGCCAAACACAGACTTCTCCCTCTTCACCATCACTGTCGATAAAACCAATAGAGATGAAACCGGAAAAGTTAATTGATAAACCTAATGTAACTACAAACCCTCAAAATTCAATGGTTTGGGTAAGAGCTGGAAACACGCTAAATGATAGACCGTTGAGAAAAGTTTGCCCTCCCCACAATATCAATTGAAAATGATAAAATCACAAACAGCGATATGGGGGCAAACCCACATGCGTTGTTTGGGAAACTTTTACAGATGTTGAAATATTTTTTTTGACAGATAAGAGTGTTTCTTGATAAATTTTTAGAGAGTCAACAGGTCTTATCTTTTGAAACAGGCAGCAAGAGACTCAGCTGCTCAATTTTTTGTACTTTTTAAGAAAGCATGGGTTGAAGATTCTAAATTGCCTATGAATAATGATATAAAGCCTCTATTTGTCAATACTCTGTTAAATAACATGAATCATAAACAAGTGCAATTGATCAGAATAACTTGCATGATATGACTTTAGAGAATGCCATGTTTACAGGCTATCTAGGAAAAAGGAACATTGAACTAACAGCTGTAAACCCTAGCCAAAGGAAGAAGTCTGAGGTCATTTGCTTTCATTGCGAAGGAGGGGCCATTACAAACGTGAGTGCAGACAGTTGCACAAGTTTCGCACACACACACACCACAGAGCAGACATGAGAACACCGGTGCTTCATATCCTACTGAGTGGCATTCAAATCAAGCATAGGGATACTCACAGAGAGATGTCGGTTCTAATTTATGTGAGATAACCCTAACATTTTCGAGTAATGTGGAGGCCAATGGTCTTAAACCATTTTTCCACAAATCCACAATTATTCCAGGTGCTCCACTAAATCTTTTAGGTCGTGATATGATGCATAAATTAGGCATGGACATTAAGTTTACTGATCACAAGGTTGTTTTTCCTTTCTGTCTAGTTAACAGGCATCCGTCGATCCTCTGCCTACGAGTGGACTGATAAGCGGCTCAAGGGTAACTCCCTCCGGTAGCAGCATATCTATAGGGGCGGACACCATGATTAACCCTTTGTTATGCACTGGTTACCTATAAAGCATCGCATTAACTTTAAGATCTTGCTTATTACCTATAAAGCCCTACATGGTCTAGCGCCGCAGTATTTGAATGAACTTCTATTGTATTACAGACCACCACGTACATTACGCTCTAAGGGGTCCTGTCAGTTGGTAATACCTAGAATTTCAAAATCAAGTGCAGGTGGTAGATCCTTTTCTTATCTAGCGCCTAAACTTTGGAATATTCTTCCCTGCACGGTCCGGGAGGCAGACACACTCTGTCAGTTTAAATCTAGACTAAAGACTCATCTTTTTAATCTTGCATACACTACACCTCCATAATATTAATCCTCAGAGGATTTAGGCTGCATTATTTAGATCAACCGGAACCAGGAACACATCCAACAACAAATGATGTACTTGTTGCATCAAAGAGTGCAGAACAGTACTCTACTCTCAGCCAGTCTTGTCTCTTTGTTCCAAGGTTACCGCAGGATGCAGTTCATGCCCAGACCTGATGGCAGAGCTGAGAATGGGAAGCGGTGACCTGACAAGTGCTAAGAGGATAGAGCTGGATAAAGGACGCGACAACTTTGTTTTTTTCTACAACATTTCAAATGCTATTAGATTGTTAATGATAATCTTTAATTTTTATATTTTTATTAAGCCTTGTTGTGCAAGCACTGATGAGCTTGTGCAGAGGCAGCAGCTTTTGCCAGAGGGGAACTGGAATCCCCTGGTTGGGCCTGGGTTCCCCTGAGGTTTTTTTTCTCGATGGGAGTTTTGGGTTCCTCACCACCGTTTGCATATTGTTTTGCACTATCTGCCTGGCCGGGGGGGCTGCTTTAGAATTCATACTTGTATTAAATGTGTCTCATGTACAGCTGCTTTGTAACAATGAAAATTGTAAAAAGCGCTATATAAATAAAGTTGAGTTGAGTTGAGTTATGGTCTCAGTTCAGGGATGAAACTGGTTTCATTGACATGGGTCCTCATCGGGCTAAACTTAAAACAAACAAACCTGTCTACATTAAACAATACCCTTTGTCTAAAGATAAGGAACAAGGCATTCAACATGTGATTGAAAACTTTGTCAAGCAGGGTGTCCTCGAACAAACACACTCACCATATAACACACCAATTAATCCTGTTTTGAAAGCGGATGGGAAAACTTGGAGATTAACTCAAGATTTAAGAGCAGTTAATCAGTTAATCATACCACTCGCACCAATTGTGTCTGATGTTTTGACTGTTATGAATTCAGTGCCACATTCGCACAAGTATTTTACAGTAATTGATTTGTGTGCAGCCTTTTTCTCTGTACCTGTACACCCAGATACTCAGCCTTTGTTAGCTTTTACATTTAAGGGGCAGCAATATTCATGGAAACGCCTTGCTCAGGGCTATGTAGACTCACCCGCTGTCTTTTCTGCAGCAGTGCACAGAACTTTGGCCAAAATGACTGATTTGCCTTCAACCGTGTGTGTGCTTCAGTTTGCAGATGACATACTCGTGTCGGGGGAGACGGAGGAGGACTGTGAAAAAGCATCTATAATTGTTTGCAATGTTCTTGCCGAAACAGGTTTTAAAGCCTCGAAAGAGAAACTGCAATGGGTTCAATCCAAGGTAACCTATCTGGGACATGTGTTGATGCAGGGTCTCAGAGCAATATCTACAGATAGGGTCCAGCTGATCAGAAAGGTTAAGTCCCCACGAACAATAAAGGAGCTACAAAGCTTTCTGGGACTAATTAACTATTGTAGACAGTGGATACCTGACTGTGCGATTCACGATAGGCACCTGAGGGGTCTGATAGATCACAAAGCTCCGCCAAACACATCATTGGAGTGGACTGCGGAAGCTGATGAACATTTCAATGCTTTGAAAGCAGCCATCACGACGGCACCAGCATTGGGCCTGCCGGACTACACAAAGCCTTTTTACTTGCATGTGAGGGAGACAGCGGGTGCCGCCTTAGGGGTCTTATTGCAACTTCATGGCTCAACAGATAGGCCAGTTGCATATCTGTCTAAAAAGTTAGATAACATAGTCACAGGTATGCCAGCATGTCTTCGTGCTGTAGCGGCATGTGCTCTGATTGTACAGATGGCTGAGAAAACTGTGCTGTCACACCCTTTAATACTATATGCATCCCATCAGGTAGGTGTAATTTTACACAACATGCAAACACAACACATGACAGCGCAACGACGCTCAGGTTACGAGGCTACTCTGCTGGCAACAAAAAATCTTAGCATTCAACCAACAGCAAACGTTAATCCTGCTTTGCTGGGTATTTTGGGTATGGTAGACATGGCAGATTTTAATGTTGAACATGATTGCATCTTTGAACTGACCACCTCTTACTCTTCTAGGTTCGATCTGTTGGAATCGCCCCTAGAGGGGGGAGAACACATTTATGTTGATGGTTCTTGTTCAAAGCCATCTGACGGGGTCTACCTCTGTGGCTATGCTGTGGTTTCCGAGTCAGGAGAGGTAAAAGAAGCTTTTGCTCTAGATTTCAATTCAGCTGCAGAGTTGATAGCATTAATACGGGCCTGTGAGCTGATGACAGGAAAGAGAGTAACAATTCTCACCGATTCTCGGTATGCTTGGAGTGTTCTTCACCATTATGCCAGAATGTGGGAAGCGAGAAGTTTTAAAACTGCTGATGGAAAGCCAATAGCACATGCAAATCTGATAGGACAGTTGACTGAAGCAGTTCAGCTTCCGCTCGAAGTGGCCATAGTAAAGGTCAAGGGTCACGCTTCGGGGGAGGATGAACAGACTATAGGCAACAGAAGGGCTGATGAAGCCGCAAAGGCAGCAGCCCAAGCTCAGATTAAATCACCATTTCATCCAAAAAATGAATCAAAGGTAGCAATGACGGTGCACATAACGAATGTATCTGACATTGATATGAAATTCCTGCAAAGTCAAACAACACAGGGAGACTTAGAGCATTGGAGAAAAAATGTTTGCACTCCTGATAAGGAAGGGATCATAAGAGATGAACAGGGTAGAATAGCACTACCGAAATTAGGGTTAATCATCCTAATTAGACATTACCATGGGTTATCTCACACCAGTTGTGCAAAAGTAGTTCAAGCAATTAATCAATTGTACTGTATAGCCGATGTTCATAGAACAGCAAAGCTTGTTTTGGATGCATGCTTAACATGTGCTCAGGTAAATCCGCACAAATCAGCTAAGCATGATGCATTGACACATCCGGAAGCTCCTTTTCAACATTTACAAATTGATTTT
Organism: Triplophysa dalaica; assembly: GCF_015846415.1. Classification (NCBI taxonomy): domain Eukaryota; kingdom Metazoa; phylum Chordata; class Actinopteri; order Cypriniformes; family Nemacheilidae; genus Triplophysa; species Triplophysa dalaica. The sequence goes on along the minus strand of NC_079546.1, from coordinate 24,730,661 downwards.
ACGCACATGCCGCCAATAGGTAACTTAAAATATCTTTTGGTAATTGTGGATCGATTCTCAAAGTGGCCTGAAGCATTCCATGCGCAAAGGAAGATGCTAAAACAGTGGTAAAAATCTAAACGAAGGAGATTGTGCCCAGGTGGGGAGTACCGGCCAGATTGGAATCGGATAACGGGACGAGTTTCACGTCAAAGGTAACACAGCTCTTAGCAAAAACATTGTCTGTTGATTGGCATTTTAATATTCCGCAAAGTGCAGCAGTCGTGGAGAGATGTAATCGAACACTGAAAACACGACTAACAAAAGCTGTACTCGATACAGGAAGAAAGGGGCTTGATTTATTGCCCGCAGTCTTGGCAGAAATAAGAATGACCCCATCTTCCACGACAAAATTGTAACCGTTCTAAATACTAATGGGTAGACCTTTCCCGACCCCGTGGGTCAAAGGCCGGTCTGGTATTTCTTCTTTAGGTGATCTGAAGGTGATCCAGGAGGACTATGTGACTTCCCTAGTCGAAAAGTTAAATTCTATATGTGCTGATGTTTCTTTGTGCCTTGCTCTTCCCTCAGAGCAGCCTACTCATAACTTTGTTCCAGGACAAAAGGTCTTTGTGAGGAATCTGAAGCCAACAAAGGTTGGAGAACCAAAGTACCACGGACCAGCAACTGTGATTGCCGTAACACGGACAGGAGTTCTGACGGACTACTAGCCACAGTGGATACACGCTTCCAGACTGAATCTGTGTTCTTCAGGAGAGCAGGCAAGCTCCAATTTAACATAGAATCTCAACAGGGGATTCACCTTAATACATCTCAGGGTAGAGAAAGCACTGACTAAGCTGAGGACAGAACTACCTTTTGTGAGGTAGGGGCCACCCAAAGCAAGAAGATAGGAGGGCCATTGAGCCAACAGTGCTGACTCCGTAGCTTCCCCTGAGGTGCATTGAGGGCCAAATTGAATCATTGAAATTATCCTAATGATGGGTATGTATACAGCTCCACTCAATGTGGAGAACGCAGGAGCTTACAGCAGACATGCTAGTAAATGATAAGGGTGATTGCAATATGCCAAAACAAATGTCTTTAATTGTACAAATGACTCTGAATATTCGAGAAGGAAGACCACCAACATCCGTAATGCGAGACTATAACTGTTCGTATACAGGAGAACCTTTTCAAGGTCCTGCATTTTATGTAAATGCTCGTCCCGCAGAATTATGTGTGTGTTCCAAATCAGGCAGACATATAGTAGGAATGTCCGATTGTAGAAATGAAATTACTTTGTCTCAATCAAATAACAGACATCATAATTGCACCATACAATATCTCAATAAAACTACTGAGGGATTTGAATGTCCATTCTCACACTTAGATAGTTCACCAGGAATGGTGTGGGTTTGTGGTGAAACTGCATATTACCATTTAGATGCAGGGGAATGGAAAGGTTGTTGTTATGCTGCGATTTTGTCCACAGAAGCTAGCATAATGGAAAAGACAAATCTGGCCACATCTTTGAATAGACATAAAAGGGAAGTAAAACTGCCAAATTATTATGCAGGCCATAAGACTAGTGATCCATGGACTACTCCTTGGGAGAACGTGGGATGGTCCCTAGCAGGTTTGTTTACAGGAACCGGTACTACGGTTGCTCTGAATAAAATTAATGGTCTGGCATGGCAAGTTCTTTCTTTGGAAAATGACACAGCACAAACTTTAAACTTAATCTCTAACGAATTAAAGAAAATGAGAGTTGCTGTCGTGCAACATAGACTTGCTTTGGATATATTAACAGCAGAGAAAGGAGGAGTGTGCAAAATGCTAGGAGTATCTTGTTGTTTTTCAATTCCAGATTATGCAGACAATATCACCGACGTTGTGAAGCACATGAGAGAATCAGTTCGTGAACCCACACCGGTAGATGCAACATGGTTTCAATGGTTGGACAGCCTATCCGGGGGATGGGGATATTGGATAACCGGTACAGTAATTCCAGTTGTGATGACCATCTTAGCCTTGTTATTATTTTTGCCATGCATGTTGCAGTGTGTGGTGGGATGTGTTAAAAGATCTGTTACTTCCTTTACAACCAAAGGAACCGATCGAATGATGTTAGCAAAAAGAACGACTGACGTCAACCAGGCTATGCTGGTTAGACGCACATCTAAAGGTTATCGTCCGAAAGATCAGAATCAAACTTGGGGATCCATATTTGATCATAACAGCGATACGGACGAGGATGATAATGATTGTGTTCAAACACAGGAGTAAGAACCAGAACCAATACCGGTGATAGAAGAACCAAGACATGTTGATGGACGTGACAATGTAATGGAAGGAGATAATGGGCTTGACGATTCGGTAATTGAGATTGGCACGGTAGATGATGAAGAGTAGATATAATTATGTTTATGTTTTCGTTTTTATTGAGGGTGATTGGTGTTGTTATGTTTTTATTACAAATCAGTCCGATTGATCTTTTACCTCAAAGAGCAGCTTGCAAACCAGAAAACCACATAAAAATACGCAAATGCAACTATCCTTTTATTAAAAAATTTGTATTAAGCTTTTGATTAACCTTTTGTACTACTCTATATATATTTGTTCTTTAAAGGGACACAGGACTGCTTGTAAGACCGTTGGTCTGAAAGTGGCCATTGTGAGAATCTGGATTTCGTCCTGTCCTCTACAAATATTGCATCTGTGTTTAATACAAAGTTCATGTATCATATGTATTCATTCCTATTAATTCCTATTAATATTAGCTTCTATTCATATAAGATGTGCCTTTCATTCTTGTTGTTTAACCTCGTTGAAAGTTCTATCATGTCATGCTGTCTTATGTTGATATAAGTATCTGTTGTTCTCCATATCAAGGTTCCTAATGATGCCTATGGATGATTGTTTATTATTGTAATATTAAATACGATCATATCTGATTGTTCAGGAGGAATAAGACTAAACAGAAAGTCTGGTGATTTTCCACTGTTTTGGTGGTTTTATATGACGCCTCCTAAGAGAAAATTATAAGTATTAGTCCTAAAACAATAAACATTGGACTCTGATTGAACAAGCACTTGTGTCTGTGTCAAACTTTGTCTCCTGGATCCAGAAACTCTGTGTGTTCCGTCGACTAGACTCTTCAACCGTAGAATATTGTTAGACAAGGGGACATAAGAAGTTTACATTCTTTCAGAAACATTTTCATATAAATAAATAAATAAGTTATTTCGGCTTAGTGCTTGTCACGTATGTAATGTGTTGAAAAACAAGTTAAAAACAGGGGTCACGCATGGATAAATGCATAACATTATAATACCACATCAACTGGAACGATGAATGATGCATGCGTTTTAAATTACTTTTTAACTTCTGTTACTATAATATTTCGTCTTTTCACGTAAACATTTCAAATTGACTTCGATGTGTCCACATTCAACGATGTCTGCAGATTAAGACTACACCAACAACTGTAGGTTTTGACCTAAGTGTGATTTTCAGTTACAAAGATTATCCTTAAACTGGACATGAGTAACTTACTTATAGCGCGCACGTGAATTCAGTTCACTGAAGACTCGCTATGAACGGCTCATTTGAATCATTGAGTAGTTCATACAATCGTAGATGAATCATTTGGCGTGATTTGCGAACCGATTTACCCGGTTCGTTAAAAATAATCATTTCTTTCATGAGGGGCACATCGTGATTTCTTTATTTCCAAATAAGGAGTAACGATATGCTTTATGTAATATAGCGGAGTAAAAAGATAAAAACGTCATTACTGTCCACCACTGCGAACAATAAACTGAATTATAAAACGATCTATTTATATTTACAAAGGTCGCCAAAAGCTTTATTAAGCTTACCGGATAACAAGCCACATAGCTACTAAATATACCGCAGAATTCGTAACGGTAATTGTAAAAAAAAAACTTTAATTGTCGGCGGTGGCTAACGCTAGCTAAATTACTCATGCGTTAGCTTCACTTAACTGTCCTACTGGCGTCACGAGCAGTCACATGATTCTAACGTTACAGTTTAGTTACCATTAGAGCAAACATGTTTCCGTAAAACAACGTGACACTTTACAATTTCACTAAAATAACGCAGACAGCATTAGGATAATGTGATATACTGTACATACCTCTGACTGTCAATCGTGTTGTATGTGGAGTCGACCGTCATCGATGTGTCACACAGAGGTCTTCTCTTTAGCGCCCCCAGTGGACTTTCGTGTCGTAAAACTGTAGAAATATGTACCTGCTAGAACGTATTTAGTGGCGCTGCAAAAAGTGTGCAGAGGTACGTCTTACCCATGAGACCAGGTTGGTTAATTTGCATTGTAGTTTGAAACTTAAGCCTGCTTTTGTATCACATATAACATTTTGTTTTCATTCCACAACAGTATCAGATCTTCTCTTGAATGAGCCACAGAACTCACACAAAAAGTAAGCTTAAGTAGTTGTTTGAGGCAAACATCCATACGGCTTCACACAGGATTCTATTAGATTATAGTTATGGAGTGGACCTCTGACCCTCAGGTGGGTCCATTGGCATGTTGTATCTGAAACTTTGTATTACTGGCACTTCTTATGAATATTGCTTTGCTTTGACAAATCTCTTGTTGTTTTTTCTCAATATTAGTCGCTTTGGATAAAAGCATCTGCCAAGTGAATAAATGTAAATGTCCCCAGCCTCCCTTGGTGAAAATATGTATATTTTATAGTTAAATGAATCAAACTGGTACTTTCAGAATTTGAAAACGTCATCAAATTTAAATATTCAAATGCAAAATAGCTCAACTTTAAAAGCTACAGTATTTTCTTATATACTTTGTCCACAGACTATCGCACAAAAGTCTGGTTGAAAGCCAACAGGACATCCTTGCAATGCAACGCACAATATTGGCTGCTCTGGCCCCTAGTAACATGGCAGATGAGGATTGATGGACCCTGCCAAACATTAGTGGATTTCACACAGTTGGACAAAATGCTGGAAAATGGCGACAAAAGGACAAAGATGTTAATAAATACAGCAATTTAAATGTGACTATTTGAACATTAAAGACATTTACTTTACAATTTGAAATTTGACAGTCTTCTAAATAATATGTTCAGTGTTCTAATATGTAAGATACTGTGATTTCAGAGCAATGTAAACAATTCTGCTCTTCAGTATTTTTAAATATACTGCGCAAATGAATTACTTTTTTTAAGAAGAACTTTCTCTTAAGAAGACAATGACAAATGACATGGCCGGACACAGTCATAATTACGAAGTCACTTGTAAAACAAATCTCGCCAGATTTTTTCGAGAATTTGGATTCTTATTAATTTTGTAAACCTCAAATAAACAAAATTTATGAGAAAACTATTTAGAAATTGTTTTAATGAATGTTTTGCCAGATAGAACCTCATAATTCCAAGCGTAAAGGGATTTTTGGGGGAATTTGTCTGCATTCAACCTGTTCCAAAAACCCCAATTACAATTTTGAGATTATTTTGATATTCTAGAGATTTGTTCCCCATCTTTGCTATGAATGTCTAAAACTTTGTAACTCAATATCTCAGAACAGCTCAAAATGCACATATTATAATTCTAAGGTGGCAAAGTGTTGTTTTTATTTTGTTGTTCTAGTTGAACTACCTACGGTCCCTTAGGGGAGCAGATGAAGGTGCTGCTGTCCGCAAAATGATGCGTAAAGTGGCCTCGACTGAAGTGTTGAGTGCCTACAGCCTAAAGGGGAGGAAAGGCTCTGAATTTGCGATATTATAATAAGTACATGTTCTTTCGTCAGTTTACCTGAATCCTCTCATGTTCATATTGGTTAAAAATCATTTAGCTAAATTAATTTAACTGAGTTATTAGACGCACAGATGACTCAACCCAGATTGTTCCTTCACACCACCCTGATGATACTACAAATTAGTGATCGAGAACTCCAGGGAATGGTAATCTAAAATGTCCTTTATTTGTACGTTTTGTTGTGGTGCACCTTCCTAAATGTTTCCTTATTCCAAAGATGCATGTCCATCGGAAGCAAAGCACTTTGTTTTTCGGTTCAAACATTAATGAAATAGACAATAAAGTGCAGGCTGCTCGCTGTTAAAAAAGTTATTAAGAGAGATAAAGGCCACAACATGCCACGCTCTTCTGCGCACACAAGGAAGAAGCATACAAACATGCCAAATAAAATAAATAAAAGGATTACATTGTAAAAGGTTAACTTCAGACTATGGGTATATCTACGGGTGTCAAACTCAGTTCCTGGAGGCCCGCAGCTCTGCACATTTTAGCTCCAACCCTTATCAAACACACCTGATTCAGCTAAACAACATCTTCAGGATTACTAGAAACTTCCAAGCCGGTGTAGTTTAGAGCTGGTTTGAGATAAACCGTGCAGAACTGCGGCCCGCCAGGAATTGAGTTTGACACCTCTTGTCTGTATTATCAAAAGTAGATTCAGAAATGCGAGTGCGACAATCAGACCATATAGATCGGCAAAATAGTGCTAATTGTGCTAATTATTGTTAATAGTTGATGAAAATCTAATGTCTAACATTATATAAGATCATTGCATACAGTAGATCTTAAAGCTGTCTGTTTCAATGTCAATCATTTAAAGAAATAAAAAGTGATATATATTTTCTACAGGTATTGGTTTTGACCTGATGTGTGCCAAATCTATTGGTATTAGCCTACAATTTATTTAAATTCGACTCAGTTTTGCTAGGACATTTGCCATAAATGATAAAACTGTGCTGTTTCGTTGGAACTCTTAAATCACCTAAATAACTTTCTTAAAATAAATTGTTTTAAAATCACATGGTAGTAAAATTATTCAAAATCAAATGTGTTTTAATTCATCGGACTTTTACATTTTAAGTGTGATTTGTTTATTCTATTTCTAGAGGCAACACAAAAGAACTTCAAGACGTTGAAGGCGATTGATGTGAAAGACCTTATCGCATTAGTCCTGAAATTTGCCCCACACAGGAATTTAAAATGGTAAACATTTTTTAACAACGGGTTAAAAAAAATGTCCCGCGAAAGGAATGCATTTATGTTTTATTTAAAGTTGTAAGAACATTGTTCTGAATACCCTATTACACAGCGACATCTAGCGGTAAATGAAAATATAAGTATGATTAGAATCTGTTTAAAAACTTGTACTTATGCGCTATTGTTATTGGGCTACTAAACTTTATCAAAGAACAACTGATTCTTATTCTAAATTATTAAATCATTTGTTGTGTAAAACTAAACAGCGTGTTTATAAGAAAAGTGGAGTTATTAACATTTACACTTGGTAAACGATATTTTAAATATTCTTTAGTCATTTTAATGTATACTTTAAAAAGGTAATATATTATTGTGTACTTTTGTGCACTTTAATACACGTATTTGAATCCCCCCTTTATTAAACAATCCGAATCTGTTGCATACATTTATAAACTAAAATGTCAAAGTCGTTATCAACATCTGTTAATATTGTGACGCTGCACTTGAACTATTTAATATGATTGTTTTTTCAGTAATGAAAGTACACAGAAATACACAAAACACGTTTAATCTGTCTGCTTTTTACACGGACTAAAAGGAAATATTTAGGCTATGTTTTTTATCAAACCATTTGTCCGTGCTCAAACTTTCTTGCTAGTAGATTTCTCATTCATGTGTTTCATTCTAATTTGTCCATTGAATTTACGTTGCCTTCTTTGTTACTTTTTCTGCAGATAGCGGTGGTGGCAGACCTTCCATTTCAAGAGTTCGCACCGACAAAGAGATCCAAGAATCGTGTTTATTGTTCTTTAGTTAAATATACTAATGTTTTTGGCATGCAGTATTTTTGCACGTATTGATTAAATGATGTTGTTTATTTAGAATTAAATTATATAATATATTGTGCATTATATAATATCACAAATGTGAAAAACCTCGTTTCTATTACTTATGATTCTGTTTTAAGAAATAATTTTGTCTACCATTAAAGAATTGATTAAAAACATGGATTATGTGATTCTTTTTACATATACCTTATATAGATGAAATTATGAATTTCCGTGTTATTAATGCTGCTTATATATGGGGAATAAATAGAAGTTGTACAATGTTTAGGGTTAGGGTTAGTTCCGGAAACCTTCCCATAGGTTGTTTCTTCCCAGAACGTTATTTCAAAGGTTCCCGTAACGTTCCGTAAACGTTCTATTGCCTTTAAGAAAACTTTCCTGGAGAACCAAAAACGAACCTTAAAAAGTAACGTTCTGGTAACCAATAACTAACGCTAGGGGAACGTTCCGGGAACCAAAAACTGTTAGCTGGGTGACCCTGAACTTTTTAAGGGTAGTGTGTGTATGTATGTATGTTTGTATCAGACGCGATTTCTTTAAGACTGCAAGTGAAGCTCATCTTCCCCTTTAATTGTCAAAAAAATTAATGGTCAAATATATGTACTATTATGTTAACATTTTATTGACTAAAAATGCGTTAAACACGTTCATCTCGAATGAAAACAATTTCGTTCAGAAACAGCTACTTAGGTCGGCTGACTCGATTTCCTTCTCATTCATTCCCGTAGCGTACAGTGCATTGCTCTGTTGAAGCCCAGCGTCCATTGACTTCAATGGGGCTTTAAACTGTTTTTTCACTGCTTAGAAACAAGACGGTCATTGGATAATGCTGCGATTATGTCCCTCCCACGGACGCTCAGAGTCTCTGGGATGAATGGAGGAGTGGGCTGGCCCGGACTCCGAGCGTCTGCGTGATGATTGGAGGGTCTGTCATCTCTTTTTAATCCACTTTTATGTCCTAAAACGCTTGTTTTTTGGGGTCGACAGCTTATAAAAACGTATTTCTTGTTTTTTTTTAGCTTGTTTGCTATACACATTGTCACATATCAGCTTTTAGACATTTCTTTTTATGTTATAAATCATAAATGACAAGGAGGCGGCAGCTTCTCGCAATGCAAAGAGACGGTTGGCGTGGGCGTGGTCTTCAGATTATGACGCGTATCACTCTGTGTCTCCATTTCCAACTCAGTCCCATCGCGGATTTTTCATGTGTAGTCGAAAGACAAACTGCTGCAACCTTCATCGTATATTTCACACAATTTCACACCACATTCATTGTTTCAGTTTAACATAATTCCCACATTTCCTCCCGTTGAGTTAAATATATATATATTAGATCGTTTGTTCATTAATTCATATAGTCTGAACTAGCCAGCTAGCAAACTGCACACGATGGCAGACAGTGCTAATATTGTCAATCTGATTTTGGCAAAGCCATTAGAAATTCTTCCTTACGAGGAGAAACTTAGGTGTTGATCTGCCCTGCTGTTTAATTCTAAGATTGATTTAGTGCAAAAGATAGAGAAAAGTAACAGGTCTTTTCAGCTCTCCTGGTATGACAAAGTTAGCTGGCTGACTGGAAGTGCTGTGAAAAAGAAAATGTACTGCTGGCCATGTCTCTTGATGAAACCATGTCATGGATGTGTTGTTTGGTCAAAATTGGGGTTTGGAGAAACTTTGTCACTGGAAAAGACGCCTAGTTGGTACGACAGGGTTACAGAGCATTTTCTTGAAAAGGAACGTAGGGCAGAATTTACATATAAATAAATGGAAAATTTTTATGATTTAGGCCCAAAATGAGCTTCCCCTCTTTAAAAGATCAGTAGCCGCCACTGGTATGTATGTATGTATGTATATATATATATATATATATATATATATATATATATATATATATATATATATTAGTGGTGGGACGTTTTCGGCGTTAACGTGCTGTGTTAACGTAAGACTCTTATCGCGCAATAAAAAACAATGTCGCCGTTAATCTATTCTCAAAGTTGGGTTGGGAGCTGTGGGTCTATACTACACAAGCTATGATGACTTTCACCTTGATATTTTAGTGCGGATGTATATAGCTGAATAGCACTGTAGGCAGCGAGAACGAGATTTTTCAACTCGCATGAGTCGCGTCAATCAGTCGCCTCATCATCTCATAACCAGGGCTTCTTTCTCGCCGCAAGTAGGTCTATCGCGTCTTTGCATTAACACATAAATCACTTGCGCTTGACGTGCCATTCGCGTTTGGTCTGAACACAACATAACTGTAGGAGCCATTCTTACACCTTATTTAATTTTTATAAATATGTTAATTTAAATATCTATTAATTATATTGTAAATTGTTTATTTCTCTGAGTGTGTGCCCTCTATAGGTGAGAGGGGAAAAGTTGTATAAAGGATAGGCCACCCCTGACGCGTGGTGCGTGGAGAAGGATATGTTCAAATTCAATATCACTGTCAAGTGCAAATCCCACACCCGAAGAAACTTACTATCAGTTGTAAGCTCCATCTATGATCCACTTGGATTTTTGAGTCCCTTTACTCTACCTGCAAAATTGCTTATCCAAGACCTCTGTAGGAATAAATGTGGCTGGGATGAGGAAATGCCACAGGGTGCAGTGGACAAGTGGACAAAATGGATAAAGGATCTTGATGAGATTGAAGATTTCAGAGTGGCACGTTGTGTAAAACCAACTGGTTTTGGAATGCTGAAGCAAGCAGAGCTGCATCATTTCTCTGATGCTAGTGAACAAGGATACGGCATAGTGAGTTACTTGAGACTGACTGATGATATGCACAATGTACATGTGTCTTTTATGTTGGGGAAAGCCAGAGTGGCTCCACTTAAGCAAGTCACAATTCCGCGTCTAGAACTTACAGCTGCAGTGCTAGCAGTCAGAGTGGACATTATGGTAAGGAAAGCTTTGGAGATAGATCTCGAAAGCTCAACCTTTTGGACTGATAGTCAGTCAGTGCTGAAATACATTGCAAATGAGAATGCAAGATTCCGCACATTTGTAGCTAATAGGATCTCTGTTATTAGAGAAACACAGATGTAACTCAGTGGAAATTCATCAGAACAAAGCAGAACCCTGCTGACCTAGCATCAAGAGGGGTGAGTGCCGGCACATTGGTGAAGTGCAAAGAGTGGATCCATGGACCAGACTTTCTATGGAAGAAAGAAGAGGAATGGCCTAAAGAGTCCCTGGGACCCATGTCTCTCTCACTCGAGGATCTTGAAGTTAAAAAGAACACCACTGTTTATAGTACTATCATTAAAGAAAAGGAAAATCCTACCAGCCAATTGCTTAACTATTTCTCAAGTTGGACAAAGCTAAAGTTGGCAGTAGCATGGTTCTTGAAGTTCAAGAATATCCTTCGCCTGCTCACTACAAAAAGAAAAGAAATACAGGCAACCTGCGTGAATAAGGACACTCAGAGCCCAAACAAGGCTAAACAATGTAATGAAATTAAAGCATTTAAGACATCACTTTGTGGACAATCCGTATGCCTGGATGATCTCTTGAAAGCAGAAAAGGCCATCGTTGAGTTTTGCCAGAAACAAAGGTATTCAGAGGAAATGTCAAGAATTGAAAAGACATCACTTGTTGGAAAGCGATTGAATAGATTCAGCAGCCTGTACAAGCTAGATCCTGTGATGGATGATGGAGTTTTGAGGGTTGGAGGAAGGTTGGACAAGTCTGCAATGCCTGAGGAAACCAAGCGACCAATAATACTTCCAAAAGATCTTCACATCTCCACACTTATCCTCCAACACATACACGAACAGCTCGGACATGCAGGCAGAAACCATGTTCTCTCACACCTGAGAAAAAAATATTGGATTATAAATGCCAATTCTGCAGCCCGCAAAGTTCTGTCTAAATGTGTTGTGTGCAAGCGTGTAAGAGGAAAGATTGGAGAGCAAAAGATGGCAGATTTACCAAAGGAAAGATTACAAGCTGATCTTCCACCTTTCAGCAATGTTGGTGTTGACTACTTTGGACCTTTCGTGACAAAAAGAGGAAGAGGTCAGGTTAAAAGATATGGGGTTATTTTCACTTGCATGACAAGCAGGGCAGTTCACCTAGAAATGGCTCACTCACTGAATACAGATTCCTGCATTGACGCTTTAAGAAGATTTGTAGCCAGAAGGGGCCAAGTACTGCATATTCGATCAGATAACGGGACTAACCTCGTGGGTGCAAAAAGAGAGTTACAGAATTCACTTTCAGAATGGAACCAAAGCAGAATCCAGAAAGTAATGCTCCAGAAAGGAATTCAGTGGACTTTTAATCCTCCAACAGCCTCACATCATGGGGGAGTATGGGAGAGGCTCATTCGAATGGTGAGGCAGATCTTATGCTCTATTTTACAACAACAACAACACACCCTCGATGATGAAGGACTACAAACACTCTTTTGTGAAATCGAAGCAATTTTGAATAGTCGTCCCATTACCACATTGTCTGATGACCATCATGATCTGGAACCTTTGACACCAAATCACATTCTTCTGCTAAAGTCTAGCCCTAGATTGCCACCTGGATTGTTTCAAAGCTCAGACGTATACAACAGACGTCGGTGGAGGCAAGTACAATATTTAGCAGACCTGTTTTGGAAGAGGTGGTCCCAAGAATACTTACCATTACTACAGGAACGACAAAGATGGTTTACTGCAAAAAGAGGACTGCAGAAAGGAGATATTGTTCTGCTCGTGGATAGTTCAGCACCTCGTGGATCGTGGCCTATTGGGAAAATAACAAAGTTTTTCCTGATTCAAAGGACTCATAAGAACTGTTCAACTTAAGACTAAGACTGGTTTCTTGGAAAGACCTGTTACCAAACTTTGCCTGCTATTGGAAGATGCAGAAATTTAGATCTGAACCATAGGAGTGCCTACTAAATAATATTTAAAGATGAGTATTCATTTTTTTTCTATAATAAGCTCATTTTGGCTCCATTTACATTTAATGTATTGTAATTGATGCTTAAACGCTCAATTAGGGGCCGGGTGTAGGAGCCATTCTTACACCTTATTTAATTTTTATAAATATGTTAATTTAAATATCTATTAATTATATTGTAAATTGTTTATTTCTCTGAGTGTGTGCCCTCTATAGGTGAGAGGGGAAAAGTTGTATAAAGGATAGGCCACCCCTGACAGGAAGGGGGCGCTGGTGCAAGAGCACACAGTCTTTTGACCGTGCACATGGAGCTAGGGTGGCATGGTGCAACAAACCTGCAAGCGGCCTAAAAAGTTGTTTGTTTCATTTTGTTAGAATGCATCTTTATTTTTGATTTAATAAACTTCAGTTATTTGTTTGCAACCTCAACACGCCTCTCTGGATCTATTTATGGTACGCGTCAAAATAATATCATCAGCATCTCCCACAGTGGACAAGAAACAAAAGACAAGAATAGGAAACTTGTTTTTACCACTACAATAACGTTACTGTGAAATGACCACATCAAACGTGACGTGCTAACATGGATGCAGCTTCGAAGCCGCCGGGTTTGCTTCAGGGAAAATTTATTTTTAAGAAGCTTCCCAATGGAAACATCGACAAGACTAAGGTTGTTTCCACCTTGTGCGATGCGGAATTGGTTTAAAAAAAACACTTTCTCTCAACAGGTAGTGGTCTAGCTTTAGTTGAAACCAGTAACTTTGTATTGGCACCTAATGTATTATGTCTCCTGTATGACATATCGCTTGTTGCTCTCTAACTCTTTGAAAGTCGCTTTGGATAAAAGCGTCTGCTAAATGACTAAATGTAAATGTACTGTAGGAGCTCTTCCAGTCTCAAGTACCACCTAAAGGCAGCATCCCTTAGCTAATGCTGAAGTAAACACAAGTACATTTTATTGAACATGACTTATTTCCATCACCAATTATCATAGTAGAACAGCTTTCTCAAGCAGTTTGTGATGCATTTTGGAAACAGGAGATGAGCCCCTGGTCTAATGCGCCACCTGGCTTAAGAAACCCGTTCTCAAAGACTTCTTTTAGTCATTATTTGGGTAGCACACATATTCTGAATGAATTCAAAAGAATTCAAAATAGCCATGTTAATCTAGATTAAAAAAATATACATTATATAAGATCATTGCATACAGTAGATCTTAAAGCTGTCTGTTTCAATGTCAATCATTTAAAGAAATAAAAAGTGATATATATTTTCTACAGGTATTGGTTTTGACCTGATGTGTGCCAAATCTATTGGTATTAGCCTACAATTTATTTAAATTCGACTCAGTTTTGCTAGGACATTTGCCATAAATGATAAAACTGTGCTGTTTCGTTGGAACTCTTAAATCACCTAAATAACTTTCTTAAAATAAATTGTTTTAAAATCACATGGTAGTAAAATTATTCAAAATCAAATGTGTTTTAATTCATCGGACTTTTACATTTTAAGTGTGATTTGTTTATTCTATTTCTAGAGGCAACACAAAAGAACTTCAAGACGTTGAAGGCGATTGATGTGAAAGACCTTATCGCATTAGTCCTGAAATTTGCCCCACACAGGAATTTAAAATGGTAAACATTTTTTAACAACGGGTTAAAAAAAATGTCCCGCGAAAGGAATGCATTTATGTTTTATTTAAAGTTGTAAGAACATTGTTCTGAATACCCTATTACACAGCGACATCTAGCGGTAAATGAAAATATAAGTATGATTAGAATCTGTTTAAAAACTGTACTTATGCGCTATTGTTATTGGGCTACTAAACTTTATCAAAGAACAACTGATTCTTATTCTAAATTATTAAATCATTTGTTGTGTAAAACTAAACAGCGTGTTTATAAGAAAAGTGGAGTTATTAACATTTACACTTGGTAAACGATATTTTAAATATTCTTTAGTCATTTTAATGTATACTTTAAAAAGGTAATATATTATTGTGTACTTTTGTGCACTTTAATACACGTATTTGAATCCCCCCTTTATTAAACAATCCGAATCTGTTGCATACATTTATAAACTAAAATGTCAAAGTCGTTATCAACATCTGTTAATATTGTGACGCTGCACTTGAACTATTTAATATGATTGTTTTTTCAGTAATGAAAGTACACAGAAATACACAAAACACGTTTAATCTGTCTGCTTTTTACACGGACTAAAAGGAAATATTTAGGCTATGTTTTTTATCAAACCATTTGTCCGTGCTCAAACTTTCTTGCTAGTAGATTTCTCATTCATGTGTTTCATTCTAATTTGTCCATTGAATTTACGTTGCCTTCTTTGTTACTTTTTCTGCAGATAGCGGTGGTGGCAGACCTTCCATTTCAAGAGTTCGCACCGACAAAGAGATCCAAGAATCGTGTTTATTGTTCTTTAGTTAAATATACTAATGTTTTTGGCATGCAGTATTTTTGCACGTATTGATTAAATGATGTTGTTTATTTAGAATTAAATTATATAATATATTGTGCATTATATAATATCACAAATGTGAAAAACCTCGTTTCTATTACTTATGATTCTGTTTTAAGAAATAATTTTGTCTACCATTAAAGAATTGATTAAAAACATGGATTATGTGATTCTTTTTACATATACCTTATATAGATGAAATTATGAATTTCCGTGTTATTAATGCTGCTTATATATGGGGAATAAATAGAAGTTGTACAATGTTTAGGGTTAGGGTTAGTTCCGGAAACCTTCCCATAGGTTGTTTCTTCCCAGAACGTTATTTCAAAGGTTCCCGTAACGTTCCGTAAACGTTCTATTGCCTTTAAGAAAACTTTCCTGGAGAACCAAAAACGAACCTTAAAAAGTAACGTTCTGGTAACCAATAACTAACGCTAGGGGAACGTTCCGGGAACCAAAAACTGTTAGCTGGGTGACCCTGAACTTTTTAAGGGTAGTGTGTGTATGTATGTATGTTTGTATCAGACGCGATTTCTTTAAGACTGCAAGTGAAGCTCATCTTCCCCTTTAATTGTCAAAAAAATTAATGGTCAAATATATGTACTATTATGTTAACATTTTATTGACTAAAAATGCGTTAAACACGTTCATCTCGAATGAAAACAATTTCGTTCAGAAACAGCTACTTAGGTCGGCTGACTCGATTTCCTTCTCATTCATTCCCGTAGCGTACAGTGCATTGCTCTGTTGAAGCCCAGCGTCCATTGACTTCAATGGGGCTTTAAACTGTTTTTTCACTGCTTAGAAACAAGACGGTCATTGGATAATGCTGCGATTATGTCCCTCCCACGGACGCTCAGAGTCTCTGGGATGAATGGAGGAGTGGGCTGGCCCGGACTCCGAGCGTCTGCGTGATGATTGGAGGGTCTGTCATCTCTTTTTAATCCACTTTTATGTCCTAAAACGCTTGTTTTTTGGGGTCGACAGCTTATAAAAACGTATTTCTTGTTTTTTTTTAGCTTGTTTGCTATACACATTGTCACATATCAGCTTTTAGACATTTCTTTTTATGTTATAAATCATAAATGACAAGGAGGCGGCAGCTTCTCGCAATGCAAAGAGACGGTTGGCGTGGGCGTGGTCTTCAGATTATGACGCGTATCACTCTGTGTCTCCATTTCCAACTCAGTCCCATCGCGGATTTTTCATGTGTAGTCGAAAGACAAACTGCTGCAACCTTCATCGTATATTTCACACAATTTCACACCACATTCATTGTTTCAGTTTAACATAATTCCCACATTTCCTCCCGTTGAGTTAAATATATATATATTAGATCGTTTGTTCATTAATTCATATAGTCTGAACTAGCCAGCTAGCAAACTGCACATGATGGCAGACAGTGCTAATATTGTCAATCTGATTTTGGCAAAGCCATTAGAAATTCTTCCTTACGAGGAGAAACTTAGGTGTTGATCTGCCCTGCTGTTTAATTCTAAGATTGATTTAGTGCAAAAGATAGAGAAAAGTAACAGGTCTTTTCAGCTCTCCTGGTATGACAAAGTTAGCTGGCTGACTGGAAGTGCTGTGAAAAAGAAAATGTACTGCTGGCCATGTCTCTTGATGAAACCATGTCATGGATGTGTTGTTTGGTCAAAATTGGGGTTTGGAGAAACTTTGTCACTGGAAAAGACGCCTAGTTGGTACGACAGGGTTACAGAGCATTTTCTTGAAAAGGAACGTAGGGCAGAATTTACATATAAATAAATGGAAAATTTTTATGATTTAGGCCCAAAATGAGCTTCCCCTCTTTAAAAGATCAGTAGCCGCCACTGGTATGTATGTATGTATGTATATATATATATATATATATATATATATATATATATATATATATTAGTGGTGGGACGTTTTCGGCGTTAACGTGCTGTGTTAACGTAAGACTCTTATCGCGCAATAAAAAACAATGTCGCCGTTAATCTATTCTCAAAGTTGGGTTGGGAGCTGTGGGTCTATACTACACAAGCTATGATGACTTTCACCTTGATATTTTAGTGCGGATGTATATAGCTGAATAGCACTGTAGGCAGCGAGAACGAGATTTTTCAACTCGCATGAGTCGCGTCAATCAGTCGCCTCATCATCTCATAACCAGGGCTTCTTTCTCGCCGCAAGTAGGTCTATCGCGTCTTTGCATTAACACATAAATCACTTGCGCTTGACGTGCCATTCGCGTTTGGTCTGAACACAACATAACTGTAGGAGCCATTCTTACACCTTATTTAATTTTTATAAATATGTTAATTTAAATATCTATTAATTATATTGTAAATTGTTTATTTCTCTGAGTGTGTGCCCTCTATAGGTGAGAGGGGAAAAGTTGTATAAAGGATAGGCCACCCCTGACGCGTGGTGCGTGGAGAAGGATATGTTCAAATTCAATATCACTGTCAAGTGCAAATCCCACACCCGAAGAAACTTACTATCAGTTGTAAGCTCCATCTATGATCCACTTGGATTTTTGAGTCCCTTTACTCTACCTGCAAAATTGCTTATCCAAGACCTCTGTAGGAATAAATGTGGCTGGGATGAGGAAATGCCACAGGGTGCAGTGGACAAGTGGACAAAATGGATAAAGGATCTTGATGAGATTGAAGATTTCAGAGTGGCACGTTGTGTAAAACCAACTGGTTTTGGAATGCTGAAGCAAGCAGAGCTGCATCATTTCTCTGATGCTAGTGAACAAGGATACGGCATAGTGAGTTACTTGAGACTGACTGATGATATGCACAATGTACATGTGTCTTTTATGTTGGGGAAAGCCAGAGTGGCTCCACTTAAGCAAGTCACAATTCCGCGTCTAGAACTTACAGCTGCAGTGCTAGCAGTCAGAGTGGACATTATGGTAAGGAAAGCTTTGGAGATAGATCTCGAAAGCTCAACCTTTTGGACTGATAGTCAGTCAGTGCTGAAATACATTGCAAATGAGAATGCAAGATTCCGCACATTTGTAGCTAATAGGATCTCTGTTATTAGAGAAAACACAGATGTAACTCAGTGGAAATTCATCAGAACAAAGCAGAACCCTGCTGACCTAGCATCAAGAGGGGTGAGTGCCGGCACATTGGTGAAGTGCAAAGAGTGGATCCATGGACCAGACTTTCTATGGAAGAAAGAAGAGGAATGGCCTAAAGAGTCCCTGGGACCCATGTCTCTCTCACTCGAGGATCTTGAAGTTAAAAAGAACACCACTGTTTATAGTACTATCATTAAAGAAAAGGAAAATCCTACCAGCCAATTGCTTAACTATTTCTCAAGTTGGACAAAGCTAAAGTTGGCAGTAGCATGGTTCTTGAAGTTCAAGAATATCCTTCGCCTGCTCACTACAAAAAGAAAAGAAATACAGGCAACCTGCGTGAATAAGGACACTCAGAGCCCAAACAAGGCTAAACAATGTAATGAAATTAAAGCATTTAAGACATCACTTTGTGGACAATCCGTATGCCTGGATGATCTCTTGAAAGCAGAAAAGGCCATCGTTGAGTTTTGCCAGAAACAAAGGTATTCAGAGGAAATGTCAAGAATTGAAAAGACATCACTTGTTGGAAAGCGATTGAATAGATTCAGCAGCCTGTACAAGCTAGATCCTGTGATGGATGATGGAGTTTTGAGGGTTGGAGGAAGGTTGGACAAGTCTGCAATGCCTGAGGAAACCAAGCGACCAATAATACTTCCAAAAGATCTTCACATCTCCACACTTATCCTCCAACACATACACGAACAGCTCGGACATGCAGGCAGAAACCATGTTCTCTCACACCTGAGAAAAAAATATTGGATTATAAATGCCAATTCTGCAGCCCGCAAAGTTCTGTCTAAATGTGTTGTGTGCAAGCGTGTAAGAGGAAAGATTGGAGAGCAAAAGATGGCAGATTTACCAAAGGAAAGATTACAAGCTGATCTTCCACCTTTCAGCAATGTTGGTGTTGACTACTTTGGACCTTTCGTGACAAAAAGAGGAAGAGGTCAGGTTAAAAGATATGGGGTTATTTTCACTTGCATGACAAGCAGGGCAGTTCACCTAGAAATGGCTCACTCACTGAATACAGATTCCTGCATTGACGCTTTAAGAAGATTTGTAGCCAGAAGGGGCCAAGTACTGCATATTCGATCAGATAACGGGACTAACCTCGTGGGTGCAAAAAGAGAGTTACAGAATTCACTTTCAGAATGGAACCAAAGCAGAATCCAGAAAGTAATGCTCCAGAAAGGAATTCAGTGGACTTTTAATCCTCCAACAGCCTCACATCATGGGGGAGTATGGGAGAGGCTCATTCGAATGGTGAGGCAGATCTTATGCTCTATTTTACAACAACAACAACACACCCTCGATGATGAAGGACTACAAACACTCTTTTGTGAAATCGAAGCAATTTTGAATAGTCGTCCCATTACCACATTGTCTGATGACCATCATGATCTGGAACCTTTGACACCAAATCACATTCTTCTGCTAAAGTCTAGCCCTAGATTGCCACCTGGATTGTTTCAAAGCTCAGACGTATACAACAGACGTCGGTGGAGGCAAGTACAATATTTAGCAGACCTGTTTTGGAAGAGGTGGTCCCAAGAATACTTACCATTACTACAGGAACTACAAAGATGGTTTACTGCAAAAAGAGGACTGCAGAAAGGAGATATTGTTCTGCTCGTGGATAGTTCAGCACCTCGTGGATCGTGGCCTATTGGGAAAATAACAAAGTTTTTCCTGATTCAAAGGACTCATAAGAACTGTTCAACTTAAGACTAAGACTGGTTTCTTGGAAAGACCTGTTACCAAACTTTGCCTGCTATTGGAAGATGCAGAAATTTAGATCTGAACCATAGGAGTGCCTACTAAATAATATTTAAAGATGAGTATTCATTTTTTTTCTATAATAAGCTCATTTTGGCTCCATTTACATTTAATGTATTGTAATTGATGCTTAAACGCTCAATTAGGGGCCGGGTGTAGGAGCCATTCTTACACCTTTTTTAATTTTTATAAATATGTTAATTTAAATATCTATTAATTATATTGTAAATTGTTTATTTCTCTGAGTGTGTGCCCTCTATAGGTGAGAGGGGAAAAGTTGTATAAAGGATAGGCCACCCCTGACAGGAAGGGGGCGCTGGTGCAAGAGCACACAGTCTTTTGACCGTGCACATGGAGCTAGGGTGGCATGGTGCAACAAACCTGCAAGCGGCCTAAAAAGTTGTTTGTTTCATTTTGTTAGAATGCATCTTTATTTTTGATTTAATAAACTTCAGTTATTTGTTTGCAACCTCAACACGCCTCTCTGGATCTATTTATGGTACGCGTCAAAATAATATCATCAGCATCTCCCACAGTGGACAAGAAACAAAAGACAAGAATAGGAAACTTGTTTTTACCACTACAATAACGTTACTGTGAAATGACCACATCAAACGTGACGTGCTAACATGGATGCAGCTTCGAAGCCGCCGGGTTTGCTTCAGGGAAAATTTATTTTTAAGAAGCTTCCCAATGGAAACATCGACAAGACTAAGGTTGTTTCCACCTTGTGCGATGCGGAATTGGTTTAAAAAAAACACTTTCTCTCAACAGGTAGTGGTCTAGCTTTAGTTGAAACCAGTAACTTTGTATTGGCACCTAATGTATTATGTCTCCTGTATGACATATCGCTTGTTGCTCTCTAACTCTTTGAAAGTCGCTTTGGATAAAAGCGTCTGCTAAATGACTAAATGTAAATGTACTGTAGGAGCTCTTCCAGTCTCAAGTACCACCTAAAGGCAGCATCCCTTAGCTAATGCTGAAGTAAACACAAGTACATTTTATTGAACATGACTTATTTCCATCACCAATTATCATAGTAGAACAGCTTTCTCAAGCAGTTTGTGATGCATTTTGGAAACAGGAGATGAGCCCCTGGTCTAATGCGCCACCTGGCTTAAGAAACCCGTTCTCAAAGACTTCTTTTAGTCATTATTTGGGTAGCACACATATTCTGAATGAATTCAAAAGAATTCAAAATAGCCATGTTAATCTAGATTAAAAAAAAATATCGATGCCCACCACTAATATGTATATTACTATAACAATCAGTTTTGACTGTTAAACTCTTTTCCACTAACAATCTGTAAGACTTTTGAGTGAATAAATAGTAATTCACTAAGGGCATTGTAATGACGAGATAAACATTTGAAGCAATAGCCTATTTACGGCTGAGGAGGGCCCGTGATGCCATGGTGTGGAAGGCCCTCTTCTTGTTAACACCCTTCCAATTAATTGTTCAGGAAAGGGGGCAGGAAAACAGGTATGACAGTATGTTCCATGTCACCCTCTTCAAATCAACACCCCCGACAGCAGACATGGTATTCACCTGGGGCATGAAGATAGTGGTTGGATCATCGTTGCACAAGTTTTTAAACAGTTAAGGCACTTTTTGACAGAGTTTTTTATTAAGAAGTGTGGGCAATTGGATGATGTTTTTATCCATAACATTCAAGTTACATAAAAATAAAGAGCTTAGTCTAGCATTAAATATTACTTTAGATTAATTAGATTTAGTGTAAGATGAAACAAGTGTCTTGAGTACAATGAGAACATATTGAGGGAATATGCTTACAAGGGCATGTTTCTGCCTATCATTGGCAGGGTCTGCCAGCCTGGCCTCAAAGTGGTCCAGCTCTGCATCTGATTCCAGGGGGAATTGAAATTCCTCTGACCACTCAAAGGCTGCTGGCTGGAGGCCGTTATTGACCTTGGCCATGAGCAGGTTCACAATGGTGGCGATTTGGGCCACCTACTGTTTTAGGTTTTCCAAAAGCAATAGGCCATGTAGCTGAGCCGCTGAAACATTGTGTGTTAATCTGGAGAAAAGACTCATGTTATTTAAACATTAAGGAAATAATCCACACAATGATGGTCAACAAAATCAACTCACAGCTGCACACTATCACTCATATATATATATATGTTGTTAACATTGTTAACACTGTGAATGAATAGGTACACTCTATTTCATGGCCAACTCTGAAGGTTGGCTTGAAGAGGAGGTGACCTCCAGGCTCTCCAGCACCACTGGCTAATTGAGGAAAGGTATGTCACTGTTATAATCAGAAAACAAGAAAAAATAAGTATATATACAGGATATTTATTGTACACATGTACCTGAAAATTTGTATGAAAAAGTTACCATGTGAATAGGGGAAGCCCATATTGATGTCACTGGACTCATGGTGGTGATGTTGACTGCGCTGAGCTATTGATTACTAGATGACCATTGAGGGAAAATGATAACAAGAGAGGCAGATTGTCAGACAAGGAGAGAAAGGAACAGGACAGAACATCACCTTTTCCTTTTTATGGTAATTTTGCTACAGAGTATTATTCCTACCATTGAAGGGGTCTGACTCCCTTCGCACATTCCAGCTTATGTCTGTATAGGTTTGTTGTCCTAAGTTTTTCTGTCCTGTGTTGTACAGAGACTCCAGACCCATGTCCACTGCAATGTCCTTATTTGGATAAAGGGATAACCGTGAATCAACATATTGCAGTGGTACAAAATCACTGGACTGTACATTGTTGCAGTTGGCAATCAAATCAGAAATTACGGAGGGGGGATGGAGGGAGACAAGGAAGGGTAGCACTAATAGGGAGAGGCCGAGACTCTGGTCTTCTTTTTGGAGTCTGCTCAGTTTCAGAGTCAGTACTGCCGTTTTCAAATCCTGCGTATCTAGTGAAGACATAAGTCAAATTGTAATGACAAGGCAATAGCATCATTCAATGGGCAGGCATGAACAAAGGCTTTTTTTAGATTTTGCATTGAGGTGTCATTTTGATACTACAGACTTGTACCCCAAACCCATCCCCAGCCATAGCTTTTGCAGTAATACAACAATTATCTATAATGTACATACTGATAGATCCAACTATGAGATATGGCTTGTAGATCTTATAGATCTAAACTTTGAGTCCAGTTTCACTAGATCTCTCTCTCTCAGGAACAGTGGCGGTTTTAGGCACGGGCGAACAGGGCAGCCGCCCGGGGCGGCACATTTTCACGACACTTGGGGGGCGGCAAAAGCACTTGAAAAAGAAAAATAATCTGCGCCGCTAAACGGGTTTCTATTATCTATAATATAACTGTCTGTGTGGGGAATTGGCAAATTGCCGCCCCTGCTTGCTGAGAAGCGCTGAAGCTGTGTGAAAAGTGGAAAGGGGAGGGGCCGCGCCCGCGATGGACAGTTCAACTTTCCCAAAGGGAGTGGACAAGGAGGAGGGGCCATTTAGTGGGCTAAAGTCAGTCACACCTTGACTTTCTTCCAAATAACGCACATTTCATTCATAATATTAAAGCACTAGCCTATATTTTCCATGTTTTTTTTCTGAATTGTGTGTGTGAAATGGCTATTAAAAAAAGGTAATCCAAAACGATTATGTGGAGGTGAAGTGGTTTAGTCTTGACTTCTGGTTGTGAGTGACAGTGTTGTGAAATCTGTTGATTGTCAAGTACCAGATAAACACAGTGAGAGCGATGGAGAGAAAAAGGTTTAAACCGTCAGGTGCCCAATATAGGAACAAATAAAAGTAGAAGACGAGAAAAGAGCAAAAGATAAAGGTATGCAACTACGTTCTCTCTGTATGATTACGGTAATGTTATCCATGTCATCAATGAAGGGCTCATGTTAATGGGTGGTAACGTTAACTCTGACGTTTGTTAGCCTTCTTGCTATGATGCTAGCTATGCTTATACAACAATAATTCGGTCTTAACTCAACAAACACGAGATCTAATTTCACCATAAGATTGTGCTTTGCAACAAAACTGTTACAAGTAAAGTTATTATTTATTTCCATCATTGGGGTTAATGTTGGGCCCTGTAATTAGCCAACGAAATTAACATATGTGTAGGACGTTTCAAAGATGAACATTTGCTATTTGAACTTCCCAGATAGCACACAGACATCACGGAGACATCTATTTGATGTGTGTGTTTACATCTGGCAGACGTATTTTTTAGAGTGTTTGCTCATCTGCAATACGTCTAAAGGACGTTTCCTGTTAGAAGATGTCTTTAAGATGTAATGATTTAGAATGTATGTTAAACTGACATCTTATAGATGTCTATCAGATGTTAGTAAACAGCAGATGCTTTCCAGATGAAGTGATCTTTAACAGACATCTTGCAGACGTACGTGTGCTATCTGGGGTTGTATGCTGCCTGTTATTTTATTTTAATTTTTTAATGTGTATTGTTATTGGAAAATTTGACTTTTCTACCGTGCTGCTATATTTACCTCAAATCTGTTAAAAAAAACTTGTTAAGAGATTATACACCTCATAACGTTATGAAATTCGTGTTCTCATTCATAAAATTCTAACATAGAAGAGATTATAAAAAGAAAGAAATTAAGTATTGAAAGCGCCAGTAGGCGGCAGCGATTCACTGTTTTAATGAGTATACTTAAATTATTCATTCATCCAATTCGTTCAAAAATCAGATTATTTTAGGAAGCAAACAAACATCAATGTGAATACTTTTGTCATTAATAATTACAGACACTTTTGAAAAATGAACTAGCAAAACAGATGGCTGCTTTGGTAACTTTTTATACTGATAGTTATATATAAATACATTGCAATTGATTAGCTTGCTAACATATATGGTGTGTACTTATCTATTATTACACAATATTCTTATACCTCATTCTCAGTACATGCTTTATTTTTTTTTGCATCCCTCTCTGACTAGCAGTTTAATATAGTCTGCTGTGCAGCACTTCTATTCATTTTTGGCGTACGTTAAGTTACCCGTGTGCTCTCCCATTGAAACACCACTCGCGTTGTTTTGGTGAAAGTGCGACTCATTGGTTTGGCGTTACCAATCGGTTCAATGGAGGGGGAGTTTTTTTTGTCTAATTTATTATGACAAACTCATATTTGATAAGGAACAAATTTATCATCACGAAATAAAGTAATTCTACATATTTTTCATTTGATCTACTGTGATTTTCATTTTGAAATATTGGAGGGGTTGTAACTGATGGATTTGAATATTGGGGGGGTTACCTTCCCCCCATCCCCCCCACAAACTACGCCCCTGGAGGCAGTAACCAAGGAGCTAATTGTTCCTTAGATTAGATTAATATAGCGTCTAATGGGTGATGACAGACATTTGCCATGTAAGGGCATGTTTATTTAAATTTGCAATTCATAAGAGTTATACTGTAGCCTACTGTCTTTTGATGTCAATTTCAATT
This sequence comes from Triplophysa dalaica, assembly GCF_015846415.1. NCBI lineage: Eukaryota > Metazoa > Chordata > Actinopteri > Cypriniformes > Nemacheilidae > Triplophysa > Triplophysa dalaica. The sequence goes on along the minus strand of NC_079546.1, from coordinate 24,705,144 downwards.
GCAAATTCAAGGGCATCTTCCTTGAACTTATCACTTTTATGCATGATAAGGATCTATCAGAGATCTACTCCAACTTTTGGACTGTTCTCAGGATTGCACTTACTCTGACAGTCACTGTGGCTCAAGCAGAGAGGAGCTTTTCAAAAGTTGATCAAGTCGTACCTGAGGTCAACCATGTCTCAAGAACAGCTCACTGGCCTTCCTATCATCAGTATCAATAACTCAATAGGGGGCAGATTTCGTATGATGACATTAATGATGATTTTGCATCAAGGAAGGCCAGAAAGGTCAGGTTTTAGTTTGTGTTTTCTGTTCTTAGTGCAATAGTGTAATAATTAGATTTGCTTTTGTGTGATGAAGGATTTGTGCTATTTAGAATATCTATTCTATATTTTATTTATATATTATTCTTAATATTTTATATTGTTGTTGTTCTCCGCTCGTGTTACATCATGATTGTACATATGTTGCAACTTTTATGTACATAGAGTATATTTAAGTTCTGAAAACGTATACTGATTTGTGCAGAATTGTGTTAAAATGTTCTGTTGAAGGATTTGTGCAATTGAGAAATATAAGGTTTGTCTTACACTTATATAGTTATGGTAAAACATGGCTTTTTTTTCTCTCTCGGATGGGTGGGAGTAGGTGGGGGGGGCACCCAGAAGGGATCTCGCCCGGGGAGTGATTCAATGTAGAACCGCCACTGCTCAGGAACAAATTACACATGGAGATATCAACTCCGTGGTGAGTCAATCCTTTAACCCAAACAACAGGGAGATATAGAGCTGAAGGGAAGAACAGCAGGCAGAAGACGAAGTGATGTTAAATAGACAGACAAATGGTTTATTGAATAATCTCAGTTGTGCGTTGATGCTCAGTCAAGCTCTGCCAAACTTCGTCTGACTAGAAACAGATTCAATGTGTGTTTTTAACAATTCAAGATTACAGTATCAAAACATTGTCTCATGACATTATTATGGACCTTGAGATGGAGACCAATGGATACTCATATCAGCATAAGACACAATACAACTCCCAATGAGGTTAAACAACAGGAAAGTAAGGAGCAAATAATATGAATAGAAGTGAATACTAAAATATAGGAATGAATACATATGATGAATATTGTAATAAATGGGATAAATGAAATAGAATAATAAAATGAAATAAACAAGAAACAAGTGTATGTTTCTATCCAGATCTATCAGTCCCCCCTCTTAATCATATATGAAATAATTAGATTATGTATGATTATAAATCTTAATGATTAAAAGCAAGCAACCTCTCATAATCATGACAAACCAACAACAACAAAAAGTTTGGATGATCAGGCCATACTTTTCCATTCTCCATGCCCTTTAAATGGACAGGTCATTTTCTCTTGATCTTAACAATAATGCCTTTCTCCTCAAATTGTTCAATCACTGGCATAATGCCCTTCATGGCAACAGGGTTGAGGGGATACTGCTTAGTGCAAGGGGGCGCTGTCCCTGTAAATGTGACAGGTTCCATAACAAGTAACCCACAATCTGTTTTATTATCTGTCCAAATCGCATGGGATCGTAAATCAGCTTTGACCAATGTTCTCAAGCTCCAGGTTACTTTGCCCTCCTTGAATTCAAAGTTTGAATTTAGAGTTATCAACACATCCAACCCCAATAATGGTTGAGTGACTTCACCCACCCAAACTGCAGCATTGATTTCTTTGGCCCCAAACAAAAACGTTATTGGCTGTGTTTTTGTTAAAATTGTTCCCTTCCCTGTTGCACCTGTTAAATGAATGGTTTCTGTTGTTATCAAAACATTTGAAAGATAACCTGATGGAATCACAGTTAACTCTGCACCAGTATCAATTAGGAAATCTACGTCTGTTTGTGTGTTAAAAATGTGGGCCCTCACATATAAGCCATCTGACTTATGCATAACCACTGCCTCCAAGGCCCTGAGACAGTGGTGACCTAGTTTCCCCGTACCTCTGCAGCTGGCTGTTGGACAGCACCCAACAGCCTTTGTTGTGTCTCACTGGAAAGCTGAGCAAACTGATAAACTGGATCTAAGACATTGGAAACATTGGGAGGAGGGGAAGGAGGCGGAAAACTTTGCCCAACACTTTGCTTTATCTTTGCATAGCAATTTTTTGCCCAGTGTCCCCTTTTTCCACAACGCATGCAAACATTCTTTGGCACAGTATTTTTGGACCGATTTTCAGAATCTGCTTTCAAAGACCGCATTGATTTTGAGGCTTGGCTCTCTGCTCGAGCTACATCACTTGCAGTTTTCATCAAATCATCAACAGTGAAATTAGTGTCTGTGGGAGTACCTAAACCCTCTTTCCTGTTACAAACACCTTTTCTTATTTCAGGTAGTAACCCATCAAGCCAAACTGATAAGAAAGGTCCTCCCTTTCCTGGGATCTTAATAAAGCTCACAGGGTCGCCCTTTTGATCTAGCCCTGAAAACATTGAAAATGTCTCACACATCCATTCAGTGTAATCCTCAACATTCTCATTAGCTTTTTGTTTGCATCTGCTAATCTCATTCCAGTCGACCTTTTGCTGTTGTGCTTTTCTGCACCACATCTTAAGCCTTTTCCATCCTTCTATCTCTGAGCTAGGGTCTGCCATGCTCTCATCATATAAAACATCACCAAGAGCTTCCTTCAAATTCCTTCTGTCTGCGGCCGACAGATTCACTGAGACAATGCTGAACCCATCTCTTACTGACAGAGAAAACACCTCTTTAAGAGCTTCCAGTCGAGCTAATGCAGCCCTTGGATCTTTTCTCACATCCCCAACCTCTTTTGACCATTTAAACACGTCTTTGGCATTTGCAGCCACATATTTGTAATGGACTTCATCACGACCCTGAACCTCACGATCCATTAACACGTTTCCATCCTTTGTTTTCTGAATGTAAACTTCAGTTTTCTTTTGGCCTTTTTTAACATCAACCCTCAATGGTCTGAGTCTTGCCTTTGCTCCCTGAAATTCATCCGAATCAGTCTCTGTGTCATAATCAGTATCACAGGATTTAAAGATCCTGTTCTCTTACAGAAGGAGGTTTTTGCTTCTCTTTCTCCTTTTTACCCTGTTCAAACTGATCTTCGAACTCCTTACCCCTGTCCTGTAGAGTTGTTATTTCTACAGTCATAACTTCCTTCTCTTCGTTACAGTTTTCCACCTGGGATTTTAAATCATCACACCTATCTTGTAATCCCCTCAGTTTGCTTTCCATAACATCTTTCTCCCTGTTATGGGTATCTTTGTCTATTTTCATTTCCCATTTCCTGCATTTAGACAAGGTAACAAGAGTCCAAGGAACCTGCCTTGAATCTCTTTTCCTCATTCTCTCAATTTTTTTCCATACTGTCCTAATGTCATTCGGCTCCAAAATGCCACCTTTCTGAGCTTTGATCTTAAATTTTTCAACTATTACTGCCTCTGTTTGTTTAGTGTCAAAACATTCAGATAATTTATCTGACAATTCCCCTGCTATTTCGTGTAGTCTAATCTCTACATCACCCTTAGTTTCAGACATCTTTTCGTCTTTAGTTTCGTTTCCTGACATTGCCATACCCATAATGAACAATTAGAATCAATCCCCTAACACCTACAGTGTTAAACCACGGTACCGATTTACTTTTGATTCTTTAGATTCTTTAGATAGAGATGACAAACAACCAACTCACGCTGCTGTAGGCGCGCCCCAGTTGCAGCAGCACGATGAGGAGAAGACCTGCAGGGTTTCCCTTCGTACCTCTCGTCCGTAATCCCTAACACACACAGTGTTGAACCACGGTACACAAGTCCGGTTGTTCAGCTGTCATTCCATCCTGCCGACAACGCCATACGATAGATCCAACAATAAGATATGGCTTGTAGATCTTATAGATCTAAACTTTGAGTCCAGTTTCACTAGATCTCTCTCTGTCAGGAACAAATTACACCTGGAGATATCAACTCCGTTGTGAGTCAATCCTTTAACCCAAACAACAGGGAGATATAGAGCTGAAGGGAAGAACAGCAGGCAGGAGACGAAGTGATGTTAAATAGACAGACAAATGGTTTATTGAATAATCTTAGTTGTGCGTTGATGCTCAGTCAAGCTCTGCCAAACTTCGTCTGACTAGAAACAGATTCAATATGTGTATTTAACATTCAAGATTACAGTATCAAAACATTGTCTCATGACATTATTATGAACCTTGAGATGGAGACCAATGGATACTCATATCAGCATAAGACACAATACAACTCCCAATGAGGTTAAACAACAGGAAAGTAAGGAGCAAATAATATGAATAGAAGTGAATACTAAAATATAGGAATGAATACATATGATGAATATTGTAATAAATGGGATAAATGAAATAGAATAATAAAATGAAATAAACAAGAAACAAGTGTATGTTTCTATCCAGATCTATCAATACTCTGTCACTTTTCTTCTCCTTTTTGCATATGAGCCCTCATCCTCTGACTGGAGGACTGCCGTGGCATTTGTGTTGTAGTCCTTCAGCCTTTGCCTTGCCTAACTGAAGTCATATACTAATATAAAAAATTAAGAGAGACAGATATGGAGATATTTAAGAAGAAAGGCATAACTGTTTTCCTAACATGAACATACACAGAATTGCCCTGTTTGCTTGGTTATTTGCTTTTTTCAAAGAATATTCTTATTTTGAAGCTTTTCCAGCCAGGGCCTGGCATTTCATGCCTCTTTATGGCCTTTTGGGTTTTTTCCTCAGAAATGAATGTTGGCCAAAAGCATTCGTCATCTTTAACCCATGACCTCGGCACAACTACTGTTGTGTCCTCGTCGAGGAAAATGACTCCACAAAATGTCTTAAAAATCAGTGTGTAAAATATTACAAATAAAAGATGATTTTTATAAAAAAATACATAACTGAACAGATTATCATTTTCAAAAATAAAGTCTAGTCCTTCATATAAAACAGTGGTATAACCACCATTGCCTCATTGAAAGGGACAGCCATGCATTTTGTGTAAAAGATGACAGTTTGGAGAATGTTAATAATAATAAAATAATAATTTAAAAAAGTATGGAATTTGGAATGGAATGAAAATCGGACTACTATACCTTCATCTCAACAGTTTGCATCATGTTTTCAGCATCTGAAAAAAGAAATGGAAAGTATGTTGTAAGTTGTTGTCTTACTTAATTTTATTTATTATGTGACTGTAAAATTTGTCTGGTTTATAAAAAATAAAGATTTGGTAACAAGTATAACATTTCTTTATTCATTTTGGATATCTGGTAGGTTTATGGTTTTACTTTGCTTTGTTTCTTTACATCAGCCTGCCGTGGCAATTTGAGGAATCTCGGTTATGCCAATGTAACTACTTTAGTTTTTGATGTTTTGGAAGTGTTATCAGAGGAAGTACCACTAAGCTACTTGTGCATGGGAGGGTGAATCATCTGGGCCAGTCTGAATATACTAACTAAACTGCTCACACACATCCTGCTCTGATAATTGGGGTCAGAGTGTGCAACAGAGCGACTGCTGCAGAGTGTTTGGCTGCCAGAAAGCAGATACTTTTTAGAGTGAGTGAGGTGCCTTATGCACCTCAAATATGTGATAACTATGTATAAATAGTGTCTGCGAAAGATCGGAATTCAAGGAGGAGCCTGTCCTGAAGCGGGAGATGTTTATCACTGTGTATAAATGTGGGGGTCAAGGGAGAGACAAGCAGTCATAGAGTGCCTGGACATAAGACTCGCATAGAATTGTATAAACAGGGACAGCTGGACAATCTGATTTTTAATGTCCTTGTAACATAAAGCGCCTATAGTCAATGATGACACAATCTGTAGATACACGTGGGCTATGGCCGCCTCATTGCGCTAGCAGAGAGCTGTGAGGATCGCGTTGAGGTTTTTCTTCTGCTAGTGCAACGAGGCCGTTAGAGATGTACATAAGCTGCAGGTTGTGGCATCAGTGACTGACACTGTTAGATGATGGCTATCTGGCAGCATACAATTAAAGCGAGTGTTTTAATGGCTGGTCGAGGTGTAAAATTAAGCTCACAGTGTTGCATGTCATTTTCATGAATGTGTGCCTGCAATTCTCAGCTCTATAACGGCATAAAGCTAAGACTACCTTTTAAAATTCATGACAATAGCGCAAATATATATGCCATGATATTAAAAAGTTGACTCGGTTATCCTATAATTAGGTTTATTCTTTGCAAAACTCATATTTGTATATGTAGCAGATGCTGCTTTTACATCAAACGGCTAACACAGATCTGTGGTGCACAAATAACAGCCTGCTATCTACAAAGCAAACAGCATTTCACTTGCACATTCAAGTACGCAGTAAATTAGAATACACAAATTCAGATAGATGTACATAATAAACACATAGAATAAAAACATAAAAACTTACTTGTGGTATAGCTGGTCAGTTTGAATTTCCGAGTGTTCAGAATGAGAGAAATCTGCGTTGACATCTCGGTTTGCTGATTTTTTTTGGCTCTTCTGGCTGAAGTCCATATTTAGAATGTGGGCCGTATCTGCAAGATGACAGTCAAGTGAGACCCAAAGTTCACTTTTGGCGCTGTCGTAAAATGGACCTAAAACGCACATGCATCACAAATGCTGTTGCTGTATTTTAAAACGCTAATAGTGATGCTCAGCTTAATGACAATGGATTTATCACATGATCTAGATTGATATAAAAAATATATGCTGACAGGTAAACATGTTGTTTTGAAAATGTTTATTCCACGGAGTTCTTCACACAGTTTGAGAAAAGTATTTCGGATGTGGTCCACATCAGGTAGCCTATGTGAAAACAGTATCAGCTCAGATTCATATTGCAGATCAGGACCAAATCAGTGTCAGACACAACTAATGTCTTCCGGTTACTTATTGGAAAAATGATCTGGGCCAGATCCGTGAAACGATATAAATACAGAACTGATGGCAGTTAGAATGTTTAAGCTGAAACCTCTATCTGGCACGGATCTGGTTCACAATCAGAAAACGTCACTGAGCTAGTAACAGAGGCAAGGGGCTAAAAAAACGGATCCGGGCTAAATGTAAAGGCTATCTGGGTCTCAGGATGTGGTGCCCTTTTGTTGTGGACACATTGGCACCGGCCTTACACAACAACAACAACAACAACACCAACAACAACAACAACAAATATTGTGATACATCTCTTTATTTGTTACATTTTTTATTATGAGAGCTCCCAGGGGATAAAACAACCAATGAAACAACCATTTAAAGTGCAGTCAGAAATGTTTAAAACACATTATAAAAAACAATTCCTTAGCAAATAGTTCACACCCATAAAAGCAAATCCTTACAAGCTAAACCTAAAGGTAACACAATAAAAACCCTCGCTCATACTGAATATACTGTAAGCTAAAACTACATTTCCCTCCACAATCTACTGTCACACAACCACTGAAAACATGTGTATATGAGATCATCTAAATCAATACAGATATAAGATGTCAATATAACTAAGGTCAAGTTTTCAATAACAGTAAAAGATCATGTAAAACAAACAAACCATATACCATGAGTAATGAAGACAATGTAAATGAATCAAAACATCTGTTGATTAATACCATAATATGGATATCTCATTATGCAAATGTAATTGAATAAAGACAAGAATAAAAAGAAAGACAATAAATGGAGTTTGTGTGATCTTTCAAAGCGATGCCAAATAAAAGGTTCTGATTTCTTGGCATGAGCTGTACCAACAATCACCCCTAAGATAGATCCCTAACTTAAGTTTCAATAAGCATGAATCAAACATAGTTTATAAAAAACTCCCAAAAATGGCACAATGCTCTGTGGTTTGCCAAACTATTACATATTGTAAGTAGAACTGTTCTTCTCTATATCAAGCATTCAGGTCGTAAACGCTACGGTTATGTTTTGAAACATTTTCTTAAATTGCAACACTGTTGGGGATTTGGTGTGGGGACAAATAACAATAACTCATTGTTAATCCTTTGTTCCGGCGCTTGATGATGTCGGTCAGCTCATCTAGTTTGTTGCGGAAAGTCAAAATGGCTTCCTTCACTGGTTGCTCGGTGAAGTGCTCATCTGGATACATGCCTAAACACCGCTGGGGAAAAATGTAAAGATCAAATGTGTCATTATTTTACAAGGTAAACAGATCCTTTATTTATGCTCTGGAAAGTGCTTTTGCAATGGGACACCTGTTGAGATGTTGATGCATTACAATTATTTAACATACTGTTGTTTCATTTTCACTTTTAATTTTTATTATTATTATTATTATTAGGGGCCCAAAGTGGCGGAGACCCGTATTGTATTTCTATCTCAATCCCTTTAGTGCCACCAACAGTCCAAAATGTCACGTCACATTTTTGCCCATAACTTCTGAACAGTGCGCCGTAGAAACCATTTTTTTTATCTGTATCCTGATGCAATATATGGCTTCATTTTCCGTATGAAAAATTTCCCACTATTTTGAATTACTCGATTTGTACAAACGTTTTTTCCCAAAATAAAAAAAACTGGCCTTGTTAGATGCGGGTTGTCATGCCGAGTTGAACGATATCCAGTTTTCTCATGTCGGCCATATTGGGTGTCGGCCACATTGAATAATGTAGCAAAATGCTGTATTTTACGAACACATTAGGGTGTCGTTACGAAACTCGCTATGGGCCATCAGTACCATGCCCTGAGAAAGATTGTAAAGTTTCAGACCAGCGCAACCTTGTAATGAGGAGATATATTTACATGCCTATAAGTTTATCTGTGGATTTTCGTGGGAGTCATGTCCTTAGATTTCAGAATCCTTGCTGAGTCCAATGATTTAGTGATTTAGCGCCAAAAAACAATCACGTTTATCTTTGCTGGTTTCGCCTCAATTGGAGTTACGGTTGCATAGTTAATGCGGAACATTTAGTGTTTTACTACATATTTCATGTCAAAATTCCCATGATAATGGCCGAAAATGCAAAGAAAGTTTTACTTCTGTTATTCTTTTGTTTTTTTTGATTGTATGCATATAACTTCTAAACTAATTGAGAAATCTTAACCAAATTTTGCACGTTGATTTAAAGGCAGTCTGACAATACACAAACAATTTTGGTTTGGCTGCGACACCTAGTGGCCTTATAATCTAACAAAACGTTACATAGGTTCTGATTGTGTATTGGCACGAAAGTTTGTACATATCATCATTGGCAGATCTTGTTCGCCCCAAATAAATTTGGTGACAGCCCCAACAAATGTTCAAATGTTATAAGCCATTTCTTTTACCTGTGTTTTAAAAGTTAAAAATGTGATCATCTGACATCCAAAATATTTTTCCCTGGGCTGTCATTGTGGGCATCGCCCATTTGGAATTGTGTCATAAAATGTAGTATTTAAGAAAAACAAAGGCTAATCGCTACGAAACTTGGTAGGGTTCATCAAGGTCATGTTGTGATCGGACCTGTAAAATTATAGGCCAGTGCCCCCTAGTGGTTAAGAGATATTCTGAAATCTATTAAAAGGCTTTTAACATACGAGGAATTGATTATTAGATTCACATAAGTATTTTTGTTGGCTCAAGCCGAGTTCAGTGATATCAAAGTAGTCATATTCCACCATACTTCCTGTCTGCCATATTGAATTAGATATTAAAAAAACATACACTTTTGAACTCCTTTTACAAGAGCTGTCTTGTTTGCTTCTAGAGACACCCCTAAATAAAATTTAATAAAGCTTTTTTGATTGATCAAATGGTTCTCATAAACGGCCTCAAAAAAATCAAGATGTGCACACCAAAGGGTCATGTGGCTTTATCTTCGCATAACTTTTGTGTTTTGACAAGAAACTTGGTATGTATCATCACTGGCACATCTTGTTCCCCTCACTTAAGTTTGCCACCTAGTGGTAGTATTGTACAATATTGCGTTTCATTCATTGAATTGCAGCTCATACAGCTTTCCTGTAGCTCAGTGGTAAGAGCATTTCATTAACAACACAAGGTTGTGGGTTCCATCCCAGGGGATTGCAAATACCCATGTAAAATGTATAGGATAAAGTGATTGGTCTGTGCGTCACTTAAAACTTGTCACAAACCATAATTACTTTTGAAGCCCATGATTTGTCAGCACCAAATTTAGTGTGCACCATTGAATTATATGACTGGATGTACACGCTAAGTTTTGAGACTGCGCCATCTAGCGTTCATTAGATATGATGCTTTTAATATAATTGCTTTCAACTCTTGAACGCTTTCTGACGGTGATTATTTCTCCTGGTCTGTGACGATTCCATTGATGCCGTGTTTGTAATTTTTTTAACATTCGGTTCATAACTTATTGTAAAGCATGTGAAAAATGTTTTGTCAACTTAACACAACTAAAAAAAATTGATGATTGGCTCTGCTACCTCTGTCAAAAGGATGGACCTGTCCTTTGAAATTGACGGGGTTCATGTTAAAGGTGCCATAGAATGAAAGGCATAGATGAATAATAAGAGGTCTGTACATGGAAATGAAATATCGTGGGCCTTAAACACCATTGTTTCCCCCTTCATATGTTAACTGTGTGCATGCAAAAGACCAATGAAAAACAGACCAATATAAACATAACACAGACTGTGATGTTACAGTCGGAATGTACGCCCCCAACATTGCATAAACCCACCCATGTTCCAGACCAGCCAGACGTGCACAGCCCTATCATCGGAAGTTCTACAGGTATTGTGAATAGGGTTGGGCGATTTCTACCAATTTGGCATCGGACGATGTCTACACTCTACAGTGAAACTCTTGATGGACGATGACAAAGTTGTATTCTTTAAACAAGCTGTGAGGTTATGAAGTGAGGCACGTCTAGGCGAGAACTGCACAGGGACACGTCTTCTTTATACAGTTATAAAGTCAGGCAGGTCTAAGCAAACTGAACGTCTTTTTTAAACTGCGTGAGCTGCACAATTATAAAGTCAGGCGCGTATGATCTGTATTGTGCGAGTTTATATGCCCATTAGCCCTGTTTATATTGGTTTACAATGCACTTTGAAGCACAGAGCAGCAAGAGTCACGTAATGGAAGTGAATTAGACCGTTTTATATATGGGACCATATCAAGCAGGCTTCACTCAACATTTTGATAATGATAGGGGCAATTACGACTAAATTACCATTACAACACCTGCCGCAAGCAGTAAGCAGTGATCTTATCCACTTTTTCCATTTCACGTCTGACAGTAGTGATCTGTTTGCTGTGTGAGCTAGTGGCATGAGCCTCGCAGCAAAACAGCCAGTAAGAGCAGAATTTATAATCTATATTCATGACCCTTCCAAATAAACTAATAACAGACCTTTTCATTCTAGACACAAATCCTAGGGTTGGAAATGGACATGTTAAACCATTGCCCACATTCCTTCTATGTAAATATCAGAGAACAATATAACATATTGTTTCAATGAATTCTTTGGCACTTTTAAGGCTGCTTCAATCAGTTCGTAATCTTGGTGTCTCATTTGAGGGAAGATATACATACATAAGGATAACTAAAAATAAGTCATTTAAATATGTTAGTTCATGTTATGTGGCTTTTAAAAAAAAATATTGCAGTCTATGTTTTTCCTCTACAGGAACATATTGATTATTGACTATATATTGATTTTTGTTTTGTCTGGAGCTCTGACTTATAACCTGGTTACGATCCACCAGCGTAAAATAAGAATACTTGTTATGTTTCCCCCGGTCTTAAGATTTTGTACAGGAGTGTATATATTTTAGGGATGACTTAGTAGTAAGTGATGCCAGTGTTACACAAATTAAGTTACTTGCCCACCGTCCCACCAACGTTTGCAGTTTTAATAAATAAAATTCAGTTGAATAATGAACACAACAGTTTGTGATGCGCATCTGCTGGCTTCAGTATGAGCCTCAGTTACAATATACATATTATTCTTTTAATAGACCTTCTGTTTAGTGTAGTCAAGTTTGTTACCGTACTATTTTATTGTTGTGTTTCATAAAAAAAAAGAATTGTTATTGTGTGGTTCATTATTAAGTAATTGAGAAACGGTGTCTTTCCTTCGAGTTAAACTGCGGATATACCCGTCCTATGTGTTTGCTCCGTGTTTGTCAGGTTCTGTTTTATGGTTATTGTGTGTTTTATTAAGAATAATAATGAACAAACATTTTAAGCATTTGTTTTAGTCAAGAAAAAGAAAAGATTTAAAGTAATGTTAAGGATTAAATAAGTGCCACAGATACTGAACGTCATTGTCAAATTGTGTTATGGGAAACACCCGTGTTGTCACACAAATCCTCACGAGCTTATCCCTAATGCAACAAGAATCTATGCTGTTCCTCCGATCTGTCTTATATTAAACATTCGGTTTAATTCATATCTGTTTTGTTTAAAATGTTCTGTATGTTTAACAGCATATCTCCAGTTTGGCATGCAGTAATTATTAATTTTGTCAATAAAACTTCTGTTTAATATAAGAGAGTGATACTGTTTAGTTATTTTATTGAGAGTAATATTGAACCCACATTCAAGCGATTACTGCCCTGAAATGCAGCTAATTCAAAAGTGTAATAAAATATGCATGTGAGCTGTAAAATCCATTAGGATATTAAGTAAAGATCATGTTCCATAAAGATATTTTGTAAATTTCCTACCATAAATATGTCAATATGTCAATGCTGCCAGTTTGGTGTCCATGTAAAGCTTTCAGGTTCATCAACTCTCCACAATGTCATTACAGCGGTAACCCAATAGAGACCGATCATGTATTTCCATTCACTAGTCATATGTGTTGTCAAGGACTTGGACAACTTTAAAGGCAATTTTCTCAATACTTAAATTGTTTTACACTCACATATTTTTAAATAGTTATATCTCAGTCAAATATTATCTTGTCCTAACAAACCATACGTCAATGATGTGGATTTAGTTTTTTTGCCACTGGCTCTCTCAATGGAGACAGCTGACATTGCTTCTTGGATTTTTAATTCCTGACAGAATTGTATTTTTGGTGGAGTGTCTCTTTAATAATATTGCGGTTATGGATAGCAGGTTGCATCTATTAATTAAAGTGAAAAATATTATTATTTTATTAGCCCTCATGTTGTTCCAAACCTGTATAAATGAAAGATATTTGAGAGAATGTTAGCAACTGACAGTTCTGGGGCATCATTGACTGCCATAGTAGGAACAATGACAATAGTAGTCAAACGTGCATCAGAACTGTTTCCTAAATTTTTCAAAATATCTTCTATTTAGTTCATCAGAATGAAAAATGATACAGTATTTTTTCTACTATGGTACCGTAACTGTAACATCTGTTTGTAGAGTGTAGCAAGCAAACAATCTACAGCAATAAGTAGAATTTTAAATGTATTTGAGCCAACTTGCATTTTAAAAACAACCTTTGGGCTTTTAACTCATACCTTGATGCTGTGTACCCTCATCTAGTAACAAGTTCATTCTTTTTCATGTTGATTTAGAAAAGGCTACTGCCATGTCCAATACAATTTCAAATGGATAAACAAATCAGATGTCAAACCTCTTTGTCCTGGAACTGAGTGAGGAGCCAAACTGTCCTGAGAACCTCAAAGCTACAACCACGGTCAGGCAAAGTATTCATGATAGGTTTCGGATCCACTGTGCCCTTCTCTTGGAGAGGCGGCTGCCTCATGGTTGAAGGACTGTTGGGAATCCAGCCATACCACTCAAACTGGAACACATAAGATTATCTTTTAGATATCATGCAGAATTATGCCCAGCACTTTCTAATGCTCTTACAAATGATCTTAAAGTGTGTTATCTCACCTGTCCAAAGTTGACTGCGGCATGCTGTGCTGAAGCATTGAATATTATTGCAGTGAGGTACTTGACAAGCTCCTCACGAGTTTTCAAAGAGAGTGGAAACTCTGTAAACAGTGACAATTAGCTTTTATCTTGTGTACAAATTAAGTTGATTTGATGCACACAAAATGCATATAGAACATAGAAGAAAAGGCATGCTAGCACAGACAAATGTACACTGACATTCTGCTAAAGCTGAACCTGTACTCACTTTTACCCTCGGGGTCCTTCATGCCACTGAGGAAGTTCTCCATCCCATAGTTAACGTTCTTAACAAAATGTTGAGTCGCCACATCGGCTTTAACCTTCTCATCACTGTCATAGTAGATCTTGATCACCTGGTCAACAAAACTACAGGAAGATCCATAAGATGACGCATCAAGATAGAAAGAAAAAAAACTCCAGATGCCAAACATGTTTATTGGGCAAATTTTTACTTTCTCACTAGTAGTACAGAATCTGAACTGTTGTTACCCTTCCACCAACCTGTATATGGCCTCCCAGATCTTCATGCCATCATCTCTATAGTAGTACTTGGGAGTATTTTCCATCCCTCGAGCATTTATAGCCTCAGGGAAACACATGGACTTGTAGGTAAAAGTCTTCATGGCCCTTTTCATCAATTCCTCAATCCCATCAGCACTTATGCTACTAATCTGGATACAGAAAATTCAGTCAATATTTTGTTTTAATATTTTCAGATATGAACTAGGTCATAAGCACATGTGTAGCATACTGAAGAGACCATCTTTGAGGTCAAGTTTTATTCAGGCTGTTATTGGGTCTGCAGATACAGTCGTTGTTTCGTTCTTAACGCCATTCCAGCATCTAACACCCGTTTCATACTGAACGCGTGAGCAGCGCATAGGCGGAGCTTCATCAGAGTGTGCCTAATGGCATTTCACACCAGCAGTGTATGTACCGTGCACCGCACTATCTGCCCTGATAGCACACACACATCTGGCTTACGTCATTTTGACACCGGCATTTACATCTGCAAGACATCTACAATACATAGTTTGCTCATCTGCAATACGTCTCGGTTATGTCTGCTGTCAGACTTCATATAGACATCTAGAAGATGTCTGTAAGATGCTTATGATTTGGAATGGATGTAAAGGGAACAAAACATCACTCATAGCAATGAACACAACAATATACCAGACAAACATAACCATTTAGCCAACTTTCTTATGACATAATTCCAAAAAATCATGAAAAACAACGTCGGACGAGCAAATCACGTGGTCTCATGAATTCGCCGCTTCGTGTTTGATATGCTCCTCTAGTGTAAATTGCCACCGAATTGAGGACGGAACAAAACTTTTGCCTGAGCTGTAATGTGCTACACACGTGTGAGTGTAAAAGAGGGGTAACTGTTACCACAGTAGAACAGTGCAATTCTCTTACATACATCAATGAGCAAAGTATTTCCAGAACTTAATCAAAGCGCCTTTAAGTAGATTGCATAACTATGATTTGTTATATCCGCCTGTTAAATGCTCTTTTGGATGTACGTAGAACAAGTTATAATTAAAAGCCATCGTGCTTTGAAGGATACAAAGTCACTAATGGGTTGACTCATAGGAGAGAGTGAATGACTTGTGATGCGATCGCTTTTCTCTCACACATACCCAACGTCTATGTAGTTTTATCTGTTTTTTCAGAAGGTGATGATGACAGTGAGTTTCAGACAGTACACTGACACCGTAATGCAATCATTTTTCACTCCTTCACATGCAATACAAGCTCTTCTCGTTTGGCTCTCACCGGAGGCGGTCGCATTTTCTCACTCCCGTCCTTGCCCATATCTTCCCTGCTTTGTCTCCTGTCATGTTTCGTCTCATCTATTGAGAGACTCTCTCTGCACTGCTCTTGAAACTTGGAAAATGAAACAACTGCAATCTTATCTTTTCGGCCCCCCTGAACCAGGATTGGCCTTGGCCGAGGCCGATACTGGAGAAACAACCCTGAAGGGCAATGTGGCGAGACGCTCTTGCATTCCCTCCCCCATCATACACACACACACAGACTTTTGGACCTTATCACTCATACAGACACACACACAAACACAGACTCTGACCGATTCCAAACCTCCGTTGCTTTGACCCGCCAGCTTGGCAAGCGGGTCTGTGTTAAGCGCCGTAATGGCTGCAGGACCGGATGGCTGCTTGCCGGAGCTGGATTATTTAACCCTGTTGCAAGTCTTGTCTATGGTGTATTATGTGTATCTGTTTTTCTCTCCACTTCCCTCATGTTTGCTTTATTCTTCTTCTTAAATCCATTTCGTTACACTGTACTTGTTATATGTGTAATGACAATAAATTGAATCGAATCCAATAAGATTTAAAGGGGTGATTTGATGAAAAACAGACTTTTTCCATGTTTAAATGCTAAAATCAGGTCTCTTGTGCATCTGCCAACTCAGAAAACGTGAAAAAAGACAACTCATTCACTTTTTTTATGTGAGTATCTCTTCAAGCCTATGAGAAAACAAGCACTTCAGAAATCGCTCTCTTAATGACGGAAAATGTCGTTCTTATTAAAAAAAATTCTCAAAAAATAAGAATATGTTTTAAATGCGATAATTTGCAGTCATTTAAAAGAAATGCGCGCGTGGCGGCGGTAGAGGACGGTCTATTTCTTAAAGCAGAAATGGAAGGGAAAACAGATCCGAGAGAAATGTAAAAAGGGAGAATTAAAAACAAAACAAAAGGTAATAAAGAAAAGTACCGTGTGGGAGCGTTTTAGCGAAGTGTTAACAAGGATGAATCAGGTCGTGTGTATGCAACGACTGTGAGGCACTGTATGTATATGAAAGCCATAAGACTGGTACCTCTATAATATAGTACATCATGTGTGTGTTAAATCGAAAGATAAGATTTAAGCATTCACAGACAAAGACAGTGCTAGAAAATTGAGAAATAGAGTAATTAAAATGACGAAATTCCGTCACAACAAACAGTGCTCAGGATGTGCGTGTATGTTTGCCAAAAATCCATGGATTGCGCACCTGCCAGTTATAAAGTTACACACAAAACGTGAAAGCATAACTAGTAAGCTGTGAATGATTTTTAAGCCTAAGCAGGAATGATTAGAGATGTTTAAAACAAAACTAACCTGCAGGGTTCGCCCCGTTCATTAGTAAAACAAACAGTTTGCCGGAGCTAAACATATTAACGCACATAATGTATTAACATTCATACAGTTAAACTCCAAGTGTCCATCTGCGCTTATATACAGTAAGTTTAACACTGGCTTTGAATGTTCTATTAAGCTTGTGACTGACTTAGCTCCCTTCGCTATCATATGCTAACGTTATCCTCCTATATATATGTTACATATACGTCAATTCAGACTGTTGATAAATATAACTCACATCAGCAGTTTTGTCTCGTTCAGTCGGACTCGATCCCTCTTGAGGAACAACTTTGAAGCTAATCCTGCTTGTACTGTCTCAGATTGAAAAAACACTCTGGCTTGAAGTGATTTACGCAAACAAGCAGGTTTTTACTTATGGTTTCTGAGGGATTTCCACTAAAAATAAAATAAATACACTCCTGTCTCCTACTAGGTTTAGTCCACAAACTTTAGCCATGGCGTCACGTACTGCGCCGTTGCTTGTGAAAACAACAATGGTGGAGTGTGGTGGGTGTAACTGTGTAGAATAAGGGGCGGTGACATTATAATAAAATCCTCTTTGGACATCATACCCTGAATGAAATCTGAACGGCTGGGTTTCTCTCATGCTTGCAGGGAAAGACACACCTAAACAAACTAACTGGGTTCTTACTTGTCACGTTTTCTGCGTTGCTAGATGCACCGGGGAAACGCATCTCAGTGCTATTTTGATATAGATTTGTGCTCATCCAAGGAGTAAAAAGAAGGAAGACTGCACGTACCCTTGCCCAACCGCAATCCCCCCTAAAACTAGTCTTTACAATGTTACAAATTAAATGTTACTTGATTAAAAACAGGCAACTATTTGTCAAAAATACATATTACTTATCACTTAGCCACACAAAAACAAACTATTGTAGATACCCAATTCTGACTGGCATTTTTGGAATTATCAGTTAAAATGTTTAACTAGGGTGACCATATTTCAGCTTTCAAAAAAAACGACAGTCAGTGGGAGGCAGGAGGCAGATGGACACCCACAGCGGGTGGAAAGATCGGGATGGGTGTAAATACTTCACAAATGCGTTGACAACATGAAACTGTTACTGAAGTTTAATACATAAAGTAATACATCCTATACATTCAACTTTTAGCCTTCAGCAATAGAATAATAACAAACAAATAAAAAAGTTTAGCTTTTAAATGACAACTTTAAAAAAAAGAACTGTCTTTTCAAGGCCTTTTCAAATTAAAAATCACTTGCCATTAAAAAAAAATGGGCATCGTTAACGCTATTCAGATGCCATGTGCCACCCACTGAAAAGCAAGCTGCTTCTCACACTATTGGTTGTTGCCGTGGTGCTTGTCGCTACCCGATCCGTCCCGGGAACACGACTTGTTCCGCGCATGCCCGAAAGTGAGTTAACTCACCGCCCAAATAACTTTCGGCATTTTATAAGTGGAGTTGGTGGTCTAGTGGGTTAAACCACTGAACTGGTAAATCAAAAGGTTGCTGGTTTGATCCCAGCATTCACCACCAGTGTGTCCTTGAGCAAGACACTTTACTCCATGTTGCTCCAGGGGGATTGTCCCTGTAATAAGTGCACTGTAAGGCACTTTGGATAAAAGCGTCCGCCAAATGACTAAATGTAAATGTACATGTTATAAAAAAGTAGTTTGACACAACCGGAACCATAAACTCTTTATTGAAAATTGCATTTTGTAATGGTATGGTTTGCCATTTGTTAATACCATCAGGCCTACTTTTTATATAATTGTAATCAGCAATAATTCATTAACAAAATTGAACTAAAAAAAAGAAGGAATACTCTGGCCTCAAGAGTCTTCTATACAAACGTTTGTCGTCATTAATTCGCATGTAATAAAGGTATTTGCAAAGGCTGCATGTTGCGATTTTAGTTTTTTTAAATGCATGGATTCAGTAGAGACTTCTACATATAGAAAGTGACCAGATCAGCCATTTGTATCGTTTCTAGCCATCGTTTCTCACACGTAAAAAAATGCTTTTCAGTTCCCCACTTAATAATAAATGACACCACGCGCTTTTTTGAGTACCAAAACAGCTGTGTTTGACGTCTATTTTTCACAGACTCTCTGGAGACATAAAAATAAGTGTGTGCATTATGTAGAGAGCGTAGAAAGAGTCCTGTTGGCCGCCTGTATGATGACTATACGCGCACATCCCCAAACTACCACCCCCCCAATTCCAGAACAAATGAAAATAAATCGAATTTATCCCCGCGAGGTCAAAAAATACAGCAATGCACCCTTAAATCTTGTCATGGTGCCTCTATCATGTCGTGTTTTATTCCTGTCTCGAGTGGAGCCATGGCATTGCCTGATGGTTTTTTGTGGGAAAGACATTGTTTTTTGTCCTGTCTCGTCTTTGGCCCCGCCCCTCTCACTCCTCGTCAGCTTTCCCTGAGCGCTTAATCCCCAGTACCTGTTTCTTGTTAATTATCCTGTGTTTCCTATAAAGAGTTCTCATGTTTCATTGTCCTGTGGACGTTCACTGTACCTGTATGAGTTGCTGATGTTTCGTTGTAGCTCATACTATTACCTTGTACACAAAGTCCTGTTTTCTTGTCTCCCTTGTTCCTTGTTCCTTTTAGCTTAGTGTTTGTTTCCAGTGTTTGTTTTCTAGTCTAGTGAGTCAGTGTCCTTGTTTTATTTATTAGTTTATCAAGTCTTGTTTTCCCCATTGTGGGTTTTGTTTTGTCCTTTTGTCTTTTCATAGTGTTTAGTGTTAATAAATACCTGTGTTTACCCCTAACACCTGACTCTGCCTGCAATTGGATTCTCCTGCCATGTCTTCTAAGAAGAACCATGACAGAACCATGACAGAATGAACGTGCCAAAGTCGAACCCAGCAGGCTTAGAAGCGAGACGCGCAAGTCAGGCCCCTCGCCTGTGCAATGTTCGTGAGCGATACAGCGACATGCTTGTCTTCGCAGATCGCTTCTTCGAGACTGCAGGGGAGATGGTCCATGATGAGCAGGAACAGATGGTCCTGTTCAATGGCGGCCTCAACCATCCTCTGACGCGGGAGGAGATGCAGACGCTACGACCGCTGGGGTTCACCGAACTGATCAGGTACGCCATGAATCGGCCGAAGCCCAAGGTCTCAGTTGAGTCCTGATCTTCTTTTCCGCTGGCTGTCATCCCCGAGGGTCATTCCCTACAAATCGGGGTCATGGGCCTCTCCCCATCCTCTGTAGCCTCTTCTCCACCACCGACTGCTCTCCGTGGCAAGCGGGGTAGGAGAATGTCTTCGGGGTCCTCCTCGGAGGCTTCCAACCCTGAGTCAGCTGTGTCCTTCACCTCATTTCTTCAGCCGACCACCAGACGGGTGGCTCGGCTGAAAAAGAAGAGGCAACGGAGGGCAGCCGGGTACCAAGGGGCCCCGAGTCCGGAGGTCCCGTGTCCGGAGGTCCCGAGTCCGGAGGTCCCGAGTCCGGAGGTCCCGAGTCCGGAGGTCCCGAGTCCGGAGGTCCCGAGTCCGGTGGTGTCGGGCCCCAAATATTTTTTGGGGCTTGTGGGGATGTGACGTTCTGAGCGGCCAGCCCGGCCGCAGACTCTGACAGAAACTGGCTCCAAGCCCGGTCCAGCAACCGGCACCAAGCCCGGTCCAGCAACCGGCACCAAGCCCGGTCCAGCAACCGGCACAGAACGATGCCCAGCCGCCGGAGAGCGCTGCCCAGCCGATGTTCCAGCCGATGTCCAGCCCGCCATTCCAGCTGATGTCCAGCCCGGCATTCCAGCCGGCCATCCAGCCCTTGTCCTGCCCGTCATTCCAGCCGGGGTCCAGCCCTGCAGTCCTGCCGGGGACAAGAACAGTTTCCGCCAGGACTTCGCCTGTCAAGCCCCCTGGGGCTCCGCGCGTTCCCAAAGGCTAGGACTTCCCTGCCCCTTCTGGACTTCCGCCCATGTTTCCTTGTTTGTCACCACCCCCCCTCCCTTGTTAGTTATTTTTGTTATCCCACCCAAACCCATGGATTATCTTGTCGTGTTTGCCCCTTGTCATGTTTGCCTTGCTTGTTTGGTTTTTTTCCTTGTCCAAGTTAGTCTTGTCTTGTTAGTTACCCCTTGATAGTTACCTTGAAGGGGGGGCTTATGTCATGGTTCCACTATCATGTCATGTTTTATTCCTGTCTCGAGTGGAGCCTTGGCATTGCCTGATGGTTTTATGTGGTGAAGACATAGTTCTTTCTCATGTCTCGTCTTTGGCCCCGCCCCTCTCACTCCGCATCAGCTTTCCCTGAGTGTTTCATCCCCAGCACCTGTTTCTTGTTAATTATCCTGTGTTTGTTCCCTATAAAGAGTCCTCATGTTTCATTGTCCTGCGGGCGTTCACTGTATGCTGTATGTCTTACCTTGCCTTGTAGCTGTACCCGTACCTGTTTATCCTAGCTCATTGTTTGTATGAAGTTCTTGTTACCTTGTTCCTGTTCCCTCGTGTATAGTAAGTGTCAGTTTAGTGTTTGTCTCAGGTGTTTGTTTTCTTAGTTTAGGTGTAAGTCAGTGTCCTAGTGTCCTTGTTAAAGATTATTATTTATCCTGTCTTGTTTTCCCCATTGTGGGTTTCGTTTTTGCCTTTTGTATAGTCTTGTTCTGTTTAATAAACCCCTGTTAACCCCTTCACGTCTGAGTCCTGCCTGCACTTGGGTTCTCCTGCCATGTCTTGCCACGAGAACCATGACAAATCTACTGTATATCAAGGACAGAAATGATAGCTTTCCAGACAAAGACATTGTAGATATAATCATATATGAAGAGAATTGCTTTGGATCCCAACAATATACTGTTTATGTGTGAATATATCATATAACATTAAAAAAGCTAAAGTACCTTGCTGAAGACCCCGTCTTCACTGTTGAGCTTTTCACGAGCTTGTGTATTGATTGCAATTGTGAAACGGACATGAGGTATCAGCAACTGTAAGAAGCAAAACATCTATTTAACCGTGTGCATTAGATCATAAAAATGTATTTGAAAAGCATAACCTCAAACAAAAAAGTGGTTCCCTTTTGAATGGGAACTTTTGCTGCATGGCCTTGAGAAAACATTGGGGAATCCATCTGGTTTGACCGGTATGAGTCTAATCACACACTTAATGAACTTGACATTGACCGGTGACAGCCAGTGAGGCACCAAAATATATCTGTGATCTTGTAATTCCCTTCTCTCCTCTATGGGCTCTCAGATCTGGTAAGAAATCTCTTTAAACTGTCACCAGGCAACAGACGCAGTAGGTAAGGTAAATTCTCGGTAGGGCTAGACAGTCTTTTTTCAGTTAGCTTCGCAGACTTCAGAGGCCGCGTCCTTTAAAAACGGAGACCTTAGCCTTTGACTTGAGACACAGCTATTCTTTATGTCTCCCTCATCTAACACACCCGAATGAATAAATTAGCAGTGACAGCAAGATTTGAATCGGGTGCATCCAATAAGGAAGAAATACAAAATGTGCATGGCTGACCTCCAGGACAAGTTCTGAAACCCTGCAGCACAAGTTACCATTCAAAAGGGAACATCTCAGGTTATGCAATTAAACAATGGTTCCCTAAGAAACTGACGCTACATCTCTTCACCATGGTTCATGCATTCCTGTCCACATCACCATCATATAAGATGAGTGACACAATCTTCAGCACTATTTAGTTTGCACTTGACTGTGTATGGAAAGACACATACCTTGTATACTGGGTGGACTGGAGAGAGCTGTCTGTACATGGCTAGTTCAAACATCTCTGATATAAGATGGGTCTTGAGAAGGTGTGTGACCAGCTGGTGTACATTAAAGTCTGAAGACTTTACCCACATCTTGGCAAGCCTCCAATCGTGTTCATTATCATTTGGGAGAAAGATCGGGCTCCTTTTCCCCGGTTTTTGACTGAGCTGTTTCAGACAAGCATACATTTTGGTCAAACAACACATACTTCTTAGCAAATTCCCTCATTTTAACTTTTAGGTCATTCGTTTTTTCAGTTCACACTGATTCTTTATGGGACACGTACCTGAATGGCAATTGGCACAATTTGGTCCATTTTGTTGTTGTACAGTAGGCAGATGGGTGCAGTCAAAAAGTACGGGTTGTTTTGGTGTTTCTTATTGGGTTCCAATCCATCCAAGATTTCATAATCTGCTATGTAGATGTTTCCTTTCTGTAAACACAGATATAGTTTATTTAGCGTACACAATTGTTCACATTGTAATTAGATCCAGCAAGTCTGACCAGCTGTTCTAGTTATTTACGAGTTTCTGACCTCTAATTCCTGTTCTAAGGTGAAACCTCTCTGCAGAGATCCCTTCACCATCTCATATGTGACTGGAAATGTCTTTGGAAGTTCCACACATTTCCTGATCATGACAGGATTGCAGCCATTCAAAAACTGATAGCCGAACATGTAATCCGTATCCCAGTCTTCCTTCACATTCACTGTCCAGTTTTCAAAAAAAAATTCAGTCAACTGTCCGAGGTTTTATGCTTTTGGAAAATATGCCCCCGAATTGTCAGTTTTCCACAATAATTATTGATAAAGAAATTATTCAAACCTAGAAGAGTCGTCTCGCTGTTCCAATCTGCCAATATCTGTTCAAAATGTTCAATTTTATTCCAGGGTTGAAACAGATATTTACCCCATTCTTTAACTGTATTCCACTTCCTGAAATAGAATATATAAATTTAGACAACTCTGTAAAATTAAGGAAAAAAACTATATAAAAACAAGTGCTGTGCACATGACACATTTGCTCAAACGTACACATTTCGTAAACTCTGGTCAAAGTGTGATGTTTTATCTTCATCAAACTGAACGTCTAAAGGCAGTTCCTCCCGTTTGGTATGTAGGTCCTGAGAGAAGTGTTCGTTGCTCTCTATCCATCTTGAAAAAAAAATGACATCCTTTACTTGTACAATTACACCAAAAATTACCACAAAGTAAAACATTTTTATTTATTTATTTGGTCATTATTATCTAAAGGCCATTTTAATTTATAAATTAGTAAATAAGATGTTTGTTGGTCGCCTTCCCTTTTAGGGAAAATTATATCTAAGAGTTGGCATATACAAAGGCAAAATTTGTCTTTAAAAGACTCCTTTCGCCAAAAGGCTTGCCCAAATTTATACTAATTAAAGGGGGAATATGTTCAGTCATTTCTACGATAGTCCTACTACTTAGGCCGCATTCACATTTAGTCCGATTGCCTTGTCCGAACCCTAGTTCAATGCTCCCCCCTCCCCCTGCCCCTGCTGGACTGCGTTCATATTATTTTTTGGGTCCGAACCGCAGGTCGTTTGCGTCAACAACCTGCAGCTATTTACCCTGTCACTTGTAGGGACGACGCAGAAGGCGGCAAAATGGATAACTTGCTCGAGTCACTTTTATATGTGTTTGAACCGATAGTTTTGCTTCCAAAGATTCAGTGCATGGCTGCACTTTCGTCAGTGTATGTACTGCAAATGCTCTTAAGAACGCTGAAGGCGAACAGAAATGAGATAGCCTATAGGCTACAGGTCTCTGCTTGGAGCGTGTCAGTAACACTCATCAGAAAAGTGAGTGAAACACACACAACCATACATTTTTACCAAAGAATACGTCATTAATAGCGGTTCACTTCTGCAATTTGGTACAATTGCATTCATATCAGCAGCGAAGTGTACTGGAGTTCACATGACCCACACCCAAAAAGTGCTAATGTGAAACCGCTCTTACAGTAGTTCCAAAAATCGTCCTGAAGATTTCAGCTAATTATTGCACATGATAGACTGAATGTCCTGCATTGACAGCTGATTTTTTATTTAAATTTTTTAGAGTGATTGTTTGGTGAGAAAGAGATTAATAAAAGCTTTGACAATCTGTACAAATGTGGAAGCAGTTGACTATTACTCTGTTGAGCAGAACTCATGATGGTTGACCAATCGGTGGAAAGGGGTATTTCATTACTGTCCATGTTGAGAGTGAATATATAAGTTTAATGAATTACAACAAAGTGTGATGAAAGCAAAGATAAAGATATGAAAAGTTGTACTCAGCACTACATCGAATGATGATGCAATGGGTAATTGCTCAGCGTGATTACATATGAAGAACGTAACTTCTCCAATTCTGATTGGCGCAACGCGCTCTTGAATTTGTATCAGTAAAATTTTGTCTTGTCTGGTCAGCTTAGTCGTCTTCAAACTGTTCTAATAAAGAAGAGGATATGCTACACCATGGTAAACATGACCCTGTCCCAACTATTTTGAGACTTGTAGCAGTCATCAAATTTGAAATTAGTTCATTTTGTAGCTTTGTTTCCGGCTCTGAGGACCTCACTCGACAATCTTGGTTACGTATGTACCCTCAGTTCCCTGATGGAGGGAAGTTTGATCTTGAGAACCTATCATCTCTTGATTGTAATTTTAAAAGGCTAATAAACTTAACGAATGGCATGGCATATCACTCTCCTCCCCGTATATATGGGTATAAAAAAGAAGATGGCATGCCCATTCATTCACCTTTGGGCTGAGGAACCCTAGAGGCATTCTTGGTCGCTGTACCGGACGGCAAAGCATTGTGGCATGAAGGACACAACGTCTTGTTCCCTCTATTGGGAAGCTGAGGTTACATAGAAAACCAAGACATTCCCTTTCTGTCGGTCTCTCGACGTTGTGTCGAAATATCAGAATGGGGTTTCTTTACCGCCATAGCGCCGCGTCACGAGTTTCAGCAGAGCGAAAACTGATCCGGCCTTGGCGAGTCACAAGTGAGCGCAATGCTTATCGTAACCTTCCAGTGGTGTAGTACGTCATCAATTGTGTGAATCACAACGAGAGGCTCTTACTAACAGCTGTACAGGCAGTGGCCTGATGGGAGAACGATACGGAGACCACATCTGCCATAAGGAGAATATATGTGGAATACCAATACACGGTCCCACGAGTGGGAAGATCTCATGGGAGTAGTAGTGCGGGGCCCCAACCAGGGGTTCACAGAAGTGGTGGAGTCAACCGAAGAGTGAGGAACGTCAGACGAGACTACCCAACAAGGAAAGTCACTGCGTGTGGAGCACTAGCTCAGGTATAGGAATTCACCTCGTCAGGGAAACTCACTTATCCTGGGCCTGGAACAAGAGCCGGACGGACCTCGAAACTGCTTAGTGAAAGATGGAATGCTTATACTTCATCTGTGGAGGAGGTAGAAAAGCTATAGCAGGGAAAGGGCGCATTTTGAACACAACACGGAAGGGGATTGCCCCTGAAGGGAGCGACCTATGTAATGGCACGGGGAGACAGTGCCAGACCGAAGGGCAGGACCTTTTACTGGTATGTTCGACCCTTGAAGGCAAACTGAAGAAATGGTTTGTGCCACCTGAGAATCGAGACATGAAAGTATGCGTCCATCAGGCGGACTTTCTCTGCATCTTGCACCTGCGCAAGATAAAGCCAAAGGTGGCTCTCCTGGACCACCTGAGTGAAAATCGTGGTCGCCCGGAGAGTGACCTGCATAACTGCTAGGTCGTGCCTTCCCTCGTCCAGTTTCTTCAATGCCTGGTCATGGCATGAAGCGCAGAAGCAGCTTGACCCACAGGAGTGTAAGCTTTCAACACCAGAGATAAAAATATGCTTTATATGCCTTGGAAGGGAGCCATGGTTGTTCCCTCTAGGTGGGGGGTGGTCTGCGGGCATAGTTGCACTGCGACCCCATGCTTGACCTGGGGTACATCGCCCTTAGCTGCCCCACTGTCGAGGGAAGTTAGGGCGACTGAGCTCATCTGATGTGTACACGCCGAAAAGGAGGCATTCCAGGTCTTCGCAAACTCTTCATGCACCTTCGGGAAAAAGGTACCAGGGTGGAGCACGCCTTGCCACCGCACTCCGTATCCAGGTACCAAGAATCCAGCTGCGAGCACTGCGTGGAAGGCAGTGTGGTGCACTGGAACCCAGGGCTCGTGGTGGCTCGTCCTCTTTACGCTGGTGTGTAGATCCGCTATGGCATGGTTTACGGCCACCCATCGGAAACTGGGTAGGTGAGCGTGACGGGACCTGGGTGGCAACGGAATAATGTCCATGGGGATCCCCATATCACCGTCGCGAAACAGGAAGCAGACGATGTTGTGGCTGGGTCCAAAAAGAACACCAATTTTAAAGGGCTGCTGCAATGATGTGTCATGCATTCTGACTTTACAATTTTAATCGCATGGTCAACTTGTCAAAAAACTAGTTGGACATATTACGTAGTATTTCTATGCTCGATGCACTCCACCAGCAATCGTACAGGTTTCATAAAGTTTTTTAACATATAAAGCTGTTTCGTAACATCCATCCATCCATTTTCTTCAGCTTATCCGGGGCCGGGTCGCAGGGGCAGCAGTCTAAGCAGGGATGCCCAGACTTCCCTCTCCCTAGACACTTCCTCCAGCTCTTCCGGGGGGACACCGAGGCGTTCCCAGGCCAGCCGGGAGACATAGTCCCTCCAGCGTGTCCTAGGTCTTCCCCGGGGTCTCCTCCCGGTGGGACATGCCCGGAACACCTTCCCGGGAAGGCGTCCAGGGGGCATCCGGAAAAGATGCCCGAGCCACCTCAGCTGCCCCCACTCGATGTGGAGGAGCAGCGGATCTACTCTGAGCTCCTCCCGAGTGACCGAGCTTCTCACCCTATCTCTAAGGGATCGCCCAGCCACCCTGCGGAGAAAGCTCATTTCGGCCGCCTGTATCCGGGATCTTGTCCTTTCGGTCATGACAAGGACCCAGGTTTGTAACCACAGGGCTAATGTCTCGGGTTAGACAACCCAAGTCAACAGAACACACAGCAGCTGAGTCACTAGGAGGGATTGATTGGACACACCTGGACCTCATCACTTCCTGTTTGCTGAGAGAGCGTGGTTTGAGACAGAGCTCCGTCAAACTTTTTCTAAATATATCGTTTATTCCTGTTATTTCTTAATATTTATATTGTAAATTGATAACTCACAGAGGGTTAAACCTATCCTTAAGTGTATCCCATACCAAATATCGTCATATAACGCACAGATAGATTTGTTTTATACGATCATTCGCTATTAGCACTCAGGCTGTTAGCATTCCCAGCCTTTAGTTTCTGAATATTGCCTTTACTGCTTAACTCACTGTTCTCATTATGACACCACTAATGGCTAATGATTCAGATATGTGTTTAACGTTACCTCTGAGTGCAGATGATGAATCTTTCTTCGCACTTCAGTCAGAACTGGAAGTATTGGAGAAGCAGATCCACGATCTACTCGAGAGGCAAACACGTCTGCGAGAACGTAAAACGGCGATGGAAACATCCCGGGCTGACGCTCGCAAAGCTGCGGTAAGTGTTCGACGTGATTGTAATACTCCTATCACTTCTACTCCCTGTGTTTCTATGCACAGAGCCCAGGCTTCAAGATCACGACGAGCCGAAATGAACTTCACTCCTGCACCTGCACACACACGGCGGAAGGCGAAATCCAGGACCGGAGCGATGACCTCTCCCCCACCGCCGCGACCGGTCTTCGAGATTTCTACGAGAAATCGCTTTGCCGCCCTCTGCGAGACGAAATCCAACGCTGTGGTCATCGGAGACTCAATCGTCCGGAACGTACGCGCCTCCTTCAATGAAGGTAAGGTGCGCACTCACTGTTTTCCTGGCGCCCGTGTTCTCGATGTGTCTGCGCAGGTAACTGCGATTCTGAAGGAGGATGCAAGAGTAGGAGCCGTAGTTCTGCACGCGGGGGTGAATGATGTGAGAATGCGGCAGTCGGAGATCCTGAAGAGGGACTTCAGGAGTCTGGTCGATACTGTTCGCAACGCATCGCCCACGGCGAGGATCATCGTATCAGGGCCGCTTCCAACTTACCGACGAGGGAACGAAAAGTTCAGTAGACTATTTACGCTTAATAATTGGTTAATGTCATGGTGTATTGAACAGAAGCTGCTCTTTGTAAATAATTTTGATCTGTTCTGGGAGCGACCAAGGCTTTTCCGCCCCGACGGGCTGCACCCCAGCAGCATTGGAGCGGAAATTCTGTCTGACAACATCTCAAAGACGCTACGCACCATTTGACTAGTAAGTACAAATTTTAACTACAGTCTGTGTTCTTCTCACCCAACTGTTAAGAATGTTACTGCTTTCAAATGCATAGAGACTGTGTCTGTCCCCCGAATAATACAACCAAATAATAATTTATTTAAAAGTCAGAGAAAAAATCTTATCATGATTAAACCAAAAGACAATATATTTAATGAGCAAAACCAACGCCTAAAGTTTGGGCTACTTAATATTAGATCACTAAATTCAAAGGCAGTTATTGTAAATGAAATGATCACAGACAACAGTTTTGATATACTTTGCCTCACTGAAACCTGGCTTAAGCCAAATGATTATTTTGGTCTAAATGAGTCTACTCCTCCAAGCTACGGTTATATTCATGAGCCACGTCCGGTTGGTCGAGGTGGTGGTGTCGCAACAATATTTAGAGACTTTCTTACCGTTACTCAGAGAACAATGCATACATTTAAATCATTTGAAATGCTTGCGTTGAACATAACAGTTCCAAACAAAAGTAAAAAATCATTGGTCTCTCTTACATTGGTTACTGTGTATAGACCCCCTGGGCCTTACACTAATTTTCTGATAGAGTTCGCAGACTTCTTATCGGATCTATTGGTTAACGTCGATAAAGTACTGATTGTTGGAGATTTTAATATCCACGTAGACAGTGCTAACGATCCATTAGCTGTGGCGTTTAAAGAACTACTAGACTCTTGTGGTGTAACACAATACATCAATAGACCTACTCATCGCCTTAATCATACCCTAGACTTGATTATATCTCACGGAGCCGATCTAACCAATATCGATATTATACCTCAAAGCGACGATGTTTCCGATCACCATCTTATAATATGTACACTGCGCACTGCAGAAATCAGTTGTATATCTCGTTATCGACAAGGTAGAACAATCACCTCAACTACTAAAGATAGTTTCGTAAAGAACTTGCCAGATCTGACTTCTCTAATTACCTTTCCAACGAATATAAAATTGCTCGATGACATGACCAGCAACATGGGCACTATTTTCTCTAATACATTAGAAGCGGTCGCACCTATGAAGTCAAAAAGGATAAATGAAAAGAACATAGCACCATGGTATGATAACACCACTCGCGCCCTAAAAAGAGAAACGCGTAAACTGGAGCGAAAATGGAAACAAACCCAATTAGAGGTCTTTAAAATTGCATGGAAAGAGAGTGCAAGCTGTTACAAAAAGGCACTAAAAGCAGCAAAAGCCGAGCACTTCCGTAACCTCATAGAAAATAACAAAAACAATCCAAGGTTTTTATTTAGTACAATTGCTAAATTAACAAACAAACAGACTCCACCTGACCTGGGTATTCCGCCGCACCTTGGTAGCAATGAATTCATGAAATTTTTTACAGAGAAAATCGAAATAATACGAGACAACATAGCTAAAACCAAACCTCCAAGTTTGTCGGAAGAATTAGTTTCAACCGTCAGACAAAAAGAAAAGCTAGAGTGTTTTTCTCCTATAAATCAGGAAGATTTAATTAAAATTATTGCAACATCCAAACCGACGACATGCTTATTAGACCCCATTCCGACTACTTTATTAAAAGAGTTACTACCTGCTGTAATTGAGCCCATTTGTAACATAATCAACTCGTCTATTAATCTAGGACATGTCCCAGGACCCTTTAAACTGGCTGTAATTAAGCCTCTTATCAAAAAACCAAATTTAGACCCAAATGAACTTGGAAGCTATAGACCGATTTCAAATCTCCCGTACTTGTCTAAAATACTAGAAAAAGTAGTGTCAACTCAACTGTGTACCTTCCTACAAAATAATGACATGCACGAAAAGTTTCAGTCTGGCTTTAGACCGCATCACAGCACTGAAACTGCGCTCGTTAGAATTACAAATGACCTTCTTATTGCTTCAGATAAAGGAAACATCTCACTCTTAGTCCTGCTTGACCTTAGTGCTGCTTTCGATACTGTAGACCATAAAATACTACTAGATCGTTTACACCATTATATCGGTATTCAGGGACAGGCACTGCAATGGTTCAGATCTTACTTAACAGACCGATATCAATACGTCCATTTAAATGGGAAATCGTCAAATCTTACGCAAGTCAATTATGGATTACCACAGGGATCGGTTTTAGGACCCTTGCTTTTCTCCATATACATGCTGCCCCTCGGCAACATTATTAGAAAACATGGAATTAGCTTCCACTGTTATGCAGATGATACTCAGCTATATATCTCATCAAGACCAGATGATTCCTTTAAGCTATCCAAACTGGCAGAGTGCATCGAGGACATAAAACATTGGATGACTAGTAATTTCCTCCTTTTAAACTCTAGCAAAACAGAAATATTACTTATAGCACCAAAATTAAGTAAACCGAATATCTCCGATTACAGCCTGCAAATTGAAAGCTGCACTGTTACTCCAACAAATACAGTTAAAGACCTAGGCGTTATATTAGACGGCAACCTGTCATTTAAAAATCACATCTCAAATATCACAAAAACAGCCTTCTTCCACCTTAGAAATGTTGCCAAATTACGAAATAGTTTATGTGTTGCAGACGCAGAAAAGCTTATTCATGCATTTGTGACCTCACGGCTTGACTATTGTAATGCTCTACTTAGTGGTTGTCCTGTATCATCGATAAACAAACTACAGTTAGTTCAGAATGCAGCTGCCAGAGTTCTTACTAGGTCAAGAAAATACGATCACATAACCCCAGTTTTATCATCGCTTCACTGGCTACCCATTAAGTATCGCATTGATTTTAAAATTATTTTAATTACTTACAAAGCCCTGAACGGTTTAGCACCTACTTACTTAACCGAGCTTTTATCACGTTACAACCCATCACGCTCGCTGAGATCTCAAAACTTAGGACTTTTGACAATACCTAGAATAACAAAATCCACCAAAGGTGGACGAGCTTTCTCATACGTAGCACCTAAACTCTGGAATAGCCTTCCTGATACTATTCGAGGGTCAGACACACTCTCCCAATTTAAATCTAGATTAAAGACACATCTTTTCAGCCAAGCTTTCACTTAATGCATAGTTAATGAACAGCAGCTACGCTAATTATTCTCTTTATTCTCTTTCCGCCTCTGCCTCGGGATGCCCATCCCGAGGTAGGAAGAAGTTCCACCATGTCCAGACGACCGACAGATGCCCATCCCGAGGTAGGAAGAAGTTCCACCATGTCCAGACGACCGACAGATGCCCATCCCCAATTTGAGATTACACCAGATACAGCTGCAGACTGACTGACCATCCCAGCTCCATCTAAGGCAATTCCACCAGCTGCCAAGAGAAATATGACCATCGGACCATCCCAGCTCAGACCACTACATCCCCAACCAAGAGCAAAGACGGACTATTTGTCTTATTAATGCTGAAGTTACAATATTTGGTATTAAATGCTAAACTAAAATCACATGTCACCAGTCTGAGTGCAGCTATGACACGTCAGAGGGGATCTGGCCCTCCCGGTTGAGCCTGGTTTCTCCCGAGGTTTTTTTCTCCATTAATCAATCATTGGAGTTTGGGTTCCTCGCCACAGCAGGGCAGTGTTGGCCTGCTCACCGGGAGACTGCATTCATTCATTTATTTATTTAGAAATTAGATGTTATTTATTAGAATGAACTTACTCGTTGTATAAATACCATGCACTGTGCTGTGTTTTAACTTTTCTGTTTTTCTTGTTTGCCCCTGTAAAGCTGCTTTGAAACAATACACATTGTGAAAAGCGCTATATAAATAAACTTGAATTGAACTTGAATAATAATAAACACTCAGTTTTGCTCTCATTTAAATACAAAATATTCATAGCTATCCATGCTTTCACTTCATTCAGACATTCTAAAAGGGTTTTTAACTGGCTTAGCGGCACATATATTTGATATATTTGTCATACATTGGCACAACCTCAGCCAAAAATTGAGAAAAGTCAGTGAAAAAATCCTTGTTGTATTTGGGTGGCCTATACACGAGTGCGCACAACACTGGAGATGCACCGCTCAGTTCAAACAAATCCACCTCAAAGGTGGCAAAGGATACAGCGAGTGCGATCTGTTTAGACTTAAAATTTGTTTTATAGACTGAACTGTATCTATAGAGAAAAACAAAGAAAATCTACAGCAAACAAATATTGTTTAAGACTGTAACTGTTTCATCAAACCTGAATGTATCCTTTTTAGATTCACGTTCTTCATCGCTTTCCTTTTTAAAAACCAACGTGTCGTCCTGAGGCAATCGAGCTAAGTGAACACACAAAGAAATACATAAAACACACAAACACATAACATCAATAATAATGCTTTATTAACAACTGGATAATGAACAAAGTGAGTCTGTACATACCACTGCCCTCTCTGATCGCCACTTCCTTCTTTTCTATCCAACGATAACAGGGGAACTTAAAGGACTTTCCAGAGGGAGATTTCACTTCGACAAATTTACAAAACCATTCAGCTTTGTCATTTTTAATTTTCACCTGCACAATGTCTCCAAAGTCCTTCTCTTCGTTGATGTCAAAAGTGATCTTCTGTAAAAAACATATTTTATCAGACCTACACATGCTGCATGGGAAACAAACAAACATCTCTCACACAGGCCTTAATAAAGAGGGATGAATCATTCTTTTGCGCTCATTTGTACTATCATTACGACTAATAAACCCCCTCAACTCTCTTTTGTCCTGGTTTATTGATATCAACATCAAAAGACCTGAATCCAAAGGAGGCCTTTAGGTTGGTGCTCTCACTGAAAGTGTTGATAACCCTTTTGTTTCTACATGGGATTTTTACGACTCCAAAGCTTCAGAACAAGGAAAGGTGAAGTGAAAAGTCTCAAAAGCTATCCAGGGGAACTCTTATGACAAAACTACACTAAACTGTCCTTTTCTATAAATATATGCAAATATCCTTGTTCCCTATCAAAAGCTACACTCGATGCTGCATTTCAAACGCTATGGGAGAACAGTCTTTGTTCGACCGGTTATGAAGCACGTGTGTCCAACACGGCAAAAATTATTTTTTTTTCGGCTGGTGCCGTGGCTAATTACACCCGCACCTGACGGTTATAAATATGCATGAATGCGGACGTGTCTTCATGGTTTTTTTGTCTTCAAGGACCGCTTTGTGTGTGCGTGTGTTGTGAGGGAGAATTCTCCCTCTTTGTTATTGTCACAAACAAATAATGAAAGAACATATTACCTAGATAAGAAAAACTAAAAAAAACCATGACTGACTCAGATCGGAGATGTGTTCCTCCTTGTGAGAGGATCCTCTCCGATTTCGACAAGCATGAGTTCTGCTTTGAATGCTTGGGGGCTGACCATGCCACCCAGGGACTTGAGGGAGAGTGTGAACTCTGTGATGTCTTTGATTTCAGTGTTCTGCGTGCTCGGCTCGCCTTTTTCAAAGGAAACCGAGCGGCCTCTTCCTCATCCTGGGGCTCACGGTTTGAGCTTGCTGAGGCACGGGAGGCGGATCCCGTGCATTCGCCGAACCGCGACGTCCTCGCGTCTGCTTCTGGAGCGTGCCACGGCACTTTTTCTGAGCCGTTCAGAGGATGAGGCTTCTTTTGTTTCTGCGGGGTTAGATAGCACCGCCTCCGAGCGTTCCTCTCGCGATTCTAAGGCGATTGAGGATCTAATCAGGGCGGTAACCAAGGCAGTAGACAGGCTCCACCTCGACTGGCCACAGGAACAAGAGGCCCCCAAGGGCCAAACGAAGCTTGACGATAGATATCTGTCGGGTTGCCGGCGGGATGAGCCCCAGAATCGGGCTCTCCCTTTCTTTGAGGATCTCCACGGCGAGCTATCTCGCTCATGGCAGAAACCTCACTCCTCCCGTGTTTTTGTGCCATCGACGCTGATTTATTCGACCATCGTTGGTGCTAAGACACAGGGATACACTGCGATGCCCAGGGTGGAAGAGATGCTGGATAGCTATCTCTCCCCTGGCACATCGTCATCCCTGAAAAAGCCTTCTCTTCCCACCAAGCCTTGCAGAGTTACATCTGCGCTGGTGGGAAAGGCTTTTCAGGCAGCAGGTCAGGCTGGTGCTGCCCTGCACACCATGGTGGTTCTGCAGGCGTACCAGGCTTACCTACTGGATGATGTCAGCACTGGCGGGGTTATTGACGAAGCAGCGTTTTCTGACCTACGCTTCGCCACAGATTTGTCTCTCCGTGCAACCAACGTGACGGCCCGTGCCATCGGCCGTTCCATGGCAGCTTTGGTTACTGCGGAGAGACACCTGTGGTTCAACCTAACGGGCATCAAGGACAGGGACAGAGCCTTCCTGCTTGATGCCCCGATCTCGCTGTTTGGAGATGCGGTTAATACCGTTGTCACCAGGTTCCGGGAGGCAAGGCGACATGAGGAGGCTTTCGTCAAATATCTACCCTGCCGTGTTCAAGAGTCTGGAGTGTCGGCCACCCACTCTGGATCAGTTCCCCAGTCCTGGCCAGGCACACAGTGTCGGGTGGGTCCTGTCTACCTGAGGCGTGATGTCCTCAGGGAGAGTGTGGCAAGTCGCACCTCCCCTCGCAGAGGCAGGGGAGCGGCCCACCGTGCCCCTCAGGCCACCTGACCTGAGGCGCTTTATCTCTTCTAAAAAGAAGAAATCCTGAGACATGTGTGCCCGGGACTGTGGGGGTGTGCCGCCATGGGAAGGGGTGCCCAAAGTTCCAAGAGAAACTAGAGACTCCTCTTCGATACCCTCCAAGGGCCGCTTTGCAATCCCCGCAGCTACCAGCCTTTCGGGGATTAGCAAAAAAATGCTAAATATTCGGTCGTCTCCTGCCACACTGCAGGGCACCGAATGTCTGGCATCCCCCCAACAGGACAAAGTGTGAACATTGATACCCCTCACAACCTTGATTTTAGGCTCGGTTGTATTCATACAGTATGCACCTATCTGATGAGCTGTTATAACACTAAAGCATCAAACTATGTCCATCACTGAATTTAGTTATTAAGTGCAAAATTAACCTTACTGTCAGAGCTATGCAAATAAGGCACCGTGAGACACAAATGAACTTTCTCTTGCCACTTGTCGCCTTCATGGTGTTTGCCCGCAGGCCACCTGGCGGCAGGGCAGGTATGCACATAAAACACCATCACCGCTACATGTAGAAGAAGATAGCACAGAGGACAATTCAACAGACACCCGGCCTTGCGGCTCCCCTCTAGGGAGGCCGTTTAGGCCCTGAAACCTTAGACACCTAAACTCAGCTTTTGACACTATAACTGTAAATATCCTAAAGTAGAGGAAGATTTTTGAGACAGGGGATGACTGAAAGAGACAATCAACTACCTGAAAAGAAAGAAAAGAGAGTGCACTCAACACAACAGACGGACTGGCAGTGATCTGATGAACTCACCATATGTTGATGAAATGGATGCAGTATTGGGTAAAATTAATTTGTTATCAGTTACTTTTTTGGTAGCCATTAGCTTCAAACAACACGGAGTAAAAGATTCACACCTTTAGGTTGCTGACCAATAACAGACCCGCTATGATCATATGGATAATCCGAGCTCTGGTCACTTTCTCAGTTGGTCGCACAAACATACATATTTGGTCGCACACTTTTTATAGTGATCATAATGACCTTGCATAATAATCTCAGTTGATGAATCGTTCTGGTAATTTGTCACAGTCTTTTGAAATAGTCGGCCATAGACTGCTTTGTATTTTCGCTTTAACTTGCTTTAACTATGCACTGCGCGCTTGTAGGGAGGGTCAAATTAAACCTGATGGGTTAATAGGTAGGGTTTTTCCTAGGTCAAAAATGTTCTAGGGTGCTGGTTGACGGCCATGGTCATCCACAGTAAGGCTAATATATCCAAAATAAATGCAAATAAAACATTAAATTTTTATTTGATGCAGTTTTTTTTTAGAACTTCTTTCATGATACTGTACATATTGGCCATGAAATGATCTGACACAAATATATAATATAACCTTCACTATCCTTCATTTTTTTCCCACTTACAGTTTACAGCAAAAAACTGTAATTTTGCCAATGGCCTTCATTTGCCAGACCTTATTCTTACAACATCAATTATCAAACTAATTAGTCAATTAAATTAGATCGCTCGAAAACTCAAATGCAACTCAAAACTGAATAATTATATATGTACTTTACATTGTCCTAAATAAACTTTATACATGTCATCACAACCCCCACCTGAGGTAACAGGTTGTGTTTTGGTGCAGCTCCACCTAGTGATCCGCAGTTACGAAAAATTGCTATTTTTGCTTATAACTTCCAAACGATTTGTCCAAAAATCTAAAAGTTGGTCTCGTTGCGCGGTGTCATGCCGAGACGAACAATATCCAGTTTATCCATGTCGGCCATATTAAATAATGTAGCAAAATGTTGTACTTAACTTTACGAAATTCGGTATGAGTCATCAGCAACATGCCATGAGAGAGCCCATAAAGTTTCAGACAAGCGCCACCCAGTGGTAATATATTTACAAATAAATAAACATCTTAGAATTAGAGTCTCACATCCAATATTTATTTGAGGATAGTAAGAGTGTACTGTAAGGTCCATCGAAAACATTTGGGATGTGAGCAACGTTAGCGAGCACATCTTGGTCACGGTTGAAGATCCCTGCAGCACACATTTTGAACACACAGAGACAGTCTCAGTTGTCGGCTTTCGAAAAAGTCGGTGACTGATGTAGACCAGAGGTAAATTTGGGTACAATAGTGTAATGGAAACAGGGTAGGTTATGATTAATCTCTTACTCAAAAAGGAGTCACATGACTATTAAAAAAATGAAATGTTTATTTAATTTAAATAAATAATAGGGGACATTGATTTCTAAAAAGGGAAATATTCAATGCATTTTACGTTATTAAAAGGAGATCAATATTTGTGATTTTATTTCATGACAATGATTAAAATTAAAGCTTAATTTAGCTAAATAATATTATCAGAGGTTTCATACAGTAAGCCTTTTATTACTCTATTATTATTATTGTTTTCATGTTACAATTTTTTTGGTCATTTGGTGATTAATTAGTGGTGGGCATAGATTTTTTTTTTATCTAGATTAATCTTGAAATTAAACTAGATTAATCTAGATTAAAATGGCTCATTTGAATTCTGCCGAAGGCATTCAGAATATGTTTGCTACCCAAATAATGACTAAAAGTTAGTCTTTGAGAACGGGTTTCTCAAGCCAGGTGGCGCATTAGACTAGGGGCTCATCTCCTGTTTCCAAAATGCATCACAAACTGCTTGAGAAAGCTGTTCTACTATGATAATTGGTGATGAAAATAAGTTATGTTCAATAAAATGTACTTGTCTTTACTTTCGCATTAGCTAAGGGATGCTTTGCGTTTAGGTGGTACTTGAGACTGGAAGAGCTCCTACAGTACATTTACATTTAGTCATTTAGCAGACGCTTTTATCCAACGCGACTTACAAAGAGTTAGAGAGCAACAAGCGATATGTCATACAGGAGCCATAATACATTAGATCTCAATTCAAAGTGTGAGAATTTGGATATCGTCTGTGTCCCCACTTAGTAACTAATAACCCATATTTACTGTGTGAAATGTATTACAATGATTATTAGTCATGCATTATGTCTAAGGTTACTTAAGGACAACTGCTGACCTTGCTAAGAGGAAATGTAGGCCCATACTGCCTTATAATATATTTAGTTACAGACTATTCAGACTATTGTCTTATATCTATATATAAATAGGCCATAACCTACAAGATGATAACAGGATTTGTGAAGTCGTACAGATAAGCTTTCTCATGCTGAATACATCTCTAGGGACATGTCTGAACAACGGTCAGGATGACATGACATGAATCTGGTCACATGATAACCAGAATGACATAGTGTCCTTGAACGTTCTAGATGATGGAGAATAGGGAAATAAAATATATGCTGTATTACACCAAATAAGGAGATATTGAAGTCTGTTGATTTCCATGATCAATGTGATGTCTTGTTGTTACTTCCAACTTTTATGCATATAAATAGTAGCCCTTAAACACAAATAAATTGGACTCTGATTGAACTGTACCCTGTGTCTGTCTCATTCTTGGTCTCCGGGATCCTGAAACTTTGAAGGTTCAATCGACTAGACTCTTCAACTTAGAATAACTGAATTAGACTTAGGGGACAAGTAAGAAATGAATCCTACACAAAGTTACTGGTTTCAACTAAAGCTAGACCACTACCTGTTGAGAGAAAGTGTTTTTTTTTTAAACCAATTCCGCATTGCACAAGGTGCAAACAACCTTAGTCTTGTCGATGTTTCCATTGGGAAGCTTCTTAAAAATAAATTTTCCCTGAAGCAACCCGGCGGCTTCAAAGCTGCATCAATGTTAGCACGTCACGTTTGATGTGGTAATTTCACAGTAACGTTATGTTGTGTTCACACCAAACGCGTATGGCGCGTCAAGCGCGAGTGATTTACATGTTAAGTCAATGCAAAGACGCGATAGACCTACTTGCGGCGCGAATGAAGACCTGGTCATGAGATGATGAGGCGGCTGATTGACGCGAATTGCGCGAATCACGGTGGGTTAAAAATCGTCGTTCTCGCCCCGTACAGTGCAGTTAAGATGGTATACATCCGCGCTAAAATATCAAGGTGAAATTCATCATAGCTTGCGTAGTATAGACCCAGCTTCCAACCCAACTTTGAGAATAGATTAACGGCGACATTTTTTTTATCGCGCGATAAGAGTCTCACGTTAACGCCGATAACGGCCCGCCACCACTAGTATTAATGCTGTATAGTCAATAGTGTTTGGCTGTCTGTAGGACAACGTATACATGTGACCGGAAGTGAGTGCGGGGAGGGCTTTTATTTTTTTCTTCCCGCGAGACCGGTGTGAAGTACAGGGCGTTTGAGACACATATAATGCTAGAAAGAGTGAGTAAAGCAGATGAAACTGAGCGGGGTGTTCAGATAAGGGGATCGCGGACTTGGGGTGTTATTGAGCGAGCGACTGAGTGAGAAACAAAGCCGGAGGCCCGTCTGACGGAGCGGGAGAAAAGGACCGGACGCGTGATCGGAGGTAGCCGAGATAGCTAGTCGCAGTGAGTTTATGATGGCGGACCTGTCGATGAATCACATTGCCCGTGATCATCCGGATCAAAGTATTTCCACGCTCTCAATGTGTTGCAAGTGTTTGTTCAGTGCACGCAATGTTTTGCTAGACCAACACAGGCCTGCACAGTGGTTTTTCCTCCGTTTAAAGCAGTACTGGATTGAACTAGTGATGGGTCGTTCGTGAACGAACGAATCCTAAATGTGACTCGGGAAAAACGAGTTGTCATGGGAAGTGATTCGTTCAGTCGCGCATGCGCATTGCGCAACACGCTCCGGACGTTTAACAAATGCAGTCAGAGCCGGAAAGAGAATTGATTAGTTCACCTCTCTCGAGTCTTCGGGTTCGAGTCGTTCGTTCATCACGTGACATCCCTGCACGCTAAACAAATGCAGTCAGAGCAGGAAAGAGAATTGATTAGTTCACCTCCCGAGTCTTCGGGTTCGAGTCGTTCGGTCTTTTGTAATTTGACGTAACAGCTTTGGACAGAGAAATTAGCTAATTTACAACCTTCCTAACAAACGGGTGCATATAGCCCTATTGTTTGTCTATTGATAGACAAAGACAGTGAAATGAGAAATTAATCAAGATAGAAGGTAAGGTGAGCTAATCATAGACTAAATACCCATGTAAACAAGTAATTATTATTTTCTGTTTATTATAGCATTATAGTTTTGTATTGGTTTTAATGTGATCAACGTTTGCATAAGTAGTAGATTTGTTAGGAAAGTGACATGTAACATTTTAATTAGACTTTGCTCAAATGAACGAAAGGAACGATATGACTCGAAAAAAGATTCATTCATTTGCTGAACGAGACTCAAAGGTCCGAGTCAATAAAATGATCCGAACTTCCCATCACTAGAGTGAACTGAAACGTGTGTGAATGTGTATGTGTGAGTGGGCCCACCACTGCATTTGCTAGGGATTCTTTCAGTACTGGTGGCGAAGTTTTCTTGTTTATGGTGAAGTTCTCTGTGTATTCTCAATTGTTAGGAAAGAGATGAGGGAGGGGAACTTTTAGATCATTCATTCTGGGGTAAAAAGTGTGATTGAAACTATTGAGGTTTCTAGCTAATTTCAAAGAGACTATCATTGAAGTGTTTGGGGAATTTTTTGGTTATTTATTTAGTATATTGTTTGATATTTTGATTTGGGGGAAAGCTTTTATATTCCTCTTTTTCAAATTCGGTGGTTCAAATAAACCAGGGCATACCCAATTTTTTGCTAAACAAACAAACTATCTCTGGGTCTCATTATTTTTACATATTTTATTGTCCTAAGATTTCACAATTTATTGGAAACTTATTAGGTGCACCTTCCTGGTATCCACCTGAACTACACCGAACCCAAGCACCCAGTATTCTCACTTAAGTAACAATCAAAGTGGCTGTACGGGTGCTACACTAACTAGGAGTATAAGTTGCCTCTTTTTTAGAAACAGGCTTAAGAGAGAAACGCATGTGCGTGCTTTTTCATAAGATTAGTTTATTTGTATATGAGCAGATAAAGACTTGTAAATAATTTCTGTAAACATCTCTCTTGTGCTATGTGCTTATCTTACTACATTAAACTGTATTTTTTTACCTTGTTCATAATTAGTAATCATAATTGTATTTCCTTTCTGTTACTGCCATAATGTTAACCTATTTCAAATGTTGTATTTGCTCTTCTTTTTTTTATGACAACTCTCACTTGTGGTTGACCGGTGTTGTTGTTCAGAATTTTAACAATTTTCAACAATACACCACACATCTCAATATCTATCAGATTAACTGATAGCTTTCATGTGGCTCAGTGGTTAGAGCATGGCACTTGCAATACCAAGGTCATGGGTTTGGTCCAAGGGGATTACACATAATACCATGTAATGAAAGTCGCTTTGGATTAAAGAGTCTGGCATTAAAATCTATTTATTTCTGCTGTACACTGAAACATGATCTGTATGTGGGGAGGTAAACCACTGCTGGTATAGCTCCGTAGTAGGGATGCACCGATACTACTTTTTCCGATCTGATTCCGATACCTGAATTCTGTGTATCAGCCGATACCGATTCTGATCCGATACTAGCACTGTTTTTCATAATCAAAGCTGACTTGCATATTTTATCTTTTATTGCCAGAGGTGGATAGTTAAGCATGTTTACTTTCAAGTACGTTTTAAAATATCTGTACTTTATCAGAGTATTTAGGACAAAAAAATACTTCCCTACAGTATGAAGCACATCATACTTACTCCACTACAGTTCATAAATAAATGTTTTTTTTTTACTTCAAATCCATAAGTACATTAAATCTACCATTTTCCTTTACTTAAGTATTTTTACTTAAAAGTATGATTTTTTTTAATGTAATTAAAGTGCTGTATTAAACTTAAAAATACATACAAAACAAAAATGTGGTCTCATAAAGCACAGATACTTACAAAATGTTTAACAAATAAATCTCTGTTTAATACACAAAACTATCACAATATAAAAGTCTCCAAACTCTCTCATGCACATCCTGGACACAGAATGATGCGCTTAATCAGTGGCGGTTCTACATTGAATCACTCCCCGGGCGAGATCCCTTCTGGGTGCCCCCCCACCTACTCCCACCCATCCGAGAGAGAAAAAAAAGCCATGTTTTACCATAACTATATAAGTGTAAGACAAACCTTATATTTCTCAATTGCACAAATCCTTCAACAGAACATTTTAACACAATTCTGCACAAATCAGTATACGTTTTCAGAACTTAAATATACTCTATGTACATAAAAGTTGCAACATATGTACAATCATGATGTAACACGAGCGGAGAACAACAACAATATAAAATATTAAGAATAATATATAAATAAAATATAGAATAGATATTCTAAATAGCACAAATCCTTCATCACACAAAAGCAGATCTAATTATTACACTATTGCACTAAGAACAGAAAACACAAACTAAAACCTGACCTTTCTGGCCTTCCTTGATGCAAAATCATCATTAATGTCATCATACGAAATCTGCCCCCTATTGAGTGATTGATACTGATGATAGCAAGGCCAGTGAGCCATTCTTGAGACATGGTTGACCTCAGGTACGACTTGATCAACTTTTGAAAAGCTCCTCTCTGCTTGAGCCACAGTGACTGTCAGAGTAAGTGCAATCCTGAGAACAGTCCAAAAGTTGGAGTAGATCTCTGATAGATCCTTATCATGCATAAAAGTGATAAGTTCAAGGAAGATGCCCTTGAATTTGCAATTGAAATTGACATCAAAAGACAGTAGGCTACAGTATAACTCTTATGAATTGCAAATTTAAATAAACATGCCCTTACATGGCAAATGTCTGTCATCACCCATTAGACGCTATATTAATCTAATCTAAGGAAC
Organism: Triplophysa dalaica; assembly: GCF_015846415.1. Taxonomy (NCBI): domain Eukaryota; kingdom Metazoa; phylum Chordata; class Actinopteri; order Cypriniformes; family Nemacheilidae; genus Triplophysa; species Triplophysa dalaica. Next base: position 24,661,642 of record NC_079546.1, on the reverse strand, counting down.
AATTAGCTCCTTGGTTACTGCCTCCAGGGGCGTAGTTTGTGGGGGGGATGGGGGGAAGGTAACCCCCCCAATATTCAAATCCATCAGTTACAACCCCTCCAATATTTCAAAATGAAAATCACAGTAGATCAAATGAAAAATATGTAGAATTACTTTATTTCGTGATGATAAATTTGTTCCTTATCAAATATGAGTTTGTCATAATAAATTAGACAAAAAAAACTCCCCCTCCATTGAACCGATTGGTAACGCCAAACCAATGAGTCGCACTTTCACCAAAACAACGCGAGTGGTGTTTCAATGGGAGAGCACACGGGTAACTTAACGTACGCCAAAAATGAATAGAAGTGCTGCACAGCAGACTATATTAAACTGCTAGTCAGAGAGGGATGCAAAAAAAAATAAAGCATGTACTGAGAATGAGGTATAAGAATATTGTGTAATAATAGATAAGTACACACCATATATGTTAGCAAGCTAATCAATTGCAATGTATTTATATATAACTATCAGTATAAAAAGTTACCAAAGCAGCCATCTGTTTTGCTAGTTCATTTTTCAAAAGTGTCTGTAATTATTAATGACAAAAGTATTCACATTGATGTTTGTTTTCTTCCTAAAATAATCTGATTTTTGAACGAATTGGATGAATGAATAATTTAAGTATACTCATTAAAACAGTGAATCGCTGCCGCCTACTGGCGCTTTCAATACTTAATTTCTTTCTTTTTATAATCTCTTCTATGTTAGAATTTTATGAATGAGAACACGAATTTCATAACGTTATGAGGTGTATAATCTCTTAACAAGTTTTTTTTAACAGATTTGAGGTAAATATAGCAGCACGGTAGAAAAGTCAAATTTTCCAATAACAATACACATTAAAAAATTAAAATAAAATAACAGGCAGCATACAACCCCAGATAGCACACGTACGTCTGCAAGATGTCTGTTAAAGATCACTTCATCTGGAAAGCATCTGCTGTTTACTAACATCTGATAGACATCTATAAGATGTCAGTTTAACATACATTCTAAATCATTACATCTTAAAGACATCTTCTAACAGGAAACGTCTCGGGTTACTTGGCTGTAACCCTGTTCCCTGAAAAAGCGGGAACGAGATGCTGCGTTTCAAACGCTATGGGAGAACAGTCTTTGTTCGACCGGTTGTGAAGCACGTGTGTCAAACACGCCAAAAATTATTTTGGCTTTAAATAACCTCGGCAGGTGACGTGGCTAATTACACCCGCACCTGCCGGTTATAAATACGCGTGAATGCGGACGCGTCATCAGGTTCCAACTTTGTCTGAAAGGACGTCCGGGCACGCCTACAGTGCGGCATTGAGGCGCAGCATCTCGTTCCCGCTTTTTCAGGGAACAGGGTTACAGCCAAGTAACCCGAGACGTTCCCTATCAAAAGCTACACTCGATGCTGCGTTTCAAACGCTATGGGAACGAGAATACCAACGCCGCCGCACTGGAAGTGTCTGGAACCCCCAAGGTTGTGTGACGTGTGTGCACAATCCGAGAAGAGGCCTCAGATACGACTCTGGGATGTGGACTCCAGGACACGTGAGCCTGGAGTGGCATGGACATCCAGACTACAAAATCTAACAAATGTGTGCGGAAAGGACCAGCCCGCCGCATCACACACTTGCTGCAAGGGGATAACTCTTGTTAAGGCCATAGAAGATGAAACCCCCCTTGTGGAATGAGCTCTGACTCCTAGAGGTGAAGCTTGACAGCGCGCCTCATAGGCCAGAGCAATAGCATCCTCACCCAATGTGATATTGTTTGCTTTGTTGCAGCCCCCCCTTTGTTGCGGCCCCCATAGCATATAAAAAGTTGCTCTGATTTACGCCACTGGCTAGTGCGGTGGACGTAAGTCTGAAGAGCACGTACTGGACACAGTCGATGTAATCGTTCCTGCTCTGACGTCGTGAACGGCGGAGGGCAAAAGGCCTCAAGAATAACCGTATGCACAGTGGAGAACGGAACTTTAGGCAAGCACCTGGGGTGAGGATGCAGAATAGCTTTGACCATCCCAGGGGCATAATTTAAACAGGACCGGCGAGGACGAGAGCGCCTGCAAATCTCCAATTCTCTTAAGAGAGGTGATTGCCATTTGAAAAACCATTAAAAAGTCAGAAGCCTGACAGGCGCTGACTCCATAGTCCCATGGAGGGACTGTCCTTCTAGAAGGAGGCATCGGCCGCCTTGCTCCACAATAAATCGGGCGAGTAAAGGGTGTTTCCCACAGAAACCCCATCAATCAGGGCGTGGCAAGCCGAAATGGCGGCTACATAAACCCTGAGAGTACCGCGGCTTGTCACCGAGGACAGTTTCTCTTGCAGAAACTCCAAAACTGAAACGATCTGGCAGTAATTGGGTCTGTGTACCATGCACCATCTGTGAACATCGCTCCATGTTAGGGCGTAGCTCCTTCTAGTGGAGGGAGGCCTAGCACTTAGAATAGTCTCTACTACATTAGGCGGAAGCTCGACATCTCTCAGCTGGTGCCCTTCAGGGGCCAGGCATGGAGGTTCCAGAGCTCAGGATGGGGATGAAACTCTGTCCCCTGCGCCTGAGAAAAGAGATCTCTCCTGACTGGGATTGCCCATGGCTATTCGTCGAGGAGGGATACTAGGTCCGAGAACCAGATACTGGTTGGCCAATGGGGAGCCATCAATAAGAGGCGCGAGCCCTGTTGACGGACCTTCGCCAGGACTCCCGGGAGCAGAGCTGCTGGAGGAAATGCATAAAGACGCAGTTTGGGCCACGTATGGGCCATCGCGTCCAGACCCAGGGGAGCTGGACGAGTCAGAGAGAAGTAGAGGGGACATTATGCTGTCTCCTACGTAGCAAAGAGGTCCACCTCTGTTTCGTAAAATCTTTCCCAGATTTGACTACTTCGGGGTGGAGTTTCCATTCCCCGTTTGTCACAGCTTGTCTGGACAGCAAGTCTGCTCCCACATTCATATGCCCAGGGATGTGAATTGCACTGAGGGACAGAAATGTGCCCTCTACCCAGGGCAGAATCTGCTGGGCCAATGTTTTCAGGTGGCGCGACCGCAGTCCACCCTGGTGATTTATGTACGAGACTACCGAAGTGTTGTCCCCCCAGCACTAGGACGTGGTAGCCTCGTAACTACCGGAGGAGGTATTTCAGGGCCAGAAATACAACCATCATTTCGAGGCAATTGATGTGCCATTCGAGAAGATGACCTCTCCAGATCCCTTGGGCTGGACAGCCATTTAAGACCGCACCCCAACCCATAAGGGATGCGTCTGTCGTTAGCAACTTGCGACGACAACACGGACCGAGAGTGGGACCTAAAGTCAGAAACCGAGGTCTGAACCACATAGTAAGGGTGAGAAGCCCCTGGCGCGTCACCCTTGTCTGCCTTTGGGGGTTGGCCCTTGAATAAAACCCCCGGCTTTGAGCCACAACTGAAACGGTCTCTTGTGCGGGCATCCCAGAGGTATCACCGTGGAAGCCGCCGCCATGAGACCTATAGCTCTTTGAAAGTTTTTGCTTTCTGGCCTAGCCTGATGCTTCTCAGGGTGCTCAGGATGGATTCGACAAGTGCAGGAGACATTTGTGCCTGCATCGTGGTCGAGTCCCATATTTTCCCTAAATACCTTGTATTTTACGAGAGAACGCTCTTTGTGGCGTTGAGTCTTAACCCGAGAGCTTTGAGATGAGATAGGACGACATCCCAATGTCGAAGCGCTAACTCGCAAGACTGAGCTTAAATTCAGTCAGTCGTCTATGTTCAAATGCGGATACCCTGGAGTCGCAGGGTGCATTTTGTGTATGTGCGGGGTGACAAGGCAAGGCCGAATGGAAGAACCCGATACTGGTAAGCTTCGCCCCCGAAAGCGAACCTCAGGAATTTCCTGTGTTGTGGCAGGATCTCTTTATGAAAGTATGCACTTTCAGATCGTTCGTCACGAACCGGTCGTGGGACTGAATGTACGACATAATCATCTTGATTGTCAACATTTTGAACATGTGCGTCTTTGGACGCAATCCCCCAACAGCCAACAGATTTGCTCGCTCCAGTTGCATGGACGTGAAGACCACGCCGTTCGCGGAGGGCGATATGCAAATTTTTATCCTGTAGTCCTGGTCTACGGTTCTTTCAACCCATGGAGAGATACCCGGCAGTAGTTTCCACGCTGCCAGCTTTTCTCCGAAAGGGGTATCAATATTGGCACTTCTCATTGGGGGGATGCCAGATGTATGGCGGCCTGAGATATGGCAGGAGTCAACCGAACATCTAGCATACTTTTTGAGCCCGCTAATCCCCGAAACGCCCAATGGCGGCGGAGATTGCAAAGTGACCTTTTGACGGTGCCGAAGGGGAGCCTCCAATTACTCTTGGAATTTTAAGAACCCCTCCTCGGTGGGGGCACATCCCCACAGTCCCGGGCACACATATCTTAAGATCTCTTCTTAGAAGAGATAAGGCGCCTCAGGTCCGGCCCTCCCGAGGCGGCCTGAGGGGCACGGTGGGCCGCTCCCCTGCCTCTGCGAGGGGGGGCGCGACTCACCACACTCTGCCGGAGGACCTCACGTCTCAGGTAGACTGGACCCATCCGAGACTGTGTGCCTGGATGGGACTGTGGAACTGGTCCGGAGTGGGTGGCAGACACTCCAGACGCTTGGGCACGGCGGGGTAGGTATTTTACGAAAGCCTCCTCATGTCGTCTCGCCTCCCGGAACCTGGTGACAACGGTATTAACCGCATCTCCAAACAGTCCGGAAGGCGAGATCGGGGCATCAAGGAGGAAGGTTCTGTCCCTGTCCTTGATGCCCGTGAGGTTCAACCACAGGTGCCTCTCCGCAGTAACCAAAGCAGCCATGGAACGGCCGATGGCACGGGCCGTCTGCTTGGTTGCACGGAGAGACAAATCTGTGGCGCAGCGTAGGTCCGAAAACGCTGCTTCGTCAATCACCCCGCCAGTGCTGACATCATCTAGTAGGTCAGCCTGGTACGCCTGCAATACCGCCATGGTGTGCAGTGCAGCACCAGCCTGACCCGCTGCCTGAAAAGCCTTTCCCACCAGCGCAGATGTAACTCTGCAAGGCTTGGTGGGAAGAGAAGGCTTCTTCAGGGACGACGATGTCCCAGGGGAGAGATAGCTAGCCAGCGTCTCTTCAACCTTGGGCATCGCCGTGTATCCCCGTGTCCTTGCACCAACGATGGTCGAATAAATCAACGTCGATGGCACGAAAACACGGGAGGAGTGAGGTTTCTGCCATGAGCGAGATAGTTCGCCGTGGAGATCCTCAAAGAAAGGGAGAGCCCGATTTTGAGGCTCATCCCTCCAGCCACCCGACAGATATCTGTCGTTTAGCTTTGAACTCTTGGAAGCCTCTTGTTCCTGCGGCCAGTCGAGTTTGAGTCTGTCGACTGCCTTTGTTACCGCCCCGAGTAGATCCTCAACCGCTTTAATATCGCGAGAGGAACGCCCCGAGGCGGAGCTATCTAACCCCGCACAAACAAGGGAAACCTCGTCCTCCGCCGGCTCAGAAGAAGTGCCGGGGCACGCTTCAAAAGCGGACGCGAGGACGTCGCGGTTCAGCGAATGCACGGGAGAAGCGGGCGGTTCCGTCTCCCGTGCATCAGCAAAAACAACCCGCGAACCACAGGGTGAGGAAGAGGTGGCTCGGTCTCATTTAAAAAAGGCGAGCCGAGCACGCAGAACTCTCAATTCAAATACATCACAGAGTTCACACTCTCCCTCAAGTCCCTGGGCGGCATGGTCAGCCCCCAAGCATTCAAAGCAAAACTCATGCTTATCGAAATCGGAGAGCATCCTCTCACAGGGAGGAACACATCTCCGATCAGAGTCAGTCATGGTTTTGTTTTAATTTTCCTTATTCTTAAACTAGGCTAAGTAACTCAGAGAGTGCTTGGTCACTAGTGTAAGAATGTAGGTAATATCTTTTTCTATTTGTTTCTTCAAGTGAAAACAACAAATAAGGAGACTTCTCCCTCACACACACGCACACACAAAGCGGTCCTTGAAGACAAAAAAACCTGATGACGCGTCCTCATTCACGCGTATTTATAACCGGCAGGTGCGGGTGTAATTAGCCACGTCACCTGCCGAGGTTATTTAAAGCCAAAATAATTTTTGGCGTGTTTGACACACGTGCTTCACAACCGGTCGAACAAAGACTGTTCTCCCATAGCGTTTGAAACGCAGCATCGAGTGTAGCTTTTGATAGGGAACGTCCTTTAGACGTATTGCAGATGAGCAAACACTCTAAAAAATACGTCTGCCAGATGTAAACACACACATCAAATAGATGTCTCCGTGATGTCTGTGTGCTATCTGGGAAGTTCAAATAGCAAATGTTCGTCTTTGAAACGTCCTACACATATGTTAATTTCGTTGGCTAATTACAGGGCCCAACATTAACCCCAATGATGGAAATAAATAATAACTTTACTTGTAACAGTTTTGTTGCAAAGCACAATCTTATGGTGAAATTAGATCTCGTGTTTGTTGAGTTAAGACCGAATTATTGTTGTATAAGCATAGCTAGCATCATAGCAAGAAGGCTAACAAACGTCAGAGTTAACGTTACCACCCATTAACATGAGCCCTTCATTGATGACATGGATAACATTACCGTAATCATACAGAGAGAACGTAGTTGCATACCTTTATCTTTTGCTCTTTTCTCGTCTTCTACTTTTATTTGTTCCTATATTGGGCACCTGACGGTTTAAACCTTTTTCTCTCCATCGCTCTCACTGTGTTTATCTGGCACTTGACAATCAACAGATTTCACAACACTGTCACTCACAACCAGAAGTCAAGACTAAACCACTTCACCTCCACATAATCGTTTTGGATTACCTTTTTTTAATAGCCATTTCACACACACAATTCAGAAAAAAAACATGGAAAATATAGGCTAGTGCTTTAATATTATGAATGAAATGTGCGTTATTTGGAAGAAAGTCAAGGTGTGACTGACTTTAGCCCACTAAATGGCCCCTCCTCCTTGTCCACTCCCTTTGGGAAAGTTGAACTGTGCATCGCGGGCGCGGCCCCTCCCCTTTCCACTTTTCACACAGCTTCAGCGCTTCTCAGCAAGCAGGGGCGGCAATTTGCCAATTCCCCACACAGACAGTTATATTATAGATAATAGAAACCCGTTTAGCGGCGCAGATTATTTTTCTTTTTCAAGTGCTTTTGCCGCCCCCCAAGAGTCGTGAAAATGTGCCGCCCCGGGCGGCTGCCCTGTTCGCCCGTGCCTAAAACCGCCACTGCGCTTAATACATTCGCTTCTACGTTATTTAAAGTCATGCGCATTTGACGCAGAATGATGCGCTTAATGCACCCGCTTCACTCACGAGCATCCCGGATATTGATGATCCTGTTGTCGCGGGGATCTTTGCTTCCCAAGTTCAAAACAGTTATAACACAAAGAGAAGAGATATGTAATGTGTTTAAATCATAGAACAGTGAATCCATCCTAAAGTTAAAAGTGTATGAATGACACATTACATAGACCGCTTCCAGTGCTTGAATCTAATAACGTTACACTCAGCGAGTGCTGTCTCCGGCAAAATGCATTTTAAACAAAACCACAATCTATTATCTAGTGATTATGAAGAATATTGAAAACTTTGGAACGAGTAACGTCCTGAATGCAGTGGTGGACGAAGTACACAAACCATGTACTTGAGTAAAAGTAGAGATACCCAAGGAAAAATATTACTGAAGTAAAAGTAGAAGTGCTGCCTTTAAACTTTTACTTGAGTAAAAGTACAAAAGTATTTGCCTTCAAATGTACTTAAGTATCCAAGTACTATTATTTTGATTAAATAAAATAATAAAATATATTTTATGTGCTTTTCTTTTAACATGTCATAGGTATATACAGAGTATATTATTTTCAGCATTGGCTTAGTTAGATCAGTCTTTGGAGGCTTTTGAAAATAACAACACCTGTTAATAAGGAGAACTCCACTCCACCAGTCATCTGTTTTAGCATCATACATGCACCAATGCAACATTTTCTTATAATATAATCATTGTGTTCCCATCTTGTAATAATTACTTTAATTAGCTCATTGTTTCCTTCTTTAAATTAATACACGATGTAAGCTATAACAGCATGATTTGTATTATCTTAAAGACAGTCACCTCTCATAACAGATCACTCAAAATATTTATGTAGACAAATTCAAGCTGCTTTGAAACTATATGTATTGTGAAAAACGCTAATACAAATAAATGTGAATTGAATCGGTGCAGCCTAGTCAAAATATAACTAATTTAAATTCCAACATAAAATGTTCAATTCGATTGATTCCCATTTCACAATATCAGAGCACTCAGTTTAAAAAGTTTCAAATTTAAATATGAAATAAGCTGAAACAGCTAAGTTTACTTGGCTGACGACGTGTACAATGTTCAGGGTAGCGTAACAGTCTATATTTGTTCTGCAAGCTACTGTTAGATTTATATCTCTTTATTTTAAATGAGGGAAATTAAAATGTCTTACCTCTATGTGTTCCCTTATTGGAAGGAGAATTCTTGTATGAAGAAATTGTACAGGACCGAGGCAGGCAGAGAAGGCACTTATAAATGAAAGACTCGTTCTTCTTTTCAACGATGGGTTTTGAGCAAGGTTAGATTCTTCAGTTTCTTTCATGATTTCACTAAAGATATTAGAAGTCGAAATGTTATGTTGTTGCAGACAGTTGCACTGAATCTGATGTGTTTAATCGTATTTTCGCGCTAAGTAGATGACGTGACCAAGGCGACAACCGGGCAAAACAAAACAAATTCAAAATAAAGCGCGCGATGATCTGTGATTGGTGGCTCGTTTTACCAGTTAAGTTTTTACTGACTTATAAATAAAAAGGAACGACTGATTTTGAAAATGTAGTAGAGTAAAAAGTAAGATATTTGACTTTGAAATGTAGTGGAGTTAAAGTAAAAGTCTCCCAAAATTGAAGTACTTGAGTAAAGTACAGATACACAAAAAAAACTACTTAAGTACAGTAACGAATTACATTTACTTCGTTACTGTCCACCACTGCCTGAATGTTCGCGGACACACGCATGCTGGATAGAGATTGACAGATGACCGCACCAGCGGAGGTCAGAGTTTTTTAATTATGCTATATTTGTTTATTCCTCGCATAAAGCTATCGAAATACATGACATAGAATACAGTGTATGACAACGTTTATGGTAATTTCCTGATAGTTAGTCCATTATGAAGCTTTGATCCATCATTGACTATTTTAATATAATTGTTATGAGAACTATACTACTTGTTGTGATAATTTCCTTTGCAACAAATATTTATTTGAAGGAATTTACATGTTGTGGGATAATTTTCCTACATTTCATCCTGTCTATTCTTTATTTTAAGTGTTTCCATCTTTTCTCTTGGACCTTTTTCACTGGTGTCCCTTCGGTGTGCTCCTTTATATCTTTATCCAGGATCTTTGTTAACAGTTATATTCCCCAACAATAAATCATTCCCACAGAGGCGGACTATTTTGAGTTCAGAGCTACAGAAAAAAACATGGCTTTGAATAGTTGCCTATTATTATTTTCTGCTCTTTTATATACTGTATATAGTATAGGTGCACAAACAAAACAAGATCAAAGAAAACCATATTTATACATTGCATTTTAAACAAATCATATTCTTACCTCTCCTGATCCATAAAACAACTCAGTCCATGATTTCACCCAGGTTGTCTCAATGGTCTTATTGTTTGAGTCCACCAGTGTCAGGGAAAAACGGCTCACGTTCTTACCATTAGTAGACACCGACACCTTGTACAGCTTTTTGGCTGCATGAAAGAAAACATATACATTACATTATAATGTTCGTTTTTATAGCACATTAAAACAACCGCACAAAGTTTATAAGAGAACACAATAATAAAAACACACATCATTTTTTACCCTTTTTTCTGCTTGTGATTATGATATTTTATAAGACTTATCAAAAACATTTCACAGACTGCATGAAGACACACAGGTGAGGATCCAAGTGCAGTTTTATCGAAAGATGTAATCCAAAATCATAATCCAGATAGCAGGCAAATAATCCAAAAACACAAGTCGTCAATGAAAGCAAACAAATCCAGAGCTGAGGCAGAGCAGGGCAAGATATTCAGACAGAGAACACTCGGAATTGAGTGACATAAACAAGCCTTTGCAAATACTGAATGACTGAGCAGGGTTTAAATAGATAGAGAAACAACAGTTAACAAGTCAAAGGTGAATGTATTCATGATAATGAGCTCATGGGTGTATAGGAAATGTCATGAAAACAGATAGTCCAGAGGGCTGTTTCATAAAGTCTCAAAACTGACTTAAATGAACCGAACTTATCAGCCGCGCTTAAATGGGTTTCATAAATCTTAACTTTAGTTCCCTTTCTGTCTTGTGTCGAACCGACAGATGGGGTTTCGTCCTTGAAAACCTTTCATCTCTGACTACTTTAGAAAAGGCAAATGAAATTTTGCTAATGAATTTGCATGCCGGTCTCCCCCCCCGGATATCTGGTATAAAAGGAGGACGGCGTGCAGCATTCATTTATCTTTTGTTTTTCAGAGCCATCGCTCATGAATTACAACTCCTCTTCTAAGACAAAGAAACCTACCGGCTGGATCTATGACGTGTGCAGTGGATCGTCCCTATCCTGCAGCTACCTTCCCCTGGGCGTCTCGGCGGTTTCGGAGGTGTTTGAGAATAATGACCCCGAATAATACAACCAAATAATAATTTATGTAAAAGTTAGAGAAAAACCTTATCGTTATTAAACCAAAAGACAATATATTTAATGAACAAAACCAACGCCTAAAGTTTGGGCTACTTAATATTAGATCACTAAATCCAAAGGCAGTTATTGTAAATGAAATGATCAAAGACAACAGTTTTGATATACTTTGCCTTACTGAAACCTGGCTTAAGCCCAAATGATTACTTCGGTCTAAATGAGTCTACTCCACCAAGATATGGTTATATGCACAAGCCACGTCCGGTTGGTCGAGCTGGTGGTGTCGCATCAATCTTCGGTGAGACTTCCTCACCGTTACTCGGAGAACAATGCATACATTTAAATCATTTGAAGTGCTTGCGTTGAACATAACTGTTCCAAACAAAAGTAAAAAATCATTGCTTTCTCTTACATTGGCTACTGTGTATAGACCCCCTGGGCCTTACACTTATTTTCTGATAGAGTTCGCAGACTTCTTATCGGATCTATTGGTTAACGTCGATAAAGTACTGATTGTTGGAGATTTTAATATCCACGTAGACAGTGCTAACGATCCATTAGCAGTGGCGTTTAAAGAACTACTAGACTCTTGTGGTGTAACACAATACATCAATAGACCTACTCATCGACTTAATCATACTCCAGACTTGATTATATCTCACAGAGCCGATCTAACCAATATCGATATTATACCTCAAAGCGACGACTTTTCCGATCACCATCTTATAACATGTACAGACGGGATCTGGCCCTCCCGGCTGAGCCTGGTTCAATCATGGGTAGTTTGGGTTCCTCGCCACAGCAGGGCAGTGTTTGCCTGCTCACCAGGAGACTGCATTTATTTATTTATTTAGAAATTAGAAATTATTTATTAGAATGATCTTACTCGTTGTATAAACACCATGCACTGTGCTGTGTTTTACCTATTCAGTTTTTCCTGTCTGCTCATGTAAAGCTGCTTTGGAGCAATACACATTGTGAAAAGCGCTATATAAATAAACTTGAATTGAATTAATTTCCATAAGGCCCTTTTCAGGGCGAAGCTATTTTCTCCAGCGTGTCATGACCTGCTTTTCTCTTGGGTGCGGTACCCTCATCGAGGAGGGGGACGGACACAATGCCTGCGTCAAGTGTCTAGGGGTCCAGCATGCTGAGGCGGCATTCGTAGAATTATCTTGCCCGCATTGCGGAAGGAGGGTCATTCAGACATTGCGGTCACGGGTGGCTGTCTTGCAGTGCAGTGCAGTGCAGTAGATGAGTTAATGCAGTTATTAAGGTTACTGCCTTAATAACTGTATTAACTCATATACTACACCGTACCACTAATAACAGCATTAACTCATCTACTGCACTGTAACTTTAATAACTTCATTTACTCATCTACTGCACTGTAACTTCAATAAATACATTAACTCATCTACTGCACTGTAACCTTAATAACTTCATCAACTCATCTACTGCACTGTAACTTTAATAACTGCACTAACTCATCTACTGCACTGTAACATTAATAACTTCATTAACTCATCTACTGCACTGTAACTTCAATAAATACATTAACTCATCTACTGCACTGTAACATTAATAACTTCACTAACTCATCTACTGCACTGTAACTTTAATAACTTCATTAACTCATCTACTGCACTGTAACTTTAATAACTGCACTAACTCATCTACTGAACTGTAACCTTAATAACTTCATTAACTCATCTACTGCACTGTAACTTTAATAACTTCATTAACTCATCTACTGCACTGTAACTTTAATAACTTCACTAACTCATCTACTGCACTGTAACTTTAATAACTTAATTAACTCATCTACTGCACTATAACTTTAATAACTTCACTAACTCATCTACTGCACTGTAACTTTAATAACTGCACTAACTCATCTACTGAACTGTAACCTTAATAACTTCATTAACTCATCTACTGCACTGTAACTTTAATAACTGCATTAACTCATCTACTGCACTGTAACTTTAATAACTGCACTAACTCATCTACTGCACCGTAACATTAATAACTTCATTAACTCATCTACTGCACTGTAACCTTAATAACTTCATTAACTCATCTCCTGCACTGTAACATTAATAACTTCATTAACTCATCTACTGAACTGTAACCTTAATAACTTCATTAACTCATCTACTGCACTGTAACTTTAATAACTGCACTAACTCATCTACTGCACTGTAACCTTAATAACTTCATTAACTCATCTACTGCACTGTAACCTTTATAACTTCATTAACTCATATACTGCACTGTAACTTTAATAACTTCATTAACTCATCTACTGCACTGTAACTTTAATAACTTCACTAACTCATCTACTGCACTGTAACTTTAATAACTTCATTAACTCATCTACTGCACTGTAACTTTAATAACTGTATTAACTCATCTCCTGCACTGTAACATTAATAACTTCATTAACTCATCTACTGCACTGTAACTTTAATAACTGTATTAACTCATCTACTGCACTGTAACATTAATAACTTCATTAACTCATCTACTGCACTGTAACTTTAATAACTTCACTAACTCATCTACTGCACTGTAACTTTAATAACTTCATTAACTCATCTACTGGACTGTAACCTTTATAACTTCATTAACTCATCTACTGCACTGTAACCTTTATAACTTCATTAACTCATCTACTGCACTGTAACTTTAATAACTGTATTAACTCATCTCCTGCACTGTAACATTAATAACTTCATTAACTCATCTACTGCACTGTAACTTTAATAACTGTATTAACTCATCTCCTGCACTGTAACCTTAATAACTTCATTAACTCATCTACTGCACTGTAACTTTAATAACTGCACTAACTCATCTACTGCACCGTAACATTAATAACTTCATTAACTCATCTACTGCACTGTAACTTTAATAACTTCACTAACTCATCTACTGCACTGTAACTTTAATAACTTCATTAACTCATCTACTGCACTATAACTTTAATAACTTCACTAACTCATCTACTGCACTGTAACTTTAATAACTTCACTAACTCATCTACTGAACTGTAACCTTAATAACTTCATTAACTCATCTACTGCACTATAACTTTAATAACTGCATTAACTCATCTACTGCACTGTAACTTAAATAACTGCACTAACTCATCTACTGCACCGTAACATTAATAACTGCATTAACTCATCTACTGCACTGTAACATTAATAACTTCATTAACTCATCTACTGCACTGTAACCTTAATAACTTCATTAACTCATCTCCTGCACTGTAACATTAATAACTTCATTAACTCATCTACTGAACTGTAACCTTAATAACTTCATTAACTCATCTACTGCACTGTAACTTTAATAACTTCACTAACTCATCTACTGCACTGTAACTTTAATAACTTCATTAACTCATCTACTGCACTGTAACTTTAATAACTTCATTAACTCATCTACTGCACTGTAACTTTAATAACTGTATTAACTCATCTCCTGCACTGTAACATTAATAACTTCATTAACTCATCTCCTGCACTGTAACCTTAATAGCTAATGTCTAAATTATTGCACACTTAAGTCACTTGCACTATTGTTTAGTCTAATTTTTATCTGTTCATAACCTCCTGTACATTAATGTTCACAATATATAGCCTTCTGTATATATTGTTCATAGTACCTTCCGACTGTCATATTGTCATAGTACATACCGACTGTCATATTGTCATAGTACATGCCCATTGTATAGTATTTTCCTAATATTGTATTCTGTATTTATTCACACTGTATATCTGCACTTGCTAATTGCACTTCTGGTTAGACCTAAACTACATTTCGTTACACTGTACTTGTATATGTGTAATGACAATAAAGTTGAATCTAATCTAAAAAAAAATATTTTCCCAGCACTCCTCGAAATTTAAGGACCTGAGACCTAGTCTTAACACTTAAGATTCTTTATCAATCACAATTATTCATAAATCTGGAAATAATAATACAATTCTGTGATTCTTACAATTTTAACACACTTAAGACTAGATGAGTTTAAGCCTAGTCTACGACTAAGAGAGCTTTTCCACCATCGCACAGAATCGATCTAAGCACAGTCTGAAACGGTTAAAGTTATGTTTCCACGTGAGCATGCTTCGACTCGACACAACACGATTACAAACTGTTTTCGGCTCGGAATGTTTAGCACGGTTCTATAACCCTGCTGAATCGTGCTAGTGAATGTGCGCAGAGCTATTATAGATCAGTCTCTTGTGTTACTGAGGCAGTGAGTGATGAGTTTGTGTTTACATTGTAAAAATTCCCATTATCAGCCCTGCAGATGCAGATCAGTAATGTTTGTAAAAACTCCCTAAATTTGTTAATTTAACTAAACCACCCCAAAATTTGTAATCGCAACAGTTTTATACATATTACCAAACATATTCATCATATAGGCTGAAAGATTTGTAAATATTTGACACATGTTTGTCTTTAAAAATGGCTAAAATCCGTACTCAAAAACACTTTTAGTATTCAGCTTCTCATTCAGTATCGTTGTACTCTGACATTTAAATGCACTTGTGCACTTTTGATATAAACTGGCAAACAAGGATCTCAAAAGATCTCAAAATTTCATTGGTGCTGATCAGCCGAAAAAGGCAAAACATAGATAATGATGAACTTGCATACCTGAAAAATAAGCTCCATTTTCTGTGCATTTTGAATCCATCATGTAGGTTTGCTGTACAGGTGAGTGAGTGACACCTCTTTTATAGTCGGTGTACAGAGAGCCTAGTCTTTATTGATTGGTTAAACTAGTGTATACAGTAGTTACAGTTATGGATGCCCCGCCTCAAAACCTGAGGACTGTAAAAATGACAATCTTTCTTTGTGTCTTTGTCTTGTTTTGTAATACAAATATCTAAACATTCTTAAATGAAAATACCTCTGTGATTGCCGAGTCTCCCAGGACCTGGTGGAACCTGTGTCTCTGTGCTTCCCTTTTGTGGATCTTCAATAAAATTATTATTGTACACTCCGCTACTGAGTCTGCCGCTTGCTTCCCCATAACAATGTAAAGGGTCATTCTTACGAAACCACTGAAACAACATGGCAGTAATGATTCTAGGTAAAAATATATACAATTTGGTACACACAAATTTACCATATTAAACATAGGAATAAATTATTGATTTGCTTTTTCTGCTGACATTCTCATTACCACGGAGCCGTGGAAGGGATATTGGTGAAAATAAAAAAACAGAAGACTTTCGCATGCTCATGAGAACCTTTTTGCGTGCTCACGATTTACTGTGTGCCTGTTACGCACAAACAGTCCTTTAGATGGAGCCAGTTTAAATGAAATGTAGATGAATTAGAAATTAATAGGCACGTCTATGCAGTTGGGAGGAGATATTTTAAAATGTTTGAAGTAAAACATGCACAACGTGTATTAATGCATGAAAACAGTAACTTTTAAAAGGCTAAATTCATTACACAGCTTAGGTGCCAAATACTATTACTGCATCATAGTCTATTATGTATGGGAAGAATCCCGGTGCTTTGAAGAACGCGCTGCAGGGTCGAACCATTTGCGCTCATAAAATGACAATATTGCATTACGATGTGTTAAATACATGAAGCTTCTTCAATAAGCTTTTTATTAGACAATATAGATTATATGAGATGTTTTATCCATGGCATTTCCCTGTTCTGCGAATTATGTAAAGTTTAAAACAAATTAAACAGTTTTTAATTAAATATTTATTGATAACCCGAAGAACTGTATCGCTGAAATCATATTTTTATCATAAAACAAGTACCCGGCTCTCCGTGTAGTGCGAGGTACAGGCACAAAATACATTGCTCTCTAGGCTATATGTGTTTTAATGAAAGATGACCGAGGTTCCCTCAGTGAAGAATAAATGTACACCCCCGTTTGCCCTCACACATATATAATATAAGCATAACATGATGTGTTTTATGATAAAAATCTGATTACAGTGAAACAGTTCTTCGATATAAAATGTACTTACAGTAGACTATAAATCATTTAAACATGTTTAGGCAATCTGGGTGGGTTTAATCATTCTAATAAAAGAGAAAAGTCACCTTGAATGCTCAGCATTAAACAATAAATATTTACATTAAAAACGATTTAATTTGTTTTGACATTTTATATAATTCGCACTACATGGAAATGGCCTGAATAACATATCATATAATCTATATCGTCACTATCTTATTGAAGAAGCTTTATGTATTTAACACATCGTAATGCAAGTGTAACAAGGTTCAATTAAAAGGAAGGAAGGAGACGGGAACCGGCAAACATTTAAACATTTAATCAAATAACAACAAAGTATAAGACAGCCGGCAGCCCCTCGCGGATGACTGCCAGCGAATAAGACAATACATAAACACAAACCACAACTAAAACCCAGGCCTGGTCCTCTCTCTTCGACGGTCCGGTCGTTTGTTCTATTATGCTCCTGATCTTCTCCGTTATACGATTAACACTCACTCACCGGCCTCGACTCACAGTCTCGCCCCACCTACTCCACTACACACCCCCATCGCCCCTAACAGGGTGAGGGTAGCCCCGAGACTGTGCTTTCTCCCTCCCTGGGGGGTCTCCCAGTCTCAGAATACCTTTCCCCTGGGGGTATGTAGCGACGAGACGAGACAACAGATACGAGAGCCCTCGGAGCGACCGGAAAGAGAGAGGGGAGAGAGGAAAAAAGAAAATTATAGTCCGGTTCCCCTACATGCTGCCTCTTTGTACTCAACTAGCCAAGGTTCTCTCCTTCGCGGTGCCTTGCGGTGGCCCTGGGCACTCGGTGGACGTCTCGACCATCCTCTACCTTCTTTAGCGGGCAGTGGCAAGTTCCCCGTCCCCTGCTGCTCCCCGTTGGGCGGACGGACGCAGGCTCCACCCTCCGGCGGACGGTGGCAACTCCCCTGCTCCCGCTTGGACGATAGCCACCCCACCTTGACCCAAGAGCGCGGCAGCAAAGGTCGTCGTCCCACCGACGCTTGGCGGCCAACAATGGCTCGTCCTCTTCTCCAGAACCACCGCTTGGGGCAGCCACTGGCCAACGCCCTTTGTCCGCCCTTTGTCCCGAACTCTCTGGCACCGTGAGGCCACTGGGTGGCAAGGACTCTCTGACAGCATGTCTCTCCTTCCTCCCGAGTTTCGGCACCAATGTAACAAGGTTTAATTAAAAGGAAGGTCATTTTATGCGCGCAAACAGATCGATCCTGCAGCACGATTCTTCCCATACATAAAAGACTATGCAGTAATAGTATTTGGCACCTAAGCTGTTTAATGAATTTAGCCGTGCCTATTAATTTCTAATTAATCTACATTTCATTTAAACTGGTGCCATCTAAAGGACTTTTTATGCATAAAAGGCACACAGTAAATCATGAGCCACGCAAAACAGATTCTCGTGAGCACGAGAAATTCTTCATTTTTTTTTATTTTCACCAATGTCCCTTCCACGGCTCCGTAAATTACCGCCATGTGTCCTGATTTGACTTAAAAACTATTTGTTGTAATTCAATGTCCAAATAAAATATTCTGAAGAAGTAATAAAGTATAATAACAGTGAAGAATTAGTGACACACACACACACGCACACACATAGAGTGGGCAGTGTTGGCCTGCTCACCGGGAGACAGCATTCATTCATTTATTTATTTATTTAGAAACTAGATATCATTTATTAGAATGATCTTACTCGTTGTATAAATACCATGCACTGTGCTGTGTTTTAACTTTTCTGTTTTTCCTGTTTGCCCCTGTAAAGCAGCTTTGAAACAATACACATAAAATTGAAATGAATTGAATTGAATAGAGCCCCTCAGATTCTCCTTCAACTCTCTCAAAAGCTTCTTTAGCTTCTGACACAAACAGACATTGAGCCCCTCAGGCTCTCCTACAGTTTCTCAACTGCTTCTTCAGCTTCCCACGCACAGAGGGCTTTCACACCAAGCCTCTCCTTCTCACACGCTCATCACCACAAGAACACTGCAACATATACACATGTATCAAAACATGCCATATAACAATTTCTGCTTATCAGATGATACATGATTTGTCATAACATCTTTACTCAGGCACCTGGTTTAGTGTAATAATGAGCAACCCATTGTCCATGACTATGTGCGATAAATTGTCTATAAGATTTTGAAAATAGTATGTGTGGTGGACATGCAGTTCCTGTCTTAGTCTGATCAAATATTTGGTGTGCGTGGAGGTGTTCAAGTGCTCAATCTCATACATGAGGCACATATTACATCAGTAAAATACATGAGACCTATATATAACTGTATGTATCATTCTATATTAGAAAATCCAATATTATATTAGCAAACCACCATAGTGACAACAGTAGGAATAATAACAGGTACCAGCAATAGGAAGAGTAACAGCAACAACGATGCCCACAAGAAGTATATTAAAGGAGGGTTTCCATGTGGGTAACTGAGAATAGACAATGGTAGGTGCGGGCAGAGGGTCACTGGATTATTACCATTATTATTAGCAGTAAGAACAATAACAACAATAATGATGGTAGTAAGAATGATGAGGTCAATAAGGATTGTTCACAAAAATGAGGGCCAATGGTAAAGACAATATTTGGGTACCTTAGTGTGCCACGGTAACGTAAGGGACATTTCAATCAAGAATTGCAAAGTACCATTTGGGGGCACTCCTCTTTTTAACTGATAAAATCCGGTGCCAAGATCAAAGCACTAGAATCCCTTTCGGGACTCGAGTTAAAGTTTCTCTTGAGATAACACATGACTGCGGTCTGTAATTATCAAGTCTTGAGGAGGATAGAACAGCTTCGGATGTTCCCTGGCAATTCAATCAAGACTTAAAGAGCACGTTTCATGAATCTCATAAAGTAGCCGGCATTGCAGTGTTTAATGTAGCTTTCCTTCAATTTTAACAATCTACATTTAGACATTTAGTCATTTGGCAGACACTTTTATCCAAAGCGACTTACAGTGCACTTATTACAGGGACAATCCCCCTGGAGCAACATGGAGTAAAGTGTCTTGCTCAAGGACACACTGGTGGTGGCTGCTGGGTTCAAACTAGCAACCTTTGATTTACCAGTTCAGTGGTTTAACCCACTAGACCACCATCTCACAAAATCTACAAAATTATAATCCAACAAGTCCATGATAGATTAAGATATTGGCTTCCAAAGTAAGGAGTCGACTCTGAACCGCCCAAACAAATCGTTAGGCTTTCGAATCTTTTGAGTGAAACATCGAGACGTCACAGTGTAAAGCGTCAGGACAATCACCGCCTTCCCGCGAAACAGGAACTCTGTAACCTGCCCACTAGCACTTCAGGTAGTATTGTGTATACAACATGTCGAGGAGACGCCGTGTTTTTTGCATTGAACGCAAATGTACTTTGTTTTCGCTGCCAAAGGATGACGATGTGTAAGGATCAGCGGTTAAATTTTTCCACAACACCACTACAATACAATTTCAACCTTTTGTTATGTGCTCGTCATCTTATCCACCATTGCTTCTCAAATTTTGGCGAGTTCAATGCGGAGTCTGCCAGCCGCTTGACCCTGAAAGACAAATAAATACCAACTGTATTTGGACCAACAAGCGTCTCAGAACCACAACCTGTTAGTATTATAAATACGTTATTTGTACATGTTGAATTGAGTGCTTATAATATAAAGTAATTGTGCTAATCTTTGTTATATATTTATATATGGTTTCAGGTTTCCAGGTAAACAACTTATAACAGTGTTACAGTTTTAATAATCCAACTCTTACCTAATAATGTGGCAGTTATTATAGACTGTTGTCGTTCTAGGCGTCGTAGTATTGGACAAAATGTATCCCTTTATCGTTTAGTCACAGTAGCACTTTGGTAACATGTCTCACAATATGGTTTTGTCAAGCGTGCAAAGTTTAGCTGTGGTCACAAAACAACGAAAAGGTTTGCTTGTCATTATTTTAAAAACGGACTGCGGTACTATATAATTTTATCATGTAAAGGTGCGTGCATTATCTTTGGAAGCTCTCGCTCAAATCATTCGTCCACAGACCAAAAAAATCTGTCACAGCAAACAGCGCTTATGTTGTGCGTGAATGCTTGCCTAAAATCCACGGATTGCGCACCTGCCGATCTCAGCGAAAAAACGTATTAACGCACATAAAGTATTAACATTCATACAGTTAAACTCCAAGTGCACTTATATACAGTAAGTTTAACACAGGCTTTGAATGTTCTAATAAGCTTGTGACTGACTTAGCTCCCTTCGCTATCATATGCTAACGTTATCCTCCTATATATATGCTACATTTACGTCAATTCAGACTGTTGATAAATATTTCTCACATCGGTAGTTTTGTCGCGTTCAGTCGGTCTAGATTACTCTTGAGGAACAACTTTGAACCTAATCCTGCTTGTACTGTCCTAGGCAGTGCTCGAATTGAAAGTGGGCTTCAACCTAACCGTAACCCATAAACAGTATTCAATGTGCATAGTAGCAATTAAATAGTGAATAAGCTACTATTTTAGGCTCATATATTTGTAAATCTGACACTGAAGGACTAAGTGCCTCACCAGCCACGAACCCCACCGCACGTCACTGCTGCAACAGGACAAGCAACGACTGCTTTATTTTTTCATTGTATAGTTTTTATGAACTGAGGAACAATATTGCACATTTAGAACATGACATTTTCAGAATAACTAAATATGTTGACACCATTTACGAAAGAACATGACCCACCTGGACACCATTATTATAGATGTAGTATTTCAACATCATTCTTTATCAAACACAGTTTCTATGGTCTGATGTACCATTTTTTACAGACCACATTTTTATACTTGAGATTACTGTATGCGAGATTGCCTTTAGTGATCATTTTAGTGGTTTTAACAAGTGAATGGCATCTCATTACTGGTGATTGTTTTTAAACTGTGGTTTGCATATATAGTGAGCTGAGTGGTGTCCTACTCGACCTAGTGCTAGTAAATGAGCTATACATGCCTTTGTTTTATCTCGCTTGACTACTGCAACTCTTACACTGGAATTTCTCAATCCTCTTTCACAAGGTCACAAATGGTCAAAATGCAGCAGCTAGAATCCTAACTGGCACACGCAAACGTGAACAGGTCTCTCAGATTTTGTGTTTTATCTGGCTTTTACCTGGCTACCGGTGCATTAGAGAGTGGACTTCTGCTCTTTGTCTTTTCCTTCCTATTTTTCCTTCCGGCTTTGCTACTGATCAGACACATTTACTAGCGCTCCCTGCTTTGCGTTTCTGCTTTTCTGCTTTATCTTATTTTAACACCAGCAGTTCAGTACAGTGCTCAGACTTAACAATTAGGCACTAAAACCAAAACTGGGAAATACTTCAAAACTTTCGAATGCCAAGCAACCAGGATTTATTTTAGGAAGGTGGTTTACCAGCTTACTGACGACAATTGAAACTCTTCAGGATAACTCCGCTGCCCACCCTCAAACTGGTGTGAAAATGCCTTCTTTTGGATCAACAAACACCTGCTGCTCACACTGCCACAAACTTCTACAAAAGATTGCAGTTCTCGAAACAAAGCTACTCACAATATTGCCGTCCCTGCAAGAACACACAGCTGATACTCGCCGTGGACCCACTCAGCATACAGCCGTTGAGTTCTGTGAACCCAGCACTTCTCATCATATTATAATTAGCTCAGACAAACCTGTACAGATGCAAACAAAGGTTGCTGAGGACACAAACCGTTGGCAAAAAAAGGGCGCAAGACCTAAAGATGCTCTTAATATCAGACTGTCAAGAGTTTCACAAATTGCTGCATTAGCTTCATCTACCCCAGATATGGCTAAGACTCGACTAGACAATGTTGGTACTCTGCCACCCCCTGTACATCTTGAAAATAGATATGAGGCACTGATGAACATGGGTGAAGAATCCCCAAAAGTGGTCAGGCAAAAATCAAAAGTGGACACTGCAGTTGGCAGCAATCATTGCTTGAGGGAAATAGTATGTACGTATAGCCCTGCTACGAAGGTTTCTGATAATAGAGTTCCCCACTATCAGAGTATTTGTCTCGGCTGCTTTCTGAGCAGAGTGCCGTTGCCTGTTTGACACACAGCGTCTGCCAACTGCAGTGACCACTTTTGATTTTTGCCTGACATCATTTGGGGATGTACATGTGGGGAAAAACGATACTCGAAAAGAGCAGTTAGAGCTCCTAAAAAGGGATTTTAATGAACTCTTTGAAATGCTTGGAAAGCTTAAAGTTCAGTCATTCATCAGTGGACCTCTCCCAGCTCGGGGAACAAATATGCTCTCTTCATTGAAAAATTTAATCTATTCTGGAGTCAAAGACAACTTTTTACAACAGATGGCCAAACAAACTTGGTTCAAGTGTGCTTAAGGACAATATCCTCTTCTCCCTCCTTCACCCATCAGTAGAGTGTACCACTCCACCCATAAATGGCACACATACACCTGGCCATAGTGACCCACCTCAGCAGTTGGATGGACATTTGGATAACACCACTCAGGCTGTACCCTGCCAAGTGACATCACGTCAGTTGGATGATGACGAGGACTCGACACCCAAGGACGTTTCTGTGGATAACAACTGGGAGAGCCAAAACAACATACTTCAGTCTTCAGAAACACCAGACTCACAGCCCCTCTCACTACACACTTTCTCCCTCTCTACCACATCATCTCTTTTGAGATTCTCAGAGAAAATGGAGGAACTAGTATTTGCTGGATAAAAAATCTCCCACTCTATTGTCGCGAGTCCAAAGGTTTCAACTAAAAAGCAACGGGCCCCACAACCACCAAAGCCTCTGGGTCAACCTCAAAAAGCTCTCCAGCCTCTGCCACAACGCCACGGATCACAAAAACCCCCATCTGCTGGAGATGGAGTAAACAAGACTGCAAAGAGCACTGGTGACTGATATGAATTGGGTCCCTGCTATGATAGCAGCAACAATCTCAAATATTTACAGAACAAGTGGGAACCCAGTGTTCCTTTGGTTTTCCCTATATCTGTCCTGATAAGTGAACGCAAAGCTAAAGCCCTTTCCAGTCATATGGCAAAGCTATCTAATCTAATACCTTTAAGACGTCATCCTGAGAATGACAGGGGTAAAAAACCTAAAACAGTTCCTATTCAATTAGCACTTTTAAACATCCGTTCACTAAAAAACAAATCCTTTTTGGTCAATGACCTCATCACCAGTAACAAACTGGACTTAATGTTTCTAAATGAAACTTGGTTAGATGATAGTTGTAGTGCTACAATCCTCAATGAATCAGCCCCCCCAAACTGTACTTTTATAAATGTTTGCAGAGCTGTTAGGAGAGGTGGAGGAATAGCTGCTCTATTTAAAGATCTCTTTGACTGCAAGCAAATTTTACTTGGTGACTACCTGTCCTTTGAATACTTGAGTATTGCTTTAAAAGGTGCACCACGCATTCTGTTTACAATTATTTACAGACCTCCCAAATACTCCCCAGTCTTTGTTGATGATTTTTCAGAACTGCTATCAGCTATTTCCTCAGAATTTGACTGCTTTGTTATTGCTGGAGATTTTAATATTCATGTAGACAAGACAGAAAACAACACTGCAAATGAACTTTTAAATGTTTTAAACACTTTTGATCTGATCCAGCATGTACACGATCCCACACACAATCGTGGACACACTCTGGATCTGCTCATTAGCAAAGGTCTAAACATTTCATCCACTATTATTAGAGATGTGGCACTGTCTGATTATTTCTGTATTTTCTATGATTTATCAATAAGTCCTACCACTGAAGATAGACCCGTCTCTATAAAAAAAGAGATTCATAAATGAGAACACCAGTGAGCTATTTATGAATGCTATGTCTTTGTCACCAAGTATATCTGCAGACTCTATGGATGTTCTCCTCGATAGCTTTAATGCACAAGTCAAAAATGCTATCTATGCCATTGCTCCAGTTAAGGTCAAGGCGATCACTGGCAGGCGTAAAGCACCCTGGAGAAACACACCAGAAGTACAAAGCATGAAAAGAACATGCGGAAAGGCTGAGCGTATGTGCCAGACTTGAAGTTCACTATAACATCTATACAGACAGTCTGCATGCCTTCAATGTTGACTTAGGCAAAGCTAGACAAACTTTTATCTCTAACATTATAAACTCCAAAATTAATAACACTCGCACTATTTTTGCAACTGTAGAGAGACTAACAGATCCCCCTAGTCAAGTTCCAAGGGAAATGCTGTCTGATGACAAATGCAATGAGTTTGATCTTTTAAAGGAAAAAAGTTGCAGTAATATCAGAATGGAAATCAGCAAAGCTCCAAGCGGCACTTCGGTCAGTCTGACTTCAATACATCAGAAATTAGTAACTTTGTCTGAATTTCAGACAATTGATCTCAAAACCCTGGAGGAAACGCTACAGCATCTTAAGGCATCAACTTGCAGCCTTGACACACTTCCCACATCCTTTTTCAAAAGAGTGTTTAACTGTTTGGAAACAGATCTCCTAAAAATAGTTAATACCTCACTGCTCTCAGGAACTCCCAGAGTCCCTAAAAAATGCAGTTGTCAAACCTCTTCTAAAAAAGGGCAATCTAGACAAAACCTTACTGTCTAACCACAGACCAATATCAAACCTTCCTTTTATAGGCAAGATCATTGAAAAGGTTGTCTTCAATCAGCTGACCATATTCTTGAACTTAAATGGCTACCTGGACAATTATCAGTCTGGTTTCCGTCAGCATCATAGCACAGAGACAGTGCTCATAAAGATAATTAATGATATTCCATTGAATTCTGATTCAGGCAAAATATCAGTTCTGGTTTTACAAGATCTCAGTGCTGCTTTTGACACAGTAGATCACACCATACTCCTACATAGACTGAAAGCTGGGTAGGGCTTTCTGGATTGGTACTAAATATGCTCCCACTTGGCCAAATAATCAAAAAGTACCAAATTGCCTACCACAGCTATGCAGACGATACTCAGATCTATCTAGCCCTCTGTTACGTCCGTGAGTTGTGTTGGTTGTGTTTTTGTTGTTCTCTCTGTGTTATTAGTACAGATGTCATATGGGCCGTGAACCCACCTGTTCCCACATTCCTTTGGATGATGTCACCGCCCGATCCTTCAATCAGCGATCGCTACAGTACTTAAAAGGAACCCTTGTGACTACTTGAAGGGGGAAGAGGAGGCTGTCGTGAAGACGCGGTCTTTGTGATTTGTGCTGCTATGTTGTTTGTTTGTCAGATTAAAATCTGATTGGGAGAGAAGTGGACAGAAAGAACGTCACGTGACCTACATTCTGTCAAACACGTAGGATACGAGTCTTATTTCACTAAAAGTATTATTTCACTAGTTTAGGAGCGGGTGCCATCCAATGTTAGTTTTCTTCAGTACTTTTGGTTAGTGAGTATAGTTTAGTTAAGACATCGTTGATGTTGAAGATTTGTTATTTTGTGTTAGTGACTATTTTTGTTTGGGTTTTGGTTAATTAGTTTAGAGGGATTTTTGTAAGAATTAGAATTGTTTTGTTTCTTTCTTTGATTTAGCACCGCTCACGTCCCTTCTTTCCATTTACCTATTTATATGTTAAACAAATATGATTGTCAATAAACCACTTTATTTTTACTAAACATTTTGCCTTATTCCCCCCACTTGATGCACAACAAGGTATTTTTATTGACCAAACTGTTACGGTCCCTATCTCCTAGACATATGGGGGCGTAACACCTTCTCACCCAATGACTACAGACCTATTGACTCTCTTTGCCAATGCATTGATGAATTTAACAGCTGGATGTGTCAAAACTTTCTTCAGTTAAATAAAAACAAAACTGAAGTCATTGTTTTTGGTAACAAGGATGAACCTAACAAGGTAAACACATACCTTGACTTAAGAGGTCTAAAGACACAAAGTAAGGTAAAAAATCTTGGGGTCATTTTGGAGTCTGACCTTAGTTTCAGCAGTCATGTCAAAGCAATAAGCAAATCAGCCTACTACCATCTCAGAAACATAGCCAGAATCAGATGTTATGTCTCAAGCCAAGATTTAGAGAAACTAGTCCATGCTTTCATCACCAGCAGGGTGGATTACTGTAATGGACTCCTTACAGGTCTTCCCAAAAAGACCATCAGACACCTGCAGCTCATACAGAACGCTGCTACCAGGATTCTGACCAGAACCAAAAAATCTGAGCATATCACTCCAATCCTCAGGTCCTTACACTGGTTACCAGTTACTTATAGAATCAACTGCAAAGTATTATTAATTGTCTATAAATCACTCAATGGTCTAGGACCTAAATACATCTCAGATATGCTCATTGAATATAAACCAAACAGACTTCTCAGATCATCAGGATCAACTCAGTTTAGCGAGTCAGCGTTTAGTCATTACGCCACCCGTAGCTGGAATCTGCTTCCAGAAGACATCAGACGTTCACCAACAGAAGCTTCTTTTAAATCCAGATTAAAAACACACTTATTTAGCTGTGCATTCACAACCTGAGCACTGTGCTGCTTTACATCAACGGCACTTCTGTTTCTAATTTATTTTGCTTTTTATATATACTCACATTTTTAATCAATTTTATTGCTGTTTTATTGTTTCCTAAAATCTAAAGTATTTGGGATTTTAAATTATTTGCATTATAAAGATACGTCTTATTTCTTTGTCAATCATATTATGTAAAGCACTTTGAATTGCCCTTGTGTATGAAGTCTGCTATATAAATAAACTTGCCTTGGTGCTCATTACTATTGTCTTGGTGTTAATTAAATGTGTGACGCCTAAAAGCTTCTTTCTAATTTTTCTAGTTTTCTTACCAATGATTGTAAATCTGGGGCCGTATTCACAAAGAATTTTAAGGCTAAACGTAGGTCCTAACTGGTGAATTTAGGAGCAACAGCTAAAAATAATGGACGTGTCACTCCCAACTTTAGGACTTTAGGATTTTTTTCACTAAGAGTAATTAACAAAGCATTTTAGCCCTAAAAGTAGCACCTGAGTCTGGGACAGCTTAAAAGAAGTCGAGAGGACTCCTAACTCACTAAGACCTATTCACAAAGGATCTTAAAATGGCCGTGCGGCGCAGTGTATTGGAGACACTTAATGACACGGAGTTAATACAAAGATACCGCCTTAACCGTGAGGGAATACTGATTGTTGTGGATCTTGTGAGGGATGCAATAACAGCGCCAACTATTCGCAACAACCCAATCAGGGCCGAATTGAAATGTTTGACAACACTTCGCTACCTAGCAACGGGAAAAATGCAATTGTGTAATGCCGACGATCTAGCGATATCCCAGCCATGGGTAAGCAGATCCATCCACCAAACCATCAATGCACTCTGTAGACCCCATATTATTCGACAGTTCATAAGTTTTCCTTTGGACATTCGCCAACTCTAGAGAAACAAAGCCAGCTTTATGGATATTGCCGGTGTGCCCAGAGTGGTCGGTACTATAGACTGAACCCATATTAAACTAATTGCACCACCTCAGGATGAGGACGTGTTTGTGAATAGAAAGAAAACCCACTCTATCAATACCCAGATTGTGTTCGATGCAAACTTCACAATTCCCGGTTTGGTTGCAAAGTGGCCCGGATCCACTCATGACTCGATGGTATTGATGGAAAGTGGTCTGAGGCAACTGTTTGAGAGACATCATTTGTATCCCTGTAAGTCGTGGCTCCTTACACCTTACCTCCGTCCACAAGTGGGACCACAGTTAAATTACAATAGGTAAGTGCACATGTTGGCTATATTATTTAGATGCAATAATTCAATAGCATGACCACAATGTCAAAGCTTTTTAAAAATTATAATGGTGGCTCTTGGTGTTGTTGGTTAAATCAATAATGTTTACTGTTCCTTGGTGTATGTTTCAGAGCACACAAGAAGACACGCAGCGTGGTGGAAAGGGGGATTGGACAGCTAAAGCGACGTTTCCACGTTTTACATAGTGAAATTCGCCTTAGTCCAGAGAAGACGAGAAAAGTGATCACTGTGTATGCGCTTCTTCACAACCTGTGCCGGCAAAGGAACATACCACAGACAGAAGATGGTGATGAGTTTGACGATGATGATGATGATAATGATGATGAACACAGAGAATTTGTTGATGAAGTGGAACAATGTGGACTGGCATTCAGGGATCACTTTGTCTATACACACTTAAGGTAAATAATCACATATGCACAAATGAGTAAAGACACATTTTTGCTAAATTTAAGTGTGTATATTCCCTTTGCATTTTTGCAATCTTTAGAGTGTAATATTCAGACTTTTGCATCAAGAACCCTTTTCTGCCTTTTTAACACACGCATTTCCATTTTCATCTTCTTTTCTTTCAGGGGTGATGGCTTTGCACCAGCAGCAGGACTGAGGGGAGAGGCAGGTGATGGGATTGTGGAAGAGGAAGCTGGAAGAGGTGCAGTAAGAGGAAGAGGTGCAGTAAGAGGAAGAGGTGCAGGAAGAGGTGCTGGAAGAGGAAAATTACTTGCATCTGAAGGACCTGGGTTTCCATTTGGCCTGTAAATTATAGCCTGTTAAACCACTTATAATTTGTGAACAGTTTTTTGTGTGTGTGGGTGGTTTGCACATAATGATATTTTATGTTCTTCATTAAATATCACCAAAAATGTAAGTATTGCAATCATTTCATAAACATAGCCTACCCCTCTATTTCCATTAGCAGCTGCATTGACGGATCAGTTGCACCCTCAAGGCCCATTATGCTGGTGTCTGACCCAATGACACTATACACCACCGATGCAATGTGGCTCAGTGGCTTAGGTGCTGATCCTCCTCCTTAACACATACATGGAAAGTTTCACCAACTCAAAAGCATTGCCTACATAACACTTAAAAGCACACTTTAATGTAAGCATATTGTTTATGACATTTGTTTCATAATTCATTACATTCATGGCAAGCAGGACGTTCTTAAAATTACATGAAACAATAATGATATTATTTATTTAATACTATATGCCTACCTGTTGCCATGTTTGCCCGTTTAAAGGCTGCAATCTCAACCCTCGACTGTGATTGTAGCGCATACCACCGCCTCTCGCAGTCGTCTGTGGTCCGCGCCACAAGCGGGAATGCTGCATTGATCTGCAAACAAATCCTCTCACGCTTAGTTTTGCTTGATATCCCAGTGCCGAATTTCCCTTTTATTATGTTTTTTTTTCCAGCACCAACTGGGCAAGCAGCAGTAACTGATCCTGCGTCCAGTTGGGCTTTCTTTTACGTTTTGGCGAGTTCATAATCCACCGTCATTCAACTTTTACATTACTTCAATAGGAGCAACATTTCATTGCTTTATGTAGTCTATTAAGGCTAATAGGATGTCAATTAACCCAGCAACAGTTAATGCAAGTGTCGTTTTTCATTATTAGGCATGTGGCGGTTTTCATTAAGGTATTAAGCTACCTTGATTTATTTTAATTTAATTCCTGACTTTTCTATCTGTCTCTGCCTTTTTAGAATTACACTTCACTTGGGCCTGCACAAACATGTCATTATACAGTATATGCAATTCGATGAAATTACAATTATTATTATTTTGTGTAATGTAGGACACAGAGATATTTAGATGTCGTGATTCCATGATTTGGTGCGTCTGTGTTATGTTTCCGCATGATGGCCCTGTCATCTAACAACCAATCACCGTGATCATTGCGAGGAAGCTCGTGCCTGAGAATTGACGTCATCCATAGCAACAAAGACTCACTCTTAGTTTAGGAGTTGTCATTTTTCCTTAGTAAAAGTAGGTCTGAAAGGCGTTGTGAATAACTTTTAAGAGAAAACTCCTAGCTAAAATATTTTAGTGCGATTTAGGAGTACTCCTAGTGGTAAGATAAAATGCTTTGTGAATACGGCCCCTGATCAGCTTCCTTTCACTGACAGACCATATATGGGCTACCAAAATAAAATAGAAATTGAATAAGTAGACCATTATACTAATACAGACGTGTAATATAATGTATACAGGTCTGTACTCAAACAACACATTTGTAGACAATGCTCTTTATAAGCAGACTGCTTTACAAAAGTGATTTACAGCTTTACAGTATGCACAAGAGCGGGAACAATTCAATTCAAGTTTATTTGTATAGCGCTTTTCACAATGTGTATTGTTTCAAAGCAGCTTTACAGGGGCAAACAGAAAAAACACAGCACAGTGCATGGTATTTATACAATGAGTAAGATCATTCTAATAATTGATATCTAATTAATAAATGCAGTCTCCCGGTGAGCAGGCCAACACTGCCCTGCTGTGGCAAGGAACCCAAACTCCAATGATTGATTAATGGAGAAAAAAACCTCGTGAGAAACCAGGCTCAACCGGGAGGGCCAGATCCCCTCTGACGTGTCATAGCTGCACTCAAACTGGTGACATGTGATTTTAGTTTAGCATTTAATACCAAATATTGTAGTTTCAGCATTAATAAGACAAATAGTCCGTCTTTGCTCTTGGTTGGGGGTGCATTGGTCTGAGCTGCGATGGTCCGATGGTCATATTTCTCTTGGCTGGTGGTGGAATTGCCTTAGATGGAGCTGGGATGGTCAGTCAGTCTGCAGCTGTATCTGGCGTAATCTCAAATTGGGGATGGGCATCTGTCGGTCGCCTGGACATGGTGGAACTTCTTCCTACCTCGGGATGGGCATCCCCAGGCAGAGGCGGAAAGAGAATAAAGAGAATAATTAGCGTAGCTGCTGTTCATTAACTATGCATTAAGTGAAAGCTTGGCTGAAAAGATGTGTCTCTAATCTAGATTTAAATTGGGAGAGTGTGTCTGACCCTCGAATAGTATCAGGAAGGCTATTCCAGAGTTTAGGTGCTACGTATGAGAAAGCTCGTCCCCCTTTGGTGGATTTTGTTATTCTAGGTGTTGTCAAAAGTCCTAAGTTTTGAGATCTTAGAGAGCGTGATGGGTTGTAACGTGATAAAAGCTCGGTTAAGTAAGTAGGTGCTAAACCGTTCAGGGCTTTGTAAGTAATTAAAATAATTTTAAAATCAATACGATACTTAATGGGTAGCCAGTGGAGCGATGATAAAACTGGGGTTATGTGATCGTATTTTCTTGACTTAGTAAGAACTCTGCCAGCTGCATTCTGAACTAACTGCAGTTTGTTTATTGATGATACAGGACAACCACTAAGTAGAGCATTACAATAGTCAAGTCCTGAGGTCACAAATGCATGAATAAGCTTTTCTGCGTCTGCAACACATAAACTATTTCGTAATTTGGCAACATTTCTAAGGTGGAAGAAGGCTGTTTTTGTGATATTTGAGATGTGATTTTTAAATGACAGGTTGCCGTCTAATATAACGCCTAGGTCTTTAACTGTATTTGTTGGAGTAACAGTGCAGCTTTCAATTTGCAGGATGTAATCGGAGATATTCGGTTTACTTGGTTTTGGTGCTATAAGTAATATTTCTGTTTTGCTAGAGTTTAAAAGTAGGAAATTACTAGTCATCCAATGTTTTATGTCCTCGATGCACTCTCAACTCAACTCAACTCAACTTTATTTATATAGCGCTTTTTACAATTTTCATTGTTACAAAGCAGCTGTACATGAGACATATTGAATACAAGTATGAATTCTAAAGCAGCCCCCCCGGCCAGGCAGATAGTGCAAAATAATATGCAAACGGTGGTGAGGAACCCAAAATGTTGTCGGTTTGGATGTTGCAATAATTTTAATTAAATCTTCCTGATTTATAGGAGAAAAACACTCTAGCTTTTCTTTTTGGGTGACGGTTGAAACTAATTCTTCCGACACACTTGGAGGTTTGGTTTTAGCTATGCTGTCTGGTTTTTTTTCTATTTTCTCAGTAAAAAACTTCATGAATTCATTGCTAACAAGGTTAGGTGGAGTACCCAGGTCAGGTGGAGTCTGTTTGTTTGTTAATTTAGCAATTGTACTAAATAAAAACCTTGGATTGTTTTTGTTATTTTCTATGAGGTTACGGAAGTGTTCGGCTTTTGCTGCTTTTAGTGCCTTTTTGTAAACAGCTTGCACTCTCTTTCCATGCAATTTTAAAGACCTCTAATTGGGTTTGTTTCCATTTTCGCTCAAGTTTACGCGTTTCTCTTTTTAGGGCCAAAAAAATATATGTTCTATGGATAATCAAACCTCTTGACATTTGGAAAAATAAAAATTTAGCACAAAAAAACATTTGCAGCACTGTTGGCCACCCCCACTAGAGATCTGCGCGGGACAGATTTTTTAATCCTGATCCCGCAGGAATCTGTCCCAATCCCCCCGCATTAAATAAACTGTATCATGTCCTGCTCCTGACCGCAATAATCACGATTTGTGTAGTCTATATTATTGTTTTCCACTTGTTTCATTTGAAGAAATAAACATAGAATTACTTTTTTATTATGCTACTAATTTGTCTTTAAAATGTGTTTTGCATGTTTTATAAAATATAAATCCACCAGACCACTATAAAAAGTGAACTTTGTGTCAGTTTTTGAACACATATCTATTGATATGGTGTTTTCCCACGTGTTTCACATTAAGAAATGAAAACAAAAATCAGCAAAATTACTGTTTTCATGCTATTAGTTTGTCGTTACTGAAATATGCATTTTGAACAATCGTTTTACAAAACATAGCCTACATTTAGGTCCTATTACTGACTCAGTTTGGGTGTCGCTGTTTTATAAAGCATGTGAACTCCATTTATTGCTAAACAGTTCGGGGACGTTAGTTCGTCCAAACGTTGTACACAACGTGATGCTATATTAGTGAGAAGGCAGTCGGCCACGTCTGCATTACAGTGAACTCTTAATGTTCCCGACCACGGCAGAACTAGAGACCCACTTTCTACTCGAAGTCATTGGTTGCATCTTTGAACGGCTTCAAAAATGTCACCAGGGTTCTAAGTGTGTTCTTGTTAATGCACACTACTTTGTCATACTGTCTATTTTCCATCAGGATTGTTGCAATGTCATCATACTGTTGAAGCACAGAATCTAGCATTTCAAAATTAGAATTTCATCTCGTCTCCACTGACTGCTTTAAAGACTTACTCAGTTTGGCTTGAAGACCGGAAAGTTTGAAGTAGGTAACTAGTTTTTTAACGTCTTTCAGAAGGCGATCAATTTCGGGTGTTTCATCCTCATACTGGAGAGAATGACTCTGAAACAATGACATTGAGTACATGGGCGCTGCAGTTTAATCTCCTGAAGACACGTAGAGCGGCCACCATGTCAACTCCTCTATCTGTGTAAACACTTTTTTTTGAGACTTTGAAATAAAAACGCACAAATGTTTTCCCCAATCTTTGAAATATCTGCATCGATCGGGGCTGCAAAGAGCACCCTTGACACAAAGTTGTAGTTTGCGTTTATGACGCATGAAGTATGAAGTTTTGCGTTAAAGTTCCCAACTTATACCGCTGTACGGAAGTACTTTGATACATTTGTTGCAACTCACAAATGAAAGGTGCTTGAATCTGTTGACATCTGTAGCATTTATAGATTTATCTGTTGCGTCGTGCTCAGCCATTGTGTAGCCTACCTCCGCATGTACACCTGTTAGAATGATTTCTTCACCGACAAACTCCCATTCACAGTATAATCAAAATGTACAGATAATATAAAAAAATAAGCGTATTGGCTAAGTACTCCAACACATCAAACGATAGGTCCTAGTTTAAAAACAATCCATTAAAACTGCAGCCTCACGTTTCCAAGCAGTATCTCCAAACAGAGGGACTTCTTGATTTACTTGTTGAAGGTCAAAATATTGATGAACATTTGCTTTCTGGAGACATTTGGAAGTTGCAAATTGAGAGTGATGTGGTTGTTGGCATTGGACATGGAAGAGGTGTAGCACCACAGATGTTTGTGTCAGATGAGGAGGAGACTCATGGGTGTGTTAAATGTTTCTGATACCAGATTGTCATGAATAGTAACTGTTCATGATTGTGGTGTTTTAGTAACAAATGTTGGTTTTGAATTTCAAAAGCTGTATTTATTAATGTAGTTAAAAGAATACTTGTGAGTTTTACAATTAGGTTGTGTGTATTGAGTAGCTTTTATTTGTGTTGTATCCTCTTCTGAAAGCACTACAATTATTAAGAAAAGTCATTTTTGTATTCTATGGAAAATGTTATTCTATGCATGTATTCTTTTTTAATGCAGAAGGTTTACTTAACAGGCAGATGATTCTTTTTATAATAGTTTGTGACAGTGTTCAAGAAAACAAAGTCTTATTTTAGTTTGGTAGTAGTGCAAGATTTATTATTATTATTATTAATACATAGCGTCATCTTTGTTCTCTCTCTCTCTCTTATATTTAAAGTGTTCTTAAAATAAAATTTCTTACAATCGGTTGTTTTATTTCATTGTTAAATATATTTTCTTTGACAGAGTTTAGATTGAATACTGTGGTTAGACCTTTAGGCTGTCTGTCCGGTTTCATCTCTAGTCGTCACAGATAGAACTATTATAAATAACTGACATTTGATTACATTACATTGTGTCTTTTGACTGAATTAATAGATAAGAACAAATGAGTGTTTGATTTTTCTGGTTTTAATGATATAATGAGTTTATAATGTTTGTGAACCTTTGTAAACGATTTCATTTTTTATTTTACGAGCCAAGGAGGGTTTTATTCTATTAATAAATGTTATAACAGTTCAATCATTTTATTGTAAAGGTATTAAGAATGCATTTGAACACTTTTAGTCAATATGGTTTAGTGTGTTTATTTAGCTTTAATGGGCCTTGTAATGGTTAAAGCAGCAGATAGACACACTTTTACATTTCTTCATTTGACAGTCACTTTTTCAACAAGCTAAACAATACTGTTAGTCTACAAGGCCATGATTCAACAATTTAAACAATTCTTTGCGGAATCTTCCATGATATTTAACCTTATCTTTCTTTAAATCATTGAACTCTCATATATCGCGCTATATTTGGAATAATAAACACCAGAGGGTTGGACTTTATAAACCTCGAGGGGGTCTTTCATTGCCCATTTTTCAGTTTTATTTCTGGTCAGCTCAATGTATTTCCAAGATTTATGCTTTATTGGAGGAAGACTTTTGTAAAAACAATAGCAACAAATGATTCAAATCATTTTTAGGAACTCGTAGATGACTTCTAGTGTATTTGTCGTGCTTAAAGATACACAGCTTAGAGCTGATGTCTGTAGTCACAGGACATATGTGACCCAGTCTGAGAAACTCATGCAATTGAGAAACAAAGTTTGAAGTTCAAAGTAAATGATTCATTCAATAAACATAAACAATATCAATATTATATAATATATGATTGTATAATGACTGTGATATATAATGATGAGTGTATAATAAAAGAGTTGTGTCAGTGTATTTAAGTGCTGAAGTACAAAATCTTCTGATTGTGTACAGCTGCTGCTCATCATCATCATCAGATCTTCTGTGTTCTCATTGGTGAAGGAAGAACTGATGACGTCACACATTCATTTACTCATTAAACTGGACATTGGAGAGCAGCTGTGTCTCATACAAACACTATTAGATTGAAGCTTTATATGGACACCTCATAGCACATGTCTGGTTCTTCTGAGAGCACATCATTCAACCAGAATATATAAGTTGTTCCTCTGTGTCAGAATACCTCACAAACAGCTTAAGAAAGTAAACTGTGGGAATATGTGATTTCAGTAGTGTCATAAAACACATGAGCAGTGGGGTAGAAATGAGAGTTACAAGGTTTCACCATTATGAACTTTTTCCAAAATCAGTATCTAACATAAGTATATTTTCTTATTTCACTGTATGCCAACACATATAATGAAGTCATTTTGTATTTATTTCTATCAAATGGTCACTCGGTTCACTTCTAATAAAGAAACTCTGAGAATTGAGAAGATATACTTGTAGAGAACTAAAGCAGAAGGTGGGCTGGGTCTGTCTCATCATCCAACATTAAAGGAGGAATATCCATCGTATGTCATAAATGATCACAGATAGAGTTTAAAGTTCTGGGGTTAAAGCAAAAACCAATCCTGAGCCTGAACTTTCTTTATGCAGGGTTATGAGAGTAGACACATACGCAGGATTATTGGTCAATCAAAAAAGAACATTTAAACATTATTTCCCTTGAAACTAACTAGTGACGTGCTGTTTTTGAGCTTCTCAGACAGAGCTTTCATAAACTTTCATGTGTATGGATCACAGAATGACTCTAGAGAAGTGGGGTGAAATTATAACCCACTAAACCATAGTTTTAATGCATTTAGGATGTGTAAAAACATATATCTTAGTATATCAAATTCATCATAATAAAAATCCTTATTTTTAAAAAGAAAACATAAGAGTATCGAGGGTGGGATTTTGAGAGCAAAATAAAGTGAGCAGATCTATGATGATTTTGTACTCCACTAAACTGTTTTGTGCTCTGGTAGTAATTTAATCATTAGTTTCATAGATATTAATGATGATGATTCGGCAGAAGTCAGATCCACACACATAGAAATGAGATCACAGCTGGTCAAAGCAGGTTAACATAAATTAATCCTCAAAAAAGCAAAAGTGATCACCTTTATGAGCTTGTTTTTTATGATGAGTGAAGGCAGATTTATTTTCCATTTTAAACTCCCACTGGCAAATCTTGCACTACAAACTGTGAAACGATATAAATTCTTATTAAATCTACAAAAGTTACGGAGTCCTGAGTGAGTGCTTCTCTTTTCATTTGTTTGAGTCATGTCAACCACACAGAATAGCAGGAGCCTGATGTCACTAATGTATTGACATCTGATTTCTTTCTCAACTTTTTACTCACTTCAGACATAATAGACCATGTTTATGACTTAACTCTGAGTTATGTGAAATAATAGAAATCGATCTTTGATCTCTTTATCGCATTTAGCACGAGCAGAAGTGGAAGAGAAGGTCTAGTTGGATGATTTGAAGAAACATCACAAAGTTATTGTTCTTTGTTACAGTAACCAATCTGTGTATATCATATTTGTAATGGACTTAAAAGCTGCCGCCCGCTTAGACTTTATAAACTTTCTCTCCATCCTGCTGACTGTTCGCTTGCTAACGTACTCTCCAACATGACATCTCCACTCCGGCAATCAAGACCAACCCTATTTAATTCTGATGGACTAGTAATGTTGTTTGGTTGAGAGTGATAGCCGTGTTTCTCCTAAGGACTCGTCCAGTTTGCGCTTGGTCCAGGTAACCTGTTGTTGATATCCCGATGTAACAGAATGTGCTAGAGTTTTTAATTTCAAATTCATTGAAGGACTTGGCCTTTTGCAACGGCACGGATGAAAGCAGTGGGCTGCTGGCTGACGGCTGAACAGGTATGGAAGCAATAGGCCCACGCCTCGTCAAGGTATGAACCTTGGATTGGTATGATGGAAGACTGAGAAGAAGACGGACGTTGGATGTCAACATTGATATCTGCCTCTTGCACCGGCCCGGATGAAACCAGTTAGCTGCTGTCTGATGAGAGGGAAGCCGCACGTCTTGTCAAGTTAAACGTCGCGCCAGGAGACAAAAACATTTTCCAAACGTCAGCTTTAATTGCTGTTAACCTTGAAAGCACGGCCTCTAATTTCCCTTCCCCAGTGACCATTCTGTTGACCACCGATTCCTCCATGGCCTTTACTTGGACCTCAACCTTCTGTAGGGCGGTTTTAGAGTTTTCCTCCAGCATCTGAAGGTCGCACTGGAGCTGTCTGTGTGTCCTCTCTGCATTGCGTTGCAGCTCCTCCATGAAGTTCACCTCAGTAACTTCCGTGAAGGCCTTTAAATCATCTTGTGCCGCCTTCTGAACAGAAGACACAGCTTCTCTTAAGGCTTTCAGCTCCTGGATGAAAAAGTCCCTCATGGTCTCGTGCTTTAAGAAGAGCGCCTCTTCTGTGGTAAGAGTGTCTTCCGCTTCCTGGTCGTCTTTCTGAACTGCCGACATGTTTGTTCTCAACTGTTTTCAGTAAGAGAATAAAATCTATGGTGTAGTCCCAGGTTTATCCACTCTGAAAACTGGAATAAAGAAGCTACACAAATAAAATTCCCAATCAGATTGATTTGACTCTACACTTAATAATTATAAAAGGATTTACACTATTCCTTTATCTACCATCAACAATAACAATATTATACTTAAACTTTTTGAAGTAAAGCAGACTTACCTGTATACATAAATTGAACAAAATGAAGCAAAGCTCTGGAGTGTTCAGTCAGCGGGTCTTCGAGCAAGTGAAGCGTGAAAACAGAACCGCTCCTATTTTATACCAGCTGGTGTAGTCTAGAGACTTAACTGACATCATAACCTGGAAAGTTCATCAGTAGAATAGACTTGAACATCCATTCATGTGATAACCTTCAGAAACCATCAGAACAATAGCCTTGATAATAGATGATATACAGACATCAGCAGACGTACGGTTTTTAAAGTCCACAACACCCAAAAATGATCAGGTAGACCACACAAAACACTCATCCTATTTTTGTATTCTATTGACTTAAGTGAGAGCAAAAAGTCAACGTGTCATCAGCAATTGGACACAATAAACATGTGTGACGTTATATAATGAAATCAACACTGACATGAATCCATTCTCATCACATACAGGACTCTGCACGCCTCTACTAGATGTTTAGACTAATAATATTTAATTGATAAGAAAACAAACCAAATGATAAAATGACAGGGACTTAAATAAAAACCATCCACATGATCTGACAATTTAGCCTTTAGGACTCTAACCATCACATTCGTGTCTCGTCTTTGCCCCCACCACTCTCTTGTGCCAACCTTAAAGGTCTAACGGCCAACAACTCTTACATTTAATCTTTATTTTATTAACATTTGCTCTTAAAGTAATCGTTTTTTTGTTTTTCTGATTATTCTTTTTTATATCGTTTATGCTTGTACAGCACTTTGGGAAACACTTGTTGTTTCTCAAAAGTGCTTTATAAATCAACTTTGACTTCATTTGATATTCCTCTGCTTTCAAAAAAACCGCACGGCTAAAGACTTTTCTGTTTGTGTGAAGTCATCAAATTGTGACAGTTCTGCATTGTCTGCGTTCTGCACAATATCCACCTCCTGAGGCACAGATGACACTGTCTGTGCAACCTTGTCCTCCTCCTCTCTGTCAAATTCACTGACCATCCTATTGGCTGGAGTTTTGTCCATCAACCATTTTAGTTTTTTAATGGTCTCTGACCACTTGAGTTCATGTAAAATGTCCTCTATCTGTGCAGGCACACAGAACAACAGATTCATGGTGAAGATTATTTAACTGCATGTTTTAGTTTAAATAAAGTCCAAGAAGCACTTACTGAACATTGTTTGTGCATCTTTAAATGATGTTTTATGTGTTTGTATCTCCCTTTACAGATTGGGCACTTGGTGTTGGTTAGTTTCACCCTGCCCCATGCCCACTGCAAAAGGATTTTCCTCTCTTCTAGATCTGAGACAGTGTGGGTGATGAAATGTTGCCTCACATTGGAGAGAGATTTTGGGCAGAGAGGGCACTGCACCATTTTCTACAACAGAGAAAAACTCAACAATCTCACATTACTGAAACGCAAAAAAAACATTTAAATGAAGAGAATTTATCACCTAGAGCCTCATTCAGATTCAAAAATGTGAAATGTATTTAAAGTCGCGATGGGCAATTTTCAATGGAATCATATCCGAATGTTCCTTGTTTAAATTGAGAGAATAAAGACGTCAGGAATAAAGAGAACGGGACAAAACGTGCAAAAAATATAAATTTTTGGAAGTCTGTTCTTCAGCCGGTTACAGTAAAGCCGACAGCGGAGAAGACGCGCTGCTCTTCGTTTACCCCGTTAACAATAGCCAAAAAATAATGTCTGTTTTTGACATTGATAAAAGTTGAATTCTGTGCCTCAAGTTTATTTTGATCATTTTGATATGATGATGTGAGCAGAGCATAACGCCATGTAGACGATACATCAACTTGCGATCTGAGTGAACTATGATTTAGAAACATTTATTTGCTTCACCTGTAATGACTTTATAATACAAAAACTAATAATAATTTGTTTTAACTTTAAAACATAACTTTAATAACTTTCTAATACAAAAACTAATAATAATTTGTTTTAACTTTAAAACATAACTTTATATAACTTTAATAACTTTATAATACAAAAACTAATAATAATTTGTTTTAACTTTAAAACATAACTTTATAATACAAAAACTAATAATAATTTGTTACTAAAGTCATTAGAGGTGAAGCAAATAAATAATACATATGAAAGAGTATGCTTCTGTAGCAGTAAATTAACCCCGAGAGGATATGTTCTTATTCTCATGAAAAAACACCCTTATCTTAAAAAAGCGTTCATTTATTAATTCATTTAGAATAATTGGAGATCGAATCTCCGAAAATGGTCACTCACATCCCTCTAATTTAAAATTATGTCTTGGTATTGATAGATCTGGATAGAAACATACACTTGTTTCTTGTTTATTTCATTTTATTATTCCATTTCATTTATCCCATTTATTACAATATTCATCATATGTATTCATTCCTTTATTTTATTATTCACTTCTATTCATATTATTTGCTCCTTAATTTCCTGTTGTTTAACCTCATTGGGAGTTGTATTGTGTCTTATGCTGATATGAGTATCCATTGGTCTCCATCTCAAGGTTCATAATAATGTCATGAGACAATGTTTTGATACTGTAATCTTGAATTGTTAAAAACACATATTGAATCTGTTTCTAGTCAGATGAAGTTTGGCAGAGCTTGACTGAGCATCAACGCACAACTAAGATTATTCAATAAACCATTTGTCTGTCTATTTAACATCACTTCGTCTCCTGCCTGCTGTTCTTCCCTTCAGCTCTATATCTCCCTGTTGTTTGGGTTAAAGGATTGACTCACAACGGAGTTGATATCTCCAGGTGTAATTTGTTCGTGACGGAGAGAGATCTAGTGAAACTGGACTCAAAGTTTAGATCTATAAGATCTACAAGCCATATCTCATAGTTGGATTTATCAGTATATAACTACTGCCTGAATCTGATTCTAGGATTTGTGCAGATAAAAAACTTTTGCTTCTTCCTTGACAAAAGACATTTCTGGGAGGTAAGACATTCACTTTACCATGTTCATTAAAGGAAGTATTAACTTATTGTCCTTTCTGTTTAAAGTTAAAGTAGAAAACAGACACATTTCATGACTTTGAGTCATGGTAAATATGTATAGTAGAGTGAGCATTGAACATTAATGATGAATCATGAATATGAAAGAAGAGTGTTTATTTTGTCATTTTTTCTAAACATTTTGTAATCTGACTATAGGGAAATACAAGTATTATTAAAGAAATAAACAAAGACATGGCCCAGAGTGACTATTTACTAGATAATATTGTGAGTATACTAAGCATAAATGTCATTTATAATTATTTGTCTTTATTGTTTAAAACAATGCTGTATTTCACAAAGCAATAACCCTAATATGTGATAGACCTGGTTTCCTCTTCTGAAGAGGAAGAATATTCGGACATGATTCATGAGAGTACAAGTAATAATGTTTATGAAAAAATTGCTTATTAAAAATGATCACAAATTGTGTCTCTGTATTTGTAAATGTTCTATACAGTATCCAGAAATGACAATATGGTTTGTTTCCTCGTCTGATGATGATACTTTGCCCTTGAAAGTAAATGTGAGGACGCGCAGTGTGAGTACAATGTGATTGTTTTGTTGTGGGCTAAATTGTCACCCTACAAAAAAACACATATCCTCTCTCAATTCTAAGTGTTAATCTTATGAGATATAACCATGATTTTCCTGCTATAAAAACAAAAAAAATCACGGTTCTGCCAACAGTAATTCATGCACCAAAATCACGATTGCTACCCTATTGACAAACTATGGTTAGTTGAGTTTATAGTTTTGAAGTCATCATCACTAAATGTTCAGAATGACTTTTAAGAGTGTTAAGAATGACTGAACATTGCATCATCTAACATGTATCTTTCTCCAGATAACAGAAGACATGTGGAGAACAGATAACTGACTACTTCTATAATTATTGTTTTTATTTGTCCTGAAATAAAGAATATAATTTAACAGTATCCTTCTAGTGAACTCTTTTTTTCACATGTTTCCCTCAACACCTCTCTTCTTATACGCCTCGACACATTTCCACAGTATCCAATACTGCCATCTAGTGGTAACTTCTACAAACTGCAGTATTTCACTGATCATTGAATAAGGGAGCGATACAAGACCTTTCCCCATCCACAGTAAAGAGTTTTGTCTGGTTCACCCCTCGTCACGTTAACTAGTTGTTTACGTTAATGAAAGCACTTTACACCAATGGCGGCGTACTTTTGAAAACTTTACTGTGGATGTGATAGATGATCATCTACACGGTCGTTCACAGGTGTTGTCATGGCTGGCATACCAAGTTTTGAACATTTAAATATGCTGCGAGTGAGTTCTCTTGTTTAGTAGTGTTTTAATGTAGGCTATTGATTTTTTTCACTTACTGGAGATCAAGATCTTGTACAGACTGGGCCAGTTTGAGCTGATGGTTCCAGACGGTTTTGCTTATGCTTATAATAGAAGAACAAGAACATGCATAATAATGTATAAAATGTTTTAAAAATGAAAAATGACACGCACTTAAAACACTACATATGACATGATTGCATGTCACAAGTAAAGGATTGCATATTAAATGAGGTGGACATTACAAGGTTCAGCTTTCTAGGTTATGTTTTTTGAAGCTTATTCTATTGGTGAAAAGTTGCTTAACCAAATTTCTGGGTGGAGCTCTGACCCCTTCACTTGCCCTCAACCTAAAGCAAATGCAACATCAAACTCATAAGTTTGACTACAATGGTACCTATAGAGAGAAAAAGATAGGTGTTTGGAGTTTGTGACTGAATTCCTATGGAGAAAATCACTTGCAGCCCTCCATCAATCAATGCATGGCTATATCTGCGGTCTTTAAAACATAGGTTAAAATATACAAAATCATCCATTTGAGAAAAGTGTGCATTTGTGCCTCAACAACGTTAGGCTTGATATTTGGATAATAATCCACATGTGAAATTCCAGAACCTTCAGGACCAGTTATTTCGCTAAATGCATGTTTAATGAAGCCAGAATGTTAAACAATTGAACAGAATCTGTCTCATATCTGTGATTTTGAGGTTTGCTAAGAAGTAAAAAAGCTCGATGAACATCATCTAAGTGTGCTGACACACTTCCCACATCCTTTTTCAAAAGAGTGTTTAACTGTTTGGAAGCAGATCTCCTAAAAATAGTTAATACCTCACTGCTCTCAGGAACTTTCCCAGAGTCCCTAAAAAATGCAGTTGTCAAACCTCTACTAAAAAAGGGCAATCTAGACAAAACCTTACTGTCTAACTACAGACTAATATCAAATCTTCTTTTTATAGGCAACATCATTGAAAAGATTGTCTTCAATCAGCTGACCAAATTCTTGAACTTAAATGGATACCTGGACAATTATCAGTCTGGCTTCTGTCAGCATCATAGCACAGAGACAGTGCTCATAAAGATAATTAATGATATTCCATTGAATTCTGATTCAGGCAAAATATCAGTTCTGGTTTTACTAGATCTCAGTGCTGCTTTTGACACGGTAGATCACACCATACTCCTACATAGACTGAAAACTGGGTAGGGCTTTCT
Source organism: Triplophysa dalaica (assembly GCF_015846415.1). Classification (NCBI taxonomy): domain Eukaryota; kingdom Metazoa; phylum Chordata; class Actinopteri; order Cypriniformes; family Nemacheilidae; genus Triplophysa; species Triplophysa dalaica. The sequence goes on along the minus strand of NC_079546.1, from coordinate 24,617,116 downwards.
GGATTGGTACTTAAATGGTTTGGGTCACACCATAAAGGGAGAGGTTACTATGTGAACATAGGCAACCACAAATCTGACTGGACACCCATGACTTGTGGTGTTCCACAGGGCTCAATTCTTGCTCCGCTCCCTTTCAGTTTGTATATGCTCCCACTTGGCCAAATAATGAAAAAGTACCAAATTGCCTACCACAGCTATGCAGATGACACTCAGTTCTATCTAGCCCTCTCACCCATTGACTACAGCCCTATTGACTCTCTTTGCCAATGAATTGATGAAATTAACAGCTGGATGTGTCAAAACTTCCTTCAGTTAAATAAAAACAAAACTGAAGTCATTGTTTTTGGTAACAAGGATGAAACTAACAAGTTATACACATACCTTGACTTAAGAGGTCTAAAGACACAAAGTAAGGTAAAAAATCTTGGTGTCATTTTAGAGTCTGACCTTAGTTTCATCAGTCATGTCAAAGCAATAAGCAGATCAGCCTAATACCATCTCAGAAAGATAGCCAGAATCAGATGTTTTGTCTCAAGCCAAGATTTAGAGAAACTAGTCCATGCCTTCATCACCAGCAGGGTGGATTACTGTAATGGACTCCTTACAGGTCTTCCCAAAAAGACCATCAGACACCTGCAGCTCATACAGAACGCTGCTGCCAGGATTCTGACCAGAACCAAAAAATCTGAGCATATCACTCCAATCCTCAGGTCCTTACACTGGTTACCAGTTACTTTTAGAATCAACTGCAAAGTATTATTAATTGTCTATAAATCACTCAATGGTCTAGGACCTAAATACATCTCAGATATGTTCAATTGAATATAAACCAAACAGACTTCTCAGATCATCAGGATCAAGTCAGTTTAGCGAGTCAGCGTTTAGTCATTACTCCACCCGTAGCTGGAATCTGCTTCCAGAAGACATCAGACGTTCAACAACAGTAGCTACTTTTAAATTCAGATTAAAAAAACTTGTTTAGCTTTGCATTCACAACCTGGTTTACATCAACTGCAGTTATATTTCAAATTTATTTTTATTTTGCTCTTATTCTTTTCATATACACACTAGATTTTTAAGAAGCAATAAAATTGATTTAAAAATGTTTAAGTTTTTGTGATCTTAAATCATTGACAGAAAAAATAAAATGTATCTTTAAAATGCAAATCAATTTATGTAAAGCACTTTGAATTGCACTTGTGTATGAAATGTGATTTATAATGAACTTGCCTTGCCTGCCTATAACCAAGGTAACCCACAGGAGGAGAAGAGGGTCTTACCACTGGTACTGGAATATTCAAGATTTAATATGAGAGTGGCAAGGGAGATCAGAGGAAATTTCACCTTAATCTCAAAAAACACGAGGTTTGGAGAAGACTTCAGGATGTTAACCACATACAAATGGGACGAAACCTTAGGGATTGGTAAGTGAGTGGCAGAATGGAAAGTGGGGTTAAAAGATCGAGGGAATACCGTAAAAGATATACAAGAACGGGAGAGCAAGCGGTCTGCAAAGAGATAGGGAAACCGGTACCCTTGAATATTACCCAGCAAACATGTGACATCAAGCAGACGTTCAGATCATCTCTATATAAGGTCTGTCAGTTCAGACCCCCTTTTGTACGTCTGCTGGACGTACAAAACTGGTTCAAGATATAAACGTCTGACTAGGACTCCATATGTACGTCTGCGGACGTGCAAAACCGGTTCAAGATATAAACGTCTGACTAGGACTCCATATGTACGTCTGCGGACCTGCAAAACCGGTTCAAGATATATACGTCTGACTAGGACTCCATATGGACGTTTGTGGACGTGCAAAACTGGATAACCATCTGAACGTCCGATAAGAATCCTTTTTGGATGTCTGTGGACGTGCCAAACTGGTTCACCATCTGAACGTCCGATTAGGACACTATATAGACGTCTGTCAACAGAGGACGTAATATTTCATGGGTATCACAAAGTATTCAAAAAGCAGTAGATTAAGTTGAGGTGTTGGCAAAAAATTGGAGTTTTAGATTATCTGTGGCTAAAACTCAGGTTATACTAAAAGGAAAAAAGTTCCAGAGGTAGTAAGCAGGAACTGGAGCAAGTTTCAGCATATCTCGGTGTATGGATGGAATCTAGGCTGACATTTGCTATACATGCTAAAAAACTGATCAAGAAATGTAAAATAGGAGTAAATATTTTAAGATGTTTATCTAGGGTTGAATGGGGAGCTTGTAGATTATCGCTGAATAGAATATAAAACACATTAATCAGATCAAGTTTGGATTATGGAAGTGTAATTTACAGATTTGCAGCCGAGACCATACTCAAAAAGATTGAAGCAATATAAAACCATGCTCTGAGAATATTCTGTGGTGCGTTCAGAACATCTCCCATAGCAGCTCTTCAGGTAGAAATTGGTGAAACACCTTTAAAACTTCGTAGGAAAAAAATCAGATTGAATTATTGGGTTAATATTTTAAGGGTCATAAAGAGAGTCATCCAGTGAAGGGAGTAATAGAAGACTGCTGGGAACATGGGAACAATAACATTAAAAGTTTGGGATGGATTATTAACAGAGAAGCACAAGAAGCTGGTATTGCAGACTGGGACGTGAGTCCAAATGTGATATTACCAAGGATACCACCATGGATATATCCAATGGCAAAAATTGACTTACAAATTCAGATGAAAATTAAGAATGAGAGAGATACCCCAAAGAATATTATCGCACAGCGATAGATCAGACTTATTCATCATGGTTACATATATATACTGATGGTTCTAAGGATCCTATCTCTGGGAGAACGGCAGCTGCTGTATATATTCCCAAGTTTCAAACAAGTATTAAATATCTGTGTGTTCAGCAGAATTAGTTGGCATGATGGTAGCACTACAGTGGGTTGAAGATGTAAAAGCAATTGTTCAGATTCTTATGCAGCAATTACAAGCCTAGTAAGTGGAAATAAAGCATCAAGGCAAGACATTATATGTGAGATTCTTGCAAGCTTATTAAGAATAAGTAGTGTTAGCTTAATAGTGTTCGTGTGGGTTCCTGGGCATGTGGGATTGGAGGCTAATGAAGTGGTTGATAAACTAGCGAAGCAAGCTGTAAAACACATAGAGATAAATATTCAAGTGACTCTGAGCAAAAAAGAGGTTAAAAGTAAAATAAAAGAATTCATAAACAACAAATGGCAAGAAGTATGGAACAATGATAGCAAGGGTAGACATATGTATAGTATACAGAAACCAGTAGGAAATGGAAGAAGTGTTTTTTTTTAGGAATAGAAAAGAAGACACAATCATATCTCGCATTCGAATAGGGCACACTAGATTAAATCATTCATTGATCAAAATAGGAAAACATAAAACGGGTAAATGTGATTATTGTGATCAGGCAGAAACAATAGAACATGTGTTAATAAAATGGATAAAATATTTAAAAGAAAGAATAGAACTTATGAAGAAGTAAATTTGGTGTTGTATCATTTAATATGGAAAGTCTATTGAAAATACATGCAGCACAAGGAAAAATATATAGTGTTATTATGAAATATTTTAAAGCTATTGGAGTAGACAGAAGAATTTAAAGTAATAGGTGATTTTTTTGTTAAGTTGTTAATTTCAAGACGCTTATTAGTGCTTCACACTCCAGTCCAGTCGGTGGCGGTAATGCACCGAAAGTTGGTTTGCCAACTGCCATTAAACACCACTAGAAGAAGAAGTAATTGCCACGTCACTGCTACGTTATCAGAAGTCTGCCTATGGATAACGCTTCGATCTGCTGACACGTGGAGAGACTTAAATTTGATTAAAACTCGAAAACAGGTAAGAAAACATGAATTTAATGTATTTTTTCTGAAGTTTATATGACACCAGAATAGTCACATGCCCTCAATACTTTGAAAAACTTTTGAAAAACATTTGAAAACGGAAACATTTCTCGCGGCCAGGCCCATCACATTAATACATTCATTTGAAACTGTATTTTTATCTTAAATATGATCACATTAAAAATGGTATTCATTATTTAACAAATTTATATTGTGCAGACAACGTATCAGTTTTTACGGCCGTGTTTTGCACGTTAACATGTCGATTGCAATCAAATGAGCAACAATTCGACTTGTTTAGCACGTAAACGCGTGCGATGAGCCGATTCGTCCAGAACTGTTATACAATAAAGATGATAAATGGTAAGAGTGCAAACTATTTCACTTTTGTAAATTCCGGTGTTGTGAATGACAACAAATGGTGGTTTGTCAAATAATTTAAGATTTGTAATGTGCATTCAACGTAACATGCCTAAAAACATGACCGATAGCATTTAGCATTCAATGCATAAAATAAGACTGTGCGTATGTGTTGGATTTAATTTACAAATAAATAGATTGCACATACATATTATCACAGGTAATGAAATTACTATTTTTATTGAACATACAGTTTAATAAAGGTTATAAAGCCCAAAGAGTGAATGTTTTCGCTCTAGAGTTAGAGCTTTGAGAACTGTTGGCAAACCAAAACTTGGCAAGCAAGCAAATTTCAGAAGATCACACTATGTATTACAGATGGCTTATTTAAAAGCATGGCGTAAAAGGAAGGCAGAAATGGATCAGTTGCTGCATTCTGACAGTGATGATGACCATGAAAGTCAGCGATCAGTGACCGATACGTGTGGATTAGGATTACATAACCAGGCTGACAGTGGGAGCAGTTTTGAAAGTATTAATTCTGCAATTGACAGTTTGGCAACAGATGATTCAGACTTTGACACTGATGTGGAGTATGTGTCTTCTGACTCAGAAAAAGAAGTTCTAAATGATGACGCTGAATTGGATTTTCCTGATTTAGAAGAAAATTTAAGACAATGGTCTACAAAGAACAAAATCACACAAATATCCTTAAATGAATTATTGACAATATTAAGAAAGCAAGGACACCTGCTACCGAAGGATGCAAGGACACTCCTTGCTACACCACGAGCCATAGAATCTGAGACAAAATGTAGTGGGCAATACATCTATTATGGGTTAGAAAAGGGGATTTGCCATTTACTAAGTCAGACATCGTCTTTCAAACATGATCATGACTCAATAAACCTCAGCATAAATATTGATGGTGTCCCTCTCTTTAAAAGCAGCAAAGTCCAGTTCTGGCCAATACTGGCGAAGTTTCACAACTTTGAGCCATTTGTTGTGGCTCTCTTTTGTGGGGACAAGAAACCATATCCTCTTGAGGAATATCTAGATGACTTTTTGATGGAGTGTAAACATCTCGCAGACAATAGAATGATGCATGAAGAGAAGACCTACAATGATCATATTGCAGCATTGATCTGTGATGCACCAGCAAGAGCTTATCTGAAGCGCATTAAGAACCACAATGCCTATCACAGTTGTGAGAGGTGCATCACCAAAGGTTCTTACGTCACAAGAAGAGTGATATTTAATGAACAGGGATGCCCCATGCGAACAGATGAAGCTTTCAATGCAGTAGAGTACAAGAACCATCAAACTGGTGCCAGCCCCTTCATTGATGCAGGAATTTCATGTATTAGCTCATTTGTTTTAGACTATATGCATATGGTCAACTTGGGAGTAGTTCGACGGATGCTGATATTCTTGACTCGGGGCCCAACAATTTGCCGCTTATCTGTAAGGCAAAAGGAAAAAATATCACAAAAGCTAAACGGACTTAGAGGACGGATGCCCAGTGAATTTGCACGTCAGCCCCGGGGTCTAGAAGAGCTGGATAGGTGGAAGGCCACAGAATATCGGCAGTTTTTGTTGTACACAGGACCAGTTGTACTGAAGAATGTGTTATCTCCTGAACGATACTACTATTTCCTGTCCTTGACAGTAGGCATGTCAATCATGTTGGAGTCAGATGAGAGTCCTCGAAATGCATACCTTCAATATGCCCTTGAACTCATCTCACACTTTGTCATCCACTGTGCTGACCTTTACGGAAAGTATTTTTCCGTGTACAATGTACATGGGCTGATTCACCTTCATGAGGATGTCCGTCACTTCAATTGCTCACTGAATGATATTTCCGCTTTTCCTTTTGAAAACCATCTCCAACAAATCAAGAAACATGTACGGAGTGGAAAAAATCCCCTAGCACAGGTGACCAGGCGATTATCAGAGATTGAATATGCAAACGCCAACAAGAGCAAAGCACAGCCTGAAGCACAACCTCGAATGTTTGTATCTACAAAGGTAAAGGACTGTTGTTTTCTCTTGCGAGATGACAGATTTGCTTTCATCAGAGAAAGAAAACATGGAATTGTGGTATGCGATGTCCTGCACCAGCGTTACACATCAGTGTTGTTTGAAAAGCCATGCAGCTCCAAACTGCTAAATATTGTCTACACAAGAAATGAGCGAGGCAGGATGAAAAGACAACAACTGCTTGAAACCGATCTGTTCCGCAAGGTGGCCTGCCTCCCTCATGAAAATGGTGGTTCTGTCCTCATTCCTCTTCTCCATGGTATAGAACACAGAATTTAAAGGTTGGTTTGTTCTATCTTTATTAACGTCTATGTAGATGTGCCATACACAATTTTTTTCAGAACTAATGATTTCAAGAGTACGTAAAGGGATAGTTCACCCAAAAATGAAAATTCTATCAGTTTCTCTGGTTTTACTATTTATAGGCATGTGTTTGGGTAAAATTAGCTTTTGTTTTCTATTCTATAAACTACTGACAATATTTCTCCCAAATTCCAAATAAAAACACTGTCATTTAGAGCATTTATTTGCAGAAAACGACAACTGGTCAAAACACGCAGTTTTTTCAGACCTCGAATAATGAAAGAAAAATAAGTTCATATTCATTTTTAAACAACACAATACTAATGTTTTAACTTGGGAAGAGTTAAGAAATCCATATTTGGAAGAATAACCCTATGAATGTGCATAATGAATGTGCTTTTACTTTCCAGATCATGGTGTATGCGAGGGCTGTGTGGGTGGAGCATGGCAAGGAAGTGGAAGGAACTGCCCCAGACAACTGGATTGATGTTGACAACAAAATTATTAGATGGCCAAAAAATGGAGAAAAGGCAGCTTTCCTCAATCAACACACACCACAGGATGACTGGATGACATTCACTTTGGTGAAGCGTAAAATGACCTCCAGTAAGTTTTTGTTAATGTCATTACTCTTTGTCAAAATAATTGTAATATAGTCTTTTTTTATTTGAATTGTATTGTCTGTGACTTTAACCCTACAGTTAGCATTCGTGAATGCGATGATTATGACCTGACAAGCCATGTCGAAGAGGAAGAGGACGAAAATGAGAAATTAGATGGGAGGAAAAAGACCAAACGCAAGTTTGAGGACTATGTTCTTGGTATGCTTCTATAATTTTTGAATCTGTCTTGATGAGAATCATTGTCTGTACACTGAATTCATATGGTTCACTTAAGGTCATGTTTTTAAATAAGTAATCAATATATGTTATTTTGTACAATTACAGAATCTGACGATTTGGAGGAAGAAGAGAGCATGACAGGTAAAGGTTTTCCAAGCTATTGACATCGCACATCTACTATTATAGAATTGTTTTAAAGTTATAAGATTGCAAAGTAAATGCTCATTATTTTTTTGACTGATGCTTCCATTTATTCTATATACTCCATCTGTCTAGGTGCCATTATCACGGCGCCCTCCTTTCCCATTCCACCAACAAAGGTGACAAAGTAATTTCAGATGGAGTCTACTGGATCTAGGAAAAAGCTCCCTGGTAGTAACATCATTTGAGTCAGCTAATTTCTCAAATATGTTTTTCTTGCATAATTATAACATGAAGGCCTGTTACAAAATCATTGTTAATTTACATTGCAAATTTTATTCTCTGGACATTCAAATTTAGTCAGCTCTCAGCAGGTGCAGGGTGCTGGGTCCAGGGACATGTCCACAGGCAGTGAGTAATCATGACATTACATCACATCATTTTATCAACCACAAACCATGTAATCAACTACGTTGTGTGTTAACCCAGTTGAATCTCAGAGCATATTTCTTCTTTATTCAGTAGTTCCATGAACCTGCATTAAACTGTAAATTTACTTAATATTTTGTTTTTCAGACCCTGCCAATTCAAATGTTAACCGAGCCAGCCAGTCGAAGGGTGCTGGGTCAAGTCATCAGTCCAGGCACAGCGACCAGTCTGTGCACAGCAAACGTTACCAACACAGAAAGCAGTCCAGGCATAGCGACCGGTATGGGGACAGTGACGGGTCCAGGCACACTGATCGGTCTGTGCACAGCAAACCTTACCGACATAGGAAGCAGTCCAGGGATAGCGACCAGTCCAGGGACAGCGATGGATTCCGGAACAGCAAACGCTACCAACACAGAAAGCAGTCCAGGCATAGTGACCGGTCCAGGGACAGCGACGGGTCCCGGCACAGGAAACATCCCAGGGACAGTGATGGGTCCAGGCACACCGACCGGTCAGAGGACAGCAACCAGATGGGACACAACAAGCAGTCCAGGGACGGTATTTATCCAAACCTTTATGCAATTCATAGCGGCAAGAGCATATAGTAGTGGATATGTAAGAGGTAGTGCACATTTTGAACAACTGGTTTTGTTTAACATTCTGAGCCTCATGGTGACAACTCAATTTATTGTCTATGAAGTGTCATCATGGCCAAAAGTAGATGGATCTCTTTGCACTGATTGAGCTCTACTGACAGCTGGCAGGAACTGCACACTGTAGTTACACAAACTTAATTAATTATATGTTCAAACAACTTGCTACAAGAGAAGTATCCACTATTATGATCAACAAAGTAATATTTGACAAATTTTGTCTTTCAGATTATGAAAGTGTTCAAACACCAATCTCAAGATACTCTGGGAGGTCTTTCTCAGAGCAGAGTAACAGATCCTCTGCATATGAGTCCAGTCATGCAGAGCATCGTAGGGAAACCGACATAAGATTTCCTATGGCCATGGCAAGTAAGTACTTTAAAGTCCCCCTGTGGTGAAAATCAAGTTTTTAAATTTATTTATATGTCTATATGGTGTTTTTAATGTTTTAAGTCAAACCATGTGCAAGTACATAAGTCAACTCCATTATGGAGTATTTTCTCCTTAAACTACGGTGAAAAAAAGACCAGCGGTTTGAAATGATGATAGCCTGTGACGTCACAAACGACTTTGTAACCAATCACGTCAACATATCATTAACTTAATAATGGCTCTAAAGGTAGGGAGTTTCAAAATAAGCCATGATATCGCTGTATATTTTAACATTAGCAACACATTATTAGCTGTTTGATAGTCAAGCAAAAGACTAATCATATTAATTACTGTGAACGTGAAGTGGCTGATGTTCAAACTGAATTGGAGACTTTTACATATGTGTTTCTTTTTGTTTTCAGAATTTCAGAAAAAAGTCTTGACTAAATTGGTGGATATCCACATGGAGGTCAGAAGGATGGGAAGAAGTGAGCCTCCCCTTTCATCCGCCCATATAGAGCAGCTGGAGACGATGGAGGAGTTTGAGAGAGAGGAGGAACGCCTTAAGGACAAGCAAGCCTTTGAGTCCCTGGTATGATTTGCAAGACAAACTCTGGATGTGATGTCATTTTGTGCTCTGTTTTATTTATAAATGTTATATCAGTGAAACTTGTTATAGGCTGTTGTAAGAATGACAGGAAAATTACCCACTCTCTTTAAAGGTGTTGCAACTTGCGAGGATTGGAGGGAAAGATGTAAGGGATTGTGTCCACAAAATTCTTGACAGGTATTTTCAACGGTGTCCCAACATATAGAACTTGCCAAACACGTTACATTTCCTGTCACAGTTTGCCAGTTGACAGGGTGTGTGACATATCTACCCCTGCTTATACTGTAAACTTATTCACCAGGCCACTGTCTTATAATAGAAAGCACGACGCTGTGAAAAAACAGACAGAGCTCCAGAGAACTTCATTGACTGCTATTTTTGTATTTCATAAAAGTGCAAATTGATAAAAAGTCTAAATACTTAAAATTATATTTTATTATCTGAAATGCAATCATGAAACCTAAAGAGGATGGGTTTAGACAGTTGCAGGGAAAGTATGTCATTTAAGCCATCAAATGGTCACCTCCCAGAGGTTTGTTTAATCGATTCCAGAAACATACTGTTTCCCAAAATCAAATGATCTCTTTAGTCCACTCCTGGCAATCTCACCCTGGCTACAGTTCCTGTAGATTACCACACGCATATCATTTCTAAATGGTGCACTTGTTCTCCAGGCTCTTTACCAACCGGCTGATGGCAAAATTCAATATGAAGGGGAAGGGGAAAAAGCAGAAACTGCCCCTGGAGACGACTAAAACTTTTGAAGCAATTAAAGGTACATAGCATTTTTCCCATGTCTTTAAAGGCTGCGAGTTCCACTCAAGACAGAGTCCATAGTAGGTGATGAAATGAACATGGATTGACATGAAATGTAGCACTTACTAAAGTGTACTGTGTTTCAGCCACCATATAACATTCCGTGTTGTTTAAAAATGAAGCAAAATGTATTGACACTTTAAATCATAAAATAGAAAAATATATGTATTTTTATATTTTTAGAAGTTTACTAAAGCGATTCATTTATTTAGACTTTTGTTTGTATTGTTAAATTGAAAATGTATTCCCTTATTATATTTTTAGTCCTCCATAGTAATTTGAAATCTTTGCCTACCACATTGAAATTAAAACCTGCAATGCCGGCTAAAAATTCAAACATTTTAATATTACATTTAACATACTACATTTACATTTATTCATTGCTCTGAGAAGTAAAGAAATATTTTGGTTGCAAATAATACATGTCACAGATTTTGCCCACTGCAAACATGAGTGTATAATACATGCCCGTCTCTGTTTTCTGTCCACATTGTCGGGAGACATTGGATGTTGTGGCTGCCTCCTCGGTTATTGATGTTTTACAGTATGTGCATTCCGCAGAGTTCTTTTTATTTGATTTCGCGCACAGAAATTCTCTGCAATAATTTGTATTGCATATTTTGATTACAGACTGCAGATATTGTACTCTCGTTTTCATTAGCCATGCCTGGTGTGGGCGCGTAGTGTATGTAGGTGTGTTTGTGCATGCGTGTATGCAGCTGGTCAGAGGATTCTCATTCAAATACATGGTATTAATGTGTGCAGGGACCTTTATTCAGCATTTTAAAAGGATATTTCATGGTTTTACCTCTATCTAAAGTAATCTAGTATTTGCAGAAATGGAAGTTATAGTATCCAAAGGCGTTACAATTGAGCTTTGTCTTATTAGCCAGTTTATTATATGCAGGCTCTCTCAATTAATGACTGCTATCTTAAATATCTGCACCCAAGCCCACTGTCTATTGCAGTCTTACACCTTCCTAACATACAATGATGCAAGTGTGCAGAACCTATCTCAGTCACGCGTATGCTGCCATATTTGACAGGAGGAATAATAAAAAGTATAAGGAACTTCAAGCCTGCTTTCACAAACAAATACTGTATTTGAAGACTCATACTGCTTTGTAATTACACTGGTGTTCTTCTTTTCATTTATAATTTTAGTTTTTGTTCAACTCTTGCAGCAGCAGTCATGAAATGAGACAAAGAAGCTACAGAGGCTACAATCAAGCATCATGCAGGAGAACATCTTAAACATGCTCCGGGGAGAAGAGGAGGTGGAGGGCACATAGGGGTGTAATGAAACAAAGTGTTTTCTTTGCAGTTTAGGGGACTTTATACCTCCCTCTTTTTATGTCTTTCTTCAGTTAGCCGTTTAATTACTAATTTATCTATTTGAATGTTTCATTTATCAGATTGTTCATATTCTGCTGAAAACATTAAAATGAAACAAATATTCTCTTTTCATTTCAACTATCCTCATTTTATATCTTTGTTTTCCACTCATAAGTTTAAGTACTTTAGAATTGTTTTACCTATCAGCTTGTTCATATTCTGCTGTTAACATTAAAGATGGGAAGAAATATTCTCTTGTCATTTAAAAAATTGTTTTCCCTTAATAGATGTCACACATTTCCAATTGTAAATAAAGCTTCTAAAATGTATTTGCACACCTATATCTTGTGTATCTAAGGGGATAGTTTACAATTTTTTAACTGTACTTCTGCACACTGCCTTTTCTATGAATGAGTTTCTTTTGAATACCACGTGCATGTTCACACAACCTTGAAACAATAGTCTACCTGATTTGATTTAAAAAACGGTTTTTAATAAAGCTGATACTAAGACTGGATAGATAAAATTCATTTTTTTGGTTTTAAAAATTACATTTGGTTTAAATAGGATGTAACTGGCTGCAATCCGTCCAAGAAACATGTTAATACTTGATGTCAATACTGAACATTTAGAAGACTTAAAAATACATATTTTCAACGTTCACTATTTATGTCACTTGGAAGTTATCACTGAACGTTAAAAAGACATCTAAAAAATACGTCATAAATCCTTCCATTCTGGCTCCTTATTAGACGTCTTCTTAACGTTCAGTATTTGTCACTTGGACATCAATATATAATGTAAAAAAGACGTTACAAAAACCTTAAATCTGGCTCTTCACTGGACGTCTTCTGAACGTTCCGTATTTATGTCACTTGGACGTCAATATATAATGTAAAAAAGACGTCTAAAAAAGACATTGTAAAAACTTTCATTTTGGCTCCTCAGTGGACGTCTTTTGAACGTTCAAGAAAGACGTTAAATAGACGTCTTTTGGTCGTGTCTTTGTTTGCTGGGTAAGAACTGCATCTACCTCATCCGATGCAAGAAATGTGGAAAAAGATATGTGGGGGAGACAAGAAATTCTATTAGAACTAGAATGTCAGCGCATAGGTATTGTCAACCACAGAGTACAGGTAAAGGGCCACATAACTAGGCATTTCGTTGAACAAGGAGTCAAAAATATTTGGGTCACGGGACTAGAACACAACCAAACCTGGTCGAAAGGGGATAGGCTAAAAAAAGAATGGGCCTGGATCAAACAACTCAATACATTGTTCCCACGGGGGTTAAACATCAGCTACCAATCCCAGGGATAAAAGTGCAGGGGTATTTGAGGAGTGGCTAGGGGTAAGGTGGGGGATGCATTGTCCGCTGACCTACCCGGTCCTTCAGGGGGTCCCCTCGGGGGACGGGGTGGGCGAGCGAAGGCGAGGGTGAGGTCGACGGACACATTCCCGTCGGTCGACCTTGTCATCAATGCGGGTGAAGTGTATAGAGTGGCATCGGTCGTGGAGGAGGGTGGGGGAAGCATTGTTTGCTGACCTACCTGGTCCTCGGGGGTGGGATTGACGGACACAGTCCCGTCTGTCGACCTCGTCAACAATGCGTGTCACAGGTCGGGGCGGGCCAAGCCAGACTGCACCCACCCCTGAAAAACCCCGGGAACCACCTCGAGGAACGTGTCAAGGACCAGACAGACAAGGGAATAAAATAATACAGTTTATTTATTAAATTAAAAGATTGGTGAATTGGTTAAGTCCTAATTAAAATCTTCTTCTTGCCGCCAGGTAAGTATGCAGATGCGGAGGCGAAGCGAGTCACTGGTGTTACTCCGGAGGGAGGTACTCGGATGTGGGGGCAAGCGAGCCACTAGAACGAGACAGCAAGGTTTAACTGTCCAACAGTATATGGAACATTCAACTGATATACCTCTCTCTTCTTCTGAACAGAGTAAAGGCTTCCAACAAGGACGTGTGAAGACCACCAGGCGGGACGCTCACTTCGGCTGAGCACTGGATCAGACAGCACAGTTTCAACGGTTCAACAGTACATGAAGCTTTTCAACTGATATACCTTCTCTTCTTTTGAACAGGGTAAAGGTTTCCAATAGGGCGTGTGGAGACCACCAGGCGGGGAGGGCGCTTTGAGCGGGACGCTCACTTCGGCTGAGCACTGGAACAGACACAGCACAGTTTCAACAGTTCGATAATATATGAAGCACTCAGCATTAACGGGGCCAGGTCTTCTCAAAGCAGGAAGTTGGGCATTTGCTTTTTCAAAACCCTTCTTTAGAGACAGCGTGTAGATGACTGTAGGAGGAGAGTGCACGGCAGACTTCTATTACTTCTCCACACACCAATTTCACTTCACAGCACAAATCGTGTGAATCGTCACTTCAGGCACTGCAATTCCACGGGCCAGCACTCACCCACCGGTCTTATCTCCCACCAGATCGGATCTCGTCCTCGATCAGGGCTTGACTTCACTCCGGGAAAGTAGAAGAACGGTGCAGCGATCATCACATTCGGCAAGGAGAGGACAGAAGTTGGAGACAGATCATCAATTCACTCGGTGTAATAGTTCACTATTGCCACACATTTTCCAAACTCTCCACACCACTTCAGTGTTAGTCTATATAAACAACGGATCCAATACTCATCCCTATTTGAATAACTGTATTCACCAGGATCTTAGTCCCGTTCTGGTTTTTGTCACCCCGTGACAATGCGGGTAGGATACATAGAGGTACATGGATCTTTTGAGGGGGTAGATAGGACACCTAAGGCAAGGAGACCTACAGGAGCTCGTAGGAGACAGGGTAAACGTGTCTCTCTCACTCACATCAAGTTCTAACACCTAAAGCCAGGACTTCATGTAAGGTCTTAACCTAAGGTCAGGACACCAGATGGACTGGAACACCGAATACTAGTGGACCCATCTGGATGTGGAAATAGGGTAAAAATTACTCTCCCACACAAAAAACTTTAGATGGCCTTACCCAGCGGTTCTCAATCCTTGTCCTCGCGCCCACTGCTCTGCATATTTTGTATGCTTCTCCTACCCTTTCTGAGGTTTATATAATACGTCCGTAAGAGCCCTGCAAAGTAAACATCACTAGATATTCTGCCATAATTCCAGTTAGAAATGGGCATAATGCTCCGCAAATCTCAAGAATGCGGTTAAATAACCCTTCAAACTTCCGTGGTAGGTTTTGTCTGTGTGAAGATGCTGCAGGCAGTAGTGTTGCGCAAATTCGTGTTCTGAAGATAACATCAGCCGATTTCCTGTGTGCAGGGAGTAGAGAGCAACGAAGTTCAGGGAACACGTCTATCGGAACGCGGTCCATTCATAAAGCTCTCTTCTAATGAGCTAGAGATTTAAATCAGGTGTGTTAAACAAGAGAGATACACAAAATATGCAGAGCGGTGCAAGGGCGCAAGGACCAGGATTGAGAACCGCTGGTCTAACCTCACTAAAAATCAGGAAACCGGGATTGGCTGACAGAGGACAAAGGATATCTAGACAGGATGTAAGTGTTGAGCATAAGGTGTCGGTGGCAGTGTCAGCATCTAGAGATGCAAAATTGGAGGGAGGAGTGGACGTAACTTTAGTAGAGAGTGTGCTAGGGGAGAGAGAACGAAGGTGCAGTCTAAAGTAAAATGGTGGTGTTGATGGTATAGTGCATTTAGGAAGGAGCATGTTGAAAGTGATGAAGAAGTGGTCCGAGATGTAAAGAGGTTTGACTTGAATGTTATTTGTGGTGCAGTTACGGATGTAGATGAGATCCAGCTGGTTTCCTGATCTGTGAGTACAGGCTGTGATGAGGCGCGTGAGGGTGTGGAAGTGAGAAGCATAGGGTTTCTCCAGGTGGATGTTGAAGTCCCCAAAGACAACAAGGCCACTATCCTCCGGAAATGATGAGAGCAGCACATGTAACTCTTCAATGAAGTTGTGAAGAGGACCTGGGGGGCGGTAAACTACAATAAAGCTGAGCGGGAAAAGTGATATTAACAGCATGGTATTCAAATTAATAGTTGTTACATAGGGAAGATAGTGTGGAATATTTCCAGACATTTTTGATAAGCAACCCTATGCCTCCTCCTCTTCTGGTGGGGAGTGTGAGAGAAGGAGTAGTTTGTGGAGAGAGCAGCGGGTGTGGCTGAGTCCGAGGTCAGGGCTAAATTGCTGGGAGCACAGACACCATTGCCCCAGCGTTCAAGGAAACAACAGACGCCCTCCAAGCGGAGAGATGGGGATAGTACTGAGACATCAGGGACAGTGAACCCAGTGGAGTTCCAAGGGGAACCCAGCACAAGGGGAAACTTACCCCAAGTGGAGGCTGATCAGGAATCTCAGACTGGGGATGCCGGGACAAGGAGGGACCCAAAGAAAGTTGAGGAAGAACTGGATTGGGAAGCTCTATTAAGCGACTCATGGGAGGAGGGGAACGGAGAACCGGGGGACAAGAGGATGATGAGTTCCCGGGCCCAAGTAAAAGAGGGGCCAAGAAAAGGGTAGAGGGGTTGCCAGACGACCAGAGCGAACCCGATGGTATAGTAGTCCAGTTAGGAGGGCCGAGGCAGAGCTTGCACATAACAATGGACCACCAGGGCAATAAGAAGACAAGATAGGTCCTGAACCCCATGAGGCCTATTCTGATCCTAGGGGATTCAAATGTTGGCAGGATCACGGAATTGGCGGACAGCCAAATACAACTGGTGTCCTACCCAGGGGTCCAACATCTTATGGATGTTGCACCACCATACACCAACGTCCCCAGACACCCAAGTGGTCATCATAGCGGTCGGGATTAATGTTGGGGGGTTAAGGGCATCTTTATCCCTCCGCAAGATGGTCATGGGGGCCATGACGGCGGCGGAGAAGCGCTTCCCAGTGATCAACTTCTCTGCCAGGCTCCCGAAAGCCCAACGGGATATACTAAGGTCACTTAATAACTACATCTAGGAGACTGGACTGTCTCTTCCTCCTCTGCCAGGCTTACAGTTCAGAGTCGAGCGGGACCTGACGCACTGAACGTCGGAGACGGCCATGGCGAAATTTTGGCTGGAGGTTTTGAACTAACTGAGGTTAATGCTGACGGTGCGGTAGTTAACCTTTCTAAACTAATTCAGCAAAGTAGAGGGGAACTCCATTTATTACAGAAATGTTGACATTTATTCCTAGCACTAGAGTGAGTGAATTTAATATGCCGGTACTACAGGTGCAGGCCTCCAGTTATCACCGGCGACTTAGGTTGGCGGCCTTCTTCGGGGGAGAGACGGACGACCGGCAGCCGGAACTCCCTTTTAAACCCCCATCCGAGTGGGAGCCACCACCGGATCAGGTCCCCAGGATGGCTTGGGACATCATGAAGCAGTACAATTTGTTTTTATTTTCTTTGCCGGGAAGGCACACGGTGCCTACCGGCAATCTGTCCAGGGGGAGGAGGTGGCCCTGGACAGACTGTTAAATGATTTTTCTATTATTATTAAACCTGCGGACAAAGAAGCTGTTTTGGTTGTCATGGTTAGGGCACAATATGTCAAGGAAGTGTTGAGACAGTTAGGGGACACGGAATACTATCAAAAGCTTGATGCACCGATCTACCTAAATTCGATCCCAGTGATCAGAGGTTTGTTGGATAATCATGTGGCTCAGCACTACCTGGAGCAGAGGCAAAGAGATTACCTCGTGGGGGCTGAGGTTCCTAGACCCAGGCGTTTTTATCTATGCCACCGGGTAGACCTATTGTGGCGGATTGAGGGAGCGAGAGTTAGAGTAGCAGAGCACAGATTACTATCTCAATCCGTTGTCCACTCGACACACAAGCTATATAAAAGATATCTGGGATTTCGTGGCAAAAATTAAAGCCTTGGTAATCAAAGCCCCGGTATGGTTCTTTTATATGGATGTTACTAGTCTTTACACCAATATAGAGACAGAGAAGGGGTTGAATGCAGTTAGAGCCTTATCCATAAACACCCAAGCATTGATAGACTGGAAGATACACTGATTGACCTACTGCATCCGAGTCTAACCCAAAATGTTCAATGGGGAATTTTATCTGCAAGTTAAAGGTACGGCAATAGGCAAGAAGTTTGCGCCAGCGTAGACCGACATTTACATGGTCTTCCAGGTCCTTTTTGAGGAACATGGTGAGACGCCAGGTACAGGCTGAGAATGTGGGAAGTGCCCAACGGCCAGATCAACATAAACGAATCATACCTTTTGTTGTTCCGTACCCTACATACCATGCAAGTGTCTCTCGGAAGATAAAACACATATTCCATGATAAGGCGGATGAGACCTGAGGCTTTATACCTATAGCAGGGGTAAAAATCTCAGAGATTTCCTAGTTCATAGCAAACTTCAGCCGGCAAGGGTCAAGAATAGGACCAGGGAACGACTACCTGCTAGCCTTCGAACCGGGTAGCAGGGTTTCTTTTGTCGGATCCCAGGGAATGTTCCCCTCAACAGAAGCAACTGTGTCTACTTAATCACCTGAAGAAAATGTGGGATGGGGTACGTGGGGGAGACTAGCACATCCATAAATACCAGGATGAATGCACATAGGTATAGTGTCAGAACTGATAAAAAGATTAAGGGTTATATCACATCCCATTTTGTCAGGAACGAGTTCAGAACATGAGTGACCAGGCTAGAGCATGGTTATGTGCATATGTATCCCCAGATGAGTTAAACCCGGGTGAGCGTATCGAAGGCTGGTTCAGTCAAATACACTAAAAAGACTACACTGTGGAAAACTTCCATGGAGGGGCTGTGGTCTGTTGGGTCCTGGTGTACATGCTCAGAAAAGTGGCCTACTCGGGAAAGCCCCATAAGAGATTCCAGAAACTTGACGGTGTCCAAGTGAGACATTATCTGATCGACATACGTATTTTCTGCTCATACGCAGCCGACAGCTCGGAGAGAGAGCCCTCGGTGACCGGAGCAAAACTCCGTCACCTGAAAAGAGCCTGCCTGTACCAGATGAATTAGATGAGGGGAAAGTTACAAGCTCATCGTGCCGAGAACAGGGCTGTAAAATCGGCAAGGATCATCTCACTTGAGTCCCTGTACAATTATTTGAGTTGAGCTCGCATGAAGATCCCCAAACTGAACAAAGCCTTAGACAGAGAACCGACTCTCGGAATAATGTTGCTTTTGCAAGGCATGATATTGGGCTACATTTCGATATTGACAGGACACCGCCGTTGTGTCTTGATCAACATGACAGCAGTGGAGGTGAACAGAGCGGGCACCTCGCAGGATGGATTCCGGGTCATTTCGGTCAAGCACCACAAGACCGCAGCTTTTTTGGCAAGGCAAAGATCGTTCTCAGCCCGGCCAAATACTGGATCACAGATACTATCAGCCACAGATCCGTAGTATTCAAATACTAATTTAAACTCAAATAAAGCAAATAAAGTTTCATTTTGATTTATATCCGTCTCCGTTGTGTCTTTTCTCTGCCACTATGAACCCCGGGCCGTCCCTCTACGGACCTCGGGGGCTGCCTTACCCCACACACATGATATACGGACCGGTGAATGCGTGTTTTTTGATCCGAGAAAATCGCCTCTTTCTCGGTGTCCGCCAGGTAGATTCTAGCGTTGGTAGCTAGTGGATAGCTCAGAGTTAGCTAGGCTTGAGAGACATTTGTGCCGCATCCACAAAGTGGATAAACACGAGAGTAAGGGTCTCATCAACATGGCCAGCCGACAGGCGATCTTGTACGAGCTGCGTGCCCTCAGGGAGACTTTCCCAGACCCACCGATGGTGAGTGATCTTGAAATGTGTGGCACATCTTCTAGCTCAAGCATTGTGTCACAGCATGCACACGGCTCTCCAGTACTACGTGGCAGATCAGACCATTGACGTGGCCCACAATTCAAGGTTCTTCGCCTTGAGAGCAGTGGGTGCCATTAAACGCAAATAAAGACCGTTTCAATTTGAATTATATCAGTCTCCGTGGTGTCTTTTCTCTGCCACTATGAACCCCGGGCCGTCCCTCTACGGACCTCGGGGGCGACCTTACCCCACAACCTTACCTTACGTTAGAAAACGTTAAAAAATCCTGGAGCGCCAGGAAAATCAGGTGCGATCGGCTGAATGTGTCTGGGATTGGCACATCCTGTCGGCCTCAGTCTGAACGTCCATATGGTTCCTGACAAGAGGGACCATTTTTGGGTCTTTTCGACTTCTCCCAAAGTGGACTTAAAGGGGCTCGAACCCGGAACATCCGGCTGTGCACTCTCGTGTTTGTCCGCTGTATAACATAGGATCATTAGCTTATCAATCGGAAGATGGCCGCCCGCATCCACATCGCAAAACGTGTCGGCGTCCATGCTTCCATCCCCTAGTAGGGAAGCGAACATCATCGCCTTCTCAAACGCAACCGCTTAAAGGACCCGAGCTGGCTGAGAGCATTGGACTCCGTGCGTCGGTCTGTGCACCGTTACCCCCTGGACCACAGAGGTTTCATCGTATCCGACGGCGCCCAGGACTGCGCTTTGACCCTTGGAAAATTCTGTTGAGTTGAAATGTCTTTGTTTATTCATTGTTTATTACATGTTCTTTTAGTAGAAAGTAGATGACTTTTTTTCCAAAGGTTTACACCTGGGGAGTGGAAGGTAGGCACAAACATTCATGCTATGGGCATATGAGAGGAAAAAATTGGTTGCTGTCTTAAGAGCCATTATAAGTGACCTCATAACTAATATAGGATTGATTTAGGATCACTCTTATCAGAAATGTCAGAAACAAGATTGTGGTCTGCGGGGTTCCTGCAGAGGGAAACTCTGTCTCATGGCCAAGTTGTGAAGCACACTGCAAGTCATGATGATTTTGCACACTTTTTCTGGCTTATACTGCAATGTGCCCCACGTGCTGGGCAGACACAGCCATCGCCATTTCAGCTGGCCTATTGCGTCCCTTGAGTGTGCGTGGGTTGGTTGTAGGTCTGTTCCTGCTGGGTACTTGGGTTGGTTAGGGGTTCATTAGCCACGGCTTCAGCTGATAACCTTGATCACCTAACAATAATACACGTTTTAACTATAGCCCAGCAATAGCATTTTTAACATGTTGTAGCTTTAAACTCACCTATGAGCCAGCCAACCTCAACAGCGCCTTCTTGGAGATGCATACCCACCGAACAACATTTAACAACGACAAATCGGCATCACAAATGATTTGCACGTCAACAGAATGAAACCGGAAACCCTTTCCTATTTACATTATTAAATGCCTGTTATGTCTGCAACCTCACGTTGAAATGTGCCGGTAGCTAAAAATCCAAGGTTCGACCGGAGTTGGATGTGCACGGGAATGTTTTTTTTGCGATTTGATTCTCGATCCAACATTGATCCTTAATCACAACAAAACTGCAAAAGTACATTTTTGGGAAAGCGGTACCTACTTAGAACCCACTCTGTGCTCTCGCTAAGCAGATCAGCGCAAGCTTTGAACACGCGCTCCCTGAGGAGTGCGTCTTCCAATACCTAAAGATAAGCCATTGTAATGAAACAAACTTTTGCAAAAGCTGTCTTTAATTGAGTTTGAAACTATTTAGGCAATTAGTCTGATTGACTCAAATAAAAGAGTAATTGAGTGTTTACTAATTAAATGAAACGGGAGATATGTGGATGTGGATCACTTAATGCGTACTGTGACACTTGTTATTTGTAGTGTCACTATTCTACCACTAGATTCACTGTGTAAGCATGCTCAGAGGTGTTCGTATATTCACACACATTTCTACGTATAGGTACTAATTGGTAAATCCCACACTTTGTGTGAAACTGTTCTTACACTCACTACGCACAAATCAGTGTGTACACACTGTTGATGAATGAGGCCCCTGGAGTTATGGAAAAACTGTGTCAAGGTGATGTGTACCACCATCCAGATAGTAATGGACAAGAGCCCATTAAAGTATCCTTTAGTGAGACCAGTGGCCTGTTTGGACCCTAGAATGATGACTGGTGCAAGAGCATTGTGACAGAACCGGTGAAGAGGTTTTTGCAGGCCCAACAGTTGTCAGGAGATGTCTCTGCTGGTAGGAAAGAATAGTTTAATTCCTCAAGTCATTATCTAAAACGTTTTAGTTTCACTTTTATCTAGCATTTTAAACAAGTTCAATAAATACATATTTTATGTAATGAAGTTCTCAACCAATCAGTCTTTGAGAGTTTAATGACCAAATGGATCGAGCAAAGAAATAGTGCAAAACGGAACATGAAAATGAAAAACAAGTTAAAACAATGTCCAAGTGGATAAATTATCGATGATCATTTCATCTCTGTAAATCTTTAAGTTATTTAACATTGTCTGAGAGGTAGTTCATATCATAATGTAGTGTAGATGGCGGCACGTGAACATCGCGAGGCTCAGCATCTCTCCAGTTTTAGCAATTATATAGTGTTTTTCTTGCTCATCTCTGGTCTGTTCGTTCAGAACAGTTGTGCATTCACAATGTACACCCGGCATGAGCTTTTGGATATCAGTTTGCGCATTCCTGGAAGTTATATCAGCAACATTCAACTCGTCCCTGAGATCGCCAGAACACCCGATGCTATGCACCCCACACAGCCGGGCGGAAGTGCTTGCCGGCGGCGTCGAGATTGTAAACAAAGGCGGGGGAAGTGCGGAGGGCTAAGAGCTAGGCTAAAGCAAACACCACACCGACTCTCTTTACCCAGCATCTTCTTTGCTAATGTACGATCATTAGTGAACAAAATGGATGAGATTCGACACCGCATCAACAATAATAGACTTTTGAACTGCAATGTCATAATCTTCATGGAAACATGGCTACACAGCGGCATACCGGAGAACGCTATTGAGTTAGCGGGCTACAACACACACCGGGCGGATAGAACGCAAGAGGAAACCATTAAAACAAGAGGAGGTGGATTGTGCATTTATGTCAATAAAGCTTGGTGCACGAACTCTGTTATTGTCGGGAGACACTGCTCGGCTAACCTTGAGTTTCTCATGGTTAAATGTAGACCGTTTTATCTGCCACGGGAATTCACGTCAACCATTATAACGGCAGCTTATATTCCACCGGATGCTGATGCCAAGCTTGCTATGAAAGAACTTCACGCAGCCATCAGTAAACAACAGACTGCTCACCCGGAGGCTGCATTTATTGTTGCAGGAGATTTTGTTCACTCTAACTTAAAGAAGGTGCTCCGAAAAATTTCACCTGCATGTTTCCTGCCACACAAGAGGAAACAAACCTTTGGATCATGTCTATACAAACATGGCTGAAGCCCACACCTGGGTCAATCTGATCACCTTTCTTTGTTCCTCACCCCCAAGTATTCAGCTCTCATTAATCGTGTGAAACCATCAGTGAAGACCTTCAAGGTGTGGCCTGCGGGGGCAGACTTAACACTCCAGGAACGGTTTCGACACACAGACTGGAGTATGTTTGCTTCTTAGGCCACCAGTTGCTCCCACACGGACATAGACAGCTACTCCTCCTCTGTATTGGACTACATCAATACCACCATTGATAGTGACCACCACTGACCCTTGACGCATGTGGCAGGGCATCCAGGCCATAAGTGACTACAAACCCAACCACTCCATCCCCATAACCACAGATGCTGCATTCCTGAACGAGCTTAATGACTTTTATGCACGCTTTGAGAAAGACAATAAGGAACCCGCCACCAGGCTCACACCCTCTACTGACCACCCAAACATCACACTAAACTCCACAGATGTTTACATTGCACTAAGCCGGATAAAATCGCGCAAGGCTGCTGGCCCTGATGGCATCCCTGGTCGCGTACTCAGGGCATGTGCGGAGCAGCTCGCTGGGGTCTTCACAGACATCTTCAACCTGTCCCTCGCCCAAGCAGTGGTTCCAGCATGTTTCAAATCCACCTCCATTATGCCTATTCCGAAAAATTCCAGCCCGACATGCCTTAACGACTACCGCCCTGTAGCACTCACACCCATTGTTATGAAGTGCTTTGAGCGGCTGGTCCTGTCACAACTAAAAGACTCTCTTCCATCCACACTGGACCCATACCAATTTGCCTACCGTAGCAATAGGAGCACAGATGATGCGGTGTCCATGGCGCTGCACTCCATGCCCACACATCTCGATTATAAGGACCCTTATGCACACATGCTGTTTGTAGACTTCAGCTGTGCATTCAATACCGTCATCCATTCCAAGCTAATCATCAAACTTAGAAACCTAGGCATTAACAACTCAACCTGCAACTGGATTATGGATTTCCTGATGAACAGGCCTCAGCTTGTTAAGTTAGGCAACATCTGCTCCACCACAATCACCCTCAACACTGGTGTACCACAGGGCTGTGAACGGATCTAACTCCTTAATCAAGTTTGCAGACGATACAACAGTGATTGGTCTCATCAGCAACAACGATGACACTGCTTACAGGGAGGAAGTACGGCACCTGGCCACATGGTGCTCAAACAGCAACCTGCTCCTTAACACCTCCAAGACAAAGGAGATCATCGTGGACTTCAAGAAGGCCGAAAGGAGGCACACACGACCCCATCCACAGTAATGGGATGGCTGTTGAACGTGTTTCCAGTTTTAAGTTCCTGGGGACCCATATTTCGGAAGACCTGTCCTGGACCACCAACATCTTATGCCTGGTCAAGAAGGCTCACCGGCATCTCTTCTTTCTGAGGACACTGAAGAAGAACCAACCGTCTTCAACTATCTTGGTAAACTTCTATCGCTGCACGATAGAGAGCATCCTGACCAACTGCGTCACAGTCTGGTACGGGAACTGTTCTGTTGCTGAGTGCAGGGCACTGCAGCGGGTGGTGAAAACAGCCCAGCGCATCACAGGAACTACACTCCCTTCCATTGAGGACATCCAGAAGAAACGCTGTCTGCGTCGAGCTCGCAGCATTCTCAAGGACTCCTCTCATCCCGCTCATAGACTGTTTACTCTCCTGCCTTCCGGTAGGCTCTTCAGGTGCCTCCGGACAAGAACCAGCAGACTAGGAAACAGCTTTTTCCCAGAGCTGTTTCATTATTGAACTCTGTTCCCCACTGATTCCACTACCCCTCATAACTTTAATACTGCTACTACATAGTTTACATTGCACTAAAGGGCTACCATGCTTGACTGAACTATACACACCAGTACTTCAGTTAATGCAGTTATTGAGGTTATAGTGCAATAGATGAGTTAATGCAGTTATGAAAGTAGTCCATTAGTGCAAATGAGCATTCAGTATAATATTCCTGGTGTGCAAGTGAGCAGTATAGAGTGCAAATGATGCTATGTGTGTGTGTGAACAGTCCTGCAGAGCAGATAACCTCATCTACTGCACTGTAACTTTAATAGCTAATGTCTGTAACTAATGCACTATTGTATATTCTATATTGTTATCTGTTCATAACCACCTGTACATTAATGTTCACAGTATATAGCCTTCTGTATATATTGTTCATAGTACATACCGACTGTCATTATAAAGTATTTTCCTAATATTGTATTCTGTATTTATTCACACTGTATATCCTGCACTTGCTAATTGCACTTCTGGTTAGACCTAAACTACATTTCGTTACACTGTACTTGTGTATGTGTAATGACAATAAAGTTGAATCTAATCTAATCTAATCCATTATCAGTTCACTTCCAGGCCTACATCTTTGTTGCTTATGAAATAAATCTATGATAGTGATGGAGCTTTACAATTACATTCGGTTGAGTCTGAGACGGTTGTTTAAGCTGTTAAGTCTCCCACTATCACACATATAAGATAGTTATCTTGTTCATCATTAAATGTCGGACGCGTTTTCTCCATATGAGGACACGAGCTGTGCAGTTTGAACGTCAGGCCCGTGTTCTTCATATAACGAGAAGATGCGTCTTCTGCAAACAGTGCTCAGCACAGAGCACCAGAGAAAAAGTGTATGATAGTGAAACAGCGTAATGATTGACAGGAAGACAAGAGCGCAACAGAACGTTTCTTAATTAAAAAATAATCTCTACGTTCAATGTAATTGAGTTTCCTCAGTTTTACTTTAATGATGTTTTTTCATAAAATGTGAACCAAACTTAAAAATGTTTTAAAGCAAGAGGAAAATCCAAAGAGTTTGTAACTATTTGCATTATAATGTCTTATTTAGTTTGTCAATAAAAGTTTAATTATAAAGTATCAGTACAACTATGTTTAACATAATATTTAATTAAACACAATAAAATAGCCTAATGAACCACAAACTAAGCATTCGTATTAAAGTAGGCCTAAGTGGAAAAAAAACGTATATGTTTATGTTATACAACGAGAGTATATCATGTGATACGTCTCATTCTGATAATAAATAATGTTTATAATACTTTTTTTGAAGGAAAGGCTATCATCTTAATGTATAACTTTGAAGATTAAAATAAAACACGATTGTTACTAATATTTGGGATATTAAAAGAAGTGTTATTGCTTAAACTTAAACTTTTTTTGTTAAAGGTTTTAAATGTCAAAATTCTAGACTGCATAAGGAAAACACACTTTTCAAAGAATACAATAAATAGTCTTATTTGGGATTTTATTTAGTTATTACAAGCAAAAGATTTAAAAACGTCTTATCAGATTAATCAAAAATCAATCGTCCGATTATCCGATGATCAAAATAATGGTTAGTTTCAGTCCTCATTTATTGTGTTTCTCTGAACTAAACTTCATGTACTTTTATTACTCTTGCTCCTTTTTTAAATTTGTTTTCAGATTGTTGTTTGTCTTTTCAGAATTGTGTCTCTGTTACACTATGAAGCAGCTGGAGACGTGTTTCTGTAAAAGAAATCCTTCATGCTTCTGTTATAGATGCAAATCTGATGGTCACCTTCACATGATGTAAACATAACTAGAATGAATCCAAAGGTAAATTACAATTTGTCTGCAGATTTTCTATATAGGGGTGGCCGATGGGGGGCCAATAATGATCTCGCATACCCCTCAGAAAATGTGCACTTGTGCTCCTGTCCATAGTACAACTGACCGGAAATAAGGGCGTCTAACACATACATGACAAGAAACGAAACGCACACTAGAGACTTTCCACAAGCACAACAAAAGCCAATTGAAGTTGAATCTCAAGTGAACGCTCTCCCTCTCTTTCCTCTCTCTACTCTCCAATGGCGTCTTCCTTGAATGAGAGAGCGAGTACAGAGCAACACGATGATTGGAGAGATGGCTTTTGACGAGGCAAGAAGAGCAAAAAAATATTTTAAGGGTTCTAGACATTTAAAATAATCAATAATAGATGCCCTTAGTGTAAAAAGTATCATTTTCTTTCTTAATGAATATTTAATATATTCCAGTTAAAGATGCTAGAACATCTAAGTGCATTTTTCTGTTTCCAGTTAAACAGAATCAGTCGACGCTCCAGGAGGGTAACAGCTCCAAGAATATTCTATTGATCTGTTGAGAGTTCTGCATTTTAACTCTTGACACTGAAAATACTCATGACTGGGTCTAGTTTAAGTGCTTTATCCAGCACTTCTGATTATAGTTGAAAGACAGAATTCTAATAATTATTATATTTTATTCCAAAAACACATGTCCTCATGATGCTGGGGATATACCACATGTTTCACATGAAGGGTCCACAGAAGAAAACATCTTACAGAGCTTCAGTTTAGATAAATGAGGTTTGTGCAGCACTTTTAATTGTATTAAACCATGTCTGATGGCTGCAGAGGAGGAATGAACCTGTTCTTGATCTTCGGCTTAAGGCATTTGACTGTGGATTTTTTTTACTTTTAATAAAAAAACATTTCAAAAGCTTATTGATATCAGTTTGAGTTCAAACGTTCCCCTACCAATGCTATGAGAGGAACACGGCTATCACTCTCTACCAAACAACATTAATAGCCAATCAGAATTAAAATGGGGCGTGTCTTTGTTGCCGGAGTGGAGAGCAGATGTCACGTTGGACAATATGTTAGCAAACAAACAGTCGGCAGGATGGAGAGAAAGTTTATAAAGTCTAAGCGGGCGGCAGCTTTTAAGTCCATTACAAATATGATATACACAGATTGGTTACTGTAACAAAGAACAATAACTTTGTGATGTTTCTTCAAATCATCCAACTAGACCTTCTCTTCCACTTCTGCTCGTGCTAAATGCGATAAAGAGATCAAAGATCGATTTCTATTATTTCACATAACTCAGAGTTAAGTCATAAACATGGTCCTTTTTGTCTGAAGGGAGTAAAAAGTTGAGATAGAAATCAGATGTCAATACATTAGTGACATCAGCCTCCTGCTATTATGTGTGGTTGACATGACTCAAACAAATGAAAAGAGAAGCACTCACTGAGGACTCCGTAACTTTTGTAGATTTAATAAGAATTTATATCGTTTCACAGTTTGTAGTGCAAGATTTGCCAGTGGGAGTTTAAAATGGAAAATAAATCTGCCTTCACTCATCATAAAAAACAAGCTCATAAAGGTGATCACTTTTGCTTTTTTGAGGATTTATTTATGTTAACGTACTCGGTTACTAACGTAACCTCGGTTCCCTGAGATACGGGAACGAGTACTGCGTAGCAGGACGCTATGGGAAAACTCCTTTTCTCCGATGACTGAAGCTTTATAATAACGCAGCGAAAATGCTGCACAGCCATTGGTGCGTGTAAAGTAAAACTTTACGCCAATGGCAGCGAAGCTGCACGGGCCTATGGCGATGGCGCCCGCCAAAAGGGGCAGGGCTTATGGCTACATAAGCAGACAGATCGCCGTATGAACCTCATGTTATTTCGACTGAAGCGACGAACATATGCAGCTTGTGAGCACGGCCAGGAACGCAGTACTCGTTCCCGTATCTCAGGGAACCGAGGTTACGTTAGTAACCGAGTACGTTCCCTATCGATACTTCACTCGTACTGCGTAGCAGGACGCTATGGGGAACCAGTATAATCCCGCCGTGCCACAAGTAGAACGAAAAACATCATATAATACCGGAGCCGTAGCTCAAGTATTTGTATAATGCAGGGAAGCCCTGTAGAAGACGGAAAAGCCAGGCTAATAGGTGGCTTAATCCAGTTAATCGTCCTAAGAATGTGCCAGATGCCAGTGTGGTTGAGAGCAACCACGGTCCAGCAGTCTAGTCTTAAGCAGAAAGGACCCGGGCCTGTAAGGCCGGAATGTCCAGACTGTAAATTTTGGTAAATGTGGAAGGCGAGGCCCAGCAAGCCGCCGCACAAATATCCGCTATGGAGACTCCGCCAGACCATGCCCATGAAGAGGCAACGCCTCTAGTAGAATGGGCCCTTACTCCCGTGGGGCATTGAAGGACAAGGAAGAATACGCCAGCGCGATAGCCTCAACTAGCCATTTAGATATTCTCTGCTTTGTGACCGGGGACCCTTTGGTGTGGTCACCGAAGCAGACAAAAAGCTGTTCCGACTTCCTGAAGGCGGCGGAACGCTCAATGTAGATTTTTAGCGCTCTGACTGGGCAGAGCAGATAAAGCTCCGGGTCCTGCTCGGAGGGGGGGAGCGAGGATAATGTCATCACCTGTGCTCTAAACGGAGTAGAAAGCACCTTAGGTACATAACCGTGTCTTGGTTTGATGACTACCTTAGAGTCATCAGGCCCAAATTCAAGACAGGAGGGGCTTACAGAGAGCGCCTGTAGATCACCCACATATTTTACCGATGCTAACGTTAGAAGCAGTGCGGTTTTTAGTGTTAGGGGGGGAGGTCTACAGACTGTAGAGGCTCGAAGGAAGAACCCTTCAGAGCTCTCAAAACAGTAGGTAGGTCCCATATAGGAACGGTGAGGGGGACGTAGCCGCCTGGAACCCCTCAAGAAACGAATAATCAAGTCATTCTCCTTGGCCCACTCCTTGGCCCGCTATAGGGGCATGGGAAGCTGCGATTGCTGCCACATATACCTTGAGTGTTGAAGGGGAGCGGCCCTTATCCAACAGCTCTTGCAGGAATGACAGAATCATTGATATATCACAGGATTCTGGGTCTGTGCCGCGAGTTACACACCAGGCGGAGAAGACAGACCACTTAAGGGTATAGAGTCGTCTCGTAGACGGCGCTCTAGCCTGTGATATTGTGTTCATGACACTCTCGGGGAGAATCGTAGGCCCCCGTCGAGTGCCCAAAGGTGCAGCGCCCAGAGCTCCGGCTGGGGGTGCCAAATGGTGTTGCCTGCCTGAGAGAGGAGGTCCCGTCTCAGGGGAATAGGCCACGGGGCTGCTACGAGCAGCTGAGACAATTCCGCAACCCAAGGCTGGTTCTTTCAGAGTGGGGCTACGAACAGCACTGTGTGCGCTTGTTCCGTGATCCTCCTGATCGTCTGCGGTATAAGAGCGATCGGGGGGAAGGCGTAGAGGAGCCGGTTGGGCCAGTTGTGGGCCAAGGAGTCGTTGTCCTTCGAAAAATAGATTGGGCAATGAGAGTTGTCTTTTGAGGCAAAAAGGTTGACTTCTGCCCTGCCGAACACCTCCCAGATTTTCTGTACCGACCTGGGGTGGAGCGTCCATTCCTCTGAAGGGACATTGCTCCGGGATAGCATATCTGCTCCCTGGTTCAGTCTGCCCGGTACGTGAGTTGCTCTCAGTGATCGCAGATTGCACTGCGCCCATTCCAAGAGGCGAAGTACCAGGGAGAAAAGGCGTTTTGAGGAGAGGCCTCCTTGATGATTTATGTAGGAGACCACTGTCATGCTGTCTGATCGGATTAAGACATGGCGGTCCCGTAAGACCGGCAGGAAGTAGCGAAGGGCAAGCCATACTGCCTGCATTTCCAGGTAGTTGATGTGCAGCCCCTTCTCCTGAATCGACCAGTGGCCGAAGGCCGGTGCACCGTCGCACAGCGCTCCCCAACCCGTGTTGGAGCCGTCTGTCGTGATCACCTTTCTTCTGCTTGATGTGCCCAGGGGCACACCCTGCTCCAACCAAGGAAGATCCTTCCATGGGGCTAGAGCAGTTATGCAGATTTGGTCCACCCGGACGCGTAGGCGTCCATGACGCCAAGCGTGTGGCGGAACTCTTTGTTTCAGCCAGTACTGTAGTGGACGCATCCGAAGAACGCCTAACTGCAGCACTTGAGAAGCGGAGGCCATAAGACCCAGCATCCTCTGAAACGACTTTAGGGGGCGAGACGCTCCCAGTGTGAAAGAAGCCGCGAGCCGCCGTATAGCCAGGGCGCGGTCTGGCGCGATCCTGGCCGTCACACGACTCGAGTCGAAAACTGCCCCCAGGAACGAAATGCGTTGGCTGGGGGACAGAGAGCTCTTGGCAAAGTTGATTCTTAGCCCCAGGCATTCTAGATGGCTGAGAAGGGATCTGTGGGACCTTAGCTCCTCCTCTGACTGCGCTAGAACAAGCCAGTCATCGAGGTAGTTCAGAATGCGGATTCCCGTCTGCCTGAGAGGGGATAGAGCCGCGTCCATGCACTTCGTGAAAGTGCGAGGAGCTAGAGACAGTCCGAACGGAAGGACCCTGTATTGATATGCAACCCCCTCGTAAGCGAATCTTAAGAATCGTCTGTGATGGGGAGCTATCTGGATGTGGAAGTACGCATCTTTCAGATCCAGGGAGAATAACCAGTCCCCTGGGCATATTTCCGAGAGGATCTGTTTCAGAGTAATCATCCTGAAGCGCCGTTTCATAAGGGCACGGTTCAGATGTCTGAGATCGAGGATGGGGCGGAGACCGCCATCCTTCTTGGGTACGAGGAAGTAACGGGTGTAGAAGCCTGACTCGGTTTGATCTGGGAGAACCAGTTCTATGGCTCCTTTGTCCAGCAAGTTCCTCAGCTCAGTGCGCAGAACATGTGAATTCGCGTTCTGAACCTGAGTTGGGATGACCCCGCGGAACCGCGGGGGTCTGCGAGCGAATTGGAGTGAATATCCTCGAGATATTATCCCCATCACCCACACCGATACCCCGGGTATGGCCTGCCAGGCCTCGGCCCGTATTGCAAGGGGTTGAATGCATTGGGGAGGCAAGCCGCCTTTTGGGGGCTTGACTTCCGCCGAGTGTGGAAGAGGAAGGTTGCTCTTTTTTTGAAAATGTTTGTGTTTTATTAAAGTGTCCGCTATAACAGCGGTAGGTTGTGTGGGCGTTAAAACAGGCCCGTTTACCCTGAACAAACATACATTTATGCCGGCACCCGGAACAGAGCGGGGTGCTTGGGCACACAATAGAGCTTTCTTGGGAGGAGGTCCAGCTGGACACGATCTCCTCCTCCTCTTCCTTGCTTCGGTCTCAGGAGGATGCCTGAGGCGCCGGGTCCAGCGTGAGGGCCGGGGTCCCTGGCGCTGAGAGAAGTGCTCCCTGAGCAAGAGCGTTGACGCTTCTCGGCACCTGATGCCTTCTGAGCAGCGGGAGGCGTGATCCTGGCCGGCCGCTGAGTCGGCTGTGGCTTGGGGTGGGCAGACACTGGTCTGGATCCGGGTCTCTTGGGCAGGAAGTGCTTCATGGCCTGCGAGGACTTCTGCGCTGCCGTGAAGCGTTCCGCAAAACCCTCAACTGCCGGTCCAAAGAGGCCGTTGGCTGAGATGGGAGCATCGAGGAAGGGGACCTTGTCTGCCTCCTTGATCGGCGTGATCGTCAGCCACAGATGGCGTTCGAGAACCACGAGACTGGCCATCGATCTGCCTATTGCCTGGGCTGTGGCCTTGGTGGCGCGTAGAGCCAGATCCGTCGCACTCCTCAGCTCCTTGATGGGCGCACTGTCAGTGCCGAACTCGTCCATTCCTTGGAGAAGTTTGGCCTGGTACACCTGCAGTACTGCCATGGAGTGCAGAGCGGAAGCCGCTTGGCCGGCGGACGAGAATGCGCGTCCAGCGAGGGCCGATGTGGTCTCACACGGCTTGGAGGGGTGAAACGCTTTTGCCTTCCACCCGATAGCTGAGGGCGGACACAGATGTGCGGCCACAGACTCTTCAAGGGGAGGCAGCTTCTCATAGCCTTTTTCCTCTGCGCCATCAATGGAGGTGAGGGCGGAGGAAGAAGGTCGTAGACGGGCCGAATAGGGGGCGCGCCATGACCTGGTGAGTTCGTCGTGAACTTCCGGGAAGAATGGTGAATTTCGCTGCCGAGGGGCCGTGCGACGCCCCGGCAGAAACCATTCATCCAGACGGCTGTGAGTGGGTACCTCCGGAGAGGACCACTCTAAGCCCAGCTCTTCCACGGCCTTAGCGAGGACCCGAAAAAGCTTGGTATCCTCGTAGGCGCGTGTCTGCTGTGCTCTACAGGCGGAGAGGGGGCGGGGTCAAAAGCTGATCCCGATAGCTCCTCCCCGTCTGAAGCCGCTAACGACATGCTGTCGTCTTCCTCGATTTCGCTTCCACCAAACGAGACTATGTCACCGCTGCAAGGCTTTCTCGACGGCGAAGCTGTCAATCCGGGTAGCGAAGAGAAGTCGTCGCTGAAGGAGAAGAAATCTGAGGTTCATACGGCGATGTGTCTGCTTATATAGCCATAAGCCCCGCCCCTTTTGGCGGGCGCCATCGCCATAGGCCCGTGCAGCTTCGCTGCCATTGGCGTAAAGTTTTACTTTACACGCACCAATGGCTGTGCAGCATTTTCGCTGCGTTATTATAAAGCTTCAGTCATCGGAGAAAAGGAGTTTTCCCATAGCGTCCTGCTACGCAGTACGAGTGAAGTATCGATAGGGAACCTGCTTTGACCAGCTGTGATCTCATTTCTATGTGCCAGAACTTTAAACTCTATCTGTGATCATTTATGACATATAATGGATATTCCTCCTTTAATGTTGGATGATGAGACAGACCCAGCCCACCTTCTGCTTTAGTTCTCTACAAGTATATCTTCTCAATTCTCAGAGTTTCTTTATTAGAAGTGAACCGAGTGACCATTTGATAGAAATAAATACAAAATGACTTCATTATATGTGTTGGCATACAGTGAAATAAGAAAATATACTTATGTTAGATACTGATTTTGGAAAAAGTTCATAATGGTGAAACCTTGTAACTCTCATTTCTACCCCACTGCTCATGTGTTTTATGACACTACTGAAATCACATATTCCCACAGTTTACTTTCTTAAGCTGTTTGTGAGGTATTCTGACACAGAGGAACAACTTATATATTCTGGTTGAATGATGTGCTCTCAGAAGAACCAGACATGTGCTATGAGGTGTCCATATAAAGCTTCAATCTAATAGTGTTTGTATGAGACACAGCTGCTCTCCAATGTCCAGTTTAATGAGTAAATGAATGTGTGACGTCATCAGTTCTTCCTTCACCAATGAGAACACAGAAGATCTGATGATGATGATGAGCAGCAGCTGTACACAATCAAAAGCTCTTGTACTTCAGCACTTAAATACACTGACACAACACTTTTATTATACACTCATCATTATATATCACAGTCATTATACAATCATATATTATATAATATTGATATTGTTTATGTTTATTGAATGAATCATTTACTTTGAACTTCAAACTTTGTTTCTCAATTGCATGAGTTTCTCAGACTGGGTCACATATGTCCTGTGACTACAGACATCAGCTCTAAGCTGTGTATCTTTAAGCACGACAAATACACTAGAAGTCATCTACGAGTTCCTAAAAATGATTTGAATCATTTGTTGCTATTGTTTTTACAAAAGTCTTCCTCCAATAAAGCATAAATCTTGGAAATACATTGAGCTGACCAGAAATAAAACTGAAAAATGGGCAATGAAAGACCCCCTCGAGGTTTATAAAGTCCAACCCTCTGGTGTTTATTATTCCAAATATAGCGCGATATATGAGAGTTCAATGATTTAAAGAAAGATAAGGTTAAATATCATGGAAGATTCCGCAAAGAATTGTTTAAATTGTTGAATCATGGCCTTGTAGACTAACAGTATTGTTTAGCTTGTTGAAAAAGTGTCTGTCAAATGAAGAAATGTAAAAGTGTGTCTATCTGCTGCTTTAACCATTACAAGGCCCATTAAAGCTAAATAAACACACTAAACCATATTGACTAAAAGTGTTCAAATGCATTCTTAATACCTTTACAATAAAATGATTGAACTGTTATAACATTAATTAATAGAATAAAACCCTCCTTGGCTCGTAAAATCAAAAATGAAATCGTTTACAAAGTTGGAAATTAAATTGGACACAGCCAAGTCCCTTTTTTATCCATATTATATATTATTTGATCTACACAATTTAGCTTTTTTAGGGGGTATGGTCTAGGTACGTCGCCGTACAACACGCCTGATACACACATCAACTCGAGGTAGAAACGTGAGGCTGCAGTTTTAATGGATTGTTTTTAAACTAGGACCTATCGTTTGATGTGTTGGAGTACTTGGCCAATACGCTTATTTTTTTATATTATCTGTACATTGTTTTATACTGTGAATGGGAGTTTGTCGGTGAATAAATCATTCTAACAGGTGTACATGCGGAGGTAGGCTACACAATGGCTGAGCACGACGCAACAGATAAATCTATAAATGCTACAGATGTCAACAGAGCACCTTCCATTTGTGAGTTGCAACAAATGTATCAAAGTACTTACGTACAGCGGCAGAAGTTGGGAACTTTAACGCAAAACTTCATACTTCATGACTTCATGCGTCATAAATGCAAACTACAACTTTGTGTCAAGGGTGCTCTTTGCAGCCCCGATCGATGCAGATATTTCAAAGATTGGGGAAAACATTTGTGCGTTTTTATTTCAAAGTCATTGCATGGAAAGAGAGTGCAAGCTGTTACAAAAAGGCACTAAAAGCAGCAAAAGCCGAACACTTCCGTAACCTCATAGAAAATAACAAAAACAATCCAAGGTTTTTATTTAGTACAATTGCTAAATTAACAAACAAAAAGACTCCACCTGACCTGTGTACTCCACCTCACCTTGTTAGCAATGAATTCATGAAGTTTTTTACTGAGAAAATAGAAAAAATAAGAGACAGCATAGCTAAAACCAAACCTCCAAGTGTGTCTGAAGAATTAGTTTCAACCGTCACCCAAAAAGAAAAGCTAGAGTGTTTTTCTCCTATAATCAAGAAGATTTAATTAAACTTATTGCAACATCCAAACCGACGACATGCTTATTAGACCCCATTCCGACTACTTTATTAAAAGAGTTACTACATGATGTAATTGAGCCCATTTGTAACATAATCAACTGGTCAATTAATCTAGGACATGTCCCAGGGCCTTTTAAGCTGGCTGTAATTAAGCCTCTTATCAAAAAAACAAACTTAGACTTAAACTTAATTTGGTAGCCCATATATGGTCTGTCAGTGAAAGCAAGCTGATCAGATTTACAATCATTGGTAAGGAAACTAGAAATATAAGAAAGAAGCTTTTAGGCGTCACACATTTAATTAACACCAAGACAATAGTAATGAGCACCAAGGCAAGTTTATTTATATAGCAGACTTCATACACAAGGGCAATTCAAAGTGCTTTACATAATATGATTGACAAAGAAATAAGACGTATCTTTAAAATGCAAATAATTTAAAATCCCAAATACTTTAGATTTTAAGAAACAATAAAACCACATTAAAATTTATAAAAAATGTGAGTGTATATATATAAAGAATAAGAGCAAAATAAATTAGAAACAGAAGTGCAGTTGATGTAAACCAGCACAGTGCTCAGGTTGTGAAGGCAATGAAGTGTTTTAATCTGGATTTAAAAGCTTCTACTGTCGGTGAACGTCTGATGTCTTCTGGAAGCAGATTTCAGCTACAGGTGGCGTAATGACTGAACGCTGACTCCCCCTGTTTTGAGTGAACCCTTGTTATCTCTAACTGACTTGATCCTGATGATCTGAGAAGTCTGTTTGGTTTATATTCAATTGAACATATCTGAGATGTATTTAGGTCCTAGACCATTGAGTTATTTATAGACAATTAATAATACTTTGAAGTTGATTCTAAAAGTAACTGGTAACCAGTGTAAGGACCTGAGGATTGGAGTGATATGCTCAGATTTTTTGGTTCTGGTCAGAATCCTGGCAGCAGCGTTCTGTATGAGCTGCAGCTGTCTGATGGTCTTTTTGGGAAGACCTGTAAGGAGTCCATTACAGTAATCCACCCTGCTGGTGATGAAAGCATGGACTAGTTTCTCTAAATCTTGGCTTGAGACAAAACATCTGATTCTGGCTATCTTTCTGAGATGGTATTAGGCTGATCTGCTTATTGCTTTGACATGACTGATGAAACTAAGGTCAGACTCCAAAATGACCCCAAGATTTTTTACCTTACTTTGTGTCTTTAGACCTCTTAAGTCAAGGTATGTGTTTACCTTGTTAGGTTCATCCTTGTTACCAAAAACAATGACTTCAGTTTTGTTTTTATTTAACTGAAGAAAGTTTTGACACATCCAGCTGTTAATTTCATCAATTCATTGGCAAAGAGAGTCAATAGGGCTGTAGTCATTGGGTGAGAAGGTGTTACGCCCCCATATGTCTAGGAGATAGGGACCGTAACAGTTTGGTCAATAAAAATACCTTGTTGTGCATCAAGTGGGGGGAATAAGGCAAAATGTTTAGTAAAAATAAAGTGGTTTATTGACAATCATATTTGTTTAACATATAAATAGGTAAATGGAAAGAAGGGACGTGAGCGGTGCTAAATCAAAGAAAGAAACAAAACAATTCTAATTCTTACAAAAATCCCTCTAAACTAATTAACCAAAACCCAAACAAAAATAGTCACTAACACAAAATAACAAATCTTCAACATCAACGATGTCTTAACTAAACTATACTCACTAACCAAAAGTACTGAAGAAAACTAACATTGGATGGCACCCGCTCCTAAACTAGTGAAATAATACTTTTAGTGAAATAAGACTCGTATCCTACGTGTTTGACAGAATGTAGGTCACGTGACGTTCTTTCTGTCCACTTCTCTCCCAATCAGATTTTAATCTGACAAACAAACAACATAGCAGCACAAATCACAAAGACCGCGTTTTCACGACAGCCTCCTCTTCCCCCTTCAAGTAGTCACAAGGGTTCCTTTTAAGTACTGTAGCGATCGCTGATTGAAGGATCGGGCGGTGACATCATCCAAAGGAATGTGGGAACAGGTGGGTTCACGGCCCATATGACATCTGTACTAATAACACAAGAGAGAACAACAAAAACACAACCAACACAACTCACGGACGTAACAGAGGGCTAGATAGATCTGAGTATCGTCTGCATAGCTGTGGTAGGCAATTTGGTACTTTTTCATTATTTGGCCAAGTGGGAGCATATACAAACTGAAAGGGAGCGGAGCAAGAATCGAGCCCTGTGGAACACCACAAGTCATGGGTGTCCAGTCAGATTTATGGTTGCCTATGTTCACATAGTAACCTCTCCCTTTAAGGTGTGACCCAAACCATTTAAGTACCAATCCAGAAAGCCCTACCCAGTTTTCCAGCCTATGTAGGAGTATAGTGTGATCTACCGTGTCAAAAGCAGCACTGAGATCTAGTAAAACCAGAACTGATATTTTGCCTGAATCAGAATTCAATGGAATATCATTAATTATCTTTATGAGCACTGTCTCTGTGCTATGATGCTGACAGAAGCCAGACTGATAATTGTCCAGGTAGCCATTTAAGTTCAAGAATATGGTCAGCTGATTGAAGACAACCTTTCCAATGATCTTGCCTATAAAAGGAAGATTTGATATTGGTCTGTAGTTAGACAGTAAGGTTTTGTCTAGATTGCCCTTTTTTAGTAGAGGTTTGACAACTGCATTTTTTAGGGACTCTGGGAAAGTTCCTGAGAGCAGTGAGGTATTAACTATTTTTAGGAGATCTGCTTCCAAACAGTTAAACACTCTTTTGAAAAAGGATGTGGGAAGTGTGTCAAGGCTGCAAGTTGACCCCTTAAGATGCTGTAGCGTTTCCTCCAGGGTTTTGAGTTCAATTGTCTGAAATTCAGACAGAGTTACTAATTTCTGATGTACTGAAGTCAGACTGACCTGACTGCCGCATGGAGCTTTGCTGATTTCCATTCTGATATTACTGATCTTTTGAAGGAAAAAAGTTGCAAACTCATTGCATTTGTCATCAGACAGCATTTCCCTCGGAACTTGACTAGGAGGATTTGTTAGTCTCTCTACAGTAGCTAAAAGGGTGCGAGTGTTATTTATTTTGGAGTTTATAATGTTAGAGAAAAAAGTTTGTCTAGCTTTGCCTAAGTCAACATTGAAGGCATGCAGACTGTCTGTATAGATGTTATAGTGAACTTCAAGTCTGGCACATACGCTCAGCCTTTCCGCATGTTCTTTTCATGCTTTGTACTGCTGGTGTGTTTCTCCAGGGTGCTTTACGCCTGCCAGTTATCGCCTTGACCTTAACTGGAGCAATGGCATCGATAGCATTTTTAACTTTTGCATTAAAGCTATCGAGAAGAACATCCATAGAGTCTGCAGATATACTCTGTGACAAAGACATAGCATTCATAAATAGCTCACTGGTGTTCTCATTTATGAATCTCTTTTTTTATAGAGACGGGTCTGTCCTCAGTGGTAGGACTTATTGATAAATCATAGAAAATACAGAAATAATCAGACAGTGCCACATCTCTAATAATAGTGGATGAAATGTTTAGACCTTTGCTAATGAGCAGATCCAGAGTGTGTCCACGATTGTGTGTGGGATCGTGTACATGCTGGATCAGATCAAAAGTGTTTAAAACATTTAAAAGTTCATTTGCAGTGTTGTTTTCTGTCTTGTCTACATGAATATCAAAGTCTCCAGCAATAACAAAGCAGTCAAATTCTGAGGAAATAGCTGATAGCAGTTCTGAAAAATCATCAACAAAGACTGGGGAGTATTTGGGAGGTCTGTAAATAATTGTAAACAGAATGCGTGGTGCACCTTTTAAAGCAATACTCAAGTATTCAAAGGACAGGTAGTCACCAAGTAAAACTTTCTTGCAGTCAAAGAGATCTTTAAATAGAGCAGCTATTCCTCCACCTCTCCTAACAGCTCTGCAAACATTTATAAAAGTAAAGTTTGGGGGGGCTGATTCATTGAGGATTGTAGCACTACAACTATCATCTAACCAAGTTTCATTTAGAAACATGAAGTCCAGTTTGTTACTGGTGATGAGGTCATTGACCAAAAAAGGATGCTGAAAGATTGTGTGAATCGTAAAGTCATTCAAAAGATCGAAAGAAATAACAATAAAGCCACGACATGGCTGAGTGAAGATTCAGTACAGAAAGTCACACAAAAGGTGCCAAAATGACGTATAAAATCTTTGTGTGTCAAAATCCAAATAAATTCTACATTTCAAACTGACAAGTAGTAAATGTGTTATAACTACCTAAATGAATCATATTATATATAGAGTTTACCAGTGGCAGCAGTGGATTACAGGAGTTTATCACTCTCTTTTGGGTCATAAATTGCACTGAGACTGTATGTTAATCAATTATTCCTTTATAAAGACACAGAGAAAAACTATTACTATATTACTACATAATAATATGTATAAATGTACATTGTGATAGTTTATTAATAATTGACTAACACTTTTTAAATGATCTAATGAAGCAGTGACAACTCCTAAATAACTGGTTTGAATTTATATTTGTATATGATAAACTGGTCATTAATACAGAATGAAAATACAATTATTAAACACTTTATAGACATGCTCATGAATCAACAAGAAAATATTAATAACTGTATTTGTAAATTGCTTGCTGATGTATATTAATGTAAGGACAATGCTTTATAAATGGTGAATTAACTGTTTAATAATGCTTAAATAATGATTAATAGCATACAGTTATTATAAATTGTTACCTATCACTCTATATTTGAAAATCCAAAACTATATTAGAAAAAAACACCATATGATGCATCCAATGACAGAAAAACATACATGAGAATTCAGTTTTATTGACATGTGGGCGTTTTTTTTCTTAGGAAATGAAGATCTTTTGTAACCTTATTTTATTGTTAGTTTCTTTTGAATGACTTTACGTTTCACACGATGTTTTAGCAAAACATGTCTGAGCATTAAGTTTGAGTGGAAACAAAGGAAACAAAGATATTTCGTAATCTAACCCCCATTTTTGAGAAAGAAAACAGACAAACAGGTAATGATATAGTTCATAAATTAAGGTGACCACCTCGATCGCATAAACCTGAAATATAACACATATATATGATGTATGCAATAAACAAATATACCTCCGGGCAGGCAGTGTACCTGGAATAGGGCATGTCTGGTCACATTCTCATAAAGTCTTTGCACTAAAAGCAATGGTTTGGTGTCATCTGAAAGCAGACACTTGACAGTTTATTTTAAAGTCAGAACTAATCTAGTTGAGCTTAAAAATAATTTCTAATGACTCCATAAAAAATATTGAAATTGGCCTTGTTAAAATTCAAAAATGCTGACTATGTTCTGTTTTAAATCTGAAGATGATACATTTAAACTCTGGACTTTATAAAATGTTTTTTAAACATGTCATGTGAAGTCATTTAGAGGAGATTCTGAAATGACTTCTGTTGTTTATTAACATATTCGACGCATCTAGTATTCAAATCTTTGAGCTTCCAGTTCACATCCAGGCTATAAAAGTGACAAGGCAAAGGTTTTCCCGTTATTTAAGCATTAATAGACAGTTAATTCATCATTTATAAAGCATTGTCCCCTCATTAACATACATAAGAAAGCAGGAGCATGTCTATAAAGTGTTTAATACATTCTGTATTAATGACCAGTTTATCATATACAATTATAAACCAGTTATTTAGGAGTTGTCAATGCTTCCTAAGATCTTTTAAAAAGTGTTAGTCAATTATCAATAATCTATTTCAATGAAAATGTATACTTATATTATTATGTAGTTATATAGTAATAGTTTCTCCGGGTCTTAATTAAGACGGGCTACTATTGCTTATCTAATGATTAATAGCATACAGTTATTATAAAGTGTTACCTATCATTCTATGACAACAAATCATGGTTGAGCATTCAGTTTTAGTGACATGTGAGCAGGTCTTTTTCTTAGGACATGAAGATATTTCACAATCTTATTTACGGGTATCTTCTTTGGAACTTTTGAATGACTTTACGTTTCACATGATCTATCATCAGTCATTGATGCATCCAATAACAGAAAACATGCGTGAGAATTCAGTTTGAGTGACATCTGGGCGTCTTTTTCTTAGGAAAGGAGGTATTTCATAATCATATTGTATGGATATTTGCTTTGGAACTTTTTAATGACTTTACAATTCACACAATCTTTTATCAGTAATGGATTCAGTCATCCAATGACAGTAAAAATGTGTGAGAATTCAGTTTGAGTTACATGTGGGCAGTTTTTATTAGGAAAAGGAGATTTCGTAATCTTGATTTATTGTTATCTTCTTCTGTTTGCCTCTTTGGAAAAAAACTGTTAGCTTAACCCACCACTTTTGAGAAAGAAAACTGACAAACAGGTAATGATATGACCTAAACTAACAGAGATATAGTTCATAAGTAAGTTGACCACCTCGATCGCATAAACCTGAAATTTGACACATATATATGATGTATAAACACTTATATTTCAAACATTTGTATTGCAGATGTTTTTCTTGCACAGTACAACTTTTAACTGTTCATGAGATAGACGGCCTAAGGGAAGAAATTTTTCCTGTGATCTGTCTAATCACTAGTACTAGCAACAGGGCTGAAGTGGGACTCATTCTCAGACCTGGAGTTTCATGCCTTACACATTCCCACTTTACTTCAAATTAAATTAATGTAATTCGGTAACGCATGCATATTATTTGCATTGTGGCTGTTTATTTATAATTATAAAGTACATATTCTGCATGATCATATTATACATCCCTGATCCTACCCAATACCTATAAGGATGGGGAGTCGACTCCAAAAGAGTCAATTCCTCGACTCTTAATGTCCCTCAAGTAGGATTCCACTCTTTTCGACTCCTTTTCAACTCCTTTTCGACTCCTTCATTTTTCAAAATAAATGAATAAATCCTGTATCATCCCATAAGCAGATATTGTTATATGCCATGTTTTTGATATATTTATATATGTTGCAGTATTCTTGATGTGAGCGTGTGAGAAGGAGAGGCTTGGTGTGCAAGGTTCTATGTGTGTGTGTGTGTGTGTTGGGGTGTGTGCGTGTGTGTGTGTGTGAACCTAAAGAAGCTGTTGAGAGACTGAAGGAGAGACTGAAGGAGAGACTGAAGGAGAGCCTGAGGGGCTCTATTTGCGTGCGTGTGTGTGTGTTTATGTGTATTTCAATAATTCTTCACTTGTATTGCACTTGAATACTTTTCAATATCCCTATGTTTATTATGGTCATTTTTTGCGTAGCAAATTATATGTTTTTTACCTGAAATCAGTACTGCCATGTGGTTTCAGTGGTTTCGTGAGAATGACCCTATAAATACTTTTTTAGGAATACACCACTAATAGTATGTGCTTGGAGAGAGGAAGGATAAGGTTTCTCTTTATTTGTGTTTGGGTCGGCGCCACCTAAAGGCAGAGGACACAATAGCCCTGAGCCTCACGGCAATAAATGACATTCTTACTAAGCATTTGTCTAGTCTTAAGTGATATTATCTAAACATTCTAATATCAAAATACATTACTTGACAAGAAAAGTGACCTGAGATATTTGGTCTTGTTTTGTGAAAAATAATGTAAGAATTAAGAAACAGGTGGGCAGAAAATAAACATGAATAAGGGACATGTGTCAAACTTCAAGATTATTTTTCTCACCCCATGGACAGATTTTTGAAGAATGTTTAGATATTTGTACTACAAAACAAGACAAAGACACTTAGTAAAAATTTCACT
This sequence comes from Triplophysa dalaica, assembly GCF_015846415.1. Classification (NCBI taxonomy): domain Eukaryota; kingdom Metazoa; phylum Chordata; class Actinopteri; order Cypriniformes; family Nemacheilidae; genus Triplophysa; species Triplophysa dalaica. Next base: position 24,573,570 of record NC_079546.1, on the reverse strand, counting down.
TTTTTCAGTCCTCAGGTTTTGAGGCGGGGCATCTATAACTGTAAATACTGTATACACTAGTTTAACCAATCAATAAAGACTAGGCTCTCTGTCCATTGACTATAAAAGAGGTGTCGCTTACTCACCTGTAGAGCAAACCAACATGATCGGGGTGAAACGAGCACGTTCTTCAGAGGCTTTTATCCAAACAGCTAGACTTGCACGCGTACAAAATGGAGCTCAATATGAAGGTATGCAAGATCTTCATTATCTATTTTTTGCCTTATTCGTCTGATCAGCACCAATGACATTTTGAGATCTTTTGAGATCCTTGTTTGCTAGTTTATTTCAAAAGTGTGCAAGTGCATTTAAATACCAGAGAACAATGATCCTTCATTAGGAACTGAATACTAAAAGTGTTTGTTTGTACCCATGTTAGCAAATCTATCAGCCTATATAAAGAATATGAAGAAGTTTAATATACAAACCCTTATAGCGCACACATAAGAAGATGGCAGCGCAGAGCAGAGATGGGCATTTCTGGTTCTGCACTGCAAAAAAAAGCAATTTTTTCTTGTTTACCAGTAAAAATGACCACAAACTCTTGAATCAAGATGCATTTTCTTGATTAGCAAAATGACCTAAGAAAATAATAAAACATAAAAAATGATATTTCAGGGATTTTGTGCTCAAAACCATCAAAAGAATCTGCCAATGGGGTAAAAAAATAATCTTGAATTGAGTGACTAAGAAAAAGGTCAAACTTAAACCAAGATCTTTTTTCTTATCCCTTTGGCAGTTTTTTTTTGCTTCTTTTAAGATCAAATTCACGGAAATGTCATATTTTTGAATAAAACCAAGACTTATTCTTTTAGGTCATTTTGCTTATCAAGAAAATGCATCTTAATTCAAGCTGTAGACATTTCTACTGGAAAACAAGAACAATAGACATTCTCAATAGACATCACTCTTCAGTGTGCCTATATACAGTAAAAGGGGGGCCTTTGGGGTCATTACACATTCACTAAGAGGGTACAATGGAGCAAAGTGGGAACATTTTTCAGGTCTCCTGTTGGTCATGCTTTAAGTCGTGCAAAATTCAAGTAAAAAACACTGTTGATTTCTTTTTTGATGCCAAGTGGAACTTTAAAAATGACTTATTCTTTAACATTTTGTAGGTCTAAATCCTCCTTACTCCACTGACTGAACCCTTCATCGAAAACTACACAAACAAATCCTGTTTTATACTAACTTTGCACTTATTTACGAGACAGATGATTGTTTTTTGAAGAGGTTTGCCTGTGAATGTATTAAAAATAACGTTATGTGAACTTGCAATTGCTATAGTGTATTTGTGTACAGTCAGCTCAGATGAGATGGGTGTGGTCTGTGATTAAAGGAACGCACCTTAAAATGACAGCGTTCTGATGGCAAATTATTACGCATCTGTAAACGCCATCCACACAACACATTTTGTTTTAAACAAAGGTGCATCGACCACATGTACGGGGTTGGTTATTTGCTTTACTGTAAGTATAAACATGTTTAAAAACTTAAACTTTAAACACAAAGTACAGTTTTCGAAGATCCCTCAACTTCAGACTGGCATTCTCGAGGTGCTCTTTATCTTTAAAACATGAGATTTTAGCCAAATGACAAAAAAACTTCTACAACAAACGTTGTATATTGATTGAAATATAATGGCTATGCACGGGAGTATTAAGCATTTATAATGTACTAGCATGCTCTATCAACTATAACACAACCATCGTTGACCCAAAGTGCTTTACAATAAAACGTTAGATAAAAAGCAAAAGAGATCAAAATAAAAATGTAAAAATTGGAGTATAAAATATAAAGTCAAAATAAAATCAGAATAAATACATGTACACAAAACATACTTAAAAAGTACCACACACAGCATCACTCAAATGCAAGGGTGTAAAAATAGGTCTTTAAATTTGATTTAAAAACACTAATAGTCCATGATAGTAAGGGGTAGACTGTTCCAGAGTTTAAGGGCAGCAACGGCGAAAGCCCGGTCACCTTTGGATTTACAACGAGGATGAGACAGATAAGAGAAGATGGTTACAACATCTTAATGATCTCGAGGCTGTATACAGTTGTGCTCAAAAGTTTACACAGCCCTTGCAGAATCTGGAAAAAGCTGAAACATTTGGAAGAATAAGAGGATTTTTGAAAATGAAGGTTTATTTCTAATTTATTCCTGCCCTGAGCAAGTTATTTCACTAAAGAAATGTTAACATAAAGTTCACACTAAAGAATTACTACAGTTGCTTGTTCAACATTTCTGGATATTTGACTCGTAAATTGTTATTGTTTCATTTATACATCTTTTTTTTGATCCAGAAGATTTTTTTCACACCAAAACCATTTTCAGAGGTTTAAACCCAACTTACTTTTTAAGCTGTGTCATGTGATGAATAAGAACAATTATTAATAATCAAATTTGGAGATTTATATAGAAAAAAGCTTGGCTATTTTTAACAAAACACATCTTTACCTTACTGATAAAGCATATATCTATATACAAAATAGCAATTCAATGCGTTTCGCTGTCTGTCTGTCTATTATGAGCTCAGTTTTCCAGTTAAAACTATTTATGCACTTTCAACACTGTTCAATCATGTGTACTACGACTCACAATGCAGAAATGAATGAAAAAGAGACCCAAATACTGCGTGCACAAAATGTAAAACATTTGTAACCTAAATTGCATTGGATTAGCATTAACTCTTTCGCCGCCAGTCTTTTTTTAAAAAAATTGACAGCCTACGGCAGCGTTTTTTTAACATTTTCAACAAACTTTAATGGCTCACAGTACATTTTCTGTAAGGAATATATGGAGAAACAATGTGTCCAGTGAAAGAACAGAGTCTCAGGTTTTAAACAAAAGAAACTGTATTATTCAATTTTCATTTTTCCTTTTTTTATCACTCCTTAGATGTGGGTAGGTTTCTTCAAAAATACATAATTGCCGTAAAAACTCGTCTTTGGCGGGGAAACATTTTTTTTCAATGGCGGTGAAAGAGTTTACAGTCACATCTGTGGAGGAGCTGATCAGTTCAACCTCAAGCCATCCAAGATGTATGTGACATTATTGCTTAGCTAGAACAATAAAGATTTTTACCTGGAGTTGTCGTCCATGGTTCTTCATGGTTCAAGTCTTTACAAGTTCAAAAAACAAATAGAGGCAACATAAAAGTAATCCCTGCGGCTTCTTTCGATGTAATGACGTCTTATTTAAGCAAATCGATCGAACTGTGCAAGCAACTGAACGTTATTTACAACATTATAACTGGTAATGCAGTTTGTGAAACTGCTTGGCATGCGTTCTAATCTCATATCTTCCCTTCTCCCTTATAAGGGCAGAGCACTTGATGTAGAGGTCTTGGAGAGAGATGGACAATTTATCTCATGATAAAGCAGTTTGGATGAAATTTGTTGAACTTCTTAGAAAGAGCAGTTGTACACCCATTCTACATTAAAAAATCAAAAACATCTTATAATCGTCTTATGACATATAACAGCAGACGTCTCAGAGACGATTTGCAGATGATCCAACAATAAAAACAACGTGTTGCAGATACTGCAGACATCAAATAGACGTCTCCCAGATGTGTTTGTGTTGTAAGGGGAACCAAAACTGCACATTTCACATGTATCCAGATATCTGACAAACCCATTCGTGACAGATTTTGAAGTCTCGACTAATGAGCTACTGACCTCTGTCTATTTAAACCCTGCTCAGTCGTTCAGTCAAATGCTTGTTTGTGTCTGGATATATTGCCTTGTTCTGCCTGACCTCTGGATTTGTTTGCTTTGTTTGTCCTGACCACTTGTATTTTGGAATTATTTGCCTGCTATCTGGATTATGATTTTGAATTACGTGTTTCAATAAAGCTGCATTGGGATCCTTACCCGTGTTCTCTTCATGCAGTCTGTGAAATGTTTATGATAAATCTTATATTTTTTAACCTTATTTTTCTGCTTTTGATTATGATATTTTATGTTCGTTCTTATTATTGTGTTCTTTTACACACTTCGTACGGCACTGTGGTCAACTTCCATTGTTTTGATGTGCTATAAAAATAAACATTATATCGTATTGTATGTGTTTTCTTTCATGCAGCCACAAATCAGTACAAGGTGTTGGTTTCTAATAATGGTGATGTGAGCCATTTTTCCCTGACACTGGTGGACTCAAACAATCGGAGCAGAGATACCTTGAAGAAAAAAATCTTTTCGTGTTTTGGAAAGGTAAGAATTAGATTTTTTTTAAATACAATATTTAAATATGCTTAACTCTGATCTTGTTTTGTTTGTGCACCTTTACTGTAAACAGTATTTCAAAAAGCAGAACATAATAATAGGTATTATTTGAAGCCATGTTTCTTTTCTGTAGCTCTGAACTCAAAATAGTCTCTGTGGGAATGTTTTAATGTGGGGAAATAGAACTGTTAACAAAGATACTGGATATGGGTTATTCTGAATACCGCCGGTGAAAAATGGGTCCTAGAGAAAAGCTGGAAACACTAAAAATAAGGCATAAATAGTTTTGGATGGAATGTAGGAAAATGGACCCCACAACATGTAAATTCCGTAAAATAAATATTTGTTGCAAAGGAAATAATCATAACAAATAGTATAGTTCAAGAAATAGTGAATGTGTTTATGATGAAAACGTGTATGTGTAAGCAATTTAAGCCATTCACTTCTGCAGCCGTAACTGTTTCCAAAACCTCAAAATGCTGGCTCCGCCTTCACACAATGACACTGTACACGACGAGGGGGCGTGGCCAGCTTGAAATGCATTGTCAAGTCCACATTGAATTTTGCAACACTCAGCGCTCTGGTTAAATTAAAATGCAATTTAGAATGCATTTTAATTTTGCAACTAAAAGAGCACTACAGAAATTGTTTAAATTGCATTTCAAAAGTAGTGTAGGAATTGCCGACAAATGTAAATTATATTATTGGATTTTCATTTTCACTAATGTTGCACATCTGTTATTTAAATGCATTGTCGTTTTACATACTCCATTGCCATTTTGCGCATTGGATTTAAATTGAAAATATGCTACCATAAGAGTCACTTGGTCCAAACAATACAACTTTCTAATTAAAGGCCAAAAAATCATGTGAACGCTATTTCAGGTGAGCATGCTAGCAACGCCTCAACAGAACACAAATCTTTGCTTTTAATTGGAAGGTACAACTGGGAGCATGAAGATTTAACGAAACTCCATGTTTGGAAAATAAAGATCCCTGTGGAACACCAGAAGAGAGGTGTGATACTGAAGAGCTATGTTTTCCAATTCAAACAGAGATATTCCTAATGGATCAATAGAACCTAAACCATTTTAACAAGGTACCCTGAATGCCAACATAACTTTCCAAACGACAAATTAAAATGTTATAATCAACCATATCGAATGCTGAGCTGAGATCTAAAAGGATGCATTTAACAATATTCCTGTTATCAGTAGACAGCTTAATTCCATTTGTGACAAAAACACAGATTCCGTCCTATGTCGTTTTCTATAACCTGACTGAAAAGTTTCGTAAAATGAATTTGAACTCAGAAAAGAATGTAATAGAGAGAGAACAAGCTTTTCTAAGATTTTCAAAATAAACAGGAGATTGGAAATTGGTCAAAAATGATCCGCACAGAAACTCAAGATTCCATTTCTTCAGAAAAGGAGTGATGGAAGCATGTTTTAGGCAGTAAGGAAATGTACCAGTACTCAACGAGGTATTGATAAAGAACAGAAGACCAGGTCAGATGATATCTACAATTTGCTTTATAATCTTGAGGGGATAAAATCATGATGACAGGAGGAGGGTTTTAAATGTGCAGTAATGTCTTTAAAGGTCTGTAAGGAAATGTGATCAAACATGCTTGTTGTTACGGACCAGGCATGTGACAACTCCAGTGTTTGAGGTCTTGACAATTTGAGGGAAGGAACAGATTCATTAAACCAGGGCACAGATTTTTCTTAAGAACGCTTACATTTCAAATGAGTAATGTTATTAACAATGTTCATGAGGATTTACTGAAGAGATTGAAATGCCCAACTTTATATTCCGAAAATCCTCCCAGGCTTTCGAAGAGAAATAGAGAGACCATCGGACCAGGGCAGGTACAAAACCAGAAGTGTGAGGAAAAGAGGTATCGAAGACCAACGTTTTGTGGTCGGATAAGGCAGTCTAATTAATCTCCATGTTCGTAATAGAAAAACCATGAGAGTAAACCAGATCCAGGTGTGATCTTGATTACGCGTCAGACCTATCACCCATTGAGAGAAACTAATAGAGTAAATCAGATTGCAGAAGTCCTTAGTTAACAGTTTACAAGGGCAGTAAACATGAATGTTAAAATGACCCAATAATAAAATCATTTCGTACAAGGTTGCAACACTCAAAATGTCCCAAAATGCGTTGTTAGGCTGAGGTGGTCAATAAACAACTGCACACAGTAAAGGATTTATTAGGTCTATTATGAATAATTGTACCTAAAAACTCGCATTGGGGATTACTAGAAAGGGAGCGACAATGAAAGCTATTTTAGCTGCCAGTCCTCCCCAAAGACAGAAGAATAAAAAGTATCATTAAAATGCATATTATTTAAGATCACAAAAACTTTAGATTTTAAGAAACAATAAAACAGCAATAAAATTGATTAAAATGTGAGTGTATATATAAAAAGAATAAGAGCAAAATAAAAATAAATAAGAAATAGAAGTGCATTTGATGTGAAGCAGCACAGTGCTCAGGTTGTGAATGCACAGCTAAACAAGTGTGTTTTAAATCTGGATTTAAAAGTAGCTACTGTTGGTGAATGTCTGATGTCTTCTGGAAGTGACTACAATTCCCGTCATTATTCCAAGTTTCTGTCATGAACATGAAATCCAGTTCCCGTGAGATAATTTAAATGAAGGTCTTGTTTACCTCGGACCTCACGTTGAGTAGGCCATCCTGAGGGGCAGAGGATCACTTGCTGTTTGAATTTCCCTGTTAAGCTGCCGAAAAATCTTCGGATGCACTTCAGTCCGACAAACCTCATGGGTACAACAAAAGAGCTAGGGACGATAGGCAGAATCCAAGGATATATCCAATCCAGCTTTTAGTCTGCTAGCAACTCCACCTCGTTTACCAAGTCTCCTGCTGCATTCCTTTCTTTGAAGAACAAAAGGCCGGCGGCAAAGGTGATCAGGGATACTCATCTTGAACACTGAGGAGTGTGAATGAAAGCTAGCTATTCTTGTTGATAACCGATTTACTTATTGCGTTGCTATCATTTCATAGACGAAAGTTGTTGACAATATATCGGTCACCAAGAAACAGAGACAACTAAGCAAAGTTCATAGCATATAGAGCGACAGAAGGCTAGCCAAACAGTGCAGCGCCATGTTTTTTGGTGAGTAAATGACGACACAATAAAACAACAGATAACAAAAATAGGCTATCAAGAGTCGTTGTTAAATGTAATGTATGTGAATTTGACATTAATAAGACCTGAGCGTATACTGTATTGTGTCATTAACTAGATTGATGAACCAACTTTGTTCAAACGATTGATCTCCGACAGAGTTACTATACTTTCGGGAACAGATGTGACTACATCGTTGATTTCCTCTATGATGCATCTTACCTAAGGTGGTTAATCGAGGAGTAATGTCCTAGTTTTTCACCAGTTTCTGCCCGATAATCTTGACTATTGATGATCGCAACCCGGGTTTTATGTCAGAAATCAAAACTTTAGTGAGTAAGAGCTGTATGTTTACAGCGTGATATTATGTATGTTACGATTATATAATCCTCACCAAGGTGACAAAATATATTCTTCACATCCTGGACACAAGCTCGCCTTCAGAGGCTTAGAGCATCCAGCCTTTGCTGTCATGTTTTGGAGAAAAGACGTTCATGAGTAAGAAAATGAAAGCCACAGCGGCAGGTCATCTACATACATTTCAGTGACTGGAAACACTGAAGCGAGCAAGATAAAAATAAACATAGCATATATAAATCCATTTTATATCCATTTATACTTTAATTCAATTTTTTTGGACTCTAAAAGGTCAATTACATTTTTGTAATAAAATTTGATATAATACATTTATGTAAAAGAAAAGTGATCACACTGAAATCGTGAAACTTAAAGCATGAAACTTAAAAAAATGTAACAACAATTTATTAAAGGCATATAATAAGCTTTTTTAATTATGTCCAATTTAAGAAAAAGTTATAAATATAGCTGCTAGCAGTGATACAGGGTCAAGCCCCTGAAAGCGCACCACTTACATAGCACAGAGCCAAGAGAGCGAAGAAACGGCATAAACGGAACGCATGTGAAAAACGGCCAGTTCAGGAAGAACAGGCAACAACGAAGTGCAGACTCTACACCAAAATACTCAACACTGGATTCAAAGACTGTAGGGCACTGGGCCATTGCATTGCGCCACTAAGCCGCACAGTCAGTTGCTGTCAAGAGCTGTAGAAGCACAGAACACCTTGAGTAAAGCAAAGCTGAAATAAAATAAGCATGGAAAACAAATATGTGAGACTGAGATTAAATTGGTGACATTCATAAGTACAACAAAACACTAGGAGGGATTTTGAATCCACAACCTCTAAGACACCAGGCTTGCGGTTTAGCAAACTGCACCACAGAGCTTGTTCAAAGTGACAGAGATCCTGAGGAGATGTGTGAGACCTGAAAGTAGCGAAGATGCTGAAACGAGTATTAGAGCAGATATAAAGAAACAATACGTGTCTGAGAAACGGAGGCATAGGTGGGAATTAATTCAAGAAGACCATTTTGCATAGTAGTGCAGAAAACGTTACTCAAAATAGTTCAATACGAGAACGCTAGGTGGCGCTGTCTTTAAGAGTCGCAGCCATGTTCGGGACACTTGTTCAATAACACTTTAAAAATAAAATGACGACAGAGCCGGTCGATGATCCAATCGTGACATATTTGTTATCACCCGATCTGGCACGACCCATTTTGGCAAGGACCCCAGTCCGAGATGTTGATAATGCTTACAAAGTCTCGTATCAATTGATCGAAGAATGGCCGAGATACATCCTAAAATCAATTTTGGGGTCAACTTTGAAAAGCTTGCTACGTCTGCGAAGAAAATTGTCAAGTCTCGTCTGTGCAGCTCAGTCCAAAGAAAGTCTGAGCCAATTTCATGACAATCGGTCACAACTTTTAAAACTAAAAGCGAAAGAACCCAATACTCTACTTTTAAAGATGACCACGACTGTAATGTGTGGAGTCTTAATGTAACACGTGGAATGCATATGCATGAGGAGTGAATGACATGTGCCGAGTAGAATTACTCTGGATCAATGGGTTCAAAAGTTACAGCCGTTTGAGAAGTACATTTTTGATCTGCTGGTGGAACTATAGAGTGAGTGCTAGAGACCCCATACTTAGTCATGTGAATAATGAGTATCACCTCTACGTCTTTGTCAATTGGTTGGCAATCAAACTTTGTTCTGTGTCTGAGCAATAAACAAGAAATACTCAAAACATTTTTCTAAACGAATGTAATAAAGAAGGAAACAAAATATTCTTATTTAAGATTGAAAACAAAACAATTTTGATGGCTGCAACAGTTTAAACAGTCTCCTTCTTGTTATGCTTTTAAATCCAACCCTGTCTCATGAGTTGCCTATAAATAATACTCTATTGCATTATCGTGTAATACGTACACCAAAGTTCGATTTTGCTTGCATATGATACGCCAATGTTTGCGTGCACCTGGGTGGAGAGTAGCCATTTTTAAAAGTACATGAAGAGTTAACTCTGAAATAATTAAAATAATACTGTTTGGTTTAGGGTTTGGGGAGAACTTATAACATGCACACACAGTAAATTGGCCTATCATATGCACACAAATATAGGCATATTGTATGCACACAAAATCGTACTATGGCGTACCTAATACACAATACTGCACAGCGCGTGTTATTTAGACACAATTCATGAGAGTGGGCTGTTAAATCCGCACTCCAGCGCAGTTGGCAGTGAAACTTTGCTAGCACCAGAACCACAAACTAAAAATACTCCAAACAGTTTTTCTAAATTAACTTAATACAGATCCTGAACGAAATATAATTTGACATTAAAAACAAAAGGAAAATATTGTAATGTGAGGCGCACCGCTTCATTCTCGCACTGTTCTGTAGTTTATTACATTTTTATTAATTCTGAATGTGTCGTATGTCCATATTGTACCAAAATGCAACACCTTGCCTTCCTTTGGGTCCACAGCAACACTTGAGCCACCGTGAAGTCGATTGGATGAACGGTTTTTGACATGATAAAAATGCAAACAGATAGACAGACAGAGATTCCGTGCCTTTATTAGGGGGCAGAATTTGTTCAGCCCCCTCCCCTTTGAAGATTTTAATATTCGGTGTTCATCACCACGGAAGCTTCAAAGCTCAAAAATGGTTTTTGGTATAGCCATAACGATATGGCAAAAGAATGATTAATCCCTCTTTTTCAATGCCTGTGTGAGATATGTTTGTTTGTTTCCCATACGCCATACTGTATGCCTTTATAAAATATGTTTTTTTTCACAGGAGATCAACTTTTCCGTCGATGTAGAGAAGGACTTTGGAGACATTGTGCAGGTGAAAATTAAAAATGATTACAAAACTTCGTGGTTTTGTAGATATGTCCAAGTGAAAACTCCCTCTGGAAAGTCCTTTGAGTTCCCCTGTTATCGCTGGATAGAAAAGAAGGAAGTGGTGATCAGAGAGGGCAGTGGTATGTACAGACTCACTTTGTTCATTTTCCAGTTGATAATAAAGCATTATTATTGTTGTTTTGTGTTTGTTTTATGTATTTCTTTGTGTGTTCACTAAGCTCGATTGCCTCAGGATGACAACAACATTTTAAAAAAGCAAAGAGAAGAAGAAAATGAATCTAGAAGGGATACATACGGGTATGATGAAACAGTTCCAGTCTTAAACAATATTGGTTTGCTGTACTTTTTCTTTGTTTCTCTATAGACACAGTTCATTCTATGCTGATTTATGATCAATATTTTATAATAAATGTTTTTTCTAGTAGTGATGTTGGAGTGTATATTGGTAAGAATAATAATGATACATTTTATTTTCTATAGTGCCTTTCCTTGGAGCATCTCAAAGCGTGTTACATAAAAATAAAATACATATCAATAACAATACAGTAATTTCTCAAAAACAATTTAAAAACCACAAATTCACTGTTATGTTAGCAAAAAAAGTATGTTTTCATTGATGTTTTAAAAACACTCAAAGAGGCCGCATTTCTTAATGCTGAGGGGAGAGAATTCCAGAGTTTGGAGGCCATAGAAGAGAAAGCTCGATCACTGCAAGTACTGTAAAAGGCTGGCTTCAGAGGAGCGAAGACCACGACTTGGGGTGTAAAAAGTCAACAGATCAGGCAGATATTGTGGTGCTAAACCATGCAAGGCCTTATACTGTAATTGAGCATGAGAACTTTAAAATCAATACTAAATCTGACAGGGAGCTAGTGCAAGGAATCCTAGATTGGAGTGATGTTCTCCCTTGACCTGCCACCTGCAATTTATTGAGGGTAGATTTAGAAAACCAAGCAACCACGGCATTGCAATATTCAACTCAGGGACAAAACAAACGTATGAATCATTTTGTATTGTTTTTGAGATTGAAAAAAATTAGTTTTAAGTAAATTCTGAACACGGGGATCAAATGCTAAATTAGCATCGACTATAACGCCTAATTTTCAGTTTTGTTTGAAACTCCACAACAGAGACATCCATCTTTGGGGTTGGTGGATACGCTTTACCACTTGCTGGGTTGAGCTGATGAGCATTGTTTTTTTCACTATTTAGACACATATGGGCTCATAAATGAAACACGAGCAGACATTTTTTTTATATAAATAGTTCGTAAAGTCGTTTTGACGTATATTTTTGTATTCATGAAAATGTTCATATTTTCAAAATGTGAGTTGGTACGAAAGAAATGTACACCTGCTCTAAAAAAGCTTTGGTGGACACCGTATAGCCTATTATAAGCATATAGCCTATTAGTCTATTTTGCATTTATTCAAGATAATGCAGCCAAACCAGAGAAGGAAGTCCAGAGGATTTCATCATTCTGAGATACGTAATTTGCGTAGCTGTAATTCATAGGCGAGATTATGCTAATTGTAAATGAATGTGCATGCGCGTCCTGTTTACGAATGACTACAACTCATTGACATACACACAGTTTACTACGAAATCTGACGTTTACGAAGTATTTGTGAATCCGTTGGAAAGTTTTCAGGAAGGATTGTTTTACACGCAATTGACTCAGACTTTACTCATGCATCAATGCTTAGAACATCCACATCCTCAGAGCTGGAGTGTTCAAGCCTTAGAATCTGGCTCCAAATTGGCCAGGAAGAAGCTGGAAAAAAAGAGTCACAGTCATCTCCACCAGATCTATATGCGATATCCCACAGACAACGTGGTGCCTCAGCAAACGCGTGTCTAGAAATGTAACCCTGGTCTTCAATATCAAATAGTGCTTGGCGGGAGGTATGGCTTCTTAAAGGCAACTTTTCACGAGATCTCCCTACCACTGGCAATAAGGCAGTGTTTTTAAAATACTAAGCCGACAAGACTAGACAAAATTCAACTGTTACTAATACAACAGAGCGTAGCACCAATCAGACGTGGATAAGTTACGTTCTTCATATGTAATCAAGCAGAACAATTTCTCATTGCATCATCATTCGACGTAGTGCTGAGTACCATTTTTCCTATTTTTATCTTTGCTTTCATCACACTTTGTTGTAATTCATTAAATAGAGACGTACCAAAAATTTTAAATAACTTGAATATTCAATCTCAACATGGGCAGCAATGGAACACCACTTTCCACCGATTGTTTAACCACCATGAGTTGTCCTCAGTTCTACTCAACAGAATAACTACATTTGTACAGATTGTTCAAGCTATTATTAATCTCTTTTTCAACAAACAACCAGCCTAAAAAATGTCTTGACACAAATCATACTACTGTAAGTAGTAGTACTGTTGTAGAAATGACTGAACATGCATGTCAAGAAAGATCTTCCTGCAAACTACTGCAAATACATGCACCTTCCCTCTTAATATTTCCCCTTTAAAAGTATATATTTGGACAAGCCTTTTGGCCAAGGATTCTTATAATGCCAAAGGGAATTTGCCTTTGTACATTCCAATTCCCAGTGTAATTTCCCCTAAAATAATCAAGGCAACGAACAAACGTCATATTCATTTATTTATAAAAGAAACTGGCCTTTACATTAAAATAACCAGATAAATAAATATATAAATATGTGTTACCTTGTGGTAATTGTTGGTGTAATTGTTCAAGTAAATGATGTATTTTTCTTGTTCAAGATGGATGCAGAGCCGCCCAGGCTTCCCTCAGAACCTAAATGCCAAACTGAAGGATCTGCCTTTGGACGTTCAGTTTGATAAGGAAAAATGGCATGACTTTTATTTGAATGCCGCAGAAATGTACGTTTGAGCAAGTTTATCATGCCCACAGTTCTTGTTTTTTATATATTTTTTCCCCTCACTTTTACAGAGGTCTCTATAAATGTGTAAAATCATATATTCTATTTCAGGATAGTGGCAGAAAAATTTGACTTGGTTAAAACTTACTTTGAGTCCTGGAATGAGCTGAACGATTTTTATCAGTTATTTGTTGGTGACATCAAGAATACTCTTCTAGGTTTGAATAGTTTCTTTATTAAGAAAGATTGTGGGAAACTAAAAATTTGGGGGAATATTTTCCACAAGTGTAAAGCATTTGACAGTTGACTGAATTTTTTTGTAACTGGACAGTGAATGTGATTGAAGACTGGAATACGGATTACATGTTTGGCTATCAGTTTCTGAATGGCTGCAATCCTGTCATGATCAGGAAATGTGTGGAACTTCCAAAGACATTTCCAGTCACACATAAGATGGTGGAGGGATCTCTGCCGAGGGGTCGCACCTTACAACAGGAATTAAAGGTCAGAAACCAGTAGAACAGTTGGTCAGTTATCAATTCCAAGACTTGCTGACATTGTGACAATCTTAATATATAATTAAGTAACTTTGACTTACTACAATGTGATTTTAGCTTATAGACTTTTTGTTTCAAACTACACAATTGTGTGCGCTAAAAGAATCTCTGTGTTTACAGGATGGAAACATCTACATAGTGGATTATAAAATCTTGGACGGATTGGAACCCAATAAGACTAGCAAAGATATCCAGTACTTTTTGACTGCACCCATCTGCCTACTGTACAAAAACAGACTGGACCAAATTGTGCCAATTGCCATACAGGTACGTGTCCCATAAAGAATCAGTCTGAACTGAAAAAAATATTACCTAAAACTTAAAGTGGTAAAGGAAATTTTCTCAGAAATATGTGTTGTTTGACCAAAATGTTTGCTTGGCTGAAACAGCTCAGTCAAAAACCAGGGGAAAGGAGCCCGATCTTTCTTCCACATGATAATGAATACGATTGGATGCTTGCCAAGATGTGGGTAAAGTCTTCAGACTTTAATGTACACCAGCTGGTCACACACCTTCTCAAGACACATCTGATATCAGAGGTTTTTGAAGTAGCCATGTACAGACAGCTCTCTCCAGTCCACCCAGTATACAAGGTATGTGTCTTTGCATACACAGTCAAGTGCAAACTGAATATTTCTGAAGATTGTGTCACTCATCTTTTATGATGGTTACGTGGACAGGAATACATGAACCATGTTGAAGAGATGAAGCGTCAGGTTCTTAGGGAAAGATGGTGTAACTACATAACCTGAGATGTTCCCTTTCGAATGGTAACTTGTGCTGCAGGGTTTCAGAACTTGTCCCGGAGGACCCTCAGCCATGCACATTTTGAATGACTTCCATATTGGACTCACCCAATTCAAATCTTCCAGTCACTGCTAATGAATTCAATCAGGTGTGTTAGATGAGGGAGACATACAGAAAAGCTGTCTGAAGAGAGCAGCCTTTGAACTGGAACACAACTAATGTGTAGGGCTGGGGATCCTTCAGGTCAGCTTTGATAACTGAGAAACCCAGCCCTTGTGCACGCATTGGAGAACGAATACCCAGTAGTGGCGTCTTTTAATATAATAACATTGATCAATTAGAAGAAGTGCTTCTGCATAATGATTTTGAAACTGAGAAGAAGTCAAACATCATTCTGTTATAATCGAAAATAAGAGCTCTAAACCTGAGGCCTCAGCACAACCAAAATAATTGAGCCCAGACTGCTAAATAGAGATTGGAGTGCAATGAGGCAGTACTGGTGAGCATAGAAGTTAAAGTGTTGAAGCCAATCTACTCAGACAGAGCTTCTAAACAGATCTTTTAGTTTATGAAGATCCTTTTTTGTTCGGCCATTCAGCTCCCATATGAGCTAAGTGTGTGTGCTCTGTTTTATACATGACCCATGCACAGACAAGCAGTCAGCTGAACACAAGAAGTGAATGTCACCGTTCAATGTCAAGTTTATTAAGTTTGTGATTAGACTCATACTGCTCAAACCAGATGGATTCCCCAATGTTTTCTCAAGGACATGCACCAAAAGTTCCATTCAAAAGGAAACCACTATTTTGTTTGAGGTTATGCTTTTCAAATGCATTTTAATGATTCAATGCCCACGCTTATATTGATTTTTTGCTTCTTACAGTTACTGATACCTCATGTCCGTTTCACAATTGAGATCAATGCAGAGGCCCGTGCAAATCTCATCAGTAATGACGGAGTCTTCAGCAAGGTACTTTAGCTTCTTTAATCTAATTTGATATGTTCACACATAAACAGCATCTTTTTGGGATCCAAAGCAATTAGGTTCATATGTGATTATATCTACAATGTCTTTGTCTGGCAAGCCAAAATTTCTATCCTTGATATACAGTACTGTAGATTTAAGGGTGTACACAGTGTTAGCCCCGGATGTGATTTTCTGTAAAAATACCTATTTCCGTATTTTTTTACCTCCCTGGGATCAACCGTGTAAATAGAATGAATTTGATTTATTTTAGCAATATCTACGTGGATATTAAAATCTCCAACAATCAGTACTTTATCGACGTTAACCAATAGATCCGATAAGAAGTCTGCGAACTCTATCAGAAAATTAGTGTAAGGCCCAGGGGGTCTATACACAGTAACCAATGTAAGAGAGACCAATGATTTTTTACTTTTATTTGGAACAGTTTATGTTCAACACAAGCACTTCAAATGATTTAAATGTATGCATTGTTCTACAAGTTACGGTGAGAAAGTCTCTAAAGTTTGTTGCGACACCACCACCTCGACCAACCGGACGTGGCTCATGAATATAACCGTAGCTTGGTGGAGTAGACTCATTTAGACCAAAATAATCATTTGGCTTAAACCAGGTTTCAGTAAGGCAAAGTATATCAAAACTGTTGTCTGTGATCATTTCATTAACAATAACCAACTCAACTTTATTTAAATAGCGCTTTTTACAATTTTCATTGTTACAGTGCAGTTGTACATGAGACACATTGAATACAAGTAAAACAACTAAAGGCATAAACCTGTAAAAACAAGAAAAAGGTGAAAACAACAAAGACAGACTTACAAACGCTCCACACACAAAATATGCATACATACTTACACACCGAGACATAGACGCACACACACAAACACACTCACACACACACAACCACACTCGCACACACACACACAGTGAAAGCACACATTGGCGATAAAGGAGAGAGAACCGCAGGTCAAATATTAAACGGACTATAAATTTCTATATGCAATATTAATTATGTCTAACTTCTGAATTCTAAAGCAGCCCCCCCGGCCAGGCAGACAAGGCTTAACAACAAGGCTTAATAAAAATAAAAAATGATAGATTTAAGATTATCATTAACAATCTAATAGCATTTGAAATGTTGTAGGAAGAACAAAGTTGTCGCGTCCTTTATCCAGCTCTATCCTCTTAACTCTTGTCAGGTCACCGCTTCCCATTCTCAGCTCTGCCATCAGGTCTGGGCATGAACTGCATCCTGCGGTAACCTTGGAACAAAGAGACAAGACTGGCTGAGAGTAGAGTACTGTTCTGCACTCTTTGATGCAACATGTACATCAGTTGTTGTTGTTGGATGTGTTCCTAGTTCCGGTTGATCTAAATAATGCAGCCTAGATCCTCTGAGGATTAATATTATGGAAGTGTAGTGTATGCAAGATTAAAAAGATGAGTCTTTAGTCTAGATTTAAACTGACAGAGTGTGTCTGCCTCCCGGATCGTGCAGGGAAGAATATTCCAAAGTTTAGGCGCTAGATAAGAAAACGATCTACCACCTGCACTTGACAACTGCCTCATTACATATATTGTCTTTAGGTTTAATCACGATAAGGTTTTTTCTCTGACTTTTACATAAATCATTTTTAGTTGTATTATTTGGGGAACAGACATGGATTTGGAAGCAGTAAGATTTTTCACAGTTGAGTGAGAGAAACACATATTATGGTTAAAGTTAAAGTATCTGCAAACAATGAATACAGCCTCGGATGCTGGATGGGCGTTAAGAACGAAACATCACATGTATCTGCAGACCCAATAACAGCCTGAATAAAACTTGATCTCAAAGATGGCCTCTTCAGTATGCTACACATGTGCTAATGGAACTAGTTAATTTCTGAAAATATTTAGACAAAATATTTACTGAACTTTCTGTATCCAGATTAGTAGCATAAGTGCTGATGGGATTGATTAATTGATGAGAAGGGCTATGGAGACTTTTACCTACAAGTCCATGTGTTTCCCTGAGGCCATAAAAGAGCGAGGAATGGAAAAAACTCCCAAGTACTACTATAGAGATGATGGCATGAAGATCTGGGAGGCCATATACAGGTAGGTGGAACGGTTACAACAGTTCAGATTATTTACTACTAATGAGAAAGTAAAAATTTGCCCAATGAACATGTTTGGCATCTGGAGGTTTTTTTCTTTCTTTCTTGATACGTCATCTTATGGATCTTCCTTTAGTTTTGTTGATCAGGTGATCAAGATCTACTATGACAGCAATGAGGCGGTTCAAAAAGATGAGGAGATTCAAAAATTTCTTGAGGAGGTTTCCATATATGGCATGAACGACTCCAAGGCTGAAAGTGAGTACAGGTTCAGCTTTAGCACAATTTCAGTTTGCGTTCGTCTATGCTTAGATGCCTTTTCTTGTACGTATATTGAATATTCTATATGCATGTTTGTGTGCATCAAATCAACCTAATTTGTACACAAGATAAAAGCAAATTGTCACTGTTTACAGAGTTTCCACGCTCTCTAGAAACTCGTGAGGAGCTAGTCAAGTACCTCACTGCAGTAATATTCAATGCTTCAGCACAGCATGCCGCAGTCAACTTTGGACAGGTGAGATAACAAACTTTAAGATCATTTGTAAGAGCATTAGAAAGTGCTGGGCATAATTCTGCATGATATCTAAAAGATAATCTTATGTGTTCCAGTTTGAGTGGTATGGCTGCGTTCCCAACAGTCCTTCCACCATGCGCAAGCCGCCTCCGAAAGAGAAGGGCACAGTGGATCTGAAACATATCATGGATACTTTGCCTGACCGTGGTTGTTCCATAGAAGTTCTAGGGACAGTTTGGGACCTCACTCGGTTCCAGGGCAAAGAGGTTTGACATCTGATTTGTTTATCCATTTGAAATTGTGTTGGACATGGCAGTAGCCTTGTCTAAATCATTTGAAAAAGAATGAACCTGTTACTAGCTGAGGGTACACAGCATCAAGGTACGAGTTTAAAGGCCAAAGATTGTTTTAAAATGCTCGTTGGCTCAAATACATTTAAAATTAAACATATTGCGGTAGATTGTTTGCTTGCTACACTCTACAAACAGATGTCACAGTGGTTACATTTAAAGAAACACTTTATAACTTTTTGTTCTGTTGAACACAAAACGAGGGGTTACATAAGGTAACCTAGTTCTATGAATAAGGTCAACACGCCACTGTATGGGTCAGCCTAGCTAAGGATGAGCTATCAGGAGATGGTATATCAAATAAGCCACGCCCCGCTTGCTACCCCGGCTATAAATACGGGCGTGAGCCACCACCCATTCTCTTTTGCCGAGTAGCGAAAGTACTCCCTGAGTGACCGCGCCATGTGGCGTGTTGACCTTATTCATAGAACTAGGTTACCTTATGTAACCCCTCGTTCTATTTCATTTCAGTCAACACGCCACAGTATGGGTCAACTGTATACCAGATAAGGTCAGGAGGGGAGAACCAACCCAAGCGGGGCGATAAAAATCAAGGAAACCTTTTAATGCTGAATAGAATATTTATTAGTTACCTTGTTGTGTACATAGGTAAGCAGAGGGCAGTCAGCACCTCCACAATATTTACATGTACACACATAAATCAGAGGGTGTTCTGCCCCTCGATAATATATATAACACATTTAATCAGAGGTGTTTAGCACCATGATAATAATTATATAACCCAGTTAGTCAGAGGGTGTTCAGCACCTTGACACATAAAATTAACTCCGTTTATCAGAGGGTGTTCACCACCATGATAAAAATATAGAACACAGTTAGTCAGAGGATATTCCGCATCTTGACAACATCACATTAACTCAGATAATCAGAGGGTGTTCATCACCTTGATAATATTTATACATAACACAGTTAATCGGAGGGTGTCATCACCTTTACAACCTTACCTTTATACAATGAAATCAGAAGGTGTTCTGCACCTGGACATCACTTGGACCAGTCCGATCAGGCAGTCCTGCTGTCTGCAGGACAGTTGATGAGACCGTCGTAGCCACATCTAGACGGTAAAACTTAGCAAATGTCAGTGATGATGACCATCCTGCTGCTGCGCACACGTCTTCCAGAGGAACCCCATTAAACAATGCCCAGGAGGCAGCCACTCCTCTTGTAGAGTGGGCCACTACTCCCTGAGGGGGAGGCATCCCAGCGCTTTGATAAGCGAGCTTAATCAGCCTGACAATCCATTTTGACAGCCTCTGCTTGGACACTGCCTGGCCTTGTACCAAGTCTCCAAAACACACAAATAACTGATCGGTATGTCTGATCCGTTGTGTGCAAGATATATATCTTCTCAGTGCCCTGACAGGACAGATTAGATGGAGTCTGGCCCCTTCCTCTGAAACGTGAGGAGGTGGATGGAATGGTTCTATCACCAAAGGCCTGGAAACAAAAGACCGTGGCAGAACTTTTGGCAGAAATGAAGGGTTTTGAAGAAGTGATATAGATGATCCTTCTTCTCCCAATCTCAAACATGCCGGATGCACAGAGAAAGCATGAATTTCACTCACCCTCTTCATTGAAGAGATAGACAAGAGAAATGCTGTCTTCAACGTCAGAAATTCCATCCCTAGCTCATGTAGAGGTTCAAAAGGAGGTTCTGCAATAGCCCTCAAGACAACCCCCAGATCCCATGAGGGAATTAGTCGAGCTCGAGATGGGCAAAGTCTACGAGCCCCCTTGAGATAACGTCTGAGAAGAGGTTGTGACCCCACTGTGCAACCTTCATAGCCCTCATGACGGTCAGATATAGCTGCCACATAGCCTCTCAAGGTTGATTCCGTTACTCCTGTCTCCAGTACAAACTGAAGAAATGAGAGGATGGAATCCACTCCACTCGACACTGGGTCTATCTCCAGTGAGTGACACCATCTGGAATACCGTTCCCATCTATAGGCATAAAGTCGCCTTGTGGAGGGGGCTTTGGCTGCCTGCAATGTGGTCAGGACTGCTGCTCCTAGAGTCCTGGCTGGCTCCCGTCTAGTGGCCAGACATGTAACCTGAACTTCCCTGGAGTCGGGTGGAAGATCTGACCCAGGGCCTCGAGAATGTGCCCACAAAAGGAGATCCCGGGCCTTCCTGTGTAGGGGCATTGAACGTTCTCCACCTTGGTGGTTTATGTATGACACAACTGTTGTGTTGTCGGAACGAACAAGTACTTGTCTCACCCGAAGCTGAGGCAGAAAGTGGATCAAAGCTCGAAATACAGCCTCCAACTCCAAGAGGTTTATGTGTACTCCTACCCACAAGGCTTCCCATTCCCCTTGTACTGGGTTGCCTCGCCAGACAGCACCCCAGCCTGTCTGTGAAGCATCTGTCGTTATGGTCTCTCTTGACCATAATGGGCCCATCTTGACTCCTTCCGTCAGGCCTGGAGTCGAGAGCCACCATTTGACCGCTGGAAGACAATCCAGGTCTCTGGGGATCAGTCGCCGCCCATTCTCGTATGGACTTACTTTGTATTTTGCGAACCAACGTTGCAATGGGCGCATGTGAAGCAACCCCAATGGCACCACCTGACTGGCTGCCGCCATTAGGCCAAGCAGTCTCCGACCCGTCTTCACCATAACTTGTCTCGATGTGATGAACTCGGACAGGAGGTCCTTCAGTACTGACTGCCTCTGTAGAGTCAGGGACGCTCTCATCACTATCGAATTCAGACTCAAGCCCAGGAATGTCACAACTCTCTTGGGAGTGAGACAACTCTTGCTGGTGTTCAGAGTCAGCCCCAATTCCCGCAAGTGGGCTAAGACCACTCCTGCGTTGCAGTTCTCCTGTCAATACAGTGGGAACAATCCCTTGAAATTGTGGTGGTTTTGACTTGAATTGGATTCTGTAACCGGACTCCAATGTACTCAGTACCCATGGACATCGAGTGCATTGGCTCCAGTACAATAGATGTTGGCTGGAAAAACGGGGAGTCAGAGGTTGATGACCGTCATGAACGATTTTTTCCTCCACGCGTAGTGGAGAACTTTGACTGTTAAGTCCTACGAAAGGACTGCCGTGCTCCTTGGCTTGGTCCCGTCTGCACTCTTTGAGCAGCAGAGCGACGATGACCTACGAGTGCCTGGCTTGATGATTCAGCTCGAGCCCAGCCACTACTCCCGGTAAATGTACGCGGACCACGAGTAGCTGGTGCTCTAACCACTGATCGGGTTAGTTCTCTCGTTCTGCGAGATTGTTCCAAGGCAGCTTCTGCCGGGGGACCAAAGACCCCCCGGGCACCAGTGGGGCTGCAATGACTGCCATGCAGTCTTGATCCAACAGATTAGCATTAGAAAGCCATACCTGACGACGTGCTTGGACCACATTGGCCATGGATTGCCCCAGGGCTTGGGCATGTGCACTTGTGCCTCGGAGCAGCAAATCAACCACTCGTAATGATTCAGGGATACTTTCCTCCTCTATCGAGGAGGAGAACGAATCCTGTAACAGACTCTCCAAATACACCAACAGTAGAGAGTTTGTGCATGCCAGTCGAGCTGACAAGGCAGCGGCCTGATAGGCTTTCCGCAGTTGACTGTCAATCATCCTACCCTGCTTCTGAGGGTGTGTAGCATCCCTTCCCGTCCTAGCTACAGCCCCTGTCAACATAGCAAATGTTGGTCCGATCTGAGGAGCTGTGGTCAGCCCTTGGGTCGCTGCTCCTGCCAGGTTACCCAGCTGTGTCCTGGGAAGTGCCGTGGAGCTAGGACCTTTCCAGGAAGACTGCAACTCAGCTATAAAATCCGGAAGGATTGGCAACCCCTCTGATTTATTACGCTGAGGGCCTCTATCAAACACTGAGGTTGATGTTGAGGCGGCCTGGGGAGGCAGCTTTGCTCGCACAGCTGCTCTGGCGATCACTGCCTTGATTGAAGGGTCCAGAGACATTGCGTCGGAATCCTGGGTAGAGTACACACCCATGTCGGAGTCAGAAATGTCGTCCATCTCAGAATGCTCGGGGCATTCATCCCTTCCAAACCTGCCAGACGCAACCAGCGAAACTTCATCCGGATCGTGGCGCTGCCTTTTTGGTTTTGCAAAACCCAAGCCATGAGGTTCTTTAGCCTCTTGCTGAGCCTCCACCAGAGATTTTAGTGTCTCCTGCATACTTCGCATCTGCGTCTGCAGCTGATCAAGGTCACCTTGTATATGCTTACGCTTGTAAGCTTGTTTACGTCTGACCGTGTCCTCCTGAGGATCCTTTCCCGTCTGGAGTGGCTCCATGCCTGCAGGCATTGCAGAGGTTAACTCTGACTGCCCTTCTTGCATTCTAACAAGGAAAGTCGAACCCAGAAGATGGCTTTTGTTTCCAGAAACAAAGAGGCCTCTGTGAGTTGAATAGATGTAGCCCAACGGTTCTCTACGAATCAGTAGCTTTCACCCTCACGGGAGAAGAGGCTCCTCTTTAGTGGTTATAATCAGTCACTGTGAAAAGACAACTTTGAAATTTACCAGATGTAAACACAATGGTCCTAAGCATTGGATAGAATCAAAGGCCCGAACGGGGATCGTACCCGCGACCTTGCCGTTATCAGAACATCACTGTAACCAACTGAGCTAATCGACCATGGGACTCAAGTGATTGAAACAGCAATTATAATAAAACAAAAACGTGAACACAAAAACTAGCGGTAGCATACCTCCTCGTGGGTGCAGAGGCTCCGAAATTTTTACCACGTGTACGTTTACAAAACAAACAATCGAGCGAGCGAACGCGCTCGTTCCAATCGTATAATCATAGACATTCCTGTTAATACCATAAGGAAAATCTTACCGTAACAGCTTACCTCGATAGCTAGGAGGCAAAAAAGAGAATGGGTGGTGGCTCACGCCCGTATTTATAGCCGGGGTAGCAAGCGGGGCGTGGCTTATTTGATATACCATCTCCTGACAGCTCATCCTTAGCTAGGCTGACCCATAATGTGGCGTGTTGACTGAAATGAAATAGAACTAGATATTTTGAAGAATTTAGGAAACAGTTCTGAGGCACGTTTGACTACTATTGTCATTGTTCCAACTATGGCGGTCAATGATGCCCCAGGACTGTCAGTTGCTAACATTCTTCCAAATATCTATCAATTATACAGTTTGGAACAACTGAGGAGTAATTAAACACTACATTTCACTTTGCTTAACACATGCAACCCGTTATCAATAACCTCAATATTATTAAAGAGACACTCCACCCAAAAATGTCAGGAATTAAAAATCCAAGAAGCAATGTCAGCTGTCTCCATTGAGCAAGCGAGTACCAAAAAAACTAAATCCAATATATCTGTGACCCTGGATCACAAAGGCAGTCATCAGGGTTCAATTTTGGGATTTTGACATAATCTGAATCATCATTGACGTATGGTTTGTTAGGACAGGACAATATTTGACAGAGATATAACTATTTTAAAAT
The DNA here is from genome assembly GCF_015846415.1 of Triplophysa dalaica. Classification (NCBI taxonomy): domain Eukaryota; kingdom Metazoa; phylum Chordata; class Actinopteri; order Cypriniformes; family Nemacheilidae; genus Triplophysa; species Triplophysa dalaica. The sequence continues at coordinate 24,549,308 of NC_079546.1, read as the reverse complement.
CTGGAATCTGAAGGTGCAAAAAAATAGAAATATAGAGAAAATCACCAAGTTGTCCAAGTCCTTGACAACACATATGACTAATGAAGGAAAAATAAATAAACTGTCCTATTGGCTCACCTCTGTTATGACATTGTGGAGTGTTGTTGAACCTGAAAGCTTCACATGGACACCAAACTTGAATAATTCCCAAGGAGCGGCCAGCAGTGATATATTGACATATTTGTTGTTTGTTGTTATGTGCTCATGAGGATTTGTGGGACAAAAACACAAATGTGTTTCCGATAACACATTTTTTCAATGACTTTCAGTATCTTTGCCACTTATTTGATCATCAAAGCTACTTTAAATCTTTTCTTGTACTTGACCAAAACGAATATTTAAAATGTTTGTTCATTATTTTTCAGAACCTGACAAACATGTAGCAAAAAAAAACACATAGGACGGATGTATCCGCATTTTAACTCAAAGGAAAGACAGTAGCAAAGCACTTTTTCCTAAGGATCTGATAACAGATCATAAAAAGACATGCTTTGTTTGACAGAAACGTGGCTAAACCAGATGATTATATTAATTTAAATGAATCCGTCCCCCAAGATTGTTATTATAAACATGATCCTCGTCAAAAATGCAGAGGGGGTGGTGTTGCTACACCTTACAATAACTCTATTAGACATACTCTAAATACATGATACATAATTCATGACTTAAAATGAAGCCATATGGTGCATCAGCATTCAGATGGAAAAAATAATTGTGTTTTTACGCCCCACGGTTCAGAAGTTATGGGCAAAAATGTACGTGAAATTTTGGACTTTTGGTGGCGCTAAAGGGATTGAGATAGAAACTCTAAATTTCCTTGGATAATGTTGAGACTGTCCGGTCTCTGTGTGTAAAATGTCATAACTTTATAGACTTCCATGTCGAAAGAATAACAACATTAAGAAGAAAACTAACAGATTTTCTTCTCCAAGAAAAGAGGCTTGTTTTTGGGCTTGACCCCTAAAAACTAACGAATAAAATATAATAATATTAATAAATAAAAGTTAAATTGAAACAACAGTATGTTGGCTTTCTCAAGAGAAATAATCCATCAACATCTCAACAGGTGTTCCTTTGCAAAAGCGCTTTCAAGAGCATAAATAAAGGACCAGTTTACCTTGTACAATAATGACACATTTGATCTTTTCATTTTTCCCCAGCGGTATTTAGGCATGTTTCCAGATGAGCACTTCACCGAGCAACCAGTGAAGGAAGCCATTATGACCTTCCGCAACACACTAAAGGAGCTGACCGCCAGTATCAAGCGTCGAAACGAAGGATTAACAATGAGATATTCTTATTTGTCCCCAGACCAAATCCCCAACAGTGTTGCGATTTAACAAAATGTTTTCAGACGTAACAGTAGCGTTTACGGCCTGAATGCTTGATATAGAGAAGAACAGTTCTACTTACAATATGTGATAGTTTGGCAAACCACAGAGCATTGTGCCATTTTTGGCAGTTTTTTTATTATGTTTGATTTATGCTGATTGAAACGTAAAGTAAGGGGTGATTGTTGGTCCAGCTCATGCCAAGAAAGAACAAGCAAACGTATGTTATAATCCATTTATAGTCTTTTCTTTTATTCTTTTCTTTATTCACACAAACTTGCATAATCATATATCCATCCTGTAGTAATAATTGACACATGTTTTGATTCATTTACATTGTCTTCATTACTCATGGTATATGGTTTGTTTGTTTTGAATGATTATTTACTTTAATTGTACCTTAGTTATATTTCCATCTTATATCTGTATTGATTAAGATGATCTTATGTCCACATGTTTCAGTGGTTGTGTGACAGTAAATTGTGGAGGGAATAATAGTTTTAGCTCACAGTACATTCAGTATGAGCGAGGGTTTATATTGTGTTACCTTCAAGGTTAGCTTATAAAGATTTGCTATTATGGGTGTGAAATATTTGTTTATGAATGGTGTAAAGGAATTGTTTTTATATCGTGTTTTAAACATTTCTGACTGCACTTCAAATGGTTGATGATCCCATTGGAGCTCTCATAATAAAAACATTGAAAAGAGATGTATCACAATATTGTTTTGATGTGTAAGGCTGGTACAAATGTGTCCACACCAAAAGGGCAACACAGAGCTTCATTCAATACAATGAACTTCTCACAGAGTTTGCATCTCTGTCTCAGAGAGCATAAACAATGACTGAAGATGACAAACTCACACACTTCCCCGCTTCTCTTTCTCTCCCACTAAACTCAACCATTTTACAGAATATAGATGTAACTTTGTCAATAATGAATAATTTATCTTTGTAAATCTTTTGGAAAAAACAGACTACATTATTTTAAATGTAGGTTTAAAACGACTGTAGAGAAAATCAGGATATAGAGAACATGTAAGGATTCTGACTTGTATGCGCAAGACTTTAAACAACATGAGAATCGGATAATTGAATATACTCTAAAAAAACAACAACTCACTAACCCTTTCTCTTAACAGGCAGTGGTCTAGCTTTAGTTGAAACCAGTAACTTTCTATTGGCACCTAATGTATTATGTCTCCTGTATGACCTATCGCTTATTGCTCCCTAACTCTTTGTAAGACCCTTTGTTAACAGCGTCTGCTGAATGACTAAATGTACAAATGTATACCAGGAGAATCAATCATGTATCCCTATTTCACCATTATTATCAAACGTAGTAACCAAAATACAAATAATATCATTCAACAAGGTTTTCTTTTTCATCTTTTGAAGTCAGATAATATTCTGCAAGGTTAAAATAATATTAACACTAACAACACAGAGCGCCAGTAAGACAGAGTCTGTGCATGACTCGGCTACGCCACTTGGACTCCGCCACTGGGCCAGTGGGTGGTTGCTGGTTCTTCTCACATTTTTCACCACCTTACAGTTGTGTTCTCATGACAGTTGGTTTATTCTCATCATAACGATTTATTTTCATATTCTCATAACTGTAATTGTGTTTTTATATAGTTTTTTTCTAATTTGGCTACCAGGTTAGGCATTGGTTATATCGACTCAAAACAATATTTTCCGTAATTTATTTCAATAATGATATTTTGACAATTGTACGGGCATTTCTGGGTTAGGATACACAAGCAGCTTTATTAAATATACATATATAAGCATAAATGCATGGCTCCGGAAGGGCAAACCTGTATCAATTAAGCCATATATATATATATTTAATATATATGTGCGGTTAAGGATTATATTTGGTTCCAAAGTTTGGTTCCAAGATAAGTTCAAATGTTTTTTTTATTGTGCATTCTACGTAATATCAATAAAACTGCAGTTGCTTTGGTTTGTAGCCATGATGACAAAATAAAAAAATTCGGAACAATTTATTAATGCAAAACACTTTTGTTTTTGCCCCCATTTTTCATGAGCTGAACTCAAAGATCTCAGACATTTTCTATGTTATTTCCTAACCCTAACCGCTGTTATTATTTTATTAAATGTTTAAATGTCTTCCGGTTCCTGTCTCCTTCCTTCCTTTTAATGAACCTTGCTACATTGGTGCTGAAACCAGGGAGGAAGGAGAGAAATGCTGTCGGAGAGTCCTCGCTGCCGAGTGGCCTCGCGGTGCTGGAGAGTTCAAGCAGCGCGGACGAAGGGCGTCCGCCAGTGGCTGCCCGAAGCCGTGGCTCTGGGGAAACGGAAGTGCACAGTTCGGCCTCCGCCAAAGCTAAGTGCGCCCCTGGGTCAACCTTACCGCCATCCGCCAGAGGCCGGAGCCTGCGTCCATCCGCTCAAGGGGAGGAGCAGGGGACGGGGAGCCACTGCCGGCTTGAGATTACTGTTCCTTACACTGAGGATAACATACAAAAACCTCATTGCTAGTGCTACCTTACTTTCCATTTTCAAAGCATAAATAAACAAGGTAATTTCACTACAACTACAGTGTAACATTTTGTTAAATCTCTGTTTCATAAATACTGACATGAACAAAGTAAAGTTAATTAGCTGACCAACCTTTACCCACATGGTCTGTCTCGATGTCAGTCAACCTATTCTGAATATTCTTATTCAAATTATACCCCCAACTGGTGTAGATTTGTGGGGGTATGAATACTAATGTGAATCTAATGTTTTTAGATTAATGTATTGTTTGTTTTGAGACTTACATTTTTGCAATTTTACGTGTCTAATTCATGCACGGACGAATTTTCCTACCCTTTTGTCATGTCAAACCTGTATGACCTACTGTCTTCCACAAAACACATAAGAGATTTTAAAGAATGTAGATAACTGGTGCCGGTGCTGTTTGGTTAAAAACATTTTTCAACACATTTTCTTTTGTAATTTACTGTAATTGGGGACTGCTTAGTGGAGGAGTTCATGGCTGTGCCCTCAACAGATGAATGGCGGTCCATTGCAGAGGGTTTCGAGGACAAGTGGAACTTCCCACTTTGCTGTGGAGCACTGGACGGCAAGCACGTCCTGATAAAGGCACCCCCCAAAACAGGTTCACAGTTCTTCAACTGCAAGGGAACTTTTTCCCTTGTTCTCCTTGCTGTTGTGGATGCAAGGTACCGTTTTCGGGTGATTGATGTCGGGGGATATGGCCGGACGAGCGATGGTGGGACTCTGTCCAACTCAGCCTTTGGCCAGGGACTCCGTGGTGGCACCCTCCATCTGCCACCTGACCGTCCTCTCCCAGGAGCTGACCATAGAGGACCCCAGCCCCACGTCTCGCGCCTTTCGCATCATTTGCGCCGCCTCATTCGCGCCATTGGTGCCGCAAGTAGGTCTATCGCGTCTTTGCATTGACTTAACATGTAAATCACTCGTGCTTGAAGCGCCATTCGCGTTTGGTCTGAACACACAGTGAGATTGTGCGTGAGGGGCAGAGATTCCGACTAGAGATAGTAGGGATCACCTCTACGCACAGCTTGGGCTCTGGAACCGCACTCCTCGAGGGAGGATGGACTCTTCACCACTCTGGAGTGGCCCATGGTGAAAGGCGGCGGGCTGGTGTGGGTTTGCTTATAGCCCCCCAGCTCAGCCGACATTTGTTGGAGTTTACCCCGGTGAACAAGAGGGTTGCTTCCCTGCTCCTCCGGGTCGGGGATAGGTCTCTCACTGTCGTGTGCGCCTATGGGCCAAACGGCAGTGTAGAGTACCCGACCTTCTTGGAGGCTCTGGGAGGGATGCTGGAAAGCGCCCCGACTGGGGACTCCATCGTTCTGCTGGGGGACTTCAACGCCCAAGTGGGCAACGACAGTGATACCTGGAGGGGCGTGATTGGGAGGAATGGCCCCCCTGATCTGAACCCGAGTGGTGTTCTGTTATTGGACATCTGTGCTAGTTACAGCTTGGCCATAACGAACACCATGTTCAAGCATAAGGGTGTCCATCAGTGCACCAGGACACCCTTGGCCGGAGGTCGATGATCGACTTTGTGGTTGTTTCATCTGACCTACGGCCGTATGTCTTGGACACTCGGGTGAAGAGAGGGGTGGAGCTGTCAACTGATCAACCCCCTGGTGGTGAGTTGGATCCGATGGCGGGGGAGGAAGCTGGACAGACTCGGCAGACCCAAACATACTGTGAGGGTCTGTTGGGAACGTTTTGCTGAATTCCCTGTCAGAGAGATCTTCAACTTCCACCTCCGGCAAAGCTTCGACCAGATCCCGAGGGAGTCTGGAGATATTGAGTCTGAGTGGACCATGTTCTCCAACTCCATTGTCAACGCGGCCACTCGGAGCTGTGGCCGTATGGTCTCCGGTGCCTGTCGAGGCGGCAATTCCCAAACCCGGTAGTGGACACCAGAAGTAAGGGATGTCGTCAAGCTGAAGAAGGAGTCCTATCGGGCCTGGCTGGCTTGAGGGATTCTCGAGGCAGCTGACAGGTACCGACAGGCCAAGCGGACTGCAGCCCGGGTGGTTGGGGAGGCAAAAACTCGGGCCTGGGAGGATTTTGGTGAGCCCATGGAGAAAGACTATCGGTCAGCCTCGAAGAGATTCTGGCAAACCGTCCGACGCCTCAGGAGGGGGAAGCAGTGCCCTACCATCGCTGTTTACAGTGGAGGGGGGCAGCTGTTGACCTCGACCGGGGATATCGTCAGGCGGTGGAAGGAATACTTTGAGGATCTCCTCCATCCCGCCGTCACGTCCTCCATTGAGGAGGCAGAAGATTAGGGCTCGGAGGCGGACTCGTCCATCACCCGGGCTGAAGTCACCGAGGTAGTCAAGAAACTCCTCGGTGGCAGGGCACAGGGGGTGGATGAGATCTGCCCTGAGTACCTCAAGTCCCTGGATGTTGTGGGGCTGATTTGGCTGACACGCCTCTGCAGCACCGCGCGGCGGTCGGGGACAGTGCCCTTGGACTGGCAGACCGGGGTGGTGGTCCCTCTTTTTACGAAGGGGGACCGGAGGGCGTCGGGTTTGGGGACTACATGATTTCATCTCTGCTCTTTGCGGATGATGTCGTCATGCTGGCCCCATCAGACCAGGACCTTCAACATGCACTGGGACGGTTTGCAGCCAAGTGTGAAGCGGCTGGTATGAGTATCAGGACCTCCAAATCTGAGGCCATGGTTCTCAGTCGGAAAATGCTGGCTTGCCCACTTCAGGTAGGTGGAGAGTTTCTGACTCAAGTGGAGGAGTTCAAGTATCTGGGGGTCTTGAAATATAACCAGCTGCTTGTACATTATCCCTTACATAAACATCTAACATCTGTACATTTTCTGTCAAGCTAACTTCTTATAAGACCTTTAACACCAGAGAGTAAACTAAAACTCATATACTTCAAGTTCTTTAAACGTTATTTTTAAATTGATATGGCTTGTTAAGTCAAAATTAGATCCTTTTGTTATGAATTTAATTGTCTATTCTTTCTCATTAGGAAATGCAGAGACAACTCTGTTTGAAGGGGAAACCGACCACCTTTTGCCCACTGCATCATCTGTGCTTCTTGAGAGTGATCTTTTGGTAACGGCTGGAATAATGATTGGCCTCTCATTATTTAATCAAGGTTTAGCAGGGCTAAGCCTGGCAATAGTATATTCTTTGACAAGTGAGACCAAGGACACAGCCACCACAAAGCTCTGTTTAGAGGACTGCCCTAACATTGAACATCGGGACACAATTGCTCTAGTGAGAACAAGAAAAAAAATGTATTTGTGATAAAATTCTTAAATGTAACAATAATTGGATATCTGTACTAATGATTTTGTAATTCATCAAAACCCATGCATAAACAATAGGTAATTTGACCTGTGTGTGACACATGTCAATTGAGCTGCTATTCAAAATACATATTTTGTTACTAGTACATTGTCCATTACACCATCACACCCTTAGATTTCCAATCAAGTGACAGAAATGTTTTTATATGTACTTTTTTAAAGTTTTTAAAACACAGGAAACTAATCCTTAATAATACATAAAATATTTGTTTATTGATATTTGTATATTATTTGTATATTGCAGCTTTTGAAAGATGAATTGACCGAGGATGACACCTTACGTGTGACCAACCTGTGTTTGGAGTAGTACTTTACAGTGCCAAACAAGATGACTAACAAGATGTTGCTCTTCCAACAGCTTCTCAGTCATGCTGTAATATATTGTGTATATATACAGACTGTGTGTGTGTGTGCTTAAGTATTTTTTCAAAATGATCTTATAGAGAATATCATGTAACATTATAGACAGTAATGTTTTATATATAGTAAAACATGACAATCTTCAGTATTCCAAAATAATTGTAATGTGTTTTCTGATTGCTGTAAATTTTTTTAATGACAGGTCCTTGGTCGACTCGGTGCTCAACTGAAGCAGTTAAAAAAGGGATTTAAAGAGACCGGTGTTTGGCCTCTTCTCAGCTTTAGACCAGATGTGTTACCCCTGCTGTTCCCAAGAGAAAGTGAAGCTGAAATCACATCTCAGGTCAATTGACCAATAAAGCAAACATTTGAATTCAGTTATGAAATACTATTTTCCTAATACCATGACCATAAGCCAAACATTTTATGTTTGAATGGATTGCAGATGATCTTGCAAGCGATTCAGTGGCCACAACTACAACATTCAGCTGACAGTGAAGACAGCGAGTCTGATGATTTGCATCCTGAAAACTAAACCTCATTAGTGGATTTGTGAGAACCTTTGTTGAACACGCTAACATTTTTGTATTACATGGTATTTTATAAATATTTTCCTCAACTCTTTTCTGCCCAGATATTAAAGCTCTATTTCTTTTTATCTCAGCATCACCCAAAAACTTAAGGAAACTTATAAAATTTTGGGTTGGTTGGGAAGTTGTGCCACGTACCCTTAACCTGGAAATTGTTCGGTCCACTGGACAAAATCTGTTTCCAAAGGCATATACCTGTTATGAGTGCCTGCGCCTGCCAGATCACTACACATCTCTTTCTGCATTTACTGCGGACATGATGGTTTGTCTAAGGTCTGTGGAGAGTGGTTTTGGCCTGGTTTAAATTCAATCAAATTTTAGATTTAAAATGGTTCTATATTAAACATGCAAGCAATATAATTATTTCATTTAAAAAGTATGTTTGGGGTCATCAATCACCGCCAGTTGTACCATTTAGCTCACCTGAACCTTACTGAGACATTGTATAGTCCCTGGATATCATTTGATAAGACCTGAGTTGAGACTTTTGTATGTTCAATAGTAAAAAACTTCACTGTTACATGTTCAATAAAACGTTTGGCCAACAACTGTTATTTATTCAATGACATCTTTTGGTACAAATTAACAGTTGAAAGCACATTACATCCAAAAAGATAAACATTCAATTAGTAAAGTTTGCAAATATTGAACTGTGCTCAAAAATATGACCATGCCATTGGACTCAGAGAGTTGTAAAGGATCAATGTGTTGTCTCAACTGTTCCATTTGTTCTGGAGTTACAGGGCTCTCAAACTGTGGAACAGTCACCACAGTGAGCGCATCTTCAGAGTACCCACTGTCCTCCCAGTCAATATAAGGAATGTTCATCTCCTAGCATAAAACATAAGATAAATGGGTCAATTATTTAACCATGACACCATTAGATAACATCAGGAGTTAATTTCTGGTTACTACAGTATAACAAAACTTTCTGAATGACAATTGCTTCAATACCTCTGGATTAGTAATGTGATTCTCCATCTGCCCCATCTCCCACAGCTGGTTTGGTGTGAGATTTTGCTCTGTTCTCAATGGGTGGTTGTCCCACAGAACACATCAAGATTTGCTTGAAGTCGGGGCAAAAATACATAATGGCAGCAAAACAAGTGAAGAGTGCTACTTATATCCAGCATGTCCTCTTCCTCAAGTGTGTGCAATATTTGGTAGAACAAGCTAGTGACACCCATCCAGAGGTCACGCCAGAGTCGCTCAACTCTTTCAAAAAAATAAGACAAGTTACATTTCAAGTCTATCAAATAACTATGAAATTATTTCTTTAAAGGAAATAATCAACCTTACCTCTGATTGTGGACACTTTTGCCTGCTATAAAGCAGTTAGTGTCTGGCCCACGCACAGTAAACATGAGACGAGCCACTCCAACATTCTCTCCTCCTTGATCAGCTCCAACTCTAAACAATGAAACATTAATGCAGCTGTCTTGCTCTTTACTGTGTATATCTATAATTGCAATCATATGCACTGTAATATGAATTAGTTTTGCTTTGAAATAGAGTTAGGTTGTCTGAGATTTTTGTTGCTTTAGCGGGTATCCAAATTCCTCAACAGCCTGACTGAAGAAACACAGTTTTGTGTCAGATCGGTTGTTGTCTGCAGCTCTCAGATACATTGTCTAAAAAAGCATTCAAATGTTTTTATGTGTTTAAAAGCACCTATCTGCACAAAGAGATAATGTGTTACCCAGTAAACATATGACCCCCAAGTTATAAAATTAGGTATGCGTCATGATGCTAATTTTCAGATGTTCATTTGAAATATTTCGAAATGTTGCTCACCTTACGTGAAAAGCCATCAATCCCAGCAAATATCACAATATTGTACATAAAGAAAAGTTATTATTTTAAACAATGTTTGAAATGACATCATAAAGATACAAAGCATGTTAAAAATAAAGTAACAAACAGAGGTTACCTGATAAGTTTATGGTTTGTGTCAATATGTACCAAGTACTTTGGGCATGGCACAGAATATGTCCGTCTGATGACACGCCCCAACTGAGTCATTCTTGACAGAATCCCAAGACTATCTATCCAGTGCATTGCAGCTATGACTCTGTTCCAGTGACCTTGTGCTTTCAGTGCTCCTTTCATCAATCTGTAGCCAGCATGTGGCATTCTTTCCTTGACTTGTAAAACAAGTTGATGGAGTTCTGCATCAGTGCAGGTACTGAACAGTCCTCGAACTGTTAGGCTGTTATCTGTCATCCTCCTGAAGAGTGTAGCACGAGAAACTCCAAGCAAATTAGAAATCGCTGTAACAGGAAGTCCAATCTCCAGTAGATGAGCAATGTGCTCTATGGATATTACAATCCTTGGACGCCCACTTACACTTTGTCTATCCACTTGAACTTCTGGATGTGTCAATGGTGCATCTCTTTGAATCTGGATTGCATTATATAGGTCAGTTAATCGTTCTGTCACATCCTGAGACATATGAATGTGCTGTGCTAAAGCATCAAGAAATACAACTTCTTGCCTGCATAGAGAAGCTAAATAGTCTATATCCAGTCAGGGTTATTGAAGAGCATGCGTAACCCGTGTAAGAAGTCTTTCTAGTATGTAATGTTTAAATAAATCCTACAGAGAAATGGAAAATTCCTGAAAATAATGTGAAATTAATACAAACATGAGAATCAGGCTGGACATGAGTTACACCATGTTTACAAATAATACATGTAGTGGTAACTGTTAGGTTCTATCTGCTGTGAGTAGTTTTATGATAACAATCTTTTTGTGTTTCATTTGAGTTTGAACATAAAACCTTTAAATTTTCTTATTAAAAGTTAAAAAATGTACACAATATGAAGAAAAAACATCACATAAGTAAACAAGTTGCCACAGAATAAGAATATATGAAGAATTTAATTTTGACAAAAATCGCAGATAAAACCTTATAATTCCAAGGCGACGAAATCTTTACAAATGCCACTTCAATGAATTTCTAAACTATAGGTGTTGAAACTTTTGGTGGCCTACGGTTCTGTAGAGTTCAGTTCACACTTGTTTCAATACACCTGTGCGGATGTTGCTAGTAGTTTCCCTAGCAAGACCTTGATTAGCTTGTTCAGGTGTGTTTGATTAGTGTTGCAATTTAGCTTGTTGCTATTACAATCCATTAGCTTAGCATATTGTTAAGAAACTTGCTATATCTACTGTCTTTAAATACAGTGATAGTAACAGATAACGTAACTATAATGCCACAGAGAATTGATACAAATATATTAATATAGCAATGTTCATATTCAAAATCACACATGGCTGATCTCAACTAGTTCCAAGTAAGCTCGCAAATCGGTTAACGTCACTTACCCATCCAGTTTCGCGGTTTACATTTACATTGTCCATTTGATGCGGTTAAAGAAAGATGCGTCCAACATCAGTTTCTTACTCCAACTTTTACTGCGGTCAGGCCAGCCTGATCCTCCACTTTAAAAAAAACGCTTATGTATTGTTTCAAAAAGATTTTCTTTTATTTCTAATTTTTAATACAAATGTTTTTCAGAATGCAAGTGATGTTGCTAGGGCAGTGAAAGACGATGTAAAATAGGTTTTTACACAGTTTCTATGCTGTTCAGGGAGGTTTTGCTTAGATTTAGTGGTTTAATTTAATGTTTTTATATCAAGGGTCTCATAAATGCGGTTTTATTTGATATGTTTGGACCTAGGAACTAGAGTGAAGTTTATTGTTTCCTAGATTGTCAGTTTTAAGTGCAACCCATCAGTTAAGACTGCTGACTGTTTATGCTGCCTGCGTCCATAATATTGTTTTATGTGTTCATAATTGTACATTGTACCTTGTTCATTTGTAATTATTATTTGTTATTATTTCTCTCTTGTAGACCACATTTCATTATACAGTTTACCGACAAATGAAATAAATGGACGACCAATAAATACTAAATACTTCAAAGATCTTTCTCCTTCACTCTTGATTCTCTGAGCTTGGCCGCCTCAACCAGTAATACACTGAATGTAGTAAAGTTTACCACATGTATGTTAAAAAAACGACCTGTTTCCAGGAAATAAAACCACCTCACAATTACAGTACACCATCCCAGATTATTACTCATAAAATTTCAGTACTGTCTGGTCTGATAGTTTTTATATAAAAGCTCTTCTAATGTCCCATATGCTGGTTTATTCTATATGTTTGGATGCATGTTAAAAAAACTGTTTCTAGAAAATAATTACACATCACAGATTATAATTTATACAATATCAGGATTTTCTGGTGTGTTTTCTAATAAAAGCCCTTTTAATGTCACATATATGCCGTTTTATTCTCTAGATATATACCTCACTTGTTACTTAAAATATCAAAACTGTCCGATGTGATTTTTAAATCAAATTTGATTTTGCTAATAGGAATATACTTTTATTGCTTGTGGTTATGAGAGTAATTTATATCACTTAGTAATAGAAACCAGGGGAGACAATTTTCTGTTGCTGTTATTAAGTTATTTATTCTATTTTATTGTTGTGTGTTTTTTCTTTGTTTTTGAACAGCCTTTGGTCTACTGTGTAGTTGAAAGGACTACATTAAATGTAAAACAGGTTGGCCTGTGGAACTCCGTATGTGTGAATAAGCTGCATCTGCATACAAATCAACCTGTTTCTTTATTTTTTTTATAAATCTCAATTTTGACTCTTCATCTGTGAAAGCGAAATGTTTTAAATATGTGATTTTTTTCTATAGATATATTTTGTATATATGCCAATGATAGAAATATGATATATATATGCTGATAAAAATTATGTATATATTATACATTAAACCAACAAAATTTCTCAGTCATTGAATGATTTACTAAAGGCTATTGGCACCCTTGGTAAATATGAACAAATGCGGCTATATACATAAGTCTGCATTGTTTCTCGTTTTGATCTTTTATGAAAAAAATCTACAAAATTCAAACATTTCAAATAATTTAAACAATTTGAAGTGAGGCGATTGTCTTAGCACACCAAGGTGTGAAACATGATGTTGTCCAGTCACGACTTCTTGTTGCACAACATCAGGGCAAAAATGTTAAAGTTTTAGGGGTGGTTTTCCGGAAAGAAATTAGAATAGACTAAAATAAATAAAATAACTGTCCAAACTGAAATAACTTATGCTGACATATTTGACGAAAAGCTAAACTTGAAGTTTACTAAACAAAACTTGAAGTTCACTATAAAATCTATAAAGACAGCCTGCATGCCTTTAATATCGAATTAGGCAAAGCTAGACAGACTTATTTCTATTGACTGCAACAACAGTCACAGGCATTTTGCTACTGTAGAGAGACAAACAAACCCACAAGTCAAGTCCTCTCCTAAATGCTTTCTGATGACAAGTTTGCAACTTTTTCCCTTGAGAAAATAAATAATTTCAGAATGGCAGTCAGCAAAGCCCAACATGGCACTCAGGTCAGTCTGACTTTATTACAACAATCTAAGAAATTAGCAACACTATCTGAATTTCAGAAAATTGATCAGAAAACTTTGGAGAAAACATTATCGCATCTTAAGTCCTCAACATGCAACCTGGACACACTCCCCACATCCTTTTTCAAAAAAGTGTTTAACTGTTCAGAGGCAGATCTTTTAAAAATAGTAAATACGTCATTTCTCTCAGGAACTTTCCCATACTCCCTAAAAACTGCAGTTGTCAAGCCTTTACTAAAATAAGACCAATCTAGACAAAAACTTACTGTCTACCAACAAATCTTCCTTCATAGGCAAGATCATTGAAAAGTTTGTCTTCAATCAGCTGAACAAGTTCCTAAACTCAAATGGCAATCTGGACAGTTATCAGTCTGGTTTCTGTCAGCATCACAGCAGAGACATCTTCTGCACTGTAACTTTAATAACTGCATTAACTCATCTGCTGCACTGTAACTTTAATAACTGCACTAACTCATCTACTGCACTGTAACTTTAATAACTGCATTAACTCATCTACTGCACTGTAACTTCAATAACTTCATTGACTCTTCTACTGCACTGTAACTTTAATAACTGCATTAACTCATCTACTGCACTGTAACTTTAATAACTGCATTAACTCATCTACTGCACTGTAACTTCAATAACTTCATTGACTCTTCTACTGCACCGTAACTTTAATAACTTCATTAACTCATCTACTGCACTGTAACTTTAATAACTGCAGTAACTCATCTGCTGCACTGTAACTTTAATAACTGCATTAACTCAACTACTGCACTGTAACTTCAATAACTGCATTAACTCATCTACTGCACTGTACCTTTAATAACTGCATTAACTCATCTGCTGCACTGTAACTTTAATAACTGCATTAACTCATCTACTGCACTGTAACTTTCATAACTGCATTAACTCATCTACTGCACTGTACCTTTAATAACTGCATTAACTCATCTACTGCACTGTAACTTTAATAACTGCATTAACTCATCGACTGCACTGTACCTTTAATAACTGCATTAACTCATCTACTGCACTGTACCTTTAATAACTATATTAACTCATCTACTGCACTGTAACTTTAATAACTGCATTAACTCATCTACTGCACTGTAACTTTAATAACTGTATTGACTCATCTACTGCACTGTAACTTTCATAACTGCATTAACTCATCTACTGCACTGTACCTTTAATAACTGCATTAACTCATCTACTGCACTGTAACTTTAATAACTGCATTAACTCATCTACTGCACTGTAACTTTAATAACTGCATTAACTCATCTACTGCACTGTACCTTTAATAACTATATTAACTCATCTGCTGCACTGTAACTTTAATAACTGTATTAACTCATCTACTGCACTGTAACTTTAATAACTGCATTAACTCATCTACTGCACTGTAACTTTAATAACTGCATTAACTCATCGACTGCACTGTACCTTTAATAACTGCATTAAATCATCTACTGCACTGTAACCTTAATAACTGCACTAACTCATCTACTGCACTGTAACTTTCATAACTGCATTAACTCATCTACTGCACTGTAACTTTAATAACTGAACTAACTCATCTACTGCACTGTACCTTTAATAACTATATTAACTCATCTACTGCACTGTAACATTAATAACTTCATTAACTCATCTACTGCACTGTAACATTAATAACTGCATTAACTCATCTACTGCACTGTAACATTAATAACTTCATTAACTCATCTACTGCACTGTAACCTTAATAACTGCATTAACTCATCTACTGCACTGTAACATTAATAACTGCATTAACTCATCTACTGCACTGTACCTTTAATAACTGTATTAACTCATCTACTGCACTGTACCTTTAATAACTGTATTAACTCATCTACTGCACTGTAACTTTAATAACTGCATTAACTCATCTACTGCACTGTAACTTTAATAACTGCATTAACTCATCTACTGTACTGTAACTTTAATAACCGCATTGACACGCTATGCCACCATAGATTGAAATACTGAAGCACCCACAAGGTCCGCCTGCCTAAGATGGCCCACCTGGCTCACCTGAAGTTTGACGATGAACATCAAGATGATTCAGAAAAGGTTTGTAGAAAGTGCTGAGAGACCACAGTTGACTCATGTTTTTGGAGGGAGAGAATTGCTGACTATGACCCCAAGAACACCATAACTACAGAGAAGCACAGTGTTGGAAACATTTTGCTTGAGGGCTTTTTCCCTGCAACGGGTACAGGATGACTTCACTGCATTGAGGGGCTGAGGGACAGGCATGTGTATCGTAAAATCTTGGACGAGAACCTCCTCCCCTTAACTAGATAATTGAAGATGGGTCGTGGATGTGCCTTTAACATATTGCCAAGACACCCAAAGAGTGGCTTAAGGAGACGCACATTAAATGTCCTAGCCAGTCTCTAGTCCTATAGAAAATGTGTGAATGAGCTTCAACTCCAATTTACTGAGCGACAGCCAAGAAACCTTATAGATTGACAGATGAGTGGACTCAAATATATCCTGACACATGTTCAAACCTGGTGACCAACTATCAGAAATGTCTGACCTCTGTGCTTGCCAACAAGGGTTTCTCCACCAAGTGCAAAGTTTTGTTTTGCTCGGGGATCAAATTCTTATTTTCACTGACTGAAATCAATTTATAACCTTTATATAACATTTTCCCCCTGATTTATTGTTGTTGATATTCTGTCTCTATCAGTTAAAATAAATCTACCATAAAAATGATGGACCCTTCATTTATTTGTAAGGAGGCAAACTTAAATCAGCAGGGGATCAAATAATTATGTTCCTCACTGTATGTATGATTAACAATAGTTTTAGCATTTGTCTTTTGTTTTAGTTCTCAGTTTAGGCATTGACTCTTTGTTTCCAGTGTAAAATAACAGCTTTATCCGGTTGTGTGAATGTAGATATCACTATGTTTTGGAAATGTTTGAGATTAAGCTTGAGGGAGCTGTGTGTGTGTGTTTGTGTGTGTTTGGTGATGGAATGATATGTAGAAGACTGGATTTATAGATATGCTAACCATGTTGTGCCTAGACTAGGGCTTCTGTTGTCATACAGTATTGAAGATATGCTGTGAACTGGACATCCATGTGTACTGTAGATATTATCCAAATTATCTTTGTATCAGTACCTATTGTATTATTGGTCCTGTTTGACATATCGCTTATTGCGCCCTGAACTCTCTGTTAGTCGCTTTGGATAAAAGCCTCTGCTAAATGACTAAATGTTAATGTAAATATATAGTTTTATCATTTTAGTTTATTAACAATTTCTGAATAAGCTCACGCCCATTGAGAATGAGAAACCCCTTGATAAAGCAGAGTTATATACACTGCCCGTTCAAAAACAGTCAACAACTCCATGGATTCAACTAAGCAAATAGGTAAGAGCCGTCCATTGGATTTAGGGCCCAGAGAATGAGGTCAGTTAACTGAATGACTCAAAGTTATGCCATCAATGGGTTCTTTCCTCCCTGATGGCACAGGCATATTTCAACATGACAATGCCAAGATTCATCGGGCTCAAATTGTGAAAGAGTGGTTCAGGAAACATATTCATCATTTTCACTCATTGGCCACCACAGAGCCCACACCTTGACCCTATTGAGAATCTTTGGGATGTGCTGAAGAAGACTTTGCGTAGCGGGTAGACTCTCCCATCATCAATACAATATTAGTTTTATTGTTTAGATTTTGTAACAATTTCTGAATAAACAAAATGAAAAACCTATTAATAAAGCAGATTAGCTTTTGTTGAGAAAAACAAGCACATCTAAATTTTCAGGTGAAAGTGGAGTCTGTACAGTAGTCTAGGTGTCGACAGAGACACTTACATACAGATGTCACGGTTTGTGAAACAAACACTCAAGACAAGCAGATACTCCAAACATGTATAATTTAATCAACAGAGACACAGGAAAAAGCACAACACCATAAACACATTCAACACCGATAACAAAACTATGTGATCATGATCTGCTGTTTTCTATTTGTCTTTCATAACATCAGTTTTACCTTTTCAATGTCTTGCAGTTTGTGTTTACATTGTGTGAGCATATTTTTATTGGTTCAATAAAGCAATAAGCCCCAAGAAGCCCCAAGAAGCCGTGGGTTACAGTCCGCTTCATGTCGTGACTAACAACGCCCCTTAGCTGTTATAAAATGCACTGTAACCCACGGCTTCGCGGGGCTTATTGCTTTTATAAAACAGTTACTCCATATGCTTAGCAAGGTTTCATTAAATAAACTAAATAAAATGATATTTAGGCTATGTGGTGCGGTCAGCCGTTATATCGGGGTATTTTATAACTACTTAGAACTCCTCTCAGCCAATCAGAATCAAGGACCAGAACTGGCAGTTTTATAATGTTTGTTATACAAAGTATAGAAATTATTTTGCTATTAAAGATATTTTTTTGGGCCTATTATTCATTTTTTATGTGTATTTCACAAATATACTTATACATTTTCTATTTATATATTTGCTTCAAAATTAGATTTATTTTCAAGTGTTTATTTTGATTTAAGCCGTAAAACTTAAAAGTACAATAAAATCTCAAAATATAATAAATACATATATGAATTTTTTTCATTATTCAAATCGTTAACTCATTTTTTGATTATGATATTAGTATTTCTCTTCACTGATACATTACTAAGCTATTCTGTAACAAATACCTTAAATATAGCTCAGCACACTGCTATATTGCACGCTTGTTCCCTGCTGGAAAACAATAGAACCCCATAACAGAAATTCTTAAGGTTTGCATTAAAATACCATCATGAACCAATAGCCTTTTCTATTAAAACCACAATCTATTTAACCTACGAAAATAATTAGATATATGACAAAAGATTAAATAGACTAAAATATGTACCAGGGTTTTTTAAGGCCATGTTACTTTAAAAAAAATATTCTGCCTGAAGTACTTTGAATAGACTGGTTAGGAGTGCTGGTTTACTGGATATTTCAACATTTCAGTAGAACAGGCTGAGCTGAGTTAACCAAATCTGCCTGTAACCTAGAGCCAAAATGTACATCGTAGAATATGTATAAATGTGATAAATGTGCAATAATTGTGAATCACACAATGTCAAATGTAGCCTACAATCGCTAGACTGATCTGTCCCACAGACCTGGTATCAACAATTTGTTTTACACCTCCATCCACAATCAGCCCAATTATTGTTTGCCATCACGGATCCAGTACCATCACTGCCGCACATGACCCACACTCGGCTAACTTGTTGCATGCCACTGCCGGAAGTGCCCCAGCAGTGCCATTCTGAGGCCACATTCGGGCCGAGTCTGTCTGCTATGTGGGAATATCACAACAACAGCCTTCTTCCATCTTAGAAATGTTGCCAAATTACAAAATATTTTATGTGTTGCTGGCGCAGAAAAGCTTATTCATGAATTTGTGACCTCACGGCTTGACTATTGTAATGCTCTACTTAGCGGTTGTCCTGTATCATCGATAAACAAACTACAGTTAGTTCAGAATGCAGCTGCCAGAGTTCTTACTAGGTCAAGAAAATACGATCACATAACCCCAGTTTTATCATCGCTTCACTGGCTACCCATTAAGTATCGCATTGATTTTAAAATTATTTTAATTACTTACAAAGCCCTGAACGGTTTAGCACCTACTTACTTAACTGAGCTTTTATCACGTTACAACCCATCAAGCTCTCTAAGATCTTAAAACATAGGACTTTTGATAACACCTAGAATAACTAAATCCACCAAAGGGGGTCGGGTAGCACCTTAACTCTGGAAAAGCCTACCTGATACTATTCGAGGGTCAGACACACTCTCCCAATTTAAATCTAGATTAAAGACTTTTAATCTAAGAGATCTTTTCAGTCAAGCTTTCATTCAATGCATAGTTAATGAACAGCTACTACGCTAATCATTCTCTTTATTCTCTTTCTGCCTCCGCCTCGGGATACCCATCCTGAGGTAGGAAGAAATTCCACCAGGTCCAGATGATCAACATATGCCCATCCCCACCTAGAGATTACGCCAGATACAGCTGCAGACTGACTGACCATCCCAGCTCCATCTAAGGCAATTCCACCACCAGCCAAGAGAAATATGACCATCGGACCATCCCAGCTCAGACCACTACATCTCCAACCAAGAGCAAAGACGGACTACTTGACTTATTAATGCTGAAGTTACAATGCTTGGTATTTAATGCTAAACTTACATCACATGTCAGCAGTTTGAAGTTAAAGCTGCATTCAGTGGGCCAGATTGGAGGTTCCTAGATGGTTGTTTGTGGGTGTTTGTGGGGAGTGAGGGGGCTCGTTGGTTGTGGTTGTGGGGATTCATTTGTTTGGGCTCTGTGGGTCCGGTTTGGTCTTGTTTTGTGGTCGATGTCAAACAACAGAGGAATTGAGTTACAACATGCTATTACTACCTTCCTTGTTGTTCCTCTGTTTTCTGGTGTAGGTCGTGAAGTGGGACCGGGTTGTACCTGCACGAGTGGGACTCTCTGGGTTGCGTTTGCCGGGCTCTCAGTCTTCCTCGTGGATATTTGCTCTGCGGCTTTTGGTCGGGGCCACTGATTACAGCTATGACACTTCAGGGGGATTCTGGCCCTCCCGGCTGAGCCTGGTTTCTCCCAACTTTTTTGTCTCCACAAATCAATCATTGGAGTTTGGGTTCTTCGCCACAGCAGGGCAGTGTTGGCTTGCTCACCGGGAGACTGCATTTATTTATTCATTAATTAGATATTATTTACTAGAATGATCTTGCTTGTTCTATGAACACAATGCTCTGTGCTGTGTTTTAGTGTTTCTGTTTTTCTGTTTGCCCCTTTAAAGCTGCTTTGCAACAATGCACATTGTGAAAAGCGATATATAAATAAACTTGAATTGAATGTCATGTCAACTTTGCCTACCTAGAGCAGTTGAAATATCGGATATCAAGAGTTCTTTCTCCAATTTGAAAAAGCACATCCAGATAATTAAATTCAAATGTTTTTCCCTCAAAATGATTTGGCCAAAATGGTATAAAAATCCTCTCTGAAAACATGAACTTTAACAAATATTTTTGATGATGCAAACAGATGGCAACCAGCTTGAGTAAATGCAGCTTTATAAATGCAGCAAACATGTCTGCATTGTGGACTCATCAAAAGTGCCAGAAGACCCAAAGATGATAATGAGCGGCAGTTTAGACTTTATGTTATTATGTAGTCAATAAGAGGAAGGGGTGGAGCTGTTATCGCGAAATAGCTTTCAACAATTGCTAAACACACTGCAGAATGGGATGTTTTCAAATATATGCACAAATTGATGTATTCTGTCATGTAAACTCATTAACCTGCTTCCTGTCGGTTTACTATAGATGCATAAAAAGATGTAAAATATTAATGTGTTCAAACATGGGGATTCAAAATTTTTGTCAATGAATGTCAAATAATTCATTAAACATCAGTTTAATATTAAAATCATGTTTATTTATATAAATCATGCAAGCAAAAGTTTATCAATGTGTACAAATGTGAGGTCCTCAATTTCGAAAAACATCCAGCGAAATTAAAGCAGTACGAATGTGTCGTGTAAAGAAATAACTCAGTATACAGAGCTACGTTAGAGATGTTCTTCTGTGTTAGGTTATATGAGACCAGGCTTCTTTTTCATTGCACTTATGTATTTTGCTGCCCTTATGCTCTCCCAATTGCTTCCATTGCTTACTCCACCTGTAAGTCGCTTTGAATAAGAGCGTCTGCTAAATGACTAAATGTAAATGTATTTGGAAAACATAATGTTTATGTTTGTGTTGATTTTGACATGAGTTATTATTATAGGATGAATCCTGTTGAACTTTCTTACCTTTCTGAATACTGCATTGTGATGAAGCCAGTATCCACGGCCTTGAACATCCTTCAGTCCGAAACAAATACTCGGATGGGATGGCTGCTTCCCACCACCTACCTTATTGATTCAAAGCTCAAAAAGATGGAGGCTTCAGTCAAGCAACAGCATTCCTTATATGCAAGCAGCAGCATGTTGTGGATGTACACATTACATGCCACGCTGCTTCCCCACAGCAGCGTGGCAGATCTATTCATGAACACTACCATGTTAAACCCTCTGAGAGTTATCATGACAGAAATTAAACTAGTTCTTTATCAAACTCTAAATGGTGCAGTCCTAACTCAAACCTATCCGACATAATAACTACTTCACGGCAAAGTGATTGGTTCCCAACGTACCAGCAGCCAATGAGCTTGCTGCTATATGTTTAAATCTTAACTAGTGATTGTTGCAGCAGTGCAGCATGTTTTAGATGGTGTTGAGATGGTGGTCTAGTAGGTTAAACCACTGAACTTGTAAATCAAAGGTTGCTGGTTCGATCCCAGCAGCCACCACCAGTGTGTCCTTGAGCAAGACACTTTACTCCATGTTGCTCCAGGGGATTGTCCCTGTAATAAGTGCACTGTAAGTCGCTTTGGATAAAGAGGCCTGCCAAATGACTAAATGTAAATGTAAATGTTTCAGAACCCTCCTCCTTCCCCAGCTCCACCCGTATAGATCTGCTACAAGGTGACCACATAAGCATGGGGTTTATTCATACTTTATATGTGCAGCAGGAGCAATCCTTATACGCACACAGCACCGGTCCGCAAGCGGGCAATAAAACGGTCTATATCGAGACATCTAAAATATTCTGTCAGGTGGGCCCGGAGGACAAGTAATGGGCAACACTGGTGTGGACACATATAGACTCACAGCAGAGTTAGAGTTCATTTAATCTCTCCTGCCCTTTTAACCAATACACACTATTGGATGTTATTGGCCTTTCAGATTTTGCTATGAATAACATCAGCTGCCAGGCACATTCATGAAAGGAGAATCACAAAAGTGGTGCTTTTAACAAGATTAGAGCTTGATATTTTTGAGTGGATTTTAAATATCTGTCCCTGTCATGTGTGGTGGGTATAAAACAATGAGCCAGATAAAGGTAAACTAAAAAGTACTTTTAATCAGAAAAGCTCAGAAATATAGGAGATTACATTAAAAAGATTACACATTCATCACACACACTTTCAAAAACTTTTAAATGGACTCTTTACTAATCATATTTAAAACAGTTTATTAATGGACGTACTCAACAACCCTAAACACTGGGTTGTTCCAGAAATAAACTCATCTACTTTTCAAAACACACTTTGTACCAATTTACATAAGAGAGAAATAAAGAAGAAAAAGTTTAACGCACAGAGTTTTGTGCAAGTTCTATTCTTCTAAACACATAAATGACTACCCTGATAGGACACATACTTCTGGGAGACGTCCATTTCTGGATTATCATCTGGATCACATTTTTTTTTTGTTTAATATTTACTCATCTGTAATACTGTGAGCATGTTTAGAAGATGTTTATACTTTGTCTGTTTCACACACATTTAGTTTTAATCATTTCCTAATGTGATTATCAGATGTTTTTATATACAGCAGATGTGTTCCAGATCTCCAGATCTTAAAGATGGGGTTACATGCTATTTAATGCATTCTGACTTCTTTACACTGGGAAACATGCAGGCTCCTCATGCTTAACATGGTCAACTTGTTAAAAATTGAGTTAGATGTGTGACATTATATTATATATATATATGTGATATTTCTGTGCTCAACACACTCCCCCATCACTCCAACTTGTTTCGGAAGTTTTTTATAAAAACTGACAAATAGGGCGGTCCCAGTGCTAAAAGATGCTGAACATGAACTACAGGCGGTAAGTGAAACCAAGTCATGTGTCTGTGTTTTGTTGGCAATTGGCAAGTGCATAATGTAAAATACACGAAGGGACTAAATGGATTAATGCGATGATGTGATGTTATTATGCTCTTGTTCTGCCTTCAGCAGCTCCTGTTTTTACAGAAATAATCACACAGCTGCTACTCTGTTTTATAAATGTGATCAAACGAAATACTATTCTAGATACGACGTATGCAAAACTACTGTATAAGCACTCAAGATTAATTCAAACTGGCAGAAACTGTGTTTGTTACCCGATCTTTAAGCAGACATTTAAAAGACGTATCTGTGCTCTCTGGGTATCAAAAAAATCACCATAGGGGAAGGGAATCATACAGAAGGAAGGGTGGGCATAAGTAGGGAAGAGGGGGAACATAGTTGACATAATTGGCAATACATCATATTTTGACAAAGATTGCCCTCGACTTCTCTCTCCTGCAGATCTTCAAAGGCCACATAGAGCGAGAATTTACCAAAGTTCACATCAAGCCAAGCGCTGACACTGCTGGTGTTTGATCCACAGGTTGTGCCTACAACCATAACACATACAAGAGACTCATTAAGAGACAAACAGGATGACAAAATCACACTAGTGCTGACTTTTAAGGTGCTATATGAACATGCAAAAAAAAGACAAAGTGGAGTGAAACTCTGGACCCAAGTAGACTCACCTGATCTGTAGCTTTGTTTTAAATATCTTGCTAGAACAAGTGCGATCTCCTTCCGTTTCAGTAGTGTCATCTGGTCAAAGGCACTGTTCAGCCCCTCAACACTAAAGTAGAAAGATCAGAGATAAAGGTAAGCATCATGTGTTTTGGTCTTTAAGTGTCTCATTAAAACAGCTTGAGAAACCCCCTCATGTTTTCAGTAACAATGCTACAAGTGTGTATTACATTGCTCAACCTGAGAGGGTCACTTACATGATGTGGTATTCGGCGCAGTCAGCGCTTAATGTTGCTGTTTGAAGCATCTCAGCACTCAGGCTGGGGAGGAGAGGAACCAGTTTCACTGTAAACCAGGAATCCCAGTCTTCGTCCAAGAAATTTGAAAAATGAAGACTGATGATGGCAAAGGTCCGATTCATCATGACGTCCATCACCACTGGATTGATTTCTAAAGCCTAGAGGAAGTTTCACATAAATAATATTTTTATCTCGCAAATTCCTTCATAACAACACTTCTGTCCTGCCAGGGCATTCTGATCAATCACATGCAGACTGGTATGTTTGCTTGCATGCTCTTCTATTACAACCTGCCTCCCCTTTACAAAAGATTGAAAATACCTGGGAAGTCTGGGTGAGACCTGACAGGAAGTCATCAACATTCTTTAATGCATAGCTGTCTCCGAGAAGATCGAAGACTATGTTGATCATGTCTGTGTTGTTCAGAGCTCCAGAATCCACTGTCAGTTGAGCTACTTGGAAAGCACTCTGGATATTCAGTGCCTCAATCTGATGAGGGAAAACAGGAGAAAGGTTGCAGACACAAAAATGGAGTCAATGAAGAATTGTGCAGCACGTCCTGGCCCTTACACTTGAGAAGTCTGTGTTGAGCACCCGGAGATCTTCATAAGCCACATAGAGAGAGAATTTACCAAAGTTCACAGCAAGCCAAGAGCTGAGACTGCCGGTGTCTGACCCACAGGTTGAGGCTGTAACCATATGATGAACAGGATTAAACTAACATAGTAGTTATACTTATTAAGACAAATAAAACAAACGCACACAAACAACAATAGAGGTAAAATATGGGCCAAAGTAGACTCACCTGATGTGTAGTTTTGTTTTAGATAGTCTACTAGAACCATTGTGATCTCCTGTTTTCTCTGCAGTGTCATCTGGTCAAAGACACTACTCAGAACCTTAACACTGAAGCAGAAAGATCAAATATAAAGTTAAGCACCATGTGTCTTTGGTCTTTAAATATGTCTCATTAAAACATATTGAGAAACCCCCTCATGTTTTCAGTAACAATGCTACAAGTGTGTATTACAGTGCTCAACCTGAGAGGGTCACTTACATGACGTGGTATCCGGTGCAGTCAACGCTTAATGTGACTTTTTGGAGCATCTCTGCTGTGAGGCTGGGGAGGAGAGGAACCAGTTTTACCGTGAACCAGGACACCCAGTCTTTTCTCCAGAAATTTGAAAAACGAAGACTGATGATGGCGAAGGTCCGATTCATCATGACGTCCCTCACCATAGCATTTATTTCCAAAGCCTGGTAGGAGTGTCCAAACACAGAAAAAAATTACAGTTTTCCCACAAACTTCTTCACAACAATGCTTTCCCCTTCCCTATGCTCAAAGATTGAACATACCTGGGAAATATGAGCAAGACCAGTCAGGAAATCATCAATGTTCTGAAATGCATTGCCATCTTCTAGAAGGTCAAAGACCATGTTCATTACGTCTGCGTTGTTCAGAGCTCCAGAACTGACTGTCAGTTGAGCTGCTTGGGAAGGACTAAGAGAGTCCAGTGCCTCAATCTGATAGAGAAAAAACAAGGTTGTCGACACAACATGGTAGCCAAAATGGAATTACTTGGAGAATTGTGCAGCACACCCAGGCCCTTACATTGGAGAATTCTGTGTTGAGCACTCGAAGATCTTCAAAAGCCACATAGTCAGAGAATTGATCAAAGTTCACATCAAGCCAAGTGCTGAGACTGCTGGTGTCTGACCCACAGGTTGAGCCTAAAACAATACCCCATGGAAGAAAGTTATTAGCAGAGACAAATGATTAAAAGAACAGAGCAGTGATGCCTTTTAAAGTTGCAAAAAAAACATGCAAACAAAAACATTGTTGAGGGAAGATTGGACTCTGCTTGAATCACCTGATCCATGTCTCTGTTTTAGATAGTCTACTAGAACAAGTGTGATCTCCTGCTTTCTCAGCAGTGTCATCTGGTCAAAGGCTCTGTTCAGCCCGTCAACACTAAAGTAGAAAGATCAAATATAAAGGTAAGCACCCAGTGTCTTTGGTCTTTAAGTGTCTTATTAAAACAGCTTGAGAAACACCCTCATGTTTTCAATGATACAAGTGTGTATTCCAGTGCTCAACCTGAGAGGGTTACTTACATGACGTGGTATCCCGTGCAGTTAACGCTTAATGTTGCTCTTTCAAGCATCTCTTTAGTCAGGCTGGGGAGGAAAGGAACCAGTTTCACTGTAAACCAGGAAACCCAGTCTTCGTACGAGAAATTTGAAAAATGAAGACTGATGATGGAAAAGGTCCGATTCATCATGACGTCCCTCACCACTGGATGGATTTCCAAAGCCTAGAGGAAATTTCCACAAACAAGTAACAGTTCACTGACAGTAAGTGCAAATGTGTTGTTGTGAAGTAACTTGTCAGACTTTATCAACAGATCAAACCTTTGCAGACTGGTACCTGTTAGCTTTCATGCTCTTCTACACTCAAAAAAATGACTTATTGGTCTAACATGATTCAATCATGGACATTGGTTCCACATGAATGAATCAAATAAACATAACATGAAATTAACATGTATAAAGAACCAATCACCATTAATACTATTGCTGTTTGCTTTAGTTGGGCTTTTCACTCTTCACTTTTAATGTTAAGTTTTCTTTAGCTGTTCATGTGTGTGAAAACACATATGTTGAGGCAAAGAGAATTACGATCCAGTGGGGTCAGAAAGTTATAGTTATTTCATCACAAAGCAGTTTTTTTTAAGTTTTTTTTGTGTGTTCTGTTATAAAAATGTGAGATGAAGATATTAAAGCAGTGTTATGCTTCACTCATGTTCTCTCTACATGTTAAGTTCATGTTGAGGTTACTTGATTCATTTATGTTTTTGCTACATGTTAAAATCATGTTGAGAAACATGATTCAAACTTTTTTTTTGGAACCAATGTCAATGATTGAATCATCTCAAACCAGTGGATTACAACACCATGCGTCCACAAAGTTAAAGATTGAATTTACCTGCGCAGTTTGAATAAGACTTGTCAGGAAGTCATTAGTGTTCTGGAATGCATTGCCATTTCCTATTCGTATAAAGACCATTTCCATCATGTCTGTGTTGTTCAGAGCTCCAGAATTCACTGTCAGTAAAGCTATTTCGGAAGCATTTAGATTGTCCAGTGCCTCCATCTGATGAGGAGAATAAAATAGGATGAAGGTAACACACACAACTTGCTAAAATGGAGTTGAATGCAGAGATGTGCAGCACATCCTGGCCCTTACGCTGGGGAATACTGTGTTGAGCTCCTGGAGATCTTCATAAGCCACATAGACAGAGAATTTACCAAAGTTCACACCAAGCCAAGTGCTGAGACTGCTGGTGTCTGACCCACAGGTTGAGGCTGTAATCATGTTATGAACAGGATTAAACTAACATAGTAGTTATACTTATTAAGACACATAAAACAAACGCAAACAAACAACAATAGAGGTAAAATATGGGCCCAAGTAGACTCACCTGATGTGTAGTTTTGTTTTAGATAGTCTACTAGAACAAGTGTGATCTCCTGCTTTCTCTGCAGTGTCATCTGGTCAAAGACACTACTCAGACCCTTAACACTGAGGCAGAAAGATCAAATATAAAGTTAAGCACCATGTGTCTTTGGTCTTTAAATATGTCTCAATAAAACATATTGAGAAACCCCCTCATGTTTTCAGTGAAAATGCTTCACTGTAAAAAATTTAACCTTTGGACAAACTTAAATAATTTACTTAAACTGTGGACCAACTTAAAACAAAACATTTTTTTTCGGGCAATTTTATTACGTTTACTCAAGTTATAGTTTTGCTTGAATTAAAACTTAAAATTTGTATTTTATAATAACCAAAATATTTATTTTACCTAAGCAAAAAGGTAAAAAGAGGATTTATTATCCATTTTATACTATGTTAAATATTTTCATTTTGGAACAACCTAATATTTAATTTATATTAACTATCAGCTGATAGCAAGCGAGCATTAAATCAATGTTAAAATTGTAAATGTTGTCAATTGTCAGTTTTGCACCCGCAATTAATCTTGAATGTTGAAAGTTCAACAAACCACCGTTATTGTTATAGTGTTTGCTTTAGTTGGGCTCTTTACTATTGTGTTTTGATGTTAAGTATTTTTTGTCTGCTGCGACAGTGTCCTAAAATACATTTATAGAAACAAAGAAAACTAAGATCCGTTAGGATCAGATTATACTTCTATAAATTGACTGAATTAATTAGACATGAAGATTCAGTGAATGAATCTCAACAAAGGTGACTATCAACAAAAGAAAGCTTCATGTTGCAGTGCATGCCGGGTAACATCATCGTTCAAAACTCATTTATGATTCCCAGCATGCATTGCAGTTGATGTGAATAAGTTTAATCAATGTCACCATTGTTGAGGTTTGATAAAGGAATGTTGTTGTCTAAGTGTGTCCGTTAACGTTTCTGTTTAATTTGTTATAGGGTTTTAACATTTGTAAACCAGAACAGTCAAATCAGTCATGAAAGTTCAGTTTCATTACTATTTTTTATTTTCCCATCTTTGTTTCAGCATGAAACACATCACAAAACTTGACTTTAAAGCATCTCCTTCTTTATTAATGCATAAGTGTTCTAATAGAAACATGACTAAGTTCTTAAAGGGGTCATATGGACCGAATATGTGTTTTTCTGTGTCTTTGGTTTGTTATAAGCTTGCTATGCATGTATTAGACACGTACAATTGCTCAAATGAAAGTGTGGGAAGAAAAGATGCATTCTATCTAAAAGCAAACTCTCAACAAGACCTGCCTGAAACGCCATATCTAACCACACCTGGCGAATGTACGTCACCTCATAACACGTTTGACCAAGACCATCCAAATCTGAACGCAGGTTGATGTACTTGTAAATCTCATTGTATCGTCACCTCTGAAGCCATGTCGTGTAGATGCTGTGTGGTTCGTTGTGAGAAAAAAGACTCTTTGTTTGCCTTTTCAAAAGATGAGGCAACTAAAAACAAATCTTTACATTTAATTTAAAACACCGTTTCAGAAAAGAACAATCCAAAGATTAAGGGTTTGTGCAGTGCACTTCACCAAAGATTGCTTCACAAACCTGTTAGAGATCATGACCGGCTGTGCATGAAAGCTTTGGTTAAAAAGTGGGTGATCAAGAAGAGTCAAAGCGTTGGCGTTAATTATTATGTGACCATTCCCTGCTGTAATGCGAGCTTGTTTCTATCTCAAACAAACTCTGTATAATGTATATGGTTGTTTGTTTATAGTCTGTATAACCTCGTATATAAAGATGAAAATAAATATATTTTTAATGAAACCTTACCAATCCTTAACATCCTGTTCAAGTCTACTGGCAAAGTTGATGTATCAGCTTCATCATCTTCATTTTCAGTATCAGAATTGGGCTCGAATTGATATAAGGAAGAACACATGACATTTTACCTCCTGTCAGTACAATTGCTTTGAAAGCTGATGTTCCGAATATGGAAAGAGGCTTTACGTTTCCCTCACACTCTTGCAGTATTTCACCTACTCCCTAGTTGCCAATCATAGCACACCTCGCTTTTCAGAGCCATGAGCTCTGTAAATAATCTTTTCGTATATACACATTATATTACATCTACAACAAACGGTAATATTCGATTTAGTCTTGTCAAATGACCCATTTAAAGAGGGAAGAGATTTAACCTCACACAAGCCAGGGATCAAGAGCCCTACTAAAGCAAACACTGATCACAATCATGGTGTGTTTTTGAAGTTTTGTACATTTTTTCAACATTAATTGTGGGGGAAAAGTGATATTGACTCATTCCAATCGACATTGAAATTTTTTACATAAATTTGAGCATTGAAATCGAAACTTGGGAAATTGTAATTAATTTGCCTATAACAAAATCACATTTGTTTAAATGCAAAAGCTATAGTTGGGTTAAATAGTAAATAAAATGTAAATATTAGGTTATTCCAAAATTTAAAAATGTAACAAAGTAAAAATTTCCAATGGTCTAAATAATAAATCCTCTTTTAACTTTTTTTGATTTGGTTAAACAATCATTTGAACCAAAGCCCAAAAAAATTCCTAAATTAAAGTTTTTTTTTAAGTTGATCCAAAGGTTCCAAATGTTTCATTTTTTTCAGTGTGCAAGGTGTAAATTACAGAGCTCTACTTCAGCCTGAGAGGGTTACGTACATGACGTGGTATCTGGTGCAGTCAACACTTATTGTTGCTCTTTGAAGCATCTCTTTAGTCAGGCTGGGGAGGAGAGGAACCAGTTTCACTGTGAACCAGGAAACCCAGTCTGTGTACAAGAAACTTGAAACATGAAGACTGATGATGGAAAAAGTCCGATTCATCATGACGTCCCTCACCACTGGGTTGATTTCTGAAGCCTGGTAGGAGAGTCCAAACACAGAAAAAAGTTATGTTCCTCCCACAAATTTAATCGCAACAATGCTTTTGCTTTTTCAGAGTCCATTTCAACAGAATCAGAAGAGCTTAATTGGCAAGTGTGCTTGGTCTCACAAGGAATTATCTTTGGTGTTGGAAGCTTCTGGTACAGACATTCAACACAATGAATACAAATTAAATGAGATTTAAAAATATTCATATATAAAATAAAACAATATTTTTCAGAAAATGGGGGATAATAACATATAAGAGACATGGAAAATATAATAGAATATACAGTAGAGGTAGTGTTATATACATGTAGAAATGTAAAGCTGCTTTGGAACATTGCACATCTTGAAAAGCACTATAACAATAAATTGAAATTATTTGAATTATTTAAATAAAATGTAGATATAATAAGGCACAATACTGCACACTATAGGAAGTGGAACATTGCTCTTAAGGAGCACTTATATGTTTAGGAGGGAGATTGCCTTGGGGAAGAAGCTGCTTCTGTGTCTGGAAGTACTGGTGTTTGGTGCCCTAAAGCACCGGCCAGAGGGCAACAGTTCAAAAAGTTTGTGCGCTGGGTGTGTGGAGTCAATTCTGATATTTCTTGCACTTTTTTTCCGCTCAGGTCCTGAAGTGTGAGCAGAGGAGCACCAATAATCTTCTCAGCACTACGAACTGTCCGTTGTAGACTTTGGTGGCATGGCCATACCAAACAGTTATTGAAGTGCACAGAACAGATTCGATGACCGCCGAGTAGAACTGGGTCAGTAGCTCCTGTGTTAGGTTACAGTTCCTCAATTGACGGAGGAAGTATAACCTCTGCTGGGCCTTCTTTACAATGGACTCTATATGCACTTCCACTTCAGTTTCTTGAGAGATGGTGGAGCCATCTACTCGTGTTTCCGACACATTCCCTGGTGCAACACAATCTCACCATCCATCTTGGCAATGCCACAATCAATCCTTCCAAAACAGCCATGAACCTTTGAATCATATTTGATGAACAGCTGTCTTTCAATGATCACATTGCAAAGACAACACTGTCATACCGATATCCCTTATTCAACATTAGAAAGGTTAGACCCTATCTCACTGACCATGCGGCACAACTCCTTGTCCAGGCCCTGGTAATCTCAAGGCTGGACTACTGCAATACTCTCCTTACTGGTCTTCCTGCAAAGGCTATCAAACCGCTCCAGCTGGTCCAGAATGCAGCACGCCTCGACCACCAACAGTCCAAAAGGGCTCACGTGACTCCCCTTTTCATCTCTCTCCACTGGCTACCAATTGAAGCCCGCATCAGATTCAAGTCACTTATGCTTGCCTACAGGACTATCACTGGATCTGCACTGGCTTACTTTCACACCCTCCTGCACTCCTACATCCCATCAAGATCCCTGCGTTCAGCAAGCCAGTGGCGTCTTGTACTGCCTTATTATAAGGACAGTAAATCTCTTTCACATTCATTCTCATTCACAACTCCTTACTGGTGAACCATTCTTCCTAACTCTGTCCAGTCAACCACATCTCTCACAACATTAAAAAAACTATTTAAAATCCATCTCTTCTGTCAATACTTGAAAAACAAACCCTCTCTCTCAACAGGTAGTGGTCTAGCTTTGGTTGAAACCAGTAACTTTGTATTGGCACCTACTGTATTATTGCTCCTGTATGACATATAGATTTAATCGTTTAGTAGAAGCTTTCATCCAAAGCGATTTACAAAGAGTTCATGGAGTTCATGTATACGCTTATTGCTCCATGAACTCTTTGTAAATCGCTTTGGATGAAAGCTTCTACTAAACGATTAAATCTATATGTCCGGGATTATGGTGTTGAAGACCTATAGGAAGTCTACAAACAGTATCCTGGTATGTCTAGGTGTTGTAGGATGTAAAGAAGTCCCATGTTTACTGCATCATCCACAAAGAAGGGGTCTGATGATGTCCTTCCGGTGGTCAGTACTAGTCTCTCAAATGACATCATGGCCAGATATTTTAAAGCAAGGCCTGTAGTCATTAAGTCCAGAGATTAGGGGTTTCTTCTGTACAGGGATGATGGTGGAGCGTTTGAAGCATGAAGGGACTTCACACAGCTCCAAATATCTTTTTTTGGACCAACTATTTTTCAGATTGAAACAACTAAAAAAAAAGTTTGCTTGCTTGCTATTCTGTTAGAACATTGCGCTTCCTCCCACTCAAAGATTGAACATACCTGGGAAGTATTAGCAAAACCAGCCAGGAAGTCATCAATGTTCTGAAATGCACTGCCATCTTCTAGAAGGTCAAAGACCATGTTCATCACGTCTGCGCTGTTCAGAGCTCCAGAACTGACTGTCAGTTGAACTGCTTGGGAAGGACTAAGAAAATCCAGTTTCTCAATCTGATAGAGAAAAAACAAGGTTGTTGACACAACATGGTTGCTAAAATGGAATTACTTGGCGAATTGTGCAGCACACCCAGGCCCTTACATTGGAGAATTCTGTGTTGAGCACTCGAAGATCTTCCAAGGCCACATAGACAGAGAATTGACCAAAGTTCACATCAAGCCAACTGCTGAGACTGCTGGTGTCTGACCCACAGGTTGAGCCTAAAACAATACCCCATGGAAGAACGTCATTAGCAGAGACAAATGACAGAGCAGTGATGCCTTTTAAAGGTGCAAGAAAAACATGCAAACAAAAACATTGTTGAGGGAAGATTGGACTCAGCATGACTCACCTGATCCACGTCTCTGTTTTAGATAGTCTACTAGAACAAGTGTGATCTCCTGCTTTCTAAGCACTGTCATCTGGTCAAAGACACTTCTCAGCCCCTCAACACTAAAGTAGAAAGATCAGATATAAAGGTAAGCATCATGTGTCTTTGGTCTTTAAGTGTCTCATTAAAACAGCTTGAGAAACCCCCTCATGTTTTCAGTAACAATGCTACAAGTGTGTATTACAGTGCTCAACCTGAGAGGGTCACTTACATGACGTGGTATCCGGTGCAGTTAACGCTTAATGTTGCTGTTTGAAGCATCTCTGCAGTCATGCTGGGGAGGAGAGGAACCAGTTTCACTGTGAACCAGGAAACCCAGTCTTCGTCCAAGAAATTTGAAAAATGAATACTGACGATGGCAAAGGTCCGATTCATCATGATGTCCCTCACCACTGGATTGATTTCCAAAACCTAGAGGAAGTTTCCAAACAAACAAAAATAATATTTGTCTAACATTTAACTTTTCAACAACACTTCTGTGTTCTTAAACCCATGCAGACTGGTATATGTTTGATTGTATTAATCAAATGGTAGTTTCTTGAAATGGCACTTGCAAAAAATCCAGTCAGAATTTAAACCACACCATAGGACAGTGACTGCTCACCTTAGAGTTACAAATGATTGCTCTTGTCGTCTAATCATGACTGTATCTGCCTACTAGTTTTACCTAACCAGTGCCGCCTTTGACACTGTAGACCATTCTAAATAGGCTACAAACCATTTCCAGTTGACAGCCATAAACGATCTTACTGATTACGAGTTCAGTATGGAGTCCCACAGGGATAAGATGGTTAGTTTTCACTGTTATGCTGATGACACTATATCTCCCCAAGTCCCCACGAAACACATCAATTCACCAAAATGATGGAATGTATAATCACATAAAAACTGGATGATTAGCAATTAGCAATTTCCTTAAATTCAGACAAGACAGAAGGTTTACTTGTTGGACCGAAAACTATCACACGTAACCGCATAGAATATTTGCTGACTCTTGATGGATGGTCCATAAAACCTTTTTCGTTAGTAACGAAAGGTTAGGTTTTATATTTGATAGTAATCTGTCTAGTGAAAGCCACGTCTCCAGCATTTGTAAAACTGTGTTTCATCATCTTAAAAATATATATTCTGGTTCAGAACGCAGCAGCACGCCTCGTCTTCCAACAGCCCAAAAGGGCTCATGTGACCCTTCATCTCCCTCCACTTGCTTCCGTTCGAAGCCCGTATCAGATTCAAGTCACTAACGCTAGCCTACAGGACCATCACTGAATCTGCACCGGCTTTATTTTCACACCCTCCTGCACTCCTCATCAAGATCCCTGCGTTCAACAAACTAGCTGCGTCTTGTATCACCTTCCCATAAGGGCAGTAAATCGGTTTCCCGTTCATTCACAACTCCTTCCTGGTGGAAGATTCTTCATAACTCGTTCCGATCAACCACAACTCTCACAACATTCAAAAAACTATTTAAAACCCATCTCTTCTGTCAATACTTGACAGACAAATTAGAAAAACAAACCCTCCCTCTCTCTTTCTCGCAACAGGTAGTGGTTTAGCTTTTTGTTGAAACCGGTAACTTTGTATTGTCACCTATTGTGTTATTGCTCCTGTTTGACTGTCGTAAAGTTCACTATAAGGGAAGGAAGGAGGCGGGAACCGTCAAACATTTAAACATTTAATCAAAATAATAACAAAGAACATAAACAGCCGGCAGCCCCTCACGGACGACTGCCGGTGAAATAAAACAAACCACAACTAAAATCCAGGCCTGTTCTTCTATCATCGACGGTCCGGTCGCTAGATCTCCTTCTCGACTCACAGTCTCGCCCCCCTACTCCACTACGATGACATACCGCTTATTGCTCCCTAAATTGTTTGTAAGCCGCTTTGGATAAAAGCTTCTGCAAAATGACTAAATGTAAATGTCCTCCTTTCTCATTATGGTCCTTCAAGTTCAATGCGGTCTCATATTCTGTTTAGCTGGTTTAGCTTCATCTAGAATTTCAAAATCAACCACTTGAGGCAGATCGTTTTTTCTATTTGGCACCAAACTTTCTGTGCCGTAGGCAGACATAAAATCTACTGTAGATTAAAAGCTAATTCATTCAATTTTCCCTACACATGATTCTACTGCTCTACACCCCAGAACAGGGGTTTTCAAAATAATGAGATGATTGAGAAATGATGATAAACATCTGCTGTTAATGAACACAATCACTGAAAAACACATGAACAATAAGAAGTCACGATAATGGCTTGTGAACACCGGGACAAAAATTGCACAACTTTATCGCTGACATTTAACGCCTTGTGGACGCCAGCAAAGCAAAGGACGCCAGTGTCAGTATGCACAACGACGCGCAAAACGCCAGGCATAAAAGCATCAACGCTTCGGGCTCGTTTGTCTGGTTTGATGCTTCTGGAGTACAGTAAAATATGACTTGGTGGCCGTTAGTGTACCAGGATATTTCCCTTTTTACATTAAGCGCCTTCTATGTCAGGGAGTGAATTTTCAAGTTCACTCAGCTCATAGCCAGGGAAAATCGCTTGGGTCTGAACGCTGAAAAACGCTGGCGTTAAGTGCGTTCGATTATCATCCTGGCGAGGAAAAGCTTTTATGGTGTTTTGTGTTTCCTTTAGTTGGGCTCTTGACATAGTACTGTGTTTCTGGGATGCTGTAAGGGTTTTCAACACTTGTATATTTAGCAAAGTGGAGCCAAAGGGCATCAGACAATGTCAGACAATGTTAATCATGTTAATCACACAATCATTGTTTAAGTTGCTTAAATGTGATATCTTAAAACAATGTTGTGATAACCATTCATAATGAAACAAGTATACATTTTCTTTCAAAGGCTTAAATAGTCGGCCAACCACAGATATCAAGAATCAGTGGACTAACCTCAACAAGCTAATCAGATAAACAGATCAACACTACACGTTACAAAACAAGCTCCCGACAAAAATGGCAAAATT
Source organism: Triplophysa dalaica (assembly GCF_015846415.1). NCBI lineage: Eukaryota > Metazoa > Chordata > Actinopteri > Cypriniformes > Nemacheilidae > Triplophysa > Triplophysa dalaica. Next base: position 24,512,778 of record NC_079546.1, on the reverse strand, counting down.
AAAAGCAAATAAAAAAAACTTATTGAAACACTATTGCAAGCTTTGAAATTTTTTGACACATAACTATGTGGTGACCCAGAATCATTGAAGATTTTTGAAAATCTTAAATAACAGTTTTTAACCTTGATTTTATGGTTTTATAAGCTCCTTTCTCACGACTGTCTATCCAGAGGCCTCATGTATCAACGCCAGCTTTCACTTTCGGCTGTGCTAACAGTGACATTAACGTGAGAATGTGCGTTCCTCCATTTCTCTTGTTTTTTGTCCTTTGGCTACTCTTAGAGGCAATGAAGTGAAGTTTCAAACATATAGACTATCAAATCATAAGACAAGTAAATCGCACCACCAGCTGTGAGAAACAATACGATTAATTTGCAATTGATAAAATAATTGACACACTATTGTCACACGAGTCTCATGGGAATATGCTAAGTAAGAACATATAAAAGCATGAGAAAATTAATACAAACCTTAGTCCATGACAATGGCAGCGTTAGCCTTATTAAAGGGACATTGCAGATAGCAAAGTTTTTATGGACCACAATCATTTTCTGGCCCACGATGATGACTGGCTTATCAGCCGTTTCAGATTTCCAAGGGCTGTCCTCTTGCAGCTCTGTGCTGAATTTGGTCCAAATTTGGAGAGGAGACAACAAGGAGCCACGCATTACCCGTTCCTTTACAGGTGCTGACAACACTTGGTTTCCTGACAACTGCTGCATACCAAAAGGAACTGGCAAACCTCTCAGGAATAAGCCTTTGAGCCGCGCAATGGCAGCTGTATGGGACGGGATCATCATCATGTCTACCAGATATATAAGGTTCCCATATGATGCAGTTGACCAGCCAAACATCGAAGCGCAATTTGCAGCCATAGCCGGTTCTCCTAATGTAATCGGAGCGATCCACTGCACACATATTGCTATAAAGGCGCCATCCGAGGAAGAATTTGCATATGTGAATCGTAAACATTTCCATTCCATAAATGTGCAGATAATATGTGACGCACAACTGCGCCTAAAAAATATTGTGGCAACGTGGCCTGGGTCAACCCAGGATTCATACATCCTTACAAACAGAATGGTTGGGAAAAGGCTCCAAGCTGGCAAGGTGCCTGATGAGTGGCTTCTTGGTGAGTGATGCATTTAAAGTTCTGTTTCTATATAGAAAAAATGTGTGTGTAGTTATTGAACTGCCCATCAAGAAAGACGTAGCTGTTACCCACAAACTGTCCGAGGGCACAGATAGAGTGATGTCCATTCTTGGAATTGGTCTGTTGTAGAGCGGCGATTGGCCGACTGAAATGTCGATGGCGCTGCCTTGACAGGACTGGGGGAATGCAGCTATACCGCCCTGACAAGGTCTGCACAATGAAGGCACGGCATACCACTCGGTGAGGTGGCAGCACACCCAGTTGACACCGACCCAGTGCCAGTATATGTGCATCCCAACCAACTAGCTTGTCAGGCCCGCCATCATGCGACAATATACAGTCAGGTCCATAAATATTGGGACATCCACACAATTCTACCATTTGTGGCTCTATACAAGAGGATTGGCTTTATCAGGGAATCCTGTTCACAGATAAACTGGCATCCTATTTGATGATATTGTCAGCTAAAAGATAAACTAAATTTCACAATGACCATTGTATTCATGATTCTTTCACAATGACCATTCAATTCATGATTCTTGGGTAAAAAAGGTGCATTGTAAAAAGTTCTATGATTTTAATTAATGTTGTGCCTGCCTGGTATAATAAATTGTTATTGTTGATATTATCTGAATTCTTCAAAGTCTGTTATTACCAGTAGATTGAAAGGAACCTGTTCTGTTACCGCAAAATCGATGTGTCAGGATAGGATCAGTTAGTTCATAATAGACTTTTTATTATAAATGGAGCATTACTAAAGCTCACATGTTACAGATTTCCACCTATAATCTGTCCTAGCAAGTTGCATGATCGTGACCAAAATAAATACTGTTATGTTTCTGAGCAAACATATCGCGGCCAAACTTAATGTTATTAGTTTACCCGGCAACCTCTGACTAGATCAGAACTGACCGTTTTGTGTCTGTGAGATCCATGAACCAAGCCTGCATGTGACTGTGCAACTCTAAATAATAAGTATTAAAGTATGAAGATTTATAGATAAATTAACTATAATCAACAGATACACTTGAAATGACATAAGTTATTTTAAATTGAAATTGGAGTCAGATTGGTATTAACCACAGGGTCATATAAATTGAACTAACTTGTAAAATTTAGTAAAAAAAATTAAATAATTTCATGTAGAAATCGCTGAGGAGAAACAGAACACGAGATCCCTTCAAACTCGACATTGGATTCCTTCGTTGAGCCAGTGGGTGGTCTTTTACAGTAACAACCAAGAATACTGCTTAACTATTGAGAGACGCTCTATAAAACCCACGTTGTCAGCTAAGAATCTTGGCATTCTATACAATAGTAATCTGTCAGTTGCAGAGAAGTTAATGCATGCTTTCATGACATCAAGACTAGATTACTGTGATCATGCTCAGTGCCCCTGGTTTTGAATGGTATAACATGACAACACAGTACTATAACCTCAACGGAACCATATGCGCCAACCCGTTACTAAGGCTGTTCTAGCCTCACTGGCACAGTTAAAGCATGCTCAGTGCCCCCGGTCTCGAATGGCATGACATTACAACACACGACACCACTTTACTACGTGGTCATTTGTTTCTGCCACAGCCAGTGGCTGCTTCTTCCTTTCAAAGGCTTTGTTAATGGCCTCTTCCCAAGGTACAGTCAACTCAACTATGATGACGTTACTGGAGTTGGACCAAACAACCATATCCGGCCACAGATTGGACGCTATAAATTCCAAAGGGAAAGTAAGTCTGTGACTTAAGTCAACTCTCCATATAGAGGGATGTGCACGCAGCAAATTTGCCAGTGTTAAGTTAAGTTTCCTTTAGTTCTATATTTCTAATAATTAAAGAACCGCTAATCCAGATGTTTCTTGCAATGTAAAAATAGTCAGTGGTATCCCCAGAATGTGTCTTTCAATTTTCAGCTCAAAATACCCCACATATATTTCATTAAAATATGTTGAAAATGGCCATTTGTGGCTGCAATGGAAAACGCGCCGTTTTTGTGTGTGTCTCTTTAAATGCAAATGAGCTTCTGCTCCCTTCCTTGTATGCAAAATATGACGTAGAGTGCTTACACATGTGCTTTGGATGACAAGCAATATAGTGGAAAGCGAAATTACGTCTGTACTGCCCAGTCCAACCTAAGCCATACACTAACTGCAATAAAAATCACCTCCATGTCATTGATGATTAATCATGTGCATGCATATTATTAACGGACATAAACATGCTCTTTAAAAGCTGCGAAAATGGAGAGCAATTCTGGTCGTATGAAAGGGCAAACAACGATAACAAAGGCCTTTGCAGCGAAACTTCCAACGTCAAGTGCAAGAGCCACGGCAATAAGGAGAGACAAGGCGTTTTTATTGCTGCTGATATGAGGCCATTTTCTGTGGTGGAAAATCTGGGATTTCGACGACTCATCCATACACTTGAACCAAAGTACGCGATCCCGTCACACATTTCACTCGCACAGTGGTCCGGAGCCTCTACAAAGCGTGCAAGGTAAAAGTTGTACAGACTCTAAAAGATGCAGAAATCATTGAATTAACTACTGAAGGTTGGACGTCGAATCCTGCCTTGATGCCCGATGACCCGAGGTAGTTCGTATAAAGCGGTAGAAAATGGATGGATGGGTTGGACGTCTAGGTGTACACACAATTAACAGTAACTCCGAAATGGTACATTTTGTACTGCAAAGCTACACACAGTAGCTACCACAGTCTTGTGTGAAGAGAAAACCCCTACAGTGTCTCTCATTGTGCCACTGAAGAATATCATGTTTATTTTTGTGCATTAACGTGTCTGTGATTTTGTGACAAAATATTTAGCAGTGTTACTGCATTGTTTACTGTTCATTATTACTGCAGTGCATAGTGCATAATATCATTTATTAAATTTGTTTCAAAATTTCGTCTTGTTCTTGTGAACCCAGTCTTGTGTGTTGTCTTGTCTTGTGGGATAAGTGATAAGCTTAGATTTTTAAACCCTTTCGGCTACCAGGAGCTATAGCTCCCAACATAGGGGTCGCATCAACTCGCGGCCAGCGTTGTTTGGATGCTTCGGCTGGAACCTTTCCAATGAGTCCTGGCTCGTTTCTGGACCGGAGATACGGAACGCTGAAGGTTGGTTTGTTGATTCGACAAAAGGAAATTCTTCCCAAATGCTAAGAGATCATCGTACCAGTGTCTCTCATTTTCGATCGTTAATAATACCGACTCCCGAGGTCGCAGCGGGACGAACCAGGGCTCATCAGAAAGGTCTCCTCTCGGCCTACTTTTTATGTTCCAAATTACATTCAACAACAGCACACATTTGTTGTTTCTAAAACATTATTGTAGCTGGCTAGTGACTACATCTGCTCTTGCCTGAAAATGGCTGACAGTGTGCTTCTGGCGGAAGGTGGAACTACTTGCTCATAAGGCTGTGAGTTGTCATGGGCAGCCGTAATCAATGGGACATCATTTTGTGAAGGGATCGCCAACAGCCTGTTTTATTTCACTGTTATGTTTCAAAGGAGATTACAAAAAGAGGAATTGATGGATTTGTATAATTACAGGGTGTTCCTGCACACACGCTGGAGACTCGATTTCTGGTCGATAAACATTAAAAGTGCATTTTCTGGGATATAGGCCCTTTATAGTTTTTCCTCCAGTGTGAATGTTGTGCTTTGTAAGCGTCTTTATTACGGCGAAAGCAATATTAAATTAAGCTAAATAATGATATTGGCAAATGGCAACAACATTATCCAGAAGAATCTTTGATAATCTTTACCTTTTATCTTTTCTTTTTGACCCTGTGATTCAGGACTGTAAAAGTACCCAATTATTGTTAAAGGAGACAAAGCTTTGCAAACATTTAACCACACGGACATTAAGAATCTGTGAAAGAATCTCGACAATGGTGGAAATCAACAACAAGAACATTAAGAAGAAATGCAAAGGGTAACATCATAGTTCAAAACTCCTCTTTGATTCCCAGAATGTATTGCATTGTATTGTATTGTATTGTTGTTGTCTACATGAATTCTTCGCCAGACTGATTTAGGTGAAAGTTCAGAAACATAGAGCATTTTGAATTTACCATAGCAAACTTAAACTAGCAAATCTAGATTTTCAATAACATATAAGTGTCATTAAGACAACAGCACTGATCATCAATAATCATTTTATGAATCACTTCATCATCTCATTATCTTTAACATATTCAATGTTACTTTAACACCCGGTAGTGTTGACATATGTAGACACCCATCAGTCTTAATTTAACACTGGCCATTTTGCTGTTTGTTTGCATTTGTATATGCATTTGATTTTCTTTACTTTCCTCTATTTTATATTCTTTTTAGGGTTTTATCTTAAATTATCATGTTTGATAAACATTTGGCTTGCACAACTGCTTTGCAACGATGCAAATTATAAAAAGGGCTCTAAAACCTGACATGACATGCTCTTCTCTTTCCAAGCTTTAAGACTGGACATACCTGGAATGTCTGGGCAAGACCAGCAAGGAAGTCATCAACGTTTTGAAATGCATTGCTATCTCCGAGAGTGTCAAAAACCATGTTGATCATGTTTGTGTTGTCCAGAGCTCCAAGATTCACTGTCAGTTGAGCCAGTTGGGAAGCACTCAGAAGGTCTATTGCCTCAATCTGATGGGGAATAACAGGAGAAAGGTTGCTCACACAACATGGTTGCTAAAATGACACAAAGAATTGTGCAGCACACCCAGGTCCTTACACTGGAGAATTCTGTGTTGAGATTCAGGAGATCTTCAAAAGCAACATAGATATAGAATTTTCCAAAGTTCACATCAAGCCAAGTGCTGAGACTGCTGTTGTCTGACCCACATGTTGAGCCTGTAACCATACCATATACAAGTGACTCATTAAGATAGAAAAGTGAAAGTGATGATATTTACATGTACATTAATGCTCATCCAAAACAGCTTACGCTGCATTCAGGCTGTGCATTTTTATCAGTATGGGTTCATTAAAAATTGAAACCATGCACAGCAAAGTCCCTGGTGTAAAAATGTACACCCTGGTGTATATATGAGTCTGTACCTACGGGTGTACAAATGTACACTGAAGGAGAGTCTTTCTGGTGTGAATAGTTAATTTATTCATGCAGTCAATTAATCAATTGAGTTCACATTACAAGTGATGATTGATGATTAATGATAAACACCTGCTGTTAACAAACACAATCACTGAAGAAAACATCAACAATAAGATTTCACCCTGATAGTGTTTAGTGTTTCCTTTAGTTGGGCTCTTGATCCTTATTTTCCTGTAATGAATGTGTTTCACTGGTTGTAATATTGTGCTTTACATGTCTCGTTATTACCGTGAAAGCAAAGTAAAAAGATGCTAAATGATTTTATCGGTACAGGATAAACAACTGAAACATTATACTTGAAACGTTTTGATAATCGGAAGTTTGTTTTTTGACCTTGTGTCGTGGAATCCATATATTTATTTGAAGGGACAAAAGTTCACAATCATTTAAACACACAGACTTCAAGAATCTGTGAATGAATCTCAATGATGGTGACAATCAACAGCAAAATAACTTTCGGTTGCAATGGATTCTGGGTAACATCATGGTACAAAACTCCTCTATGATTCCCAGCATGCATGGAAGTTTCAGTTGAATTTTAATAATTCTGTGTCTTGTCACCATCGTTGAGGTTTGTATGAAGAGTGTTGATGTTTACATGTATCTCAGTAACAGCGTAAATTCTTTGTCCAGAATGATTTAAGTGATATTTTTACTACTGCAGGATTATTTATGTGTTATAGAAAGCATTTTAAATTAAAAGCGTTAAGTCTGAAACCTAAACAGAAGTTCCAAATGTGTTCCACAATCAACCAGATATATTTTCAGCATCTTATATAACTTTAGTAAAACTTGATTTGTAACAACCTGCAAGTGTTAGTAAGACAACAACACTGAAAGTATTAAAATCAACATATATCAATAGAATATAGGCCAAGAGATTAACTAAAGGAATCACTGTTCCCCATGATGGTGACCTCAAAATCTACTGTCATATTTCATGTTTCCTTCAGTGATTGTGTTTGTTAACAGCAGGTGTTTATCATTAATCATCAATCATCACTTGTAATGTGAACTCAATTGATTAATTGACTGCATGAATAAATTAACTATTCACACCAGAAAGACTCTGCTTCAGTGTACAAATGTACACCTGTAGGTATGGACTCATATATAAACCAGGGTGTACATTTTTACACCAGGGACTTTGCTGTGTGGGCTTCTGCATTCCCTGCAAGCAATCTTCCGCAAGCACTTTATGGGCGCCCGAGAATTTGCTCACTGGCCAAACGTTGGCCCTGTTTTTATTAAACACTATTACAAGCCCTGAAAGAAAAATTAACTTAGTCAGATTCAAGAGCTCAACTCAATCAAATCATCATCAAACTAATTCAGATTAACTGCAATGCATGCTGGGAATCATGACTGAGTTTTGTATTATAATGTTACCCAGCATGCATTGCAGCATGAAGCTTTCTTTTGTTGATTGTCACCATTGTTGAGATTCAAACTCCAATTCTCCTTGTCCATTCAGAAATGTAACAGTTTTGTGAAATCTTTTTTTTAAGCTGTTTCACAACTCCAAATTCAAATGTTATTCACAATAACATATTACTCTCAAAAATCATGTATAGAACTTAATTGTGGTTAAATAACTATCCTTTCTGACCCCTCTGGATCTTAGTTCTTGTTGCCTCAACAAATGTGTTTTAACACAATGAAAACATAACATTAAAACCCCAGATTCAAGAGCGCAACTAAATCAAACACTGATCGCATTAATGGTGTTTTGATGAATTTTTTTATAAATTCAACGTTAATAGCGAGTGCAAAAGTGATCAGCATTTCAACAAATCAACAGTAGAGGTTAAGTGAGAGCTGCCCGTGCAGGACCAGCACAAAGGGGTAAACGTTTGGGCAGTGAGCAAATTCTCCAAGGGGCCCTTAGGCTAGCTCTCAGTGGGCCCGTAAAGTGCCAACAAAGACTTGCTTGCAGGGTTGCTATAGCAACGCTGTACCACTGAGCTAGTTTTTAAAACATATAAATATTAAAGAAACAAACAACAATAGAGGATGGAAGATTGAACTCAGCGTGACTCACCTGATCCAAGTCTCTGTTTTAGATAGTTTACTAGAACAAGTGTGATCTCCTGCTTTCTCAGCACTGTCATCTGGTCAAAGGCACTGTTCAGCCCCTCAACACTAAAGTAGAAAGATCAAATATAAAGGTAAGCACCCAGTGTCTTTGGTCTTTAAGTGTCTCATTAAAACAGCTTGAGAAACCCCTCATGTTTTCAATGCTACAAGTGTGTATTACAGTGCTCAACCTGAGAGGGTCACTTACATGACGTGGTATTCGGCGCAGTCAACGCTTAATGTTGCTGTTTGAATCATCTCTTTAGTCAGGCTGGGGAGGAGAGGAACCAGTTTCACTGTAAACCAGGAATCCCAGTCTTCGTACGAGAAATTTGAGAAATGAAGACTGATGATGGCAAAGGTCCGATTCATCATGACGTCCCTCACCACTGGATCGATTTTCAAAGCCTGGAGGAAATGACCAAAAACAAGAAAAATGTAAAGCTATGTTACATATTCCTTCACAAAAAAACTTCTGCCAGGCTATTTCTACTGATCAATCACATGCAGACTGGTGTATGTTTATGTATACACAGCAAAACCTCCAGTGTTAAATTAACACTTGTAGTGTTTATATAGTTCTCACTCAAAGTATTAAAAAGTAACACTGAAGCAGAGTTAAAGTTAATGAGATAATTAAGATTATAATTATGATTAATGAAGTGATGATTGATGATTAATGATGAACAAATGCTGATAACAAACACAATCACTGAAGAAAACATGAAAAATAACAAGTCACCATAATAGTGTTTTATGAAGAAGACAGTCATCATAAAAACCTCAAAAATGGTGACTATCATCAAACTAGTTAAGATAAACAGATCAACTGCAATGCATGCTGGGAATCATGGTTGAGTCTTGTTCTATGATGTTACCCAGTATGTATTGCAGGATGAGGTTTTATTTTGTTAATTTTCACCATTGTTGAGATTCATGCTCTGATTATAAATTTCTAATTTATTTATAAGTTAAATGTTTGTTAGCATATGTAATTTGTCTCTTAGTATATTCACAAAGTGATTTCAAACACCACTCTTAATAAGTGATTCATAATGATTAAATCATCAATTGAAAACTGCTGCCAGATCACTGCGATAAGTGTTCACCTTAGTTAAGCTCTTGAGTCTTACACATCAAGGCTCGTTAACATATGACTGTTTAGATGTTTTACTAAAACCCTATTTGTTGTACCATATGAAAGTTACCTCCTAAAAGTGTAGCTGTTGAGTTGTGAATATATGTCAATAGTTTTGGTTCTGCCAAAAACTGATGGATCACACAGATCGCCAGACAATGGTGACAATTAACAAAAGAAAACTTCTTGCTGCAAAGCATGCGGGGTAACATCATAGAACAAAACTTAGTCATGACTCCCAGCATGCATTGCAGTTGATCTGTTAATCTGAATTAGTTTGATGATTGTCACCATTGTTGATGTTTCTATGATGAGTGTTGATGTCTAAGTGTAATCTAAATTCATAGTTAAGCTAATGCATTTGGCAGTCGCTTTTATCCAAAGTGACTTACGTTGCATTATCCTATACATTTTTACATGTAGTGGGCAATCCTGGCCTTATGGTTAGAGAGTCGGACTAGTGACCAGAAGGTTGCCGGTTCGATCCTCATGGTCGGTGGGTAACGATTGCGGTGCCCTTGAGCAAGGCACATAACCTCTACATGCTCCCCGGGCGCTGCAGTGATAGCTGCCCACTGCTCCGGGTGTATGTGTGTTCACCACTTGCTGTGTGTGTGTGCTCACTAATCACTGGATGGGTTAAATGAAGAGGTCACATTTCGGGTATGGGTCACCATACTTGACGATTCAGTTGAATCTTAACATAGGTAAGGCAATCCCCTAGGACTAGTTTAGCATTTCTGCATAGTATATGTTCTGGAATCTTTGTTTTGTCATGTTATTTCAGAATCCTTGTCAAACGGAAGGATTAGTGTTAACATTTTTCTGTTCTGGCTGCTGTCCCACGTAAAATGCATCTTTTTGGGGGGAACCACCTGAGACCGGGCACACACCGGACCCAGGCTCTCTCCCTGAGTAAGTGGAGAACTTGTGACTCCTTCCTGGTGGAACATCGTTCCTAATTCAGTCCGGTCAACCACAACTCTCACAACATTCAAAAATAACTTAAAACCTATCTCTTCTGTGGCAGACAAATGAATAAAACAGCTATCCCTCTCTCTATCCCTTTCTCTCAACAGGTATTCTACTGTCTTTTGTAAAAACTACTAACTTTGTAATAGCACCTATTGTATTATTGCTCCTGTATGACATATCGCTTATTTCTCCCTGAACTCTAAGCTGTAAGTCGCTTTGGATAAAAGCATGTGCCATATGACTAAATGTGAATGCAAACATATGTTTGCTCGAAGGCTCTTCTGTTACAACAACATTTTTCCCCACATTTAAGGACTGAACGTACTTGCAAAGTCAGTGTGAGACCTGACAGGAAGTCATCAACATTCTGCAATGTCTCGCCATCTCCTAAATGGTCAAAGACCAAGTGGATCATGTCTGTGTTGTTCAGAGCTCCAGAATTCACCGTCAGTTGAGCTACTTGGGAAGCATTCAGGACATCCAGTGTCTCAATCTGATGAGGGAAAACAGGAGAAAGGTTGCAGACACAAAAATGGAGTCAGTTGAAGAATTTTGCAGAAAACCCAGGTCCTTACACTTGTGAAGTCTGTGTTGAGCACCCGAAGATCTTCATAAGCAACATAGACAGAGAATTGACCAAACTTCACATCAAGCCAAGTGCTGAGACTGCTGGTGTCTGACCCACAGGTTGAGCCTGTAACCGTGGCATGAACAGGATTAAAGAAACATAGTAGTTATACTTACTAAGACACAAAACAAAAAACAACAGTAGAGGTAAAATATGGACCCAAGTAGACTCACCTGATCCAAGTCTCTGTTTTAGATAGTTTACTAGAACAAGTGTGATCTCCTGCTTTCTAAGCACTGTCATCTGGTCAAAGACACTGTTCAGTCCCTCAACACTAAAGTAGAAAGATCAGATATAAAGTTAAGCACCATGTGTCTTTGGTCTTTAAGTGTCTCATTAAAACAGCTTGAGAAACCCCCTCATGTTTTCAGTAACAATGCTACAAGTGTGTATTCCAGTGCTCAACCTGAAAGGGTCACTTACATGATGTGGTATTCGGCGCAGTCAACGCTTAATGTTGCTGTTTGAAGCATCTCTGCAGTCATGCTGGGGAGGAGAGGAACCAGATTCACTGTGAACCAGGAATCCCAGTCTTCGTCTAAGAAATTTGAGAAATGAAGACTGATGATGGCAAAGGTCCGATTCATCATGACGTCCCTCACCACTGGATCGATTTCCAACGCCTGGAGAAAATTTCATAATAAAATGAGTCATATTTCTCATGCAAATCTCTTCACAACAACCCTTCTGTACTGCCAGCTTTTTATACTGATCAAACCCATGCAGACTGCACCGCAAAAGCCCCAGTGTTAAATTAACATTCTCTGTGTTTATATAGTTCTCAGTGAAACATTGTTGAAGTTAATGAGATACTGAAGTGCTTGATAAAATGATGATTGAGTCAGTATAACCAGCCAGCAAAGACTCATGGGGCCCAGATGGGTTTGATGTGGGCTGTCTTCTGGGTCTCAGCTGGTTTTGTCCGTAGGTTCCATGTAGGCCCCACATGGGTTAGCCCAGATGAAGTGAACACTGTTTAGTGTGCATAATACAGACTGCTAAATGTAACACTGAACGTTGCAGTTAATGGGATGATGAAATGATAACAATCAGAATCACTGATGGGTAAAGAAACAACAAGAACATAAAGAAATAAAAGTACAACTACAACTTACTTCAGCCACAGTCTCACAAACACATCAACATCTTGACTTATTATTGAGAATAAACAGAGTATTTTCTGTTAATGTTTTACTGAAAATAACTGGTTTGATGTAACCATTATGTTGATCAGTGTTTGTTTTAGTTGAGAAGTTTGACTCTTCAGTTTTGTATGTTTCTTTTCCTTTGACTGTTGAAGCTCATTTTGTTATGGCAAATATTGGTCATCATGAGAGAACATGATCTGATGCTTTTGGCTGTTTTGTGCTGAGTTCATATTTCTTAGGTGAGGTGAAGTTACTAAACTTGTGGAAGAATTATATGTAAGATTGAATTTAGATATTCACGGTTCATTAAAGCACAAATAAAAAAAACTTTGAATACTATCAACATGAAATGAATCTGGGCAGGTGTTGGTCTAATGTGTTAAAATGTGTTAAATTTTCTTTAATGAAGCTGTGATGTTTATTATTAGCGATTTGGATTTCAGCTTTTTTAAATGACTCAAATATCAATAATTAAACCCTCTAAATTATGATTTTGTCTTAAAAGGCAGTCTATAGCAGATACAGTAATATTAATTTCTCCTGATTTCCTGTCATAACAATATGAGTTACAGCAATACAAATAATGGTGACATCAAACCAGTTCTTTTCAGCAAAACATTAACAGAAAAAACTCTGTTTATTCTAAATAATATAAATTATTAAAGATATTGATGTGTCTGTAGGATTGTGGCTGGCGTCACTTGTAGTTGTGGTTTTATTTCTTTCTGTTTTTGTTGTTTCTGTGTCCATCAGTGATTCTGTTTGTTATCACTTCATTATCTCATTAAGTACAACATTCATTGTCACATTTAGCAGTCTGTATTATGCACACTAAACAGTGTTCACTTCATCTGGGCTAACCCATGTGGGGCCAACATGGAACCAGTGGACAAAACCAGCGGATTCCCAGAAGACAGCCCACATCTAACCCATCTGGACCACAAGTGTCTTTTCTGGCTGGTTACAATGATGAACACCTGCTGGTAATAAAGAGAAAAGACAGAAAACACATCCACAACAGACATCTGTGATCGGTCATGTCTGTAAATTGTAAAGTAAAAACTCCCCCGCAAATGACCTACAATATTTTTACAAACATAGAGGTCCTGTAATTGTATAAGTCCCATGCAAATTGGCATCTCTGTGATTTTTAAGGACTCCTATATACTTTTGTATGGTTTTATCCACCGTTTGGGTAATGGAGGATATTTTGACTATAGGAGCGAGGTGAGCTACCTGGCCAGGTGGTGCAGTGACAACAATCACACATCACATCGCTGAGGATCTCTCCTGGACCAACTACACTGGCCCAGAAAGCACAGCAGCATCTCTACTTCCTCCGCAAACGGAGAAGAACCAGAGCCCTAGCCCCCATCATGTGCACCTTCTACAGAGGAATCATCAAGAGCCTTCTGACTGGCTGCATAACTGTGTGGTATGGCACCTGCAACGCGTCCTACCGCAAGGCCCTCCAACGCATAGTGAGAGCACCTGAGAAGATCATCGGTGTCTCTCTTCCCCTCTCCCGATCATCTATGGAACCCATCTCACCCAGGAAAGCACACTGCATTGAAGGTGACCCCACCCATCCGACACAAAGCTTCTTCAGGGTGCTGCCATTAGGGAGGAGACTGCAGAGTCTACAGGCCAGGACTAGCAGACTAAAGGAGAGCTTCAACCACCAGGCAGTCAGGAAGCTAAAATCCTGCCCCCCCTCCCCTCTCTTGCCCCATGCAGCACTGAACTCTAACCTCATCCGCAGGGCCTTCCGCTCCCAACCCACAACATACATTAATTAATGCTCTTTTTGCATGCTCTTCTATTACAACATTCTTCCTCGGAAGATTGAATATACCTGGGAAGTCTGAGCGAGACCTGACAGGAAGTCATCAACATTCTTTAATGCATAGCTGCCTCCTAGAAGGTCAAAGACTATGTTGATCATGTCTGTGTTGTTCAGAGCTCCAGAATCCACTGTCAGTTGAGCTACTTGGAAAGCACTCTGGACCTTCAGTGCCTCAATCTGATGATGGAAAACAGGAAAAAGGTTGCAGACAAAACATGGTTGCTAAGATGGAATCACAATGCAAAGTTTTGCACACAACAAAACCTCCAGTGTTAAATTAACACTGATAGTTTTATATAATTCTCACTCAGAGTGTTCAAAACTAACACAGAAGCAGAGTTAAAGTTAATGAGATAATTAAGGTGAGTAATGAAGTGATGATTGATGATTAATGATGAACACCTGCTGATAACAAACACAATCACTGAAGAAAAGCTCAACAATGAGAAATCACCCTAATAGTGTTTAGTGTTTCCTTTAGTTTGGCTCTTAAACTTGGTATTTGTCATTAGCTGTAGTAGTGTGTTGCAGAGGCACATTTATAACTGCCAAACATGAGCTAATTATCTTGGATTATAGCTACTGTATCACCTTATTTGAGATGAGCATATGAGACATGTCAAATTTAGATGTAATATTCTTAGTTTAATTATGTGCTACAATTGTCTAATAAAGTCTCTTTTGAAAGTCGCACATTTTCGAAGATTAAAAGGACATAATTCTCTGATTTTAGCTGCAATGTTTGCTAGGTAAGAAAAAGTCATACATGACTCCCAGAATGCATTGAAGCTAAAATAAAATATACAAGTTTTGTCACCATTGTTGAGATTCATACACTGATTACTCATGTCTAATTGATTAAAACTATTGGATTTTTTAAATCTATTAAGAGTGTACTTTCATTGTAAAATATTAGTGATTGTGTTTGTTATCAGCATGTGTTCATCATTAATCATCAATCATCACTTAGGTAATCATCTTAATTATCTCTTTATATTTAATTCTGCTTCAGTGTTACTTTTTGACAGTCTGAGTGAGAATTATATCAACACTAACAGTGTTCATTTAACACTAGAGGTTTTGATGTGCAGTACACCCAGACCCTTACACTGGGGAAGTCTGTGTTGAGCACCCGGAGATCTTCATAAGCAACATAGACAGAGAATTGACCGAAGTTCACATCAAGCCAAGTGCTGACACTGCTGGTGTCTGACCCACAGGTTGAGCCTAAAACAATATCACATGCAAGAGACTCGTTAAGAAGAAAACAGGATGACAAGGAAAGAGCAGTGTGCTTTTCAAGAAAAACACAAATATAAAACAGGGAGGGAAAATGTGGACTTAACTCGACCCACCTGATCCATTTCTCTGTTTTAGATAGTCTACTAGAACAAGTGTGATCTCCTTCCGTTTCAGCAGTGTCATCTGGTCAAAGACACTGTTCAGCCCCTCAACACTAAAGTAGAAAGATCAGATATAAAGTTAAGCACCATGTGTCTTTGGTCTTTAAGTGTCTCATTAAAACAGCTTGAGAAACCCCCTCATGTTTTCAATGCTACAAGTGTGTATTCCAGTGCTCAACCTGACAGGGTCACTTACATGACGTGGTATCCGGTGCAGTCAACGCTTAATGTTGCTGTTTGAAGCATCTCTCCAGTCATGCTGGGGAGGAGAGGAACCAGTTTCACCGTAAACCAGGAAACCCAGTCTTCGTACAAGAAATTTGAAAAATGAAGACTGATGATGGAAAAGGTCCGATTCATCATGACGTCCCTCACCACTGGATCGATTTCCAAAGCCTGGAGGAAATGATGAACCATAAGCAAATGCAGTTGTACAGTTGAACTATTAGAAACAAGATCAGAATGTTTAATAAACTTCTAAAGAAAGTTATTAAAAAAAATTGTTACAGCTACCTGCATTTAGATTAAAAATTATTTTTCTGAGAAATACGTGACATTGTCATCAAATTAGTAAGGTGTTGCTGTCTAGGTGTGGTCTAAGTGCCATACAACTGCGATTGTCAATCCAAATATAACTAAGGCAGTGATATTTGTCTTGGAGGTACATTTTGTAAATACACATATTGAAAAAAAAGCCTCATAGAAAAGGATCCATTTGCATGGTTTAATGATTCTCTTGAACATGTGGTTTGAAAACAGTATTCTCACCTCAACCCAATAACGCCCCCTACAGCTTAGACTTTTAGACAACACACTACAATTAAATTGGCACACACAAATAAGCATTCAAGTAACTCGGAGCATAGGCTAAAGACTGTAAAATAACTAATGTAAAACCATTAAAAGCTCCTACAGCAAGTTTTACATGGGTTTACAGGCTCATTTAACGCACCATACTGTATTTGTGTAGGTGAAGCAGATTACATCAAAGCCTTCTTGTGCTACTACTGGGGTCCCACAGGGCTCGGTTTCGGGTCCTTTTTTAGTCATTATTTATCTTCTCCCTCTGGGTAATATTTTTCGGAAATGTGGTATCCAATTTCACTGTTACGCTGATAGCACATAACTTAACATGTCTTCAATACCCACCTCTGTTTACCCACCATTAACCTCTTAGACTGTGTAGCTGAGACTAAAAAGTGGTTTGCTACAAATCTTCCTAAACTAAATAGTAGTACTATAAAAGTAGTAATAATAGTAGTTGTGTTTTGCTTGTTGCCTAAAAAAGCTGTTACTCTGTGATTTTTGATGACTTATAGTTGTCTATTTACACTCAGGTAAAATCCTTGTGTTTCATCTTTGACGGTTCTTTATCATATGAAGCACATATGAACAGTGTAGTTCATTCTGCATATTTTCCCCTTAATAATATCAATCGTCTTAGCCCGGTGCTTTCAGTAGAGAGGAGCGTAAATCTGGTTCATGTCATCAAATCAGTAAGGTGTTGCTGTCTAGGTGTGGTCAAAGTGCCATCAAACTTATGTGACATGTTAGTTAGGTTTAATGGTGAATCCACTTGTGTTGTAACTCTCTTTTTTAAGGTTTGCTGTCAAAGCTTCTCCATGAACTCCAACTGGTACAGAACTCAGCTGCACAAATTATTCGTGGAAATTCTATAACTGAACATATTTCTTATCGTGTTTAATCCCACTTCATTTCATTTCTTTCTCATCAAACAACCAGACTAACTTAAAACAACCAGATGAACAGCATACTGGGGAAGAGCCTAGACAGGGCGTTCTTCTCGGTGCACGTATATTCTTCTACTCATTAAATCAATTACATGGCGTGGTATGACGGCTGTATAATATATATAATTCAATCAGTAGAGTTATTGTGGTTTTGTTGTAGCCATGGTTTTACTACCATGGTTAATTTTCGTAAAGAATTGTCAACGTAGCTGATCAGAACTACTACTATTATATCTTTAAACTACACCACTGTACTTTTTTACGATTAGTGATTACAGAGAAAAAGCAGCTCACGAATGTGATCTATTGGGTGACTGTTTTTTTAATAGAGCTGAAAAGGAGGAGGGAAGTAGGGGGTGTGTTCTATGCCGGAACCTTTTGAGTTACGTTGTTGATTCATGGAGCCGTGTGAAAGCCACATGTTCTGTTGCTGCTATGTTCAGAAAAGGTTCTTAAATGTTTGACTGTCTCCTTCCGTCATTAAATAATCTTACAACGAACTTTTCAAGTTGCGCCTTAGGGCGCCACCTGCTGGATGCCAAAACTAGGTTGTTTGGCCTCTGCAAATGCACAAAACATTTTTGCTTCAAACATAACACAGATACAGTGTGTGGTACAAAAGAAGAGAGTGTAGAAAACAACAAAGGTTTCCTGTGGCTCAGTTGAAAGAACATGCTCTAGCACCACCAAGGTCATGGGTTTGATCTCAGGACATTGCACTCATATAATGCAATGAAGGTTGCTTTGTATAATTTATAAAGTATTCAACTGTCATGAATTCACATACTGATTTATGCAAAACTGGTGTGTGAATGCATGTCTTTTGATTTAGGTGTGTGAATGAGTTTTGCACTAAATGAACAGTACTGCAGGAATTGCGAAAAATGTGAGTGCATGCGTATCTTAGTGTGTTATTTCTAGAATTGGATTTGCGCACTTGCACTGTAGTGCTTGTGGGAGAGAAAAAAATCTACAAGTTTGCAACTTTCAAATTTACTGATTCATATGTCTGGCCGACCTCTTCTACATCCAATTCCATTCTCACAGACGCCCAGTTGCTTTACACCAAAAAAACCTTCATAGAGCTGTTTCCAATACGCCACATTGTGCATCATCTCTCGCCTCTGTGCTCTTGGGTACGGATAGTTTTAACCTTATCTTTTTGATGGGCGTTATACCTGCATTGCATGTATGGGGTTCCATATGCTGAAGCAGCGTTGACAGATCCGGCATATCCTCTACGTGACAATATGCTGGAGAAAGTGGGCAGTGCGTCCGATCTGTTTCAAGGGGCGAGGGGTGGGCAAAGGGGTATGAAATATAATTGTGTCTAACTGTAACGCAGGCCAAGTGTGAGATCTGTGCAGGTTGATTGTCGTTTCGAGTCCCACTTGTAGTTAGGATCGTTTACATGAAGCTACCTTCTGTCAGTGAAAGCATCCGTGCTGATGTTGCATTTATTTTGTGTTATTAATTTAAATTAAACGCATAAATCTATTCAAATCATCACAGTAGGAAATTCAGTGTCTGTTTTTATATGAAATATATGTCTAATAATAAAAGGTATGAAGCATATGTAGCAGCTCAATCAACCCAATGAGAAAGCGCATGAAGTGACCAGGTATTAAAAATCCCTATGTAACAGAGCTTAAGAAGAGTATTTATTACAAAGAGCAGCTTCGTGAATATGTGGTTCCTTGTGCACACTGAGGGTACACCCTTGAATAACTCGAACTTATTCTTGACAAAAACTATTTTCTTCTTATTATGAATAATTATTTTATTATAATTGTTTTTTGTGTGTGTGACTGACCTTGGATTGAGTTAGTGTCGCAAAAAATTCATCGGCATTCCGGAAGACATCGCCTTCCTCTAGATAATCGAAAATCACGTTGATCATATTGACGCTGTTCAGCGCCTCTGAATCCTGAGTGAGCTCAGCTGCTTGAGATGGACTCAGCATACTTAATGAATCAAACTGCAAAGAACACGGATGTTTTGCATTAGCTGTGTAACGGCTGTTTTATCATGTATTTTCGAACTGAACTCACGCTAGCGAAATAGCTGTTGAGCGCTTGCAGCTGTTTGAGGGTGGCATATCCAGAGGACATTCCTAAATTGTCAAGTAACCATTCAGTGTTATTGGCGACGTTTGATAGACAGCCGGGATCTGAAATGAAATATGGCAAGCATTACATTCAATCATTTGTAATAAATGCCTCTTAAAGCACGTGGGTGTTGGTGTACTGGGGGTACCTGGGGTATCTCTCCTGGACAGGTAAGCGTAAATCAGATGAGTAAAGAACGCTTGATGTTGCGTGTCTGTAACCAGGGTTCCCTCCATGCTAAGAACCTTCACTCTGTACATTCAAACAAGGAAAATTACTGTAGAAGTACTTATGATCAACATCGAGAATGAAATAGCAAAACATTATTTCAGTAATCGAATCCAAACAAAGAACGTCTGAGCAGACGATGCTTGCAAACTAGACTTTAATCTCTCAAAGATTTAGAGCAGCGGTTCTCAATTCTGGTCCTAGCGCCAAACCGCTCTGCATATTTTCTGTATCTCTCTTGTTCTGTATCTTCTCTGATTTAAATCTCTAGCTCATTAGATGAGAGCTTAATGAATGAACTGCGTTCCGATTGACGTGTTCCCTGAACTGTGTTCATTGCTCTCTACTCCCTGCACACAGGAAATCGGTTGACGTTAACTAAATAACACGAATTTGTGCAACACTACTGCCTGCAGCGTCTTCGCACAGACAAAACCTACTACTGAAGATTGAAGGGTTATTTAACCGTATATAGAGATTTGCGCAACATTATGACCATTTCGAACTGGAATTATGGCAGAATATCTGTGATGTTTACTTCGCAGGGCTCTTACGGACGTATTAAACAAACCTCCGAAGCGGTAGGAGAAGCATACAAAATATGCAGAGTGGGGGGGGGGGGCGCGCGAGAACAAGGATTGAGAACCGCTGATTTAGAGTAAAGTTGACACTAAAGCACATACATCGATCCTGAAACACGTGGTAGGCAGCTAGAGCTAAAATACAGGAAGTCTCAATACAGACGGAGTACCATACTGCCCTGTAGATGGCTAAAACCATGTACTACTCAAATATCATCAGCAGTGGTGTTTCTAGCCCATGTGTTTTGTTTAATACTATTAGAGATTGCGTACCACAGGCAGTATCATATTGCTCTTGAGTGCCTATATAATAGTATTGAATATGTCTTGATTACTGGAACTCACTTGATGAAGAGGTTGCAATACGTACTTACACGTAAACATTACTCCTGTACTTTCTAAACTACACTGGCTTACAGTATGAACTCGGATTGACTTTTTAAGGACAGCAGCCATATCACCCTATAGCCCAAGACTGGTTGCCCACTGGAGCTAAGCATGGCTGAGTCTGGTGAGTTTCTGGATGGGAAAGCTAGGAAAAGGGTGTTAGTCCAGAAGGTAGCGCTCACCATGTGGTATGTGTGTGTCTTAATGCCCCAGTATAGTGACGGGGACAGTATACTTCAAAAAGCACTGACTCTCTTATTCTCTTTCAGCCCAGTTTTGAACTTGGAACTATGGGAGGAAGGTCTTTCTCTTGTATGTCTACAAGTCGTGGAACTCACTGCCCTCTTCAAACAGGACCTCTCCATCTCTAGATTGTTTTAAGAGACTACTTAAGATATGTTTACAGCGAGGAATTCCAAGTGTAATTGTAATTATAAATGTTTTATGATTTGTGACTTTTGTCTTAAATAGAAATAGTGTAAGTCTTTTGTTTATTGTTACATTTCACCATGTTGTAGCCCCTTGAGTGTACAAAAGGCGTATTATAAATAAAAAGTATTATTAACTCTGGAACTTCACTAATCTGTACATTCAAACTCCACGTACATCATCTGGAAGTTTTCACATGTGAAGTTTCTCCTGCTCAGTTGTGTCAGATACTGCTCACGGATGTATGGAAGAACAGGCAGAAACTTTAAATACAGCCAGAACTGGAAGAAGTGTCGGTTTTGGATGGTTTCTTCATCGAGATTCCCCCAAAACAAAGCAGCCACATCTACATTTGTCTGTGGGTCCTGGAGAAGTGAAGACAGATCCATATTACTGACTCAAAGCAGACATCTGAACATTGTGTTACCAATAACATGATTTCTGATTCCAGCATACTGCATGACAGGTGCGTTGACATTTTTGGAAGGGCTGCACAAGTGCAAAATATGTTTTTTGTTTTCCAGTTAAAATGTCTACAAATTCATAAATCAAGATACAGTATTGTTCAAAATAATAGCAGTACATTGTGACTAACCAGAATAATCAAGTTTTTTAGTATATTTTTTATTGCTACGTGGCAAACAAGTTACCAGTAGGTTCAGTAGATTCTCAGAAAACAAATGAGACCCAGCATTCATGATATGCACGCTCTTAAGGCTGTGCAATTGGGCAATTAGTTGAATTAGTTGAAAGGGGTGTGTTCAAAAAAATAGCAGTGTGGCATTCAATCACTGAGGTCATCAATTTTGTGAAGAAACAGGTGTGAATCAGGTAGCCCCTATTTAAGGATGAAGCCAACACTTGTTGAACATGCATTTGAAAGCTGAGGAAAATGGGTCGTTCAAGACATTGTTCAGAAGAACAGCGTACTTTGATTAAAAAGTTGATTGGAGATGGGAAAACCTATAAAGAGGTGCAAAAAATGATAGGCTGTTCAGCTAAAATGATCTCCAATGCCTTAAAATGGAGAGCAAAACCAGAGAGACGTGGAAGAAAACGGAAGACAACCATCAAAATGGATAGAAGAATAACCAGAATGGCAAAGGCTCAGCCAATGATCACCTCCAGGATGATCAAAGACAGTCTGGAGTTACCTGTAAGTACTGTGACAGTTAGAAGACGTCTGTGTGAAGCTAATCTATTTTCAAGAATCCCCCGCAAAGTCCCTCTGTTAAAAAAAAGGCATGTGCAGAAGAGGTTACAATTTGCCAAAGAACACATCAACTGGCCTAAAGAGAAATGGAGGAACATTTTGTGGACTGATGAGAGTGAAATTGTTCTTTTTGGGTCCAAGGGCCACAGGCAGTTTGTGAGACGACCCCCAAACTCTGAATTCAAGCCACAGTACACAGTGAAGACAGTGAAGCATGGAGGTGCAAGCATCATGATATGGGCATGTTTCTCCTACTATGGTGTTGGGCCTATTTATCACATACCAGGGATCATGGATCAGTTTGCATATGTTAAAATACTTGAAGAGGTCATGTTGCCCTATGCTGAAGAGGACATGCCCTTGAAATGGTTGTTTCAACAAGACAATGACCCAAAACACACTAGTAAACGGGCAAAGTCTTGGTTCCAAACCAACAAAATTAAAGTTATGGAGTGGCCAGCCCAATCTCCAGACCTTAATCCAATTGAGAACTTGTGGGGTGATATCAAAAATGCTGTTTCTGAAGCAAAACCAAGAAATGTGAATGAATTGTGGAATGTTGTTAAAGAATCATGGAGTGGAATAACAGCTGAGAGGTGCCACAAGTTGGTTGACTCCATGCCACACAGATGTCAAGCAGTTTTAAAAAACTGTGGTCATACAACTAAATATTAGTTAAGTGATTCACAGGATTGCTAAATCCCAGAAGAAAAAAAATGTTTGTACAAAATAGTTTTGAGTTTGTACAGTCAAAGGTAGACACTGCTATTTTTTTGAACACACCCCTTTCAACTAATTGCCCAATTGCACAGCCTTAAGAGCGTGCATATCATGAATGCTGGGTCTTGTTTGTTTTCTGAGAATCTACTGAACCTACTGGTAACTTGTTTGCCACGTAGCAATAAAAAATATACTAAAAACCTTGATTATTCTGGTTAGTCACATTGTACTGCTATTATTTTGAACAATACTGTACATTTTCTCGATGAGTAAAATGACCTAAGAAAATAAGTCTTGTTTTTGGGGAAAAATAAGGGAAACCTTTTTCTTAGTCGCTCAATTCAAGATTATTTTTCTTACCCCATTGGCAGATTTGTTTTTAACAGAAATTCTATGAAATTTCATATATTTTTACTAAAAACAAGATTTATTTTCTTAGGTCCGTATGCTCATCAAGAAAAAAGCATCTTGATTCAAGAATTTTTAGACATTTTTACTTGAAAACAAGAAAAAAAGTCTAAGCAAGAAAGTCATTTTTTGCAGTGCATGTTTGGTGTTTATGTGCGTTATGAGAGTTATGAACCAGTTCAATGGAGAGATTCATTGCGGATTTGAGGATCTGTTGGAAGTGCGTCTGCAGTTGCTGAAGCGTCACACTGGGGATGATTGTGTCGTTCCTTAGAGCACACAATGCCTGGTCACTCATTGTCCCCGCAGAGCTGATCACCTTAGAAATAGGAAATTGAACAGAATTGCCTCAGTAGACATCTTTACACTGCATGTGACAAACAGACGGGAGGTCATTCACTTGCTATTGAGCATCGTTTCTCAAAGTGTAGGGCAGGTCCCACTTTTGGGGAATAGAGACATGACAGGTTGGGCGCGACAAACGGGAGGAAATTGGAAAGAAGTCCTTTAATTATTGACAGCACACTCAAAACAAAACACCACATTTGAATGTAAGCCTTACACAAAACAACATCAGACAGCGAAGAAAACTGGGAACCATAGTGGCCTTCGAGAATGATTTCACGTGGGAATGTCAATCGGCGCAAAAACGTTTATGTAGAGAGGCGGTTGGCGGTAGTGTTTGTATAGTCAGGTAATTATTAGGGTTGGGTTAGGTTTACCTAATGAGCATCGGCCGATGGCTAAAGTGAATCATGGCAATGAACTATGACATCGCCCTTCGGCATTTTAAAGTGAGACGTGTCTGTCACGAGCTGCGAAAAAAGACACAACTTTATACAGTGCGAGCTGGGCAGTCATCAATTCAGACATCTCTACACCGAAAGCCTCACAGTTAGGCTGGTCTGATCTGTACCGTGCAAGGTGTTATTTCTCTTAGTCTTAATAACAACGCGCATAACAGGGCAGCGAGAGTCACATGGCGAAAGTGAAACATTTGTTGGAATGTAAACGCCAGCTCAACATCGTCATGTCTATAAGCCATGTTTAGTGCCATTTTGTTCGGCCGATTGGTTACAGGTGAGGTTCGGAACCTTTCCCTACCCCCAGAGTGGTGAATGGCAGAAAAGGTTTGAGAAACACTGATATAAAGAGAGGCTGTTATTCTGTAATTCTTTGACTGATTTTTTAAAGGTCATTATTGGCAGACAGGTGCATGATGGGAAAATGTGTAACCTTACCACTGAAATTGCACGGTTCACCTCAAGTGGGCTGCACGACGACATCTGAATATCCGCTACACTGTTCAGAGCCAAGAAACATCACAGCTTTAAAACAGATTGTATTAATGCCAGGAGGTATCAGCACAACACCTGACAACACTCACCTGTTCACAGAAACCAGCGGAAGTTCTGCTGAGTAACAAACAGAAAAGAAATGAACTGCATTCATGACTGTACGCTTATGAAATCACAGCCGCGTTTGAAGGATAAAAAAACTAGAAAAACGATACACCCGTTGAAAGAAACTACAGCAATTTACCAGTGAAAGGCACAACATGTTCCTAAAGAACAAAGAGAAAACAACACTTAATACTGAATAACAGTTTGATATGATTATTTCTAATCATTTGCTATAACGTACCTGTCCATGCAAAACCGAAGCAAAGCAACCTGAAGGAGGAGAAAAGAAATCATTTGCTTCTAGTTTTGTGTCCTGTAGAGTCAGTAGAGTACCGATACTATTTTCTTTATTTTGACTTATAATAGAACAAAAAAGATCCATGCAGCCATTGCTGTTGTTTTTAGGGTTAGCGGCGTGTTAACATCTGTGTGAATTGGTGGGGTGGACTTTTTTCAGCCCTGTGCAGATCTGAAACTCTAAAAATTATCCACAGTGTCCTGTTGACACTAATACGTCATTGAAAGAAAAGATTTCACATTTCTTGATTAAATAAAAACTGTAAAACTACTTTATTTAGTTGTGCTGTTGATAATAAGGTCATGCCTATGGGCTGATGACGTACTTCTCAGCCAGCTCAATCACTTCTGATCTTATTGCACTAAGGGGATTTTTCACCAAGTGAAAACGTTAAAATTTGGCCAACCGACATCACTATGGGTAAGCATTGTCATATGTTTCCGCACATCAAAGTGGTGTCAAATGTACACCCACTGGTGATTATATGAGACTGTACCTACGGGTGTACACATTGACACTGATGCAGAGCCTTTCTGGTGTGAAATGTTCATTTATTTGTTTTTGTTTTGTTGATTCCCTGATTGGTAATATTAACATCTTTCCATCATTTGCTTTATTTGGCCCTTCAAATAACCCACTAGTCCCAAGTTGACAGGCGTTAATGTTGAGCCCTGCTTATGTCATATTGTGTCTAACTGCAGCACAGAAACATTAAAACAAATTGATGTTCAATGGTTCATGTGACTGCTGTCATATTCCCGTTTGTCCCTGTCCTTTTTTCACCCCTGGATCTTCATTTGTACACGCTCCCTGATTATCGACTTTTCACCTGTTCCTCATTTAGTTCATCCCCTTCACCGGTTTAGCACCAGTTATCTGTTGTATTTAAATTTTCCCCCTTTGATTGTGTTCCTGATCTAGTATTATTTCTGTTTAAATGTTCATGTGAGTTCTGTTCATGGTTCCTGGTTTTCCTTCGGATCTCTTATTAAATGACCTTCTTTGGATTACCTGTTGGAGTACGCTCTTGTCTGCCAGCACACGTGACAACTGCAGGGTGTGTATGTCTGTGTGTGGACTTGGTTTTCATATGTTAGTGGGGACCCGAACCTGAATGCACACCAACTTATGGGGACCCGTGTCACTGTGGAGACCAAAATTCACATCCCCACAGGCACAAAAGATTCTAAATTGTACAGAACGATATTTTTCGAAAATCAAACTATTCAAAAAGTTGTTTAGGATCCCTAGGTTTAGGGGGAAAAATATACAGTTTGTACAGTATACAACTCATTACGCCTATGGACTGTCTCCACGGAGATAAAAAAATATATGTGTGTGTGTGTGTGTTTAACTCACCGCA
Source organism: Triplophysa dalaica (assembly GCF_015846415.1). NCBI lineage: Eukaryota > Metazoa > Chordata > Actinopteri > Cypriniformes > Nemacheilidae > Triplophysa > Triplophysa dalaica. Next base: position 24,486,412 of record NC_079546.1, on the reverse strand, counting down.
GATGAAAACAAAGATGACAAAAACTTTGCTAAATTTTATTCTCATTGTCCCTGGGGTCATCGTATCCAGATCATATTTATATCTAGAAGAACACAGTCGAACACAGTCATAGCATATTCTTGAACGGCTCAATAATGACTTTTCATTGATTTCACATTCATTGACAGACTACCTGGAATCTTTGTACTTCATTTTGTAGAGTGCAGGACGACTGCAGCGAACTAGAGAACAAAAACACATTTGATTAAAAAATAGTGAGAAACAGAACAACAACATCTCTGCAAGCAATCTTGCGCTAGCACTTTACGGGCCCCCAGCAAACTGTCAGCGCAGCGCCCCCGAGAATTTGCTCACTGGCCAAATGTTGGCATCCTTATCGCTGGCCCTACACGGGCAGCCCTCACCTCATCCCTCAATGGTGATTTGTTGGAATGTTGATCACTTTTGCACCTACTGTTAATGTAGAACACATGTTGAAATTCAATAACACTGCTTTAACCTCTTCAAACTGCATCATAACTCTGCACTCACATGTTAATAACAGAACACACTCAAAAATACTTTAAAGAACTTTATTGTGCGATCTTTGCCACAACAAATGTGTTTTAACACATTGACAGCTAAAGAAAACATAACATTAAAACTCAAGAGTCAAGAGTGCAACTAAATCAAACACTGATCACGATAATGGTTCATTTGATGACATTTTTTAATCAGGTGCAAAAGTGATCAACATTTCAACAGTGGAGGTTAAGTGAGAGCTGCCCATGCTCGACCAGTACTAAGGGGTCAAGGTTTGAACACAGAGAAAATTCTGCTAGGGGCCCTTAGGCTAGCCCTCAGCGGGCCAGTAAAGTGCCAGCAAAGACTTGCTTACGGGGATGTGAAATATACACATGAACTTATAAACATTTAAGTCAGCTCTCTGGTGTTTTAAAGACACCTTTCTTTCTTTTGAGCTTCCATCATTCAAAAACGTTGCATGCTGATTGTGTGTTTCACATACAATGCGTTTGCAGCCGAGGCTTCTGTGATACACAAATTCAACAATTGTCACATATTTCTTAATTCAGCTGAGAAGCATAATACACATGCATTGCACACCTCCGCATTAAACAGAGGAGAGAATTGTAAGATGGCTTAGAGGAAGCGCAAAAGTTAAGTTAATGTATGCACAGTTTATATTGTTTGTAATTTTATTAATTGTATTAAGATTTTTGTTAGTTAAACAATATTTTTTTCTTCAAAATACAGTATATTACAATACAAACAAAATGTTAAAGCCTAAGAAAAAAGGCCTGTTTAAAAATAAAACGGCAGTGAAAATATGCAATTTTTTGTTAGTGGTATTTTTGTTTATTTTATTAAGATTTATGTTATTTAATCAATATTTTTGTAAGAAGGTTGTTAAAACATTGTATTTATTTGTTTAAATTACTTTTTTTAGTAAATTTGTTATTAATAGCTAGTACAAGTATGTAATTTCTCTTTAATTGTAATTATGTTTCTATTTAAAAAAAAGATAAATATATATATATATATATAAAATAATCTCTATCATCAGTATCGATATCGGTATCGGTATCGATACAATTTCAAGAAAAAGTATCGGTATCGTATCGCATCAAAAAAAGGTGGTATCGCCCATCCCTAGCTTTCAGCCTCCGAGTTACGCAACAAGGAAACCTACGTCAAACACCCCTTTTCTGCAACCCGTTAAAATAAAAGTCCTTTATTTAAGAACAAGTTATAACATTAATATTAACATTAATAATTCAGCGAAGGAGTATATTTACTAACTTAAGTAAATTGAAGTAAACATGCTAGTAAAATTATAAGAATAGTACATATAATTCAACAAATATTACTTGCTTAGAAAATAGTATTTACAATTATGTAGAGCAAAACCAGAAAGGAAAAAAGAAATACTGTATACCAGCCAAATAACCATAGTGATGTAAAGTAAATATATTGAATTACAATAAGATGTGCTAATACGCACATGCTAAGTGCTGTAAGTGGTATGCTTAGTAACAAACAAGGTTTTTTATGTGGCATTTTCTGTTGTAAACTGCAGTTCTTAAGCTCAGCTGTAGCCTTATAAAGAAACTTAAAATGTTTAACATCTTTCCACATCATGTGTTTTTCTATCAAATTATAGAGCGTAGGATCGATCACAGTATTGATAAGTACCGGAAATTGATATTGATAAAGTCTTAACGATATTCATCCCTAGAGTTGTCTGCAGAACACAACACTTTTCGCAACACGTTTTTTTGTAAAAGCAAAGAAAGTTTAAGAACAACAACAGCTACACTCAAGAAAATAATTCATTGGTTTAACATGATTCAATCATGGACAATGGTTCCACTTGTTTGAGGCACGTTTTCTCAACATGAAATTAAGATGTAGCACAAACATAAATGAATCAAGTAACCTCAACATGAACTTTACATGTAGAGAGAACATGAGTGAAACTTTAAAGGAAACATTTACATTTACATTAAGTCATTTAGCAGATGCATTTATGCAAAGCGACTTACAGGTGGGGTAAACAACGGAAACAGTTGGGACAGCATGAGGACAACAAAAAGCATAAGTGCAATCAAAAGGGCTGGTCTCATAAAGCCTACCACAGTATGCAGAGCTAAGTCAGAAGGTTTTTTTTTAGAGAGAGAGAGAGTAGAAAAGAAATATAAGTCAGAACTGAACAGTCTGGTGTGGACTGAAGAGATGGGTTTTCACACGATTCTTGAAGATGGACACAGAATCTGCAGATCTCGAGCAGCAGGCAGATCATTCCAAATAGGTGGACCAGATCCAGAGAAGGTACGTGAGAGAGATTTTTTAACTTTTTGGGAAGACGTGTGCTCTCTGCGGTTCATTAAAGATAACTCATACCAAAGGGTTGCCAGCCTGTGCTGTGGGGGGAAATGGCAGTGGCTCAAGCCACAGAACCACCGCGTGAACGCGTTCCGCTTCCCATCAGTTTGGGTGTTTCAAAGGAGAAATGATTGATGACTGGAGAAATAACATAACAGGGGGGTGGCGGGAGATTTAGGTATCAGGTGTTTTGGAACCCTTGGTAAGTATGATTAAAATGATTGAATCTGTTAACATGAGCACATAAAAATACTCATGGCAACCAGACTATGTTTGACACAAGCATTACATTTCCAAAAACCTGCAGCACTCTCTCCTCAGACCCCGACGTGGGGTTTCGCACATTACCATGTCAAAGAGCACTTTTATAATTATGACCATTGTCGTTGATTTTTTGCATAGGCAAGCTCTACGATGAAGTCTTCAATCATTTTCTTTTCTTTCTAAGGGCCCCATTCCATGCAAATGTCGACCTTACCATGAAAACAATCAAGTTTGTACCAAAGTCGTTCACCAAACTGATAGCACAGATATCAACAGCTTTTGTGGTATTTTTTTGCGCATGATTTTTCATATCAGATAAGATTTTCAGTATTGTAACATCCATAACGGTACATATTCCTCATGAATAAACAAATGAAAATTCAAATATATAACAACTTCACGGTATATGTTTGGACTCCATCAACAAGGGTTTAGTCAAATCTAAACAGGTGGTTCAGTGTATTGGTAGCAAATACATTGTGTGCGCTTTTATGTCACATCCATAAACAAAGTGTTAATAAGGAGAAGATTACCTACCTGTTAGGTGAAGTGTGAGGGTGTTTGTGAAGGTAGATTCCTCTGTCAGGCATCATTGTTTATATATTCATCTGACACCGCGTCACACCCATGAGTCATTCTTATAGGTTCAAATTCACTTCTGTCACTCAAATCTGCAACAAGGTCTCAAGTGCATGACAATAGTAATGACTTCATTCCCTGGAAATGCACACTTTCACCAAATATGCATTGAGAACACGCCGACAGATAAAATGTGGATGAAATTGTCAGCAAAATGCATAAGTAAAAGGTCCAAGAAATGTGTGTTATTAATGTTACAGTATGTGTCAACCCTTTAAATCAATAAGTTCAGATTTCTCCAAAAGGCGTTTTTCTGCATTCTTATCAGCTGGCCACACATCAATCACATCACTGTTTATTGAAACGCCTGACATGTGAAACAGGTGCGAGTGCCCTTAAGGGACAATCTGGCACACATGTGATGTTCCACCAGCAGAACAAAGATATGACAGTAGAATTAATGTAGAATGAGTCACACAATCTATACCTGTCATACCCAACTTTTTCAGTAAAACGAATATAGATCATGTCAGTTCATATTCTTCCTAAAGTACAGTCAACTCAACTGTGACGACGGTCCTGCTATAGTTGGACCACAGAACCATGTCTGGCCACAGGTTGGATAAGGGCTTGGCCTGCGCTTTCTGCCCCTCCTGAATAAAGGGTGCCATTTTAATGAGTAAGCCTTGGCATTTTGGGGGATGGCATTTTCTGCCACTCTCTTGGACTCTACTGCTGCAGCAAAGCACTTTATTCCTTGATTGTGGCGCCATGTGTATCTCCCCTGTGTCAAGCTCTTCTTCCAACACACAAGAATATGTTTGAAGTTAGCTGGAGCTGCACATAGGTGGCAGGCTGGGCCCTGCCCACACCAAACTTGCAGATTTGTCAGTGAGGGCAGAACATCATATGTAGCTCTTATGATAACCAGAGTTTCAGCTTCTCTGGAAGAGCTGAATATTGATTTTCTGAGTCTACTGATCTTCTCTTGCCTGAGTTTTTCCACCTGTTTGTTGTCTTTATGGTCTGTGCTTTACCACCCTCCAAGGCTTTTGATGGGCATTTCCGTGACCGTTGGTATGGGTTCACCCTTTATACAGAACCTGTCATTGGTAAACCGGTACATGGCAATAGAAACACTGCAGGATTTGCTGGGTTTGACCTCCATCTGTGACCAACTAATGTTCTCCTGGAGCTTATCTAGCAGCCACTTGGTACATGCTTGTAACACTTCCATTTGTCCCTTACACGGTTTTCCTTGTTTTTCCAGATTTTTGCCCATGCACGTTCATTTGTACACGCTCCCTTATTATGACTGTTTCACCAGTTCCTCATCTAGTTCATCCCCTTCACTTGTTCATCCCTTGTTAACTTTCTTATTTAAGTTCTCCCCCTTAGTTCAGTTCTTTGTTGAGTTCTAATGTAATGTTGGTATGTTTTTCCTCACATGTTTCTGTTCGTGAGATTACCTTGTTCCGTATATGTTCTGTTCGTTGGATTACCCTGTTTGATTCCTTGGATGTTCATACGTTTGGATTACTTTGTTTTTGTGTATTTTTACTCCGTTTTGTTTTTAAAACCTTTTTCACTCACCTCCTGTTCCTCTTGGATTCATCTGTCATCAGTGCACCATAAAAATGCTTTGGTTGTTGTGTTTGTTGTCCCGTCATGCTTTCCTGTGGCTCAGTGGCTAGAGCATGGCACTAGCAATGCCAAGGTCACGGGTTTGAACCCAGGGGATTGCACATAGTCAGAAACAAATGTATAATATAACGCAATGCAATGTAAGTGGCTTTGGATAAAAGCGTCTGCCAAATAAATAAATGTAATTGTCATCCATGTATACTCTGATTTGAGATAGGCGCAACCCATTTTACAAACGCTCTCTTCCTACCACCCAACGTTATGGCTGGATTATTATTTTCATTGCAATTGTGAAATCCAGTGGTGAAATTCTGCAATCTGCCATTATCCCAACCTCCAGCTGTTGCCACGTGGCGGTACTATCCTTTGTGGTAATATAGAAGTGGAGATCCTGAAAGTATGCCGTAATCAGCTTTGTTACCTGCTCTGGAACATGGAAGAAGTCAAACGCTATCCTCAGCAGCTCATGTGGCAATGATCCAAAGCCATTGGAAAGATCTAGAAAAATCATGTGCAGGTCTTTCTTCTCCTTTTTTGCCATACTCAAATGGTGCCAGATGATGTTCATATACTCCCAAGATGGGTGAATCCTAAGTGCACATCGCGAAGGCCGGTCTGTTCTGAATTGTTATATTTGCTCTTCAAACTTTCCTTCTCTTGCTCATCTTATATCCTTTGCTGATGTTGCAAACCAGTTAACTCTCTCATACTTTATTCAATAAAAAGGGAATTACGGTCAACAACGACGCAGGACAAACAAAAGCTGATCTCACGGCAAAAATAATGGGACGGCACACAACAGATGTAGACTGAGATGCTTACTCATCTTGATCGCAAGGTTGATCCCATACATCAAAACTGAGTGGTGATCAAGTCATATCGCTCGAACAGCAAACTAGCCTTAAAGAGGATAATCTGCAAGATACCATGACGAGGATTAAGGAGTTGCGCAAGGAAAACAATTACCGTATGGATAATATACAGAATTTGGAACACATCAAATAATCTTCAGAGACTGCCGAAGGCCGCAACATTTATGCCACTATTGATGTGAACTTTCCAGTTCTCACTAAGAGAACTTTCCAGTCCAAGGCCTATCCTATCCTTCGGTATCCATGCACATTAAATGGGATTGTTGATGGCAAGTATCAATTGTTTCCCTTTCATAAATCTGCTGAAGCTTCCCTTATGCCCACTATTCATTCTCCCTCGTAAGAGTGTATACTTTGAAGATTGCATGGTTCTGATGAGACGAATGGAAATGTAATAAGTTATGGGATATCTATGTATATACTGTGTGCATACATACACACTTGTTTATTTATTTTGTCTCTCTATTTCTTTGTATATGAGCTATAAAAAGTATTCTTTACAGATACCTATTGTGTGTATATGTATTGTCTTCGTATGCTTGTATGCATCTACATGTGAATTTATCTTCATTTTAGTTTCTCTCAACATTTTTGTTTATATCAAGCATTACAGTGGTGTTAAATATATCTTTTTTCTAAACTAAATGGATTCTTGAAAAAGTTTGAAAATGATTCACCTGAATATAAGAAGTCTTTAACCTAAAATTGACTTATTACGTGCTTGGGTAGATCAATATAACTATTATTATTACGCTGTTAGAGATGTGGTTAAGTACCAAGGGACGTGATAAGGATGTTAAAATACCAAATTATTCGCTATACAGAGCCTACAGAAATTCATTGCATCCAATTTAGCATAAGAGCTAATTGTACAACCTATTGAACCTAAACACTTTGAGTGTCTTTTTATGAAAATAGATCTGTCTGAATAAACATCTAACTATGGTGGTGTATATTAGACACCATGTGCACCTGTTGATTCTTTTACTTGTTTATCTACGGCTACCAGTGATTCTATCCCATGTAATAAGGAAATTATTATTCTAGGTGACTTCAATAAAAATTGGCTTGATAAGTTGCCTACTAAAGTTACAAATATTTACGAAAATTTAAATCTAATTCAAATGATTAAAGAACCCACCAGAACAACAAATTCAAATCAGTCTTTAATTGATTGGATACTTGTTACTCATTCGGATAGGATTGTTAGATCATTGATTCTTCAGTAAAATACCTGCTATTTGGAAATACTCTCGTGTATTATACCAATTTATACAAGACTTTCACTCACCAGACGTGGTAATGTGACAATAAACGTGAGTTGAGTTGTTGTATTAGGACCCCCTTGAAATGGTGATGGTCTATCTCAAAGGGGTTTATTCAATAAATACATTTGAATATACTGCATACAGGTAGTGCGGCATGTGAGGAATAATTGTGGCTGACACTTGGTTAGTGTTTGGGCCTCTGCTAGGCTGAAGCATGAGAGAGTTTGAGTCGAGCTTTTGTATGTCTGTAAATATGCCGGACTGTTTGGGACTGGCTGCATACACAGTCTCTGAACAATCAGAATGATTTGTCCTCTGCACTTTTATGTGGCTACCCGATTGGCTGGGTTACGAAACCTGAGGCGTACGACCAGTGCCGCAAAAATGGGGCATGCAGTATATGCGATGCATAGGGGCGCTGTATAGGGGGGGGCACCAATGTGCCAAAATATTATTTAAAGGTTTTTTTATCATTCATTATCTATAATAAAAAATATAACGAAAAAGTCATTATCGAAAACGCTTTAGTTTCTCTTTCGTCTACCATTTTATAAATATGTTTTTATTTATTATGTCAACCAATCATTCTTTGAAAGTCAAATGAAAAAATGGTCGAGCAAAGAAATTTCCCAAAGCACAAGTATTGACAAATAAAAAACAATGTCCGAGTGGATAAATATCGATTATCATTTCATCTCTGTAAATGTTTCAGTTATTTAACGTCATGCCCGTGTTTCATCATGTAACGCGAGCAGATGCATCTTCTGCAAACGGCACGCAGCACTGAGCACCAGAGAGATCACATGTGACACTGAACAACGCCAGTATGACACGTCTTATTCGTCTTATTGTGATAATAATAAATAATGTTATTCAATATTTTTGGTTGAAGGAAAGGGAATAATCTAAATGTATAACTTTGAAGATCAAATAAAGTTTATTTCCTCTCCAGCACATCTCTAATGGGCTACAACTCCATTGTTACTTTTATTTGAGATATTTAAAGAAGTGTTATTGTTTGAAACTGGACAAACCTGTTTGTTAAAGATACTAAATGTCAAAATTCTAGATTACATAAGTGAACTCACTTCTTAAAGAATACAATAAACAGCCTTATTTGGGGTCTTATTTAGTTATTATAAGCCAAAGATCAAATTAAAAATAGTTTAGACTGTTATCCGATTAATCATAAAAACAATGATCAAAAGAATCCCTAGTTTCAGCCCAAATGTATAGGTTATATCTGAACATTTGACTACTTTTTGCTCCTTTGTCTCATTTGTTTTCAGATTGTTATTTGTCTTTTCAGAATTGTGTCTCTGTTAAACTGTGAAGCAGTAGGAGACGTGTTTCTGTAAAAGGAATCCTTCATGCTTCTGTTATAGATACAAATCTGATTGTCACCTTCACATGATGTAAAATAATATAACTAAAATGTCTCCCAAGGTAATATACAACTTGTCTGCAGATTTTTTTTGTGTGTGTGTGTGTTTTCACAGGATGGGGGGCAATACTGATCTTGAATACCCCTCAGTATATTGGGCCCCTGCGTACAACGTATTAGTTGTATCTTACGGTCCCTGTCCGCCTGAATGAACTCCCTTTTGGTTTGGATGAGCCTCAATCTCTCAGTGCATTCATCTGTTTGGTTAGGTTTGGGAAGATTCTACCTTTATGATTGGTCACTTCTCTACCAGCGATTATTTGCCGCGCTTCTGAGCTACATGGGATTTATCCAGGGGAACTGTTGCTGTACTTTTATTTATTGTTAATTCTGCTTTACACTTTTTGTTGTTTTTGCTGTCCTCTTTTCATTCATATTGTTTTGCTTGGCACAGCTGTTTTGGTTTTGTTTTATTGAAATTAAACAGCTGTGCTTTGCTACATTGGCTAGCCCTGATGGTGCTGCTGTAGTTGAATGTCTATATTACATTTACATGTAGTCATTTAGCAGAAAGAAAAGTCACTTTTATCCAAAGTGACTTACATGTGGGGAAGCAAAAGAAGCAATTTTGACAACATAAGTACAAAAGCATAAGTGCAGTCAGAAAAAGAAGACTGGTCTCTTTAACCTAACACAGTATACAGAGATAAGATCGATTATTTTTATTTTTATTAAGAGTAGAGAAGAAATAGAAGTCAGAACAGATCAGTCAGATGTTGACAGAAGAGATGTGTCTTCAGACGTTTCTTAAAGATGGCTACAGAATCTGCAGATCTTGTAGCAGTGGGCAGATCATTCCACATAGGTGGAACAGATCCGGAGAAGGTGCGCGAGAGAGATTTTTTACCTTTTTGGGATGGGACCACAAGACGTTGTTCGTTTGCAGAGCATACACTGAAAAAAATAACAAGTAAATTCTACACAATTTTTCTTTTGCAAGTTTTTCCACTCAGGTTTTTTAAGTAAATGTAATACTTGTTAAATTAAGTAAAACTTACTTAAGGAAGTTGAGTAAAATTAACAAAGATAATAAGTAAATATAACTGGGCCTTTTAAATTTTGTTGAGTAGTTTTTACTCATGTACCTGATGAAATATATTGATATAATTAAGTAAATTCTATTTCTCTATAAATTGAATTTTACTGGTTTTGTTTAGTGTTTTTAATTATTTTAAGTCAAATGAAATAAGTCACTGTGACAACAAATGTGCTATCAAGATCTATTTATTGAGAGCTTATTTTTACCAAATAACACGCAATTACAGAAATTGAAGATCTTTAAGATCCATAAAAATCCTTAAAATCAATGCATATAGACATTTTACTCACATATTGTAAGAATCAACACTTTTGCAAAGACCGGACAGAATCTTAACTTGAATAACAAAGACTGCTGTTACACAATAAACCTGCCTACCAAGCACACTCAGCAAGTCCATGGCCAAATAATAATTTGAATGTAATTTAAACTATCAAAAAACATCCCTTACAGAAAAGACTCTAGAACCCTTGTTCTAATAAAGCATATAAAATGTACATACAGCCAATATACGGTGAATGTAAACATGAACATTTGTAAACATTTGAACACTAACAATCAATCTGCATCCGCCAGCAGTTTGGTAAACAAAACAGATTAATAAAACAAGACAGTACATTTCACACATTTCAAGTGTGCAGCTTGGTTTTCAATGACTGTACTTTAGGAGAAAGCTTAAGTCCATCGAGATCCAGAAACAGTTTCTGAAAAATCTCAAAAGTGTATTGCAGATTTGACGGATCCTTTAGATTGAAGGCATAAATCAGTCAAAGAATTGAGTGGTTTTGCATGCTGTGCCAGTGTTTCAGTCTGTAATGTTTCAGGAGTTCTGCTCTTTTTAATGCAGTAAAGGCACATTTCTTGCATAACCACATACTGAACAAAGTTCAGTCATACTTAAGAGTTTGATTCATTTACTGTACCCCAATGTGGACTGAAGACAAAATGAATTGTGTTTGGTCCCTTTCAAGTGATCTGGAACAAGTATAACACACTGGACAGGATCCAGATATGATCTGCTATTAAGGAAACATAAAAAGAAGTAATTAGTAAACTGTAAAATACTATCTATAAACCAAATATTCATATTTGAATTCACATCACTGAAAAAAATAAGGTTAAACAAAAAATTCTGGGTATTTTACGTTAATTGCAGCACCCAGAATGAGATTACACATACAAACGTGATAAAACGAAACCGCAATCTATAATGACATGTTCAAATCCGTCAAATCCTTTCTAACATCAGACGCGAAAAGAGATTATAATCGCCATTTTAAGCATCATGGCTCGCGCCACTAGCGTCTGGTGTAGATGTGGTCTTGTATGACTGTCGAAATACTCGTCACGTATATCACCAGTCAGACGTTTAAGGGTTTTAGACGTTTTCATGAATAACTTTTTTTAATGTCGTATATCACGTGTCAAATCACACATTCAAGGTTACACTTTACGTATTACTTAAAAGGTTTCAAGATGTCGTGTAACGTTATAACGGTTATATCGTAAGAATCCCTGAATACAGCATACGTATATCGAATAGCATCTAATCGAACAAAACATATAACACGGGTAAAGAAACAAACAAATTCACTTTATTGTGTCTTTATGTAAAACTAGATTGTAAGAGGTCGTAGGACGTTTTACTAACGAATCAAGATCACCGAAGACTCCAAACATTCCAAATGTGCAGAAAATATAGAGAATTACTGTCGTGACAACTCGGATGTTCAATATTATTACTTTAACCAAATACAATAAATCCAATATGCCAAAATATAATTCCTTTTCAACTGCTTACCTGTCGAAGAATGAAGAGAAGTTCTTGGTGATGATGGCGGGATATCTTCTTTTATCGCGCATGCGCAGATTGCTTGGACTCGGCCTAAATTTTACTTGATTTTTCTAAATTGCCACACGTACGTAATTAATTAATGTACATTTGTCAAAGAATCACTAGTAAAATTTACTTGACTGTTGGGTTTCTAATATTTACAAGTTTAGATTCAGTACATATGTAGATTTTACTGAATAATCTAAAGTTTTTAGTTCAACCAAATTATTCTTTGCAAAAATTACATATTTTTTTCTGTTTTATTTACAAAGCCATAAAATCATTTTTTACAGTGTAGGCATCTGGCATATGTCTGCAGTAGCGAGTGAAGATAAGGTGGTGCCGAACCAGTAGTGGTCTTGTAGGCCAGGAGCAGAGTCTTGAATTTGATGCGAGCGACTATAGGGAGCCAATGTAGCTTAATGAATAGAGGAGTGACGTGTGCTCTCTTCGGTTCATTCATTTTACTTTTGTTTATTGTCTTATAATCGTTATTTTGTATTTGTGTATGAATGTGCATAGTTGTGAGCAAGTAGAGTACATAGAGTGCACAGAATGCAGACCTCCTGCGGCCTTATTGAAACATGTGCAAACTGTTGTGCCAAACATTTTTCTGTCAATTACTGGTTACAGGAGCTGAGTGCCGAAGGGAAGTTTGGCGTGGCAGTGTTCACCCACGAGTCCTGTGGTGTGTGTGTGTGTGCACCGGTGTAACCAGTGTGAGTTGCGGTGTGGCCTGTTGTGCCCTTGGCCCCAGCGGTCGTGCCTTGGCTCCTGTCCCCTTTTTGGTTAGTTGAAGTGTCTGTTGGCCCAGGTTGCTTACTGTTGAATTTTGCAATCTTAATGATTTTTGTTGTTGATCTTTTTACCTTTGCTTCGAGTGATTGATTTTGTGTTAGATCTTTTAAATAAAAGTATCTATATTTCTACGCTCACGTCTCTTGCCACTTCCTGAAATGAACCTGTGTGCTTCACGTATAAGAAGACTTTCTCGTCCCTGGTCAATTGGTGTCAGGTCACAATAGCATATTTATACTTTCTTTCCTTGCTGTTTTCAGAGAGACATCTCATGACTTGTGTGTCTGATCCCACTTTCATCACATCCCTAATCCTGGGTGAAAGAGGCCTTTTGGTGAGGTGCTGCTGATAATGGAAGAAATGAGATGAGATATTGTGCTGCTATTTAAAAAATGACTTTTCATTCCAATGATCGTGATGAATATTTTATAGGTTATCAATGTTACATTATGTGTCAACCGATTAAATCAATAAAGATCAAATTTCTCCAGTAGGAGTTTCTCTGCATTCTTATCACCTGCCTCACACATCATTCACATTACTGTTTATTGAAACACCTGACATGTGAAAAGGGTGTGAGTGCCCTAAAGGGACAATCTGGCACGCCATTTGATGTTCCACCAGCAGAACAAGATATGACAGTAGAATGAATGTAGAATGAGTCACACACTCTAAATCTGTCATACCCAACCTTTCAATAAGAATCAGAAAAAGCTTTATTGCCAAGCAGGTTTGCACATACAATGAATTTATTTTGGTGACTGGACCATCCAGTAAACAGTTTCACAATTCATGTCAGAAACAGGAGAGCACACCTCAAAGTTCCAGTAAACTGTTTGTTTTTACTAAACCGCCTTCTGTTACAGTGCCAACATCAGGCCAATAACTAAGAAGTTTTAATGGACTGGAGATGTTGCAAATCTGACCGAAAGAAAATTTGTGTGTCTAGATTGTCTTAATGCACAGCAAAGAGAATATTTTGTGTGGCCAAAAACTTTTGAAAGATCACAGATGGGGAATTAATACCTTGAATTATAGTGTCGGAAAAAATAAAGAAAAACTGCACCTCCATCAACACAAGTTGTTTGGGAGACTTTGTTCAAAAACAAATCTTTTGCTCCACCATATTAATCTGCCACACTGGATCTTCAACCAAGACTGGGGTCTTTTATGCAGCAATAACACAAGATAGGTTTGGTGGACAAAGGGATAAAAAATGCTCCATGTCCACAGTTAATAAGCCACCTGATATTCAATGTTGTTGACCTGCTTTTATACCAGAGGTTCTGGACATCAAAACCTGACTTGCTCTTATAGAAATAGTATCATGGGTGGTGGTTAGATCTTCCATCAGCACATTGGGTGGAAACTAAACATCAAAATCAAGAAAAAATGCTTCACTGAACACAAAATCAAGATCCTGCCATAGCCATCCCAGGTCTCTGACCCGATCCCTGAACAACATGAGTGAAATGTTTTTTAGTAAAGTTAAAGACTTGTAAGTGTTTAATGTTCATTTATCTTACATATTAGGAACACCTTGACATTTTTTCTGTTTCGTGGTTACCATTGTTCAGAAGACAGCTTACGTGTAACCTGTAACATGTGTTATGTCCTCCAGTGACTGTGCTAATGTCAGTTATGAGATCAGTCTCTTCTTGCTCATTTTGGGTAGAATGAGTTTGCATCATACACATCAAGATTAAGAAATATGTCAAATAAAGAATAATTATTAATAAAGAAATTTAAGTAAATTTGAGTCAGAAAAATAAGAAATATTTTATTCATTGAAGTAAGTTAAACGTTAATTATTTGAATAGAAATTAAGTTAAGTTTACTTAATTGAATCGAGGCAATGAGTTTGCACAATTACATTAAGTGAAGTACATTTACAGTTACATTTACATTTAGCCATAATCTGGGACCCAAGTATTGGATTCAGTTAACCCCCATAATTGGTTTTGATTGACCCGTCCATAGTTCGACACAACCCAGCCTTTAAACTTTAAAACAATACAGCAGAGGCTCCTTCCTAACCCCATGGCTGGCTTTATACTTGTTTCATCCAGTCGGGTGTTGAAATGAGCTCAGCATATTTTCTAGTACCTTGTTCTCATTCCGCTCGTGTTTATAGATACCGAGAAATTCTTTTAAAAAAAACATTCTCTGAAACTCCTTCAGCTGCTCCTCAAGCCATGGGAACTTTCACAGGTATACATTTTTGTTTGTACAAAGTGATTTGAGAAAATGTTGTCATGCATGATTCAACCTTAAATCACCCATAAGACATCTGTTCATATTTCTGACTCCATGGATACAATGAAAACACACAAAGCTAGTTAAGTATTGTCGTCGCTGCATTCAAAGTTTGAAGCACTAGAGTCAGATGGACTATTGGAGCCATGTCTTAACTAACTCTTTGTGCTTTGCTGTGGATGAGTCGAAGAGCGTTTCTTCTTTTGTGTTGTGAAGTTGAACGGGGGAACATGAACATTGAAGTCACCGAGCACAAGGAGCTTGTCGTATGTCAGTGTTTGTGTTATGTTTTCCTATCGAAAGCAGATTCACCAAGTTCTAAAACAAACATAAGAAGTTCAAACTGCTGTAGTTGTTTCCCACCACTGAGCCACAAGTAAAATAATCTTTATAGAAACCCCGACCAGATGTACGTGGGGAGTTAAAAAAAAAAACATTTAGATGGCAAGAGTTCAGCTAGAGAATGAGCTCAGATCACCAGGACAGAACCAAGTTTCAGTGAGAAATCAAAAATCAAGATTCCATGTGGAAAACAAGTCACTTAAAAAGAAAGTCTTGTTAATCACCGATCTGGTGTTGATCAAAGCCCTCCTCAAGTTCCGAGGGTTTGAGGTTAATTCCTGACGTTGCTTTGCCCGAAGAAGTTAGCGAAGGAAGATGAATCAGACACATATCAGTACCAGTGAGGTGCTACACAGAGGCTGATAGATAAAACCAAGACAATTGGCCAAACAAACAGACAGCACATGAAGCAACAGACCGCAGGCCAAGCACGTGAGCGCCATCTTGGATCTTTTGTTGGACCTTGGAGGTTTTGTTGAGGAGATGTATTTTTTGATATTTATAGACACAACACTAGCCAGCGGCGCTAGCTTCCTGATACCTGTGTTTACATAGACTCTCATATTGCAGTTAATGCCTGTGATAAACTCACCTTGTCTGTCACCGCTGGGGAAGCAGCACTAACACACCTACATACCTTATTCATTAACCCCTGACCTCCTTCTCCCTGTTAGCGCTGTCGGAGGAGCGGATGCACTCGTAGCACTGATGGCACATGGACACATTCTTTCATCTCACTTAACTGGATAATGGTAGGGCCCCAAAAAGGGGCGGGGTTTGGCCTTTATAAGCCCAGGAAAAACCACAAATCAAGACTTGTTCTGGTTTAAGAAGTCAACGCAAGAGTGCTACTGTGGTGCCTCAGGACAACCCCTAAAAACCAGTCTTTAGAGCGAGTGAAGGGTTGTTTTGTTTGACACCTATTGTTGGAGGATTACTTTGTTACTTTGGTTTTCTTTTCTCTACTATGATTTCATTTGATACTTTGGATTTTATTTGTTATACAATACATAGTTATAAGTGTCTTGAATTCAACAATAAACATTGTTATGTTTTTTCAGCCATATTCATCTCATCCGTCCCACCAAAAACAAGAATCCTAAAATATGTAAACAGTGTCATAATACCATGTAAATGTACCTTTTTTACACATTATCATACACTCATTTTATGTTTTAACTAAAGTTAAAAGTAATTGTTTGTGTTGCTTGAACATGTTTTTTCATGTATAAAAGAGTTTTGTTCCTTAGATCAGTTTTGATATATAAAAGGCAAAAACTTTAAAGCTCAATTACTCGAAACTATTCTGACCGCAGAAAGAATCTTATCATTCCAAGGGCAACACATTATGTTACACAATTTATTAGCAGGAAGTGGATGAAACTCCAAACTCCTGCCTTCATTTACATTTAGTCATTTAGCAGAAAGAGCTTTATTGCCAAGTATGTTTGCACATACAATGAATACAACTCATAAGCGTAATGAGTTGTATACTGTACAAACTGTATTTTTTATCCGCCAAATCTAAAGATCATAGAAAACTTTAAGAATTTTTAGATTTTCAAAAATGATACTTCTGTACTATTTAGAAGCTTTTGTGCAACACAGTGACTCAAGTTCGTACATTTCAATCCTATATGAAATAACATGAACAAGTCATCTACTATCATCGAAATATAGATTAATTTTGTGTTTGCAACAGTAAAGGTGTAACACTGATAGCACAATCCACCTGGCTTATTTCTATTTGATATCTGCCTTTACATCTGCAATACGTAGTTTGCTCATCTGCAATACATCTCGGAGACGTCTGAACGTCTGTAGTAGGAATGTTATTCATTTAAAAATCAGTAATAATGGTCCAACTAGAGGCAACAAATATTATCTTTGTTGAGTCATCACATGATTGCAGTATTCCACCAATCACTATGAACTGGTGAACTAGCCAATCAGAGCACACCTCTCTCAGAGCCATGGGCTTTGTAAAAAAAGCTGCACGATTCATAGAGAAGGAGCAAAGAGGAGATACATTGGTTTTGAACCTTAAATCCTGTAAACACATTGAGTCACATCTAAAACAAACCACAGGTTGTGCACATTGTAGGAAATGTACAGAAATGAGTACATATTGTGTATCTAGAGTAAGCCAAGCAAAGATGCATATAATGCAAAGTAGGAAAGTTGGTATTTCACGTATGTTTCCTTTTTGGAAATGTTTGTGAATTGAAATATATCCTTGGAAGAAATGTGTTTTGTTGTGGCTTATTGTGCATTCTGCCTACAGCACTGTTCTAATCATGTGTGACACACCCTTCTGTAAAAACAGGATTGACATGTTTGATGTCTCTGAAATACGAAGACCAGCCAGAACATCCAGCACATCAAAACCTCACTGACAGAAGAAGTGATTGATTTAATAATTACATTAATAATGACACTAATCATGACGCACTTCACATGAGACCTCCGGAGGACGCAGTCTTCCCACACCTGACACAGCCACGGTCGCCGCTGCAGCCGTCTCTCCATCCCTGACAACATAAGCAGCGTTATGAGACGAATATAGAGTCAATCAATAGAAGGCCACATTAATCCCATTCTGTCCAATCATGGTTGAGTACTAGTTGCACACGCGGGGGCAGACTGACCTGTAGGACATTCTGTCAAAGTCGTCCCACCGTATAATACTGCTGGACATATTATAAACACAAATGCATGCAACGCCTCACAACTTGCACTTGTTTGATTTTTTTGAGAAAAGATGGCCGATATCGGCCAAACATATATGTGCTGTCTGGACTTGCCCATACTAATTTGAAATCAGACATGTAACATACATTTCTAAAAATAAAACCTAATAATCTCAGTTTAATTGATATCCATTGTGAGCCAACTTTACAATGATTCTGGTTCTCAAATCTGATTGGCTCAGAGCCATCCCATATTTCACAAGTATCTCTTTACTACAGTAACCATGTTTTTTTGGTTTTAAGTTATCATAAGGGTTACTATGGAAACCAAATATGTGTCACTCTTATCAGAAGTGAAAGTAAAAGCAGTCTCTCTCTCCCTCTCTCTGCCTCTCTCTCTCTCTCTCTCTCTCTCTCTCTCTCTCTGAGTGCATGCTGGGAGCGAGTGGAAGGAGTCGTTTGGTGTGAGTGAGAGTATTTTGCTGTTGAAGTGAATCTTATCTTTAATTTTCATTTTTATTAATATTTTTCAGCTAGTGTAGGTAGGGTAATAAGGTAAAACATTACTGACTTCGGTCAGCGTGTGGGTGTAATGGGGTCAGATGTGAGAGATTTCTCGCGGCTGACGCTCGGGCATGGTTGCAAATGTATGCCCGACGCCGCGGTATCTGTGGAGGATTGTCTGATAGCCGTGAGTGCGGCGGTTGGAGGCGCTCATATCAGATCGGCCTCCCGCATGAATGAGGCCATTTTAATATTTTTGAGTGAAAGTCAAAAGGTGGATGATCTAATTGTATCTCGATTAATAATCAATGATACTTTTGTACCAGTTTTGCCTTTATCAAACCCATCGAAAAAAGTTGTGTTATCAAATGTCCCCCCGTTTGTAAAAAACGAACGTTTAGAGCAAATACTCCAGAGGTATGGAAAAATAGGGAATAAAAATGATTCTGCTCGGATGTAAAAAAAAACAAATTAAGCATGTTATGTCTTTCCGCCGTCAGGCTTTCATGATCTTAAATCCTCAGAGAGATTCATTAAATCTGTCAGTTAAACTAAACATTGATGGCAAGGATTACACTATATTCATTAGCTCTGATTCTATGAGATGTATTATCTGTGGTGCTTTTGGACACATCAGGCAAACATGCCCGAATCGGGACAGGCCGGCGGTGTCTGATGTGACTCGATCTGCTGAGGCGGAGAACAGTGAGCGAGTGACGGGCGAGGATGCCGCTGCGGCCGCTGTGGCTTCACAACCCCAGCCGGCTGATGCGCTTTCCGCGCCGGGTGATTCACCCGAGGAGAGACCGGGGCAGGTTCCCTCTAAAGACGGCCTAAAGGCTGCTGAAGAGGCGCCTGGGCCGAGTCATATCCCCGCTGTACCGCCGGCAGATGTTAGCCGAGTACTCTCGCAGCCTGTGCCCGAGGCGCTTAATAGAAAAGAAAAAAGGAAACTTGACCAAACTGTTACCGAAACCACCGATGACTTATTAAAGCAAAGCCAAGAGGATATCTCATCTCAGGAGCTAATGGATTTAGAGTCACAAAATGAAGATTTGGACAATGAATATAAGGATATTGAGACCACTGAAAATGACACCATGTATTCAGAATTGGCTTCTGGAGGTAAGATCATATTTTACTCTGTACAGCAAATTAATACATTTCTTGATGCTACGAAGGGGCATCGTAAACCCAAAATACAGTCATATTTTCCCGATTTAAAACTGTTTCTGGCGTCCTGTACTTTGACTATGAAAAAGGCCACGTAAGATGAGCTTGACGGTACCGTCTTAAGAAGCTGCTGAGTAATGTTAGAAGCTCTTTGAATTTACATGGCAAAAAATGAATTCTGTATGTTCATCTCAGGCGTACTTCTGTGTACTGCCATTTCTGAGTGTTTATTCCATTTTATTTGTCATGGCACCGTTGAGACTTGGCTCTTTTAACATCAATGGGTGTCGTGATGCTGTTAAACGGACCAGTCTTTTTGATTATTTAATGCTAAAGAGCATTAGTGTAGTTTTTCTTCAAGAAACACACACTGATGTTAATAATCAGATACAGTGGTTGAGTGAGTGGAAGGGGAAGGCTATACTGAGTCATGGCTCCAGTGTGAGTGCAGGGGTTGCAATACTAATGGCACCTGAGATTAAAGGTCATCCTATAAATGTTGTTGAGATGATTTCTGGTCGCCTGCTGAGAGTCGATACAACAATTCAAGGGGTCCTAACACTGGGCCAGAACGCATTTCTTTTTTTGAGGAGTTTAAGATTATTGTTCTTGCTGGGGATTTTAATTGCACTTTGGATCACACTTTAGATAGGAACCATGCTGAACCCCACAGTCAATCAGCTGATGTGTTTAAGGCTTTGATCACATACCATGATCTTGAAGATGTTTGGAGGGAATCTTTCCCCCAGGTTAAACAATACACCTGGCTGAGAATGAACTCAAATATGATATCTGGTGCAAGGCTAGATAGATTTTATGTGCAGAAAACTGCTAGAGATAAGTTCTTTAAAAGCAGTATTTTCCCCACGGCTTTATCAGATCATCATTTTCTGTCTGTTAGCGTCACCACTGCACAGAGCACCTTTAAACACCCTTATTGGAAATTTAATTGTAGGCTATTGCAAGACCACATCTTTGTGCACTCTTTCACGTTTTTCTGGGAGGTCTGGAGAGAGAGAAAAACCCAATATAAGTCTCTGAGCCAGTGGTGGGACATTGGCAAAGTCCAAATTAAAATGTTTTGTCAGAGATATTCTGCATACAACAAAAGTATCCTAGATGAGAAGATGACCCAAATTGAACAAGAAATCCTTCAACTCAACTTTGAAGGGGACCGTGAGGATACTACAGAAGCCTTGGAACGAAATAGGCTTCTGCTGTGGAATCTGTTGGAGGATAGAGCCCAGGAGACACTACTTCGAGCAAGATTTTTAAATTTTAATAACATAGATGCCCCAACATCCTTTTTTTTCAATCTGTAGAGGAAGACGGCGGATAAGAAAACCCTGAACTGTTTGAAACTGCCGGAAGGGGGAAAAGTTACTGATGAACATGATATCAAATCCCATGCACTTCGTTTTTATGAGGATCTTTATCGGGCTGAACCATGTGACAAGGAGATGACGGACCTTCTCCTTCAGGATTTACCTCAGCTTTCAAAAGAGGAGAAATCTAAGCTTGATAAACTGTTGACTTTTGATGAGGTATCTTTAGCTGCTAAAGAACTGTCATCGGGTAAAGCCCCGGGTTTGGATGGTCTAAATGCTGAATTTTATACTCGCCAGTCATTGGAAAGGATTTGTTTTCTGTATTCATGGAGAGCATTAATAGAGGTACACTACCTGTGAGCCTACGGAGAGCTGTGATCACCCTACTACCAAAGAAGGGTGATCTCAGATGTTGGCCCCCCGTATCATTACTCAGAACAGATTATAAAATACTCTCTATGGCTTTAATCAACAAGATCAAACTTTATATTTCTTCTGTGATTCATACTGACAGTCATATTGCATCCCAGAACGAACTATATTTGATAATCTGTTTTTGATTCGAGACATGATCTCTTTTGCCAGAGCACATAAGCTCGACATTGGTTTTGTCTCCTTGGACCAAGCGAAGGCCTTTGATCGGGTTGATAATAACTTTCTTTTTAAGTGTCTTAAAGCGTTTGATTTTGGTCCGTCTTTTATTGCTTATGTCAAACTGCTGTACACAGATATTTATAGCATACTAAAAATTAATGACTCGAGACCTTACGAGACCATTTAAAGTAAACAGTAAATTAGACCCTTCCTATCAGAGCATGCCACGCAAGTCCTAGTACAGGCTCTTGTCCTGTCCAGACTGGACTACTGCAATGCGCTACTGGGAGGACTTCCAGCTTGCACAACCAAACCTCTACAGATGATCCAGAATGCTGCGGCAAGAGTTATCTTTAATGAACCGAAGAGAGCACACGTCACTCCTCTACTCATTAAGCTACATTGGCTCCCTATAGTTGCTCGCATCAAATTCAAGACTCTGCTCCTGGCCTACAAGACCACCACTGGTTCGGCACCACCTTATCTTAAATCGCTAATGCAGACATATGTACCCGCCAGATGCCTACGCTCTGCAAACGAATGACGTCTTGTGGTGCCATCACAAAAAGCTAAAAAATCTCTCTAGTGCACCTTCTCCGGATCCGTTCCACCTGTGAGGAATGATCTACCTGCTGCTACAAGATCTGCAGATTCTGTAGCCATCTTTAAGAAACGTGTGAAAACACATCTCTTCTGTCAACATCTGACTGATCTGTTCTGACTCTATCTTCTTCTCTATTTAAAAAATATATATATATATAACAATGAACAGTTCTGTATACTGTGTTAGGTTATATGAGACTAGTCCTCTTTTTTGATTGCACTTATGCTTTTGTTGTACTTATGCTGTCCCAATTGCTTCCATTGCCTACCCCACTTGTAAGTCGCTTTGGATAAAAGTTCTGCTAAATGACTAAATGTAAATGTAAACAGAGGCATACGACAAGGGTGTGGTCTCTCAGGTATTTTGTATGCTGTTGCTATTGAACCACTTTTGGTAGCTCTAAGAAACAAGCTGGGTGGTGTATCAACAGTGTACCCGATAACCTCAAATTCAGTGACTTTGAAACTTAGTTCCTACGCTGATGATGTCACTGTTATTATCAGATCAGCTTAGATTGTTATGGAATTGTGAGAATCTCTTGAGGCCTACCAGAAAGCCTCCTCCTCTCGGATAAACTGGCAAAAGAGTGCTTCTTTCTTGCTGGGTGACGGGTAGGTAGAGGCCCTATTTTGAGAAAAGAGAATGATTCAAAAATACAAGAGTAGAAAAATAAATAATAATAATAATAATAATAACGAATGATGAAAGTTATGTTATGGTAGGAACTCAAAAACATCAACAAATCCATTTTAATTTACATGTTCACTTACACTAAAACAATGTGGCTTGGTAAATGGAATGTTTTTTTTTATTTATTTGTTTATTTTATTCTTTTTACCACTGTCCACTGTCTGTGAGTAAGTGAGAGCAGATGATACTCAGCATGTGTTGGATGTCGTGGAGTTCGGTGTTAGCTTGGCTCGCTCCTCCCCTGACAGCTCGGGCGTAGCTCGGTCTGTCTGGCTGGGCCGGGCTCTGCTGCTGCTCTCTCCCTGGAGCGCTGGGGCTGTTATAGAACAGTCTCAGTCCGTATGGATCGGCTCTGGGCGCTGAAGCTCTGTGTGGACTCCGGGAGGTAAAGGTAAATCTAAGAGCTCATCTTTCGCATGTCTTTCTAATAGATCTCTCTCTCCCTCTATCTCGCTGTCTCTCTCTCTCTCCCTCCCTCTCTTCCTCTGTCTCTCTCTCCCTCTATCAAGATTCAAGATTCAAAGCTTTATTGGCATGTTAAAAGAAAATTTACATTGCCAAAGCACAAGATTAAATATAAACATGCAGAAATACAGATTAAGATAAAAAATAAGATAGAATAAAATTAAAAGTCTATAAGTAAAAATATATATATATACATCTCAATATAAACAGAAAAACAGTTTTAATTAAAGTTCTCAATGAGGGTGACAGTGTCAGTTTGTGTGTGTTGTTCTGTCAGTGTTGTGTTGTGTTGTGCTGCTTGTTCTTTGGTCGTGGCAGGACTTGACATATCTTGCAGCAGGTTTGAGCTTCTTGACTTTTCTCCCAGTATGTATGAGATCTTGTCCTTTTGTTGAAACTGCTCAAAGTCTTTGTGTAAGTTTGTAAACTGGGGGAAGAATGTTTCTCTGATGTGTGTGTAGTTGGGACAGGAGAGGAGAAAGTGCAGCTCTGTTTCCACTTGATTGTGTGTGGGTTGACTTGGGCATGTTTGGGGTTGTAGAGTTGTAGAGTTTTTCTCTGTGCCCGTAGAATGTTTTTACACATTTCTGTTTGCAGAATCTCTATTGGGTGTTTGTCCCATCTGGTCAACTCTTGGTTGGCGAGAGGACCCCAAACCTCACTTCCATACAGCGCGATTGGTTCTATAATTGATTGTATTTTTTTCAACCAGATTACGGTTGGGATGTCAATTTTGATATTCTTTTTGATGGCGTAAAAGGCTGTTTGTGCCTTGTCTCTCAGGTCATTCACAGCCTTGTTTAAGTTTCCGGTGTTACTAATGTTTATACCAAGATATGTGTAGTTCTTGGTGTGTTCTAGGGGCACGTTGTTTAGTTTGAAACGGTGATGTTGATTTTGGCTACTGGGCTTTTTTTGGAATATCATGACTCGAGTCTTCTTAAGGTTAACCGATAGGGCCCATGTTTGGCAGAAAGTGTGCAGGGTGTCCAGATGTTGCTGTAGACCCTCTTTTGTGGGTGACAGCAGCACCAGATCGTCTGCAAACAGGAGACATTTCACTTCGGTGTCTTGTAAGGTCGGACCGGGTGCTGGTGACTGTTCTAGAGCTCCAGCTAATTCATTCATGTAAATGTTAAATAGTGTAGGACTTAGACTACAGCCCTGTCTCACTCCACGACTCTGGGAGAGAAAGTCTGTGTGCTTGTTGCCAATTTTAACTGCAAATGTGTTATTGGTGTACATTGATTTGATGATGTCGTAGGTTTTTCCTCCGATGCCGCATTGAATCAACTGAAGAAAAAGTCCCTCATGCCAGATTGAGTCAAAAGCTTTTTTGAAGCCAACAAAGCATGAGTAGAGCTTTCTTTTATTTTGGTTTGTTTCTTTGTCAATTAAGGTATGAAGAGTGTATATATGATCGGATGTGCGGTATTTGGGTTGGAAACCAATTTGGCATTTTCTCAGGATGTTTTGGTTGTTTAGATATTGGAGAAGTCTGCTGTTAAGAATGTTACAGAGGAGTTTACCTAGGTTGCTGTTTACACATATTCCGCGGTAATTATTAGGGTCGAATTTGTCTCCACTTTTATGGATTGGAGTTATGAGACCTTGGTTCCAGATTGTGGGAAATATACCTGTACTAAAGATGATATTAAACAGTTTGAGGATGGCGAGTGTAAGTTTTTGGTCTGCGTGTTTAATCATCTCGTTTAGGATACCGTCGATACCACTTGCTTTTGGGGATTTAAGTTTTGGTATATTTTGTTCTAGCTCAGCGAGTGTAATTGGATAGTCTAAAGGGTTTTGGTAATCTTTAATTGTTGACTCCAGAGTGCATAGTTTGTTGTGTAGGTTAGTTTGTTCATGGTTCTTGGTTATTTTACTAAAGAGGTTTGAGAAGTGCTTTATCCATACGTCTCCGTTCTGAATGGGAAGATCTTCATGGTGGGGTTTGTTAAGTGTGTTCCAATGTTCCCAGAAGCGATTTGTTTCTAGAGATTGTTCAATTGCTTTAATCTGGTTTTGTGTATCTTGTTTCTTTTTCTTCCTTAGTGTTTCCTTATATTGTTTAACTTTTTCATGGTAGAGTTGGCGTGTGTTTACATTGTCAGCATCTCTGTGTTTCTGATTTGATAGAATTCTTACTTCTTTTCTAAGGTTTTTACACTCCTTATCAAACCATTTCTCATTTACAGGCTTTTTGTTTGGTTTTGTGTTAGTGGCTTTTAGGTCAGATAGGGTTGCAGATATTGTAAAAATTTGGTTAATCCTGTCTACTGCTAAATTTACACCTTCATTATCGTGTGGAGATGGGGTATCGAGGAATTTTATTCAGTAGGATTTGAATTTTTGGTTCACGAGTTATGCTTTTGTATGTATCTTCGCAATTTTGTTTCCACCTGAAAGTTTGTTTTAGGGTATGGAGGTGAGTTTGTTTTGATGCCTCTGTGTTAGGTTCGGATCTATTGAGGTAGAGAGTGATTTTACTGTGATCTGACAATGGGGATGGTGGGCTAACTGTGAACGCTCTGAGGGAGTTAGGATTCAGATCCGTGATGAAATAGTCTACCGTACTGTTACCCAGCTTAGAACTATAGGTGTACCTACCGTATGAATCTCCTCGTAGTCGTCCATTGACCATGTACAGACCCAGTGTGCGACAAAGATGGAGAAGTCTTAATCCATTTTTGTTTGTTGTTTTATCGTAGTTTAGTCTTTGTGTGTATGTAGGTATGGAAATGACATCTCCTCCTGGAATGTGTTTGTCTCCCTTGGAGTGAACTGAGTCTGACTCTTCGCCTGTCCTGGCATTTAGGTCACCGCAGGTCAGAACATTGCCCTGTGACTGAAGTAGTTGATCTCCTCTTCCAGGATCGTGAAACTGTCCTCATTGAAGTAGGGTGACTCTGCTGGAGGGATGTAGGTTGCACACAGGAAGATATTCTTATCTGTTGAAGTGATGGTCTTGTTGATTTCTATCCATGTGTAAAACTGGCCAGTTTTAATCATTTTTATTGAGTTAGCGTATTCAGATTTATACCATATCTGCATTCCGCCTGAGTCTCTTCCCTGAGTGACGCCAGGCAGTTTGACGGATGGAATGATAAATTCTCTGTAGTTTGTAGGGCGACCAGTGGGTCCGTCTCCTGTACTCTCTCTCTTCGTCTCTCTTTCAGAGCGTTTCTAAGAACAGCACAACCACACGTCACACTGACGTATCTCTTTCTCAGCGCCAACGCCAATTAAAGTAGAGCCAAAGCTCACAACACTCTTTGCTACTACTTTGCATGTATTATTAATAAACTTTATGTAGTGTATGCAAAGTCATCTGAACATATAGGAAAAAAAATAAAGAAGAAGAAGATAAAGTAACATCACTAAATAAAATGAAAAAAACAAGTATTAATACATAAAATGAAATACATGTTTTGTCACTCTTAGTGATTTGATATATGTTCTACCTCACATGAGAAGTCTATAAAGCTATATATAATTTTGCCATCAGGTTAGAAAGTTAACTGTAGATTCTAAAGATGTCTTCTGTTTTTCAAAAAAGAAAATATTATCTAAATATAATGTTAATTACAGTCCATATTAAATGTAGAAAAACATGAGAAACTCAACTCTTTCCAGACATGTGATGAACCATTACAAGAGAAAAAGAAATCACAAATATCTTCACTTTCCTTTTTACAGAAGGTGCATATATCAGCAACATCACAACATTTCAAAACAATAGCATTACAAGGGTATATATTCTGCAACATTTTAACCCTTCTGTTATTTTTCGGGTCAAATAAAAGCTACTTTTACATTCTTTTTTAAATATACTGATAGATCTGGATAGAAACATACACTTGTTTCTTGTTTATTTCATTTTATTATTCCATTTCATTTATCCCATTTATTACAATATTCATCATATGTATTCATTCCTATATTGTATTATTCACTTCTATTCATATTATTTGCTCTTTACTTTCCTGTTGTTTAACCTCATTGGGAGTTGTATTGTGTCTTATGCTGATATGAGTATCCATTGGTCTCCATCTCAAGGTTCATAATAATGTCATGAGACAATGTTTTGATACTGTAATCCCGAATTGTTAAAAACACATATTGAATCTGTTTCTAGTCAGATGAAGTTTGGCAGAGCTTGACTGAGCATCAACGCACAACTAAGATTATTCAATAAACCATTTGTCTGTCTATTTAACATCACTTCGTCTCCTGCCTGCTGTTCTTCCCTTCAGCTCTATATCTCCCTGTTGTTTGGGTTAAAGGATTGACTCACAGCGGAGTTGATATCTCCAGGTGTAATTTGTTCGTGACGGAGAGAGATCTAGTGAACCTGGACTCAAAGTTTAGATCTATAAGATCTACAAGCCATATCTCATAGTTGGATCTATCAATACTAAACACATATTTAAAACTTGATTCTTTCTGACTTTTTCTAATTTCATTAAAATAGTTCATCGTCATGTTCATCTTATGTTACAGAGTTTTCAGAATTTAAACCTAATCGTTGAAAGTTATTTTTATGTTTAACTTTCTATGCTAAATATTTTCTGTTAAATTCTTCCTTTTCCTGAGGAATCTCTCTTTCCAACATAGGTAAAACATTAGTTTTAGTTTGTTCTTAGTAGTGCAAAGATCATTGGTTCAAAGCCAGGGAACACTTTACTGTTTTTAAAGCAATGTTTACTGTAGATAAAGTATACAAATAATGTATAGCTTGAATGCATTTACCCTTTGAAAAAAACAATGTAATAAATGTTCATACTATCCTAAATATTCTATAAATTAATTCGGTGCAAAATGCTGTTTTACTAGGTAAACGCAACAAATTATATAAATAAGAAATTATGAAAAGCTTTGATTTTTCTGACGAATAAATAAATAACAAAAAATAACTTTACTTTTGAGCAATTTTGTATATATTGAATTGTTTGGGGTCAAAATGACCCCACACATTAAAAGTGCTGCTAAAGATTAACATAATAGAAGGGTTAAACTCTACTTTCACTTTATTGGATATACAGAAACTGAAACTCAATGTTTTTGAATTCATTTCAAACCGCCACATTTGAATATTCCCAGAACCGACACTGAATATTTGGAGTCTGTTTGGAAAGTGCAGTTGTGAGTTGTTGAGTCCTCGGCCCAGATCTGGTCCACACACCTCTGTTTGATTTTGAGTAGTAATGGAATGTGGCTCAGATTTGGCCACTTTAAGTCAAATAAAGGAGAAACCAAACTCTGAAGAAGATGTGTTCACTCAACTCGACTCATTGTAGCTTCAGTCAAAGCATCAGATGATTCAGAGTAAATTAACACAACTAGTGACTAACAGTAAACAACAGATGAACACAATAACTCTGTCAAGATCTCACCAGAGGAGAATTAAACACAAACATCATACACATCTTCAATTATTACACACACACACACACCACTTTATTTCTATCATCTGTGTGAGATCTGCTTGAGAATGAACAGCCCTGATAGCAAACGACCATTGAATCATTTTCATGTATGCATTAGGCAGACACTGTGACTTGCATCAAATTCTATTATATATTTCTATCTGACTATGTGCAATCCCTTGGGTCCAGCCCATGACCTTGACGCTGCTAGTGCCGCTCTCCAACCACTGAGCCTCAGGAAATCATGCGTCAAGATGTTCCTTCACGGAACGTTCCAAGACAACGCGAGCATGCAGATTTGACCTCTACCATGACCCGAAGATCAAGCCATACCTGACTGAGCACCCAGCACAACTGCACTATCAGCTACATCCCTGACATCCTGCAAGAAACAACAGAAGACTTTTCTTTATCAGCAACACTTTACAAGAACATGCTAACTTTTGCTAATAACACCCTTCTTCTCTCCCAACTGCTATTGTCTTGCTTTGTGTGACTGGTTCTAGAGCTTCTTCTTCGGCTGCGATCTCTGCTATTTACCGCTTCATTGTTTTCTCACCCCTCGTAAGTCGTTTTTTGTGGTCAGGTTGCGAATTGGAACCAACGGCTCAGTCCACCGCTCGCTCACCCCTCTCTTGGGAACACGATATATACAGAAACATATTGAGGAAACACATTCTGTGGAGCAGTTTTCCGTTTAGGGCTAAACAACATTTATGAATTCCAGCAAGGGGACCGGCGGTGTGTGTAGAGAGAAACGGCTCATTCCGAGGTAATAAAAACACAACACTTTGGTGTGTATACACCTCTGAACACAGTTATATTATATATATTAGATACCATACTAGACCTTGAACACAATCAGTAGTGTATCTGAAACTCAGATTCATCTCTTCACGAACGACATTTGGCGTTCCTAATGTTTGGCGCCATTATTTCCTGTAAAACATAGAGAACTCCCTCTATCCATGATGTCATCCTATGGTATATCGCTGACGTCCCTGGGATTCATCTCATGATGTTGAGATGAACCTTGAGATGGAGAACAACAGATACTTATATAAACATAAGACAGCATAAGATACGATACAACTTTCAACGAGGTTAAACAACAAGAAAGTAAGGAGCAAATATTATAAGGAATGAATACATATGATGAACATTGGAATAAACACAGATGCAGTATTTGTTGAGGACAGGACGAAATCCAGATTCTCACAGTTGTGAATAAAGAAACCCAATGAGCTGCTTCGTGATACCAACAAAGCTTGATTGGATTTGTTTTGTCAACCCCAAACTGATCCTGTCACCCTTAGGTTTGTTCACCTGCCTTCATGGTACAGGCCACTCATCCAACTTACCAATGTCTTTAGAAGGGTGTGAGAGTTTCTCTTGATGCTGGACATTCTTTTGCTATTCACTGTTTTTTACATAAAATTATCCCACATAACAAAAAGACCATTCTGTGAAAGTCAACATTGATAGAAATCAAAATGTGATGATCTTTCCTTTAGAATCGGATTATAAGACTATAAGAGGAAGTAATAGTCTGCGCTGCATCTATATGTTCCCTAAGGACAAAGAGTGAAGGCAACAGGAGATTTGGACTCCTCTTTATTGAAGTCTGTATATAAATACACATGCACATTTCAAATGTAAACCACAGTGAACTCAAGTGCAGCTAAAGGTATTCCTCGGATCATGCACGAGCATCGCTTCCATTTCCAAAAAGAACCTGCAGCCAGGTGTGCGCTTCACCAAAGCCTCATTCAATTCATAGTCTGTCTTCCCAGGTTTGTTTCAATATAAATAAATTAATTTATAAATGTGCACTCACAGAGTGAACTCATATGTACAGGTTTATTAATCAGAAAGCCAAAGCAGTCACCGCCGGACCCGACCCCAGCAAACATTCAAAGGCAAGAAGCCAGCCGGCACGGTCGCAGAATGTTCATTTGGCCTCTCTTTCTCTACGATTCAAGGCAGAATGAACAGACATGTGGCAGAATATGAGAGAGGATCCGGAATTTGATAATCCCGCAAAGAAGAGTCAGGTTTTGTTAAGGCCGCAGAGAGTCAGTACATGGCACAAAATGACCATCCATGAATTAAAAGGGCGTGCGATGATAAAGCCTTTTGTTTATTCCTCTGATGGTGTCAGCGCTGCCGCACAAGCGGCTTTTACTCAAACTCTCTGCCGACGTATCACAGGTATCTACGTGCCCTCTCGATGTCTTTTGAATAGTGCGCTAACTGATGATTACGACGCGTGACATGAACTCATGAACTGCAAATGAAATGAAAGTGATTGTGCAACAGCAGTCAGCAGTGCTCGACAGTTCAACTCCTCAGTGTTCCTCTACGCAAAACAACACAACCATACACGCAAAACACGTCCAAATGCTCGTACATGCGACTCCGCCGGCTACATCACAAACCAAAGTACCGTCTCTGGACGTTTTACAATGACCGCATCGTTAACTGTACATAAGGCTTTGGGTGCGTGCTCCAATCTTCCTCTCAATTGGTGTTCATGGTGACATCTCGGTTAAGGCCGAGCTCTTGATCTTGCTCGTTGTCATTTAAATCTTCTTCCTCTTCATCGCTTTGAGGCGCCGTCTCCTGCACCGTGAGTATTTTCACCTTCTCCTCAGGTTCCTCTCGATCCAGCGCAAAGTAGCCCGTACCTTCAACAGTGTCCTGTCGCTGGTAAAAGAGCACGTATGCTGCTTTGGACTGCACACACACACACACACACACACACAGGAGAAGCATCAGTCATCCAACAGCACAACTTTGATTATTTAGCTGAGGTGCCAATCTCACCACTATCTGCTCCTCACTGGCTGGAGATACACTGCTGTCATCAAAGTTGTAGGTCATGTGATCGTCCTTGTTCTTGGCATAGGCCGTGTCTGACATTAAAAACAAGACACTTTCATTTTCCAACGACACGCATGTTTAGCTCAGTAATATTAGTGTATACCGAGGCATCAATTTGCTTGAACAACGGCAAACATGTTAACGCCCGACTCATGCTCCATATGTGACAGAATAACAAAGCGTGGGGTGAGGCTATTTTATCCTCTAGATTGAAAGACATTCACTTGTTTGGGAAGCAATAACCGACTGATGTCTGGCAAGCCTAAGGCACGAGTCTGTCCCATCCTATAAATGATGTTCTGCTGTGGTATCCCTCAAGGCTCAATCCTCACACCTCTGCCGTTCTAATTTGAGAAAATCTGTGACGTCCATACTCACAGTGGCCGCCTCCCATTCCGCCGTAGTGATTGGACACAGCGATGAGGTCATAGCGACAGGGCCCAGCGTTGGGGTTGATAAGGAACTCCGACATGTCCAGATCCCTGAACAAATCACAACACCTCATGCATTCAAACAGGACCACATTTACATTGATGCCTTAGACAGACGCTTTTATCCAAAGCACCTTACATTGCATTGTACTATACATCTGTTTCTATGTGCAATCCTCTGGGATCCAACCCATGAAACTACTACACCATTCAGATTTTTCACATTTACTCTTATCAACATCTTACTCCATTTATTTACTAGTATAACAGAGCACAGGGGCTACGTCTTGTCCGAACTGGCATACCGCAGGGGGAAATCCACCAGTGAGTCCAGCTTGTCTCTCATGTAGCGACTGTAGGAGAAACGCTTGAGATGAACCACGAGAACCGGCGGTAAAGACCACAGGTCAAGTTTCTTAGTGGCCTGCTGGTGTTGCTTACATGTGGGGCAGTACCTGTAAGATAAAAGACACAGACGTCTGACACTGTGCCACAGGATCAAACACACCATCATCTAGAACCGCTAGCACCTCACTTTACTGCCATAAAACTCTCAACGAGTCAAACATAGAGAAACTACCTTATTCACTATCAGTCTCGCTCTATGTCAAAACACATCAAACTTTTCAATCATGGAGTCTCACCACGGATCTTCTGCTCCCAGCTTCTCTTTGGTGGTGAAGAGTTCAATACAGTCCTTCAGTTTAAAGAAGCTTTTCTTCGGAGGTTTATAATCCATACTCTCATGCTTATCAAAGTCCTTCAAAGTGGAAAAAAGTTGATCAGTAACCTACGACTCCCAGCAACAACCTCTGACCGGAAAACTAATGACAGTCTGACCTCGGTTGCAGCTTCATTAAAGTATTTTCTCTTTATTTCTGGTTCCCAGTCCAAAGAGAGATAGCATCTATCTGCAGAAACAACAGACTCAAGCGTGTCACATTCATTAAATGTTCTCTGTTTTAAGTTGCTTTGGATGAAGCTGTTAGATGAATCTGAAAATCTAAATAAGAGTTTTCCAAAACACTATAACCCAGCCTATATTGGTACACCAACTTTTTCATTTGCATATGATTCTGCAAAATTCAGTTCTCAACTAGAGGAGAGACATTCAGTCATCACTCCTGAAACAGCGGCAGTGAGAGGCGGGGCTTAGACAGCTATATTGCTATGGTGCAGGGATGATGTCATCACAGGAAGGTATGATCAATATGAGCATGCTAAGTGACGTCTCTTACCGCTGAGGCGCATGTGATCCTCGGGGAATCGGATCTGACGCGACTCTCCTTTGATGAAGTTCAGGTCGGTCTTGCCCATGTTGCTGAACTGGAATGTGAAAAGACGCTTTCTGTGGCTGGTCAGCTGCTGGCCTTTAGAGGGGTTTTCAGGGACCGCTCTGTTCTCCAGGTCGTTATCGCAGCCGACCGAGTCCTCTGATTGGCTGTTTTCATTCTCAGAGGGAAGCTCCTGGTCCTGACTGGACTCGTCGGTCTCCATCTCACCTGAGAGATAAGTGCTCATTGTAGTTTAGAATGAAGCGCTGGCGCTGTTTAAATGTGCATGCCGAGGTTAGACAGCGGGCTTACTGGGCGAGCCTTCCTCCATGACACCGTTGGTAGCGTTGCCGTTAATCGAGTGATGTTTGGTGGAGTCCGTCTCCTCAGACTCCTCCTCCTCCTCAGCGGCGGAGCGAATGAAACGACTGCAAACGACAGCAGGTAATCTTAAAGTCAAACACACAGTTCCCTCATTGACACCCCAGACACAGACAGAGGCGACACCATATGTCAAGACAACAGGACACTCTGCAGAACTGCAGTTAAGGTTCCAGTAAATGAAACCGAAGAGAGACACTCGGAATGACGGCTGTAGATAAGATAGCAAAGGCTGATCAGACAGAGACCAGACTAAAGTGAGACAGATGTTCAGACTGTGAGTCCAGATCTGATTTTTGTGCATATCTGATTGAAATCCGATCATATTTAGGAAGTGTGAACAGCAAAAAAAAAAAAATCACATGAAATTTGCTTCAATTTATGTGCTTTAAAACCCTCTTCAAATGGCATTTCTGGAGATGCGACTCAGTCTGACCGAACAGATCGGATTAACAGATTAGCTCTAGACTAACACTTGAGAGAGGTCTCACCAGCCCTTTATTTAATAGCACCAGAGTCACGGGGTGAGGTAAAAATAAACAATCTCTAAAACCAAATTCAAATGTATTTGATCCATTAATAAATCAATTAGAAATTATACAAATGGTTGTTTATGATTGAATTATTTGTGTTGTATATGTCTCTTTCAACACTTTTCCATATTAAAAGCACATCTTTCTTAAAGCTACTTTCTTCCTTTATTTGTTGTGAACAACTCCTATTAGAGAACACAATAATATCAGTGAGTGTTTTGGGCCCGTCCTTTGTTGTTTGATGAACATTATAAACATTGATCTTTATTGTGCTGCTGGCCCTTTAAGAGCTTGCGCACTATACTGGAACACACGTGTTTTGTTTCCCAACTGTTTGGTGACGGAACTAAATATCTTTACAAAGTTTCTTTTCAATATGGGAATTTTGAGGTTATTTTGTGTTTATACGTGCGTTTCAGAGTAAGAAAGAGAAGTCCGTTTAGTATGTTGTGCTCTGACTCTCTGGGCAGGAACCCGAGAGACCTGAAGGATTTAAGTGATTATTGTTCATGAAAGCTGCGTTGATACACGTTTGGCTTCTTTCAATAGCGACTCACAAATAAATAGTATTTATGGTGATGTTTAACGTTTCGTATGCTATGCAGTATTGTTAGAGAGCCTTATACAATAGTTCAGGGCTTAAAGTTTAAACATGTTTCCTGCATTAGCTTCACATTCATAAAGTACTCGCAACACATTTCCTTATGTATGCTGTTTTGTACCCTACTTGGTGTATTTCTTGTATTCTGCATATTTATTTCAGTTGAGGGATTGAGCACCTCACTCGTCTGCCCCTTCGGTCCTTCACCTTACCTGACCTCCTTACCCAGGAATTCAGCTTTATGGGGGGGGCACTGAGAGATGAGTAAAGGAGGGGAGATGAAAATGAGTGACTGAATGCGCCGCTTGCGTAATATAACGTTGCTGCGCATTACATTTATAATACGCAAAATTGATATATTGATCAGTTTGGCCATTAGGAAAAACTTCGCATTTGGCAGGAAGAAGAGTCACAAAATTTAACCATTTAGTGGCAGTCTAAAGCCCTGCGTTATATTGTAAGAAAAAGAGCTCTGGCTGATCAGCGTATGACATCATCATACTGCGAGAGCAACACAGAGCAGCGAGCAGTGGAATGCTTCTCACGGCACTGCGACGCATGAATCAATGCAACATCATTGACATAGAAACCAATCAGATTTACCAAAAGTTGAGAAAGCACAACAAGGGACACTCCAGTGGGATCTGAACAGTTTCTCCAGACAGTGTAGATGATCAAACGCTTACATTAGATCAGACTTGGACTGACAGTCTGAACACTATGGGATGAGACAGAGATGAAGCAGAAGAGCTGGAGATGAGCCGTACCAGAGCCGCAGCAGCAGTAGATTGTAGAGTTTGTCCTCGTTGAGAGTTTGAGGTACAGTGAGGATGAAGGGTTGGCCGAACAGCGGCGTGCTGGTGTGATTATAACCTGACTGCTTGTATTTTTCTCTCAGATGAACTGGAATCACCACATGATCCGTGTCCTCGGCCACCTCAAACCTACGGCACGGACAAAAGCGCCCAACATCAGCTTCACAACACATGTCTGCCATTTCATTCTGACGAGGACCGGACACTCACACGTAGATGTCGTCCCGCTCGATAATGCTGCTCAGGTTCTCATTGGTGGCAAAGATTCGATGAAATCTGTGGTTGTAAATGTCCGTCACAATCATCTAGACGGGCAGAGAGCGGTGAGATGCAGTTAAACACATGATGGCACACAGAACAGTTCAGATGTTACCTTCTCAGCAGGAGCGCCACACAGGGCAGAGAGCGACGCACACAGATCTGATATAGAGCCCACTTTAGGCACCGTCACTTTATACTGAAACAGAAATAAAGACATTACACCTCAGCCTATCCTCACTATCATGTTAACAGTCAACAGGGCAGCAAACAGAACAGATCAACAACGGCACCTGTATTCACATATCATCACATTTTCACCAACCTGAAGCATTTTGGACAAACAAATTATGACAAATGGAATCTATGACACCCTAACCCTAACCGGCAAAGATTTTTCAAGTAAGGAAGTTTTTTCCTCAAATAAAAACAGCAGGCCTATATCAATCCACTGCTTTTGATTTAATAAAGCAAGATGTTTATATAGGCCTGTGTTTTGGGTGGACGGTCTGGAGCCTGTTGGCAGACTCTTTCAGATGACACGGATGTCCCGGGATAATGATCAGGAAATGTGTTTCATTAGCTTTTCAATGAACCCAACCCAACCCAACCCAGACCCCTTTAAGTGCACACAGTCTCTGTCTCTAAAGAGGACTCGAGGACTACCTAAGCAGTATAGAGACTCAGACCTCTTTATGTTCATACAGTTTTGGGGACTGAAATATAGTCAAAGTACATTATTGCAAAAGTTGACATTTAGTAAGAGTTTGTACGGGGTCTGAATGACCAATTCACTTTCTATAGGAATACATTGTTCAAAGACTCTATATAATCTATAAAGACTTGTATGTGAATAGTTGAGTTCAGAATAGAGATAACAAGCATGTCTATAAACCCACTAAAACATGCTATGAAATCAGCTCTAGAGAAAGAATGGCGTCGCTAACGTTGAACGTCTTTAAAACATGGCTGTACCTGCATGGGTTTGGCCAGCGGGTCTATCCGCACCAAATAGACCTCGAGCGTCCGTTCCTTCTTCGTGGGCAGAGGAAGAGTCAGATAGCAGAAGGGGTCAAAGGTCACGGAGATCTTGGAGCACTCGGGACAGACCAGCGTGGACTTGAAAAGGCCGTGAAAGATATCCACGATGATGGAGTCGTTGCGCTTCATGTGGTTCTGCCACGCCTCCTCCGCCACCACCTGCGGGACAAACACGTATCATGAGGGACATGGGAACGCTCCGACACCTTTCCTTACGCTTCAGAAAACCAGCGCCGTCACCTTGTCGGGGCGGCCATCAGCGTCATTCACTTGGATGTAAGGCTTCTTCCTGATGCGGTTGAGATCCTCGTGAAGTCCGTCCAGCAGAAAGGCCAACAGCTCGTGAGAGTCCTGCTGCTGATAACCCGAAAACTGAGGAGCGAAGCGACCCACCTGAGTCTACACACACACACACGGAGTAAGGCTTGATAAAGGATCCAAACTCATATGACTATACGCTGTTCACAAGAACCTTAACTATCCGTCTCTGCTGGCTTTACCTTGAAGGGTCTGGGCGTGACGTAACTGTATTTGCCCGACCAGAGCTGTTTGATGAGTTCTGCGTAGGCTTTGGCGATCTCGCCCTTCATGCCTAACGGATTCTCCTCATTCAGCTCGTCCAGATAGCGCTCTTTCAGAAAGAAGTCCGTCAGCGGAGGAATGCTACTCAAACACTGCGCACAAAACACAAGTGCTTTCTGATCCATCATCACAGCTCAATAGTGTGTTTGACACAAATACAGGAACCTTGGCTATTTTATATCCTCGGGCACATTCTCATCAGTGTTTTGTGAAATGATGTGTGGACAGAATAGGTTGTAATGACAGTTGTACTCAGCTCACAACTCTACACAAAACAAGAACCAGAAGATTGATAATAACTGACAACAAACAAGGGTCATTGAATCTTCTGTGTTTAAAATGAATACAAACTAAACAGAAGCACTGAACTTCTTAAAGCAATGATAGCACAACATCAAACACAAAATAGGGCTGCAGGATAAATCACTGAAGTGAATCACTTAGTTTCCCACTAAAGATCGTGTTAGGCCATGAACACACTTGATGTAAAAAAACCGCTGGCAGCGTTCGGTTACTAACGTCATGACTTTGACATCTGCGTCTGCGTCAGAGAAACAGATAGGCAGCATAACGGAAGTCTTTTTGAATTACAGATAACAGAGATAGTCTTTGCAAAAACTAATCACATATTTAAAAACTATTATATTAATTTCTTGATAGAATTGCAGTCAAAAGTTATTGAAAGTGAAAGTTCAACTTACATTTAAACAAAACTATGCTCCAACCGGCGTTTTGGCAGCCATTTCGTTTTTTCGAGATTGATCTTCGAGGATCAATCTTCGTTTTTTCGAGATTGATCCTTCTCGACCAATCACCTCCCTCGCAAAAACGACACACTACTCGCTTGAGATTGGTTAACTGTGAAAGTGAGCTTGACGTATGTTTTTTTTCAGAAAAGTTGAACTTTTTCAACTTAAAAAGATGACCTGAGCAGCAGAAAAAGACGCCAGCGATGGCGTTTAAAAAAGCGCTCAGGACAGTTTTGAAGTTGAAAAAGTTCAACTTTTCTGAAAAAAAGCCATAACTCAAGCTCACTTTCATAGTTAACCAATCTCAAGCGAGTAGTGTGTCGTTTTCACAACAACATGCGAGGGAGGTGATTGGTCGAGAAGGATCAATAGGATCGTTATGTAAAACAGACGCTAGCAGCTTCGAAAAAGAGGTCAAGTCTGAACACGGCCTTAATCCAGTGCGATCATGATCTGGCGCAGGTTTGGATTATGCGCAGTTTGTCTGTGAAGCACTGCTCTTTGAGCACTAGAAAATGCTGCCCGATTCAAACTCACTTTGAGTTCAGCAACACCCGTAAAACATCATCATTATAAATATACTCCATTATCATGAAATACCTGAGAAGACTTGAAGAACAGAGACAGAAAGATAGAAAGTAACTACGTGTGTTATGGTATATTAGGAGTTTGTGAGCGACAGCGCCCTCTGGCTTTCACATGCAGCAGCATATATAACATAAAGCTGTACTTCAGTGCACAAATAAAGAAAATGGTGTTCCCCTTAATATGGATTTATGGTCCAGCCCTAACATCAGACATTACATGAGTTGTCAGTTAAACAGACGTCATTACCATACACATTTCAGGTTGCTTGGTGTTGTGATGTCACGTCGTCTCACCTGTACAGCGGAGTTCATGAAGCAGGTGTTGCCCAGGTTTGACAGGCCACAGAGACCGGCTCTCTCGCCGTGGCCGCTCTGATCACTGTACTCGTAAGAGCTGTACGCCGGACTGTAGGACGACAGGCCGTAGCTGGAGCTCTTCATACTGCAGACGGAGAGACGGTGGGGTTTCAATCTGCTCACAGAAACCGTGCGGCGGGCAAATGCTTCAAACAAAAACATGCAGGGAAAGCAAGAGAAGCAGTGATCTGACACCTGCCGATCTGCCCTGACGTCTGCTCACACGCTTTCTTCACAAACCTACACCTGCGCATTTAAAGTCCAACATCTGCACTCTTCACAAATGATGACGGCCGAGAGTTTGAGCGAACATGAGCTGAAAGGCAGCAGAAGCTCTTGAAGCGTTCTCATGTCAGGTGACGAGGGTTCAGGAACACAACGCATTGAAAACTCAGAAATATTACTGGTGATTCATGTGAGAGAACAAGCTCAGGAACCGACCGAGCTGTTTGTGAATGGAAATCACATCATGATGGCGATGTGATATAAGCAGAGCATGACCCTCTCTGTGACCACAGCTCCACACCTCTGGAGAAATGACATTTATCTCCATTTATGATCGCTATTCCCATTGTAAAAGGGTTCGGCCTTCAGACTGGTGCCTTTCTCCGTGTGGGCGTACAGGACGAGACGTTTAAAACTGAATGGTCTCTGAATGGGTTTCAAACTGTCAAACTATGGCAAGTGGATTTTATCTTAACAATAAGAAGAATGATGTTCTTCATGAAGTAAGTTTTCCTGATGGCATTCTCACCGCATTAGGAGCTCTCGGGTGGCCGGCAGGGCAGCATTTGAGACTTTCTAAACCAGAAGGCCGCTGCTGTCGAGTGTTTGTGTCATGTTAGTTGACACTGAAAGAGCAAAACGACAAACTAAACCTTTGATGTCGAGTGCTACAGACGGAGAATAAACAAGACACGGACACAGACAACATGAACTTTCTGTGTGTCGATGTCTGGTGACACGCTTGCGTTGCTGATGCTTCCTCTCTCTCTGGGTCAGACCCTGGAGAAGAAGCTCCGGTCCGGTTCCTGCAGTGCGCACACAACAAAAACACTTCCTCTGGCAATCGTCCCAGAACTATGAAAACGTTCCTAACAGCCGCACTACACTGGCCTACTGTAGCCCCTCCCACGTGTAAGCCACACCCACCACACCGTGCGCTTACTTGCGGCCGCTGAAGCTGCTGTTATGATCGTTTGTGAGAGATGAAGGGCAGATCTTTGGTAAAGCAGAGAGATTGGAAGCGCCAGGTGACCTTCAAAAGAAAAGAAGAGCAGAAGTTACGGGAGATGACGCGAGGCGAGAGAAGAATGCGGCCAGAAAGCGCTTCTCAAACTTCGGACGGATGATTGGCTTACTTGAGCGCCGCCGAGGAGCCGCGAGGCCACGAGCCGTTTTCATTCTTCTGCTCGATGACCAGAACCTGCCGTGAGAGAGAGCGGAGCACTCGTCAGTGAAGTCAGTGTCTGGATGGACACACACACATGTATACACAGCATAGCTTTAAGTGAACCCTGAGAGACATGAGTCAGCCCGACTGATCTACAGGATCACTGCTACAAACATCCACACACGTGTAGCACACCTGTCCCTGATAGAGTCCAGCGTCCTGAATGGTGCTGTCCGGTTTATTTAGCGGTTCAAACGTGTTGCTCATGTATTTGTTCCATAATCGTGTTTCCTTCTGGTCCGGGATACTGAATAACTTCCGCATCTCGCGCTCGATGGAGTCTGTTGGGACAAAAAGAGCTCACAAACATCTGCACAAACGCAGCTCAAGGAATCAATATACAGTAAGAGTGAGCAGTTGTGAAACCCAATCTGTGTCGTTCTGGATTTCAAGAAATGTATTGAGTAAACTTTACTTAATTTACTTTATTTAATAATACATTGTATTATCCTATACATTTATACTTGGGTATATGCAATCCCCTGGGATCAAACCCACAACCTTGCGTTATGAACACAAATTAAACTGGGTTCTTCATTCTCGAAATGATTGAGTGAATTCATCTGAATTTCATCTTGTTCAACACACTTCAAGCAGTATGAAGGATCTGAACTCCACTTTTTTGTGAAGACTACATGAGTTCTTTTTGTCACTAAGTGGATTTAGAATTCCCAGCATGCTTTGCATGTGACAGCATTAGAAGAGTCATTTGTGAGAACAGTTAATGTTCAAGTTATAGAAGAGCTCATGATGTGTGTTTCTGAACAGTAATGAAGTGTTGACACAACTCTCCTACACAATACTGTGTGTGTTGAACACAAGAATAAATGTTCAACAGAAGTTAAAGAAGACGTTAGATGCAATGCTCAAATGAATATTTCTTCTGATTTATTTCAATTGTGTTGTGTGACGTGTCCTTAAGTAATTAAGCTTCACTTGCTCTTAAAAGTACTTTGTGTAATATGTTTTAGAAGTAAATTTGTCATTTGTGTTGATAGAGAGATGTTGTGTGAAGTGTGTGTTGTACGTACCGATTGTGTCGGCTTTGCTGAATCTTCTGGTGATGAGGTGATCCATGTTGCCGTCTTCACACAGCTTCAGTTCTGTGAGGTACACTTCCACCTTACAGTGTTTGACAAACATGCCCTGCTCCACAACCTGAACAACACAAACACACTCAGCATCACTGCCTACACACACATACACACATAAACACACACAACATCACTGCCTACACACACATACACACACACACACAAACACACTCAACATCACTGCCTACACACACATACACACATAAACACACTCAACATCACTGCCTACACACACATAAACACACTCAACATCACTGCCTACACACACATACACACACTCAACATCACTGCCTACACACACATACACACATAAACACACTCAACATCACTGCCTACACACACATAAACACACTCAACATCACTGCCTACACACACATAAACACACTCAACATCACTGCCTACACACACATACACACATAAACACACTCAACATCACTGCCTACACACACATACACACATAAACACACTCAACATCACTGCCTACACACACATAAACACACTCAACATCACTGCCTACACACACATACACACACTCAACATCACTGCCTACACACACATACACACATAAACACACTCAACATCACTGCCTACACACACATAAACACACTCAACATCACTGCCTACACACACATAAACACACTCAACATCACTGCCTACACACACATACACACATAAACACACTCATTATCACTGCCTACACACACATACACACATACACACACTCAACATCACTGCCTACACACACATACACACATAAACACACTCAACATCACTGCCTACACACACATAAACACACTCAACATCACTGCCTACACACACATAAACACACTCAACATCACTGCCTACACACACATGAACACACTCAACATCACTGCCTACACACACATACACACA
Organism: Triplophysa dalaica; assembly: GCF_015846415.1. Classification (NCBI taxonomy): domain Eukaryota; kingdom Metazoa; phylum Chordata; class Actinopteri; order Cypriniformes; family Nemacheilidae; genus Triplophysa; species Triplophysa dalaica. The sequence continues at coordinate 24,443,779 of NC_079546.1, read as the reverse complement.
CATACACACTCAACATCACTGCCTACACACACATACACACATAAACACACTCAACATCACTGCCTACACACACATACACACATAAACACACTCAACATCACTGCCTACACACATACACACTCAACATCACTGCCTACACACACATACACACACTCAACATCACTGCCTACACACACATACACACATAAACACACTCAACATCACTGCCTACACACATACACACTCAACATCACTGCCTACACACACATACACACATAAACACACTCAACATCACTGCCTACACATACATAAACACACTCAACATCACTGCCTACTCACACATACACACATAAACACACTCAACATCACTGCCTACACACATACACACTCAACATCACTGCCTACACACACATAAACACACTCAACATCACTGCCTACACACACATAAACACACTCAACATCACTGCCTACACACACATACACACATAAACACACTCATTATCACTGCCTACACACACATACACACATACACACACTCAACATCACTGCCTACACACACATACACACATAAACACACTCAACATCACTGCCTACACACACATAAACACATAAACACACTCAACATCACTGCCTACACACACATACACACATAAACACACTCAACATCACTGCCTACACACACATACACACATAAACACACTCAGCATCACTGCCTACACACACATAAACACACTCAACATCACTGCCTACACACACATACACACATAAACACACTCATTATCACTGCCTACACACACATAAACACACTCAGCATCACTGCCTACACACACATACACACATAAACACACTCAACATCACTGCCTACACACACATACACACATAAACACACTCAACATCACTGCCTACACACACATACACACACTCAACATCACTGCCTACACACACACACACACACACACACACACACAGGAGTGAATGTAAAGCACAGCTGCGAGTGTGTCAGGTGAGAGTTTGTGTTGAGACGAGTAACAGAGACAGAAGTCTTATTATAGTAACAGACTGAACAGCTGAAGAGCGTCAGGCCATTTATTTCAGTGGCGCTGAACCTTCGTCGCAATGAATATCTGTGTCAGAAAACATCGAACCGCAGCCCAATCCACACGACACCTCGTAAAGCAGCTCGCCCGACCGCCCGCCGTATCCTCCCTCAGAGCGCCGCCGTCATCACAGCCGCTTTGACCTCAGCTGCCGTTTCTCCCGCTTACACTCAAGATTAAGTCAACGGTCCCGTCCACCCTCAACCCGCATTCACACACAAACAAACTCTTCCCAAAGCCTCAGAAGAGAGAGAGAGACAGCCAACCTCCTGCATGCTGCTGCGTGTAGATGAATCCATGCGACCGTGCAGTCATGTGGTGAGCGAATGAGAACAGAAATAGAGCGGCTACTCGACACCTCAACACACACATGGTCAGAATGGGCGTCACAAGCAGCGGACGCCATGACAGAGAGAGATGATGATGATGATGAAGAGCGCCAGCACATATCAAACACACAATCCCGCTATAGATGACACTCCTGTAAAGGCTTAGAGATATCTCACACACATCCTGAGTCCCAATGAAGAAAACATGACCCACACATGTGAAACTAGATTCTCATGAAAACTCATCTCATACAGCTGTCACTATTGTGATATATTGTGTTAAAGGTACACACATGATCATATGGGAGATCCAGCCTGACGTCTCATGTTGTCTTTATTGATCAAGCGTTGGGATGATTTAAATCCATAACACGCTCGATATCAAGGTGATGTTTTCACGTTTGTAAATGACTTAGACAAAATGACGACAAAAGCACACTTGAGCTGAATTTTCACAGACACACAGCGTCTAGACCATTGTGTCAGTATTTGACTGCTGCTGGTTTAACACGTGTGAAGACTCACAAACTCTGTCTCTACATTCTTACTTGATGTGCGATTCATCAAACATATTCAATTCAAGATGACTTTGACAGACATCATCTCATGGACAGAGATTAGATGAAACCAGCACTAACTCTTGGTTCAATGAGGACATTTAAGTCTTTATATCAAAGAAGTGTTGCAAAAGAACTTTCCTGTGTTTAAGAAAACATTGGCACTGACGTTTGACAAGCTGCTTTTACTTTAGACAGCTGTTGTATTTATTATACAGTCTCCAAGTCTGTATGGACACCCTGTGTTGTGTTGGATCTGATCAGGTTGTGTGGTTTTTGACAGACGTACCTGTCGAGCGATGGGTTCCTGTCCCTCCGCCAGTCCGTACCAGCTGACTAACTTATTCCAGCCATCGGTGGGCAGCAGAACATAATCCAGCTCATCGATCAGATGCTCTTTGATGCCCTCCACGTCTCCATCTACACACACAAAATGTGACACACTTCAGACTCAAAACCACATGGAGATGAACCGACACACACATCAACAACTGTCACAAGTGCTTTCGCTTTACGTGAAGGGAGCGCAGTGACATCATGCGGTTGTCGTGGTGACGCTACTTACGGTCTGAGGCTTTGAGCAGGCCTGAGCTGTCCACCGGCCCGGGATACACGTTCTGATCGCCCACCTGAAACTTATCCCAGCTGTCAAAGCCCACATACTTCTTCCACTGCTTGAACCAATGACTGTCCACCAGATACCTGCACAAACACAGAACCACATATGCAACACGCACATGCGTGTGTTAAATAACATGAGCCTTCATCCTTCAACAGACAGATTTAGATCCTGAAGTAAAACACTGGAGAATGAAACGCTCATCTGACTGGGTGTGTGACATGAAAACTGATCCATAAGAAACTTCTGTCATACATCGCCTGCTTCAGTCATACGTCGCATGCTTCTGTCATACGTCACCTGCTTCTGTCATACATCACCTGCTTCTGTCATACGTCACATGCTTCAGTCATACGTCACCTGCTTCTGTCATACGTCACCTGCTTCTGTCATACGTCACATGCTTCAGTCATACGTCACCTGCTTCTGTCATACGTCACATGCTTCAGTCATACGTCACCTGCTTCAGTCATACGTCACATGCTTCAGTCATACGTCACATGCTTCAGTCATACGTCACCTGCTTCTGTCATACGTCACATGCTTCAGTCATACGTCACCTGCTTCTGTCATACGTCACATGCTTCTGTCATACGTCACCTGCTTCTGTCATACGTCACATGCTTCTGTCATACGTCACCTGCTTCTGTCATACGTCACATGCTTCTGTCATACGTCACATGCTTCTGTCATACGTCACATGCTTCAGTCATACGTCACCTGCTTCTGTCATACGTCACATGCTTCTGTCATACGTCACATGCTTCAGTCATACAGTCATACGTCACATGCTTCTGTCATACGTCACCTGCTTCTGTCATACGTCACCTGCTTCTGTCATACGTCACCTGCTTCTGTCATACGTCACCTGCTTCTGTCATACGTCACATGCTTCTGTCATACGTCACATGCTTCTGTCATACGTCACATGCTTCTGTCATACGTCACATGCTTCTGTCATACGTCACCTGCTTCTGTCATACGTCACCTGCTTCTGTCATACGTCACATGCTTCAGTCATACGTCACATGCTTCTGTCATACGTCACATGCTTCAGTCATACGTCACATGCTTCAGTCATACGTCACATGCTTCAGTCATACGTCACCTGCTTCTGTCATACGTCACCTGCTTCTGTCATACGTCACCTGCTTCTGTCATACGTCACATGCTTCTGTCATACGTCACCTGCTTCTGTCATACGTCACATGCTTCTGTCATACGTCACATGCTTCAGTCATACGTCACCTGCTTCTGTCATACGTCACATGCTTCTGTCATACGTCACATGCTTCAGTCATACAGTCATACGTCACATGCTTCTGTCATACGTCACATGCTTCAGTCATACAGTCATACGTCACATGCTTCTGTCATACGTCACCTGCTTCTGTCATACGTCACCTGCTTCTGTCATACGTCACCTGCTTCTGTCATACGTCACCTGCTTCTGTCATACGTCACCTGCTTCTGTCATACGTCACATGCTTCAGTCATACGTCACATGCTTCAGTCATACGTCACATGCTTCAGTCATACGTCACCTGCTTCTGTCATACGTCACATGCTTCAGTCATACGTCACCTGCTTCTGTCATACGTCACATGCTTCTGTCATACGTCACCTGCTTCTGTCATACGTCACATGCTTCTGTCATACGTCACCTGCTTCTGTCATACGTCACATGCTTCTGTCATACGTCACATGCTTCTGTCATACGTCACATGCTTCAGTCATACGTCACCTGCTTCTGTCATACGTCACATGCTTCTGTCATACGTCACATGCTTCAGTCATACAGTCATACGTCACATGCTTCTGTCATACGTCACCTGCTTCTGTCATACGTCACCTGCTTCTGTCATACGTCACCTGCTTCTGTCATACGTCACCTGCTTCTGTCATACATCACATGCTTCTGTCATACGTCACATGCTTCTGTCATACGTCACATGCTTCTGTCATACGTCACATGCTTCTGTCATACGTCACCTGCTTCTGTCATACGTCACCTGCTTCTGTCATACGTCACATGCTTCAGTCATACGTCACATGCTTCTGTCATACGTCACATGCTTCAGTCATACGTCACATGCTTCAGTCATACGTCACATGCTTCAGTCATACGTCACCTGCTTCTGTCATACGTCACCTGCTTCTGTCATACGTCACCTGCTTCTGTCATACGTCACATGCTTCTGTCATACGTCACCTGCTTCTGTCATACGTCACATGCTTCTGTCATACGTCACATGCTTCAGTCATACGTCACCTGCTTCTGTCATACGTCACATGCTTCTGTCATACGTCACATGCTTCAGTCATACAGTCATACGTCACATGCTTCTGTCATACGTCACATGCTTCAGTCATACAGTCATACGTCACATGCTTCTGTCATACGTCACCTGCTTTTGTCATACGTCACCTGCTTCTGTCATACGTCACCTGCTTCTGTCATACGTCACCTGCTTCTGTCATACGTCACCTGCTTCTGTCATACGTCACATGCTTCTGTCATACGTCACATGCTTCTGTCATACGTCACCTGCTTCTGTCATACGTCACCTGCTTCTGTCATACGTCACATGCTTCAGTCATACGTCACCTGCTTCTGTCATACGTCACATGCTTCTGTCATACGTCACATGCTTCTGTCATACGTCACATGCTTCTGTCATACGTCACATGCTTCTGTCATACGTCACATGCTTCAGTCATACGTCACATGCTTCAGTCATACGTCACATGCTTCTGTCATACGTCACATGCTTCTGTCATACGTCACATGCTTCAGTCATACGTCACATGCTTCAGTCATACGTCACCTGCTTCTGTCATACGTCACCTGCTTCAGTCATACAGTCATACGTCACATGCTTCAGTCATACGTCGCCTGCTTCTGTCATACGTCACATGCTTCTGTCATACGTCACATGCTTCTGTCATACGTCACCTGCTTCTGTCATACGTCACCTGCTTCTGTCATACGTCACCTGCTTCTGTCATACGTCACCTGCTTCTGTCATACGTCACATGCTTCAGTCATACGTCGCCTGCTTCTGTCATACGTCACATGCTTCTGTCATACGTCACATGCTTCTGTCATACGTCACATGCTTCTGTCATACGTCACATGCTTCTGTCATACGTCACATGCTTCAGTCATACGTCACCTGCTTCTGTCATACGTCACCTGCTTCTGTCATACGTCACCTGCTTCTGTCATACGTCACATGCTTCAGTCATACGTCACCTGCTTCTGTCATACGTCACATGCTTCAGTCATACGTCACCTGCTTCTGTCATACGTCACATGCTTCAGTCATACGTCACCTGCTTCAGTCATACGTCACATGCTTCAGTCATACGTCACATGCTTCAGTCATACGTCACCTGCTTCTGTCATACGTCACCTGCTTCTGTCATACGTCACCTGCTTCTGTCATACGTCACATGCTTCTGTCATACGTCACCTGCTTCTGTCATACGTCACATGCTTCTGTCATACGTCACATGCTTCTGTCATACGTCACATGCTTCAGTCATACGTCACATGCTTCTGTCATACGTCACATGCTTCTGTCATACGTCACATGCTTCTGTCATACGTCACATGCTTCTGTCATACGTCACATGCTTCTGTCATACGTCACATGCTTCTGTCATACGTCACATGCTTCTGTCATACGTCACATGCTTCTTTCATACACAAACACGGTTCATCCTGATTTAAACACACAGAGTTGAATGATCACATCTGATCACAGATCTGATCTAACCGTCATATCAGTTGTGTTACACATACTGTAAATATCACAGAGAACACAGCTGCTGAATCATGCAAGAGAAGGAAACACTCCATTCGAGGGAGAGAGAGCGAGAGATAGAGAGAGATTCACGCGATGTGTGCCAGTATGAATGTGTGATTGATTGCGTTTGTGTAATTACTGTTGTGTGTTGTTATTGGTGTGTTGTGTTGTCACTGGTGTATGCGTGCGCGTGAATTGACGCTGATGTTGTAACGTTATTGGATAAATTCATGAACTCTGAATTGGTGATCTCTCGCGTGTCAGGGGTCTCCTGTGTCTCACCAGGTGTCAGCTCTGCGCAGCGGCGTCTTCAGGAGCGTCGCGATCTCTCCTCTTTGCGTCTCCACATCCGCCGCGCCGCCTTCCGCCATCTTCACTAGCGCACTGCATGCTGGGAAGCCCTACGTCACCACGCACGACTCCGACGATTGGACGTACACCGCGTTCTTCCGAAGAAGACGAGTAGACCTGCGTCCAAATAGCCCCACTTGCGGTCTTTGCTATTTTTTTATTAATTAAAGTACAAAAGCGTACAAACATACAACTCATAATACCATAAAAAATAAAATACAAATTACATACATAAAACTTGTCAGGGGCAGAAAAAAAAAAAATATATAAATTCAAATGACATAGTGCTCTCTAAGTCTTTTTGTGCTTTTTTTGTTTTTTTATATTGCTTAAATTTTATCCTTTTGTTTAATTTCTCTTAGAAAATGTTCCAAATTTGGCGTAATTTTTGCCCATTCTTTAACATGAATACCAAGTAAATATCACATATATTTAAATATTAAATAGCATAAATGTAAAATAATAAGTTGTATAAGAAAATGTATTGTAGTTTTAGAATCAATGGTATCTTGTACATAAAATAAAGATGACATCATGAAGTTCAATTTGAACTAAAGTTGTAAATAATCTTGAACAGAAATTAGAGACTTGAATATATACAATCAAAGTAAAGATGTCTCACAGATTCTTTTGATACACCACAAAAGTCTCAAGAATTCTCCAAATCTAATTTGAAATGTTCCAACAAATCCTTAACAGGATCAATTCTGTGTAATAGTTTAAAGGATACCTCTGTTACTAAAAAAAATTGATATTACTCTTGATATCAAATTTTGAAGACCAATATACTGTTGAATATGGAATACAATTTTGCTTAAAGACGGTCATACCGTGTCTGATCAAAGATAAATTTATTTTTCTACAAAATGTCTCTATTATTCCATAAAAAGTACGGGTGGGGCGAAAAATGATGCCAAAGCCAACAATGCCTGTTTATGGAAATTTGCCAGATTATGTGGGATTATATTTTAAAAGAAAATGAATACCGCCTATAGAATCAAATATAAAATTGGGGAAATATTCCATATACTATCTTTGTTTTTAAAATAAGGTTTAAGCTGCATACACACAGCCAACGGTCACTGACGCTCATGTCGCCCGCTCGCCGTCGAGATCAATGAGAATATGTTGCACTGCTGATGCTGGTCTCTGGAGTGTGAATGAGGCTTGACGTCTGGCTTTGTCGCTGGCGCTCTGAACGGGGCTTTAAACAAACATAGAACATTATAGACTAATATAAAAAGCAACAACATAGAGAGAAATAAGGAAAAATATCTATATAAATAAATTTATATAAAGCCCTAAACATGGAGAATAAAAGCATGTGGGTACAAAATTTCATTTGAAAATACTGAAAACGTTCAAATTAAGAATGTAGGTTTCCTTCAGTGTCTATCAGTGGTTCTCATTACAGGGGAGCCTCCAAATGATCATTTTCAAATTAGACAAAACAAAAGCATCGAATACATTAAAAAAAACAATTTATTTCTGCATATTTGGCCATTTTTATACTGAACAGACTTTTCTCCAGGTAATTTTAAGCTCTACAATATTTTATTGATGGGTAGGGGGGCTTTGAATATTGTTAAATACAACGGGGTCTAAAAGTCCAAAAGGATGAGGACCAATGGTCTATATACAGAGAATATACAGTCTACCCAGCACGAGAGCGGTGCGATGCAATGCGATAAAATACTACAGAAACCATTGAGAACAAGCAATTTGTCACATGGCGTCACTCGTGTCCGGTGTTGTGAGAATCACATATTCAGTATGTTAAACACAAAACTACTGTCAGTTAGACAAAACCCAACAAACAGGCCGTGAAACGCACACAGCGAATTATCACGGAGTCTGTGGACAACCTGTTTTTCATGTTAAACCCAAAAGCTGGGAAGCAAATGACTGGCACAATCCTGCGTGGTGTGCCATCGACACAACAAACCCCTGAAGAACTCATTGACATCGACAGGAAAACAAGTAGATTTCATTTCTTGGTGATTCTTCACTAGACCTTTCATCTGGCGTCATGTTTGTCTTTCTCTTTCAGCCGATGTTAGATCTCCAACGTTGTAGACGTACCATGTCAGACAGATCATAGTTTTTGTTAAGACGGATCTCATGTGATTTAGTTTTGTTCCACAGTACCTGGACTGTCTTGTGTTAGTCAGATACTTTTGTATGTGAAGCTTGGATTGGGGTGAAAAATGAGTCCTCAGGTTCTGTCACGGCGATGTCATCGTATCAGAAAACTTCAAGTGCACCCTTTGACTGAACTAGATGGTCAAACACATACAGATGTGATGCTATAAAATAAAATGACCTACTTTTCATAAAAAAAGCTTCTTCCCTGAAATTACACTCTGATAAAATCTCCAATCAAACGATTCATCTGAACAACTATACCTCAGAAAGTAAATGCTGGTTTTAAGACTAGTAAGATTTATTTATGATCATTTCCCCAAATCATCATGACGACCTTAATATCCAAAAATGACCACATCCAACTTCCCATCATGAATAGCATAAAATCCATTTACATATCACAAACAAGCATTTAATCCCCATCACACATGAAAACGGAGGCGGGACTTCAGACAGGAAGTTCATTGGCTGTGTGATGTCATGTGGATCCCCCGAGCTGCAGTTATTAGTGAGTTGCGATGGGGTTTGTTTCTGTGTGTTAACTGCTCTCTTGGGGGTCGAGGGCTTGGGTCGAGACAGAAGGAGCGTCGCAGACTGACGATGACATCACTACCGTCTCTGCAACGACGGCTTTACGAGAACAGGCCATGCAGATGTAGTCTTCGTTCTCGGCCATCTCGCAGGACACGCCAACACACACCTGATGAAACCATTCATCGCAGCCCCCATCACACTGGACCCAGTCCACCTGAAAGCGCACACAAAGACACACAAATGAAAACAGAAATGATAAGCAGTCCAAACAGACTGGAGTCGTTCAAAGCTCCACCGTTCAGTTCAACTATGACGTAAACATAAAGATCTTCACTGACCTTATCCTTGCACGGCCGCTGGCAGTTCTTGGAGGCACAAACGGCATTCTCATCATTGGAGTCCTCGGCTCCGGACCAGTCGTATTTCGACGGGATGTCAAGGATCTTTCTGGCTTTCCTCTCGAGCCCCTCTTTCGAGAAGTCGGCCTTGACAGCGGCTTTCTCTTTCCTCTTCCGTTCTTTCTCCTCTTTGGCGAGCCGCTTGGCCAGCTGCTTCAGCTCCCGAGACTTAGAGTCCGGGATCAGCTTCAGTCTCTTCTTCTTGGGCTTGAGCTCCAGAACCCGTTTCATGTCTTTAGACTTTGTTCGGCCCTCCATGCCACTGGCGACCAGAAGCAGCTGCTGTTCCGCTCTTTCCAGCTTCCTCTTCCTCTTCTTCTCCATGTCCTTCACCTTCAGCTTGACAGGTTTGTCCAGAGGAGCGTCGTCGGGCTGCGAGAGAAGAGCTTGGTTACCAATTCACATCGAGAGAGACAATATTCACATGGGATGCTGTTGGTTCTCACCTCCATGACCTGCAGGAACTTGTCTTCCGAAGGGGGGTGCGTCGCCTGCAGGATCCTCCAGATGTGCTGCGTCTCGTCCAGTGACACCTCCAGCAGGTCGCCCTCCATCATCAGGTCCTCCAGCTGAGCTTTAGCGGCCATCGACAGCTCAAGAACCGGCGGCTCCAGACTCCGCGGCACCAGGGGTGTTTTTCTGGGCTGCTTGCGTGGGACGGGCTGATCTGAGGTGGTTTGGAAAAGCTCAAGGTGACGCCGTCGTACTTTGACAGCTGTAATGTGCAGGTGTGCATGTAGTGCTCTTACTCTGAGGGCAGGACTTGGAGGCAGAGGAGTACGCGTGCTCTGCGCAGAAAGACGGCGTCGTCGGCCACATGTGACTGACCACCTCCTCTGACTTCACGGGGATTTCCTCATCGCAGAACAAATACGGCTTCACTTCTCCTGAATCCTGACACACGCAAACACAATCTTCAGACAATACAGAGACTAGAGAATTATGACACACCAATTTAAAACAAAACTAAGTACCTTGTCGTCGTATCCGTAGGTCTCTCTGATGTCCTCGTCCGAGTCGGTCTCTTCATCATCATAATCTACAGAGGGTCGAGGTGATGTGGCCCTGCTGAATCCGGCCTGCTGAAACGTCTGGATGTGTCCCTGACAAACAAACACCAAGAGCACTTAACAGACACGTCTTTCACACACCCTAACAGTACGTTCTTTGTCCTTGTTACCATAAACGCTTCACTTTGAATCTGTCGTGACTTTGAGTACACTAAAGCTCTTGCCTGCAGGTCCGGGTTGTTGGCGGCCTTCTGCAGCTCCGCATTGATGATCTTTTCTGTTTTTTCTCGAGCAGCGAGCTCCACCATGCGCTGGCTGAGCACAGACAGCTTGGCCAGGGCCGAAGAGAGTTCGTCGGTGGCGAGGGCTTGCCGAGCACGGTCCTGCCAGCCCATGGCTCTCTCTGTGAGACACTGCAGCGCCTCGCCCTCTGGCAGCCTTACCGGGAGCTTCTGCAGCGACACCAGCAGTGACAGGATGGTTTCCAGCCTCGGGCGTCTGGAACGCTGACACAGCGGGCAAAGAAACTTTGACTCCTTGCTGGAGCCCTGCCAGCCGGCCACCATTTTCTTCTGAGGTCCGGCTTTGGGAAGGGGGACGCAGGTGCCGTGGAACCAGTCTTTGCACAGCTCGCACTGCAGCATGAACCCGCTGGCCGTTTTACGACATAGACAGAACTTCACCTCTTCTATGCGCTCCACTATTGCCATTTTGGCCAGGTTGGCAGCGCGGAGCGAATGGATGGCATCTCCTTCTTGTTGTTCTCTGGCTTTGAAGGCGGCCACGACGACGCTGGGGTTGCGGGTCTCCTCTAAGCTGTCCTCGAGGTCGCTCAGAGTTTCCAGATCCAGACCACGGTCTTTCTCCATCAGTTCTTTGGCACGCTTGCGCTTGCTCTTACTCGTGCCATACACGCCGATGTCGACCCGTGGACTAAGCACCTGAAAGAGTTTCATCAGGAAGGCATGATCAGATACAGATAACAGCTGTACTCGGACATTAGAGAGAGGAGCCGAGTGTTACCTGCAGTAAGGTGTAGGTGGAGTTCTTCTTGAGGAAGGTGCGAGCAGTCCTTTCTCTCCAGGCTCTTGCAGACGCCACCTGTGACTCCACCTGTGGCAAAGCTTCCAATCTGACAGGGATGGATCGACCTCTTGCTAACAGCCCCTCCAACTGCTCCAGGTAGGCGTAGTTACTGCCGCTCTATTTAAGATGGAGTAAGAGAGCAGACGCTCACGTTAGCCGTTTTTTAAACGGAGTTCTGAAGGCTTGTGAAGATGGTCAGCAGGTGTTACCTGAATGGCCTCCACTTTGGCCGTCCACTCTTTGGCTCTGTGCAGAGCGTCTCTGAGGGTAAGCACATTGGGCAGATATGCCGGAATATTCTTCGCCTCCATCACAATACTCTCCAGCGTCAGTAAACTGTGTCGAGGCCTGAGGAAAGACAACGTCGACTTACCGTCATGTTTTGTGCTATTACGTTCAAATCCTTGGGTGTAGAAAGATGTTGAGTCTTAAGTTGCTAACAGCTGACCCACTCACATTTACATTTATGCATTTGGCAGAAGCTTTTATCTAAAGCGACTTACATTGCATTATCCTATACATTTGTATCTAAGTATTTGCAATAACCCTAACCCTATGCTCTGACCATTGAGCTACAGGAAAGCACAAAAGATAAGAACGTTCACATGCGGTCACCTGGCCTGCAGGCACGTCCGAGCCTTCTCCTCCCAATGCTCTGACACGGTGAGCAGCTCCTGCAGCTCAGCCATGGCCTTCTCCACGGCGTGATGCGGCGCAAGACCCACGCCCGAGTCGATGAGACGCTTCATGAGCTCCAGGGTGAGCCGCTGCGGCTCCATCAGTGTCAGACGCACCTCGTCCAGCCAGCGCGCCTGCTGCAGCTCCTGTTTGAGACGCGGCAGCTCGGGCAGCTCCACATCCAGCCCCGAGCCCAGATCAAGGAGAGCCTGCAGCTTACTGGAGTCTGGAGTGTCATCCGAGAGAGCCGCCTGAGCACGCTCGTGAAAGTCCTCCACGTTCTCCAGCAACTCCTGGGGACGAAATTTCAATTCAAGCTTTTATCTAAAGAAAAGTGGTTCTATTACTGCAGGATATAATGTCATCGTAAGTGGTCATCTTTCTAGTAAAAATGATGGTTTCTCACGTTTCGAGGGTGTTCTTCAGAGGTAACAGGCAATATAGATTGTTTTGCTAATGTCAACTCAAGTTTGACCCAATCTCATATTGTTTGTTTGGTGTGATGTCAAAAAAGCAAATGAATGAAAGAGTAGAGGTGATGTCCTCTCATATATCACAAATATGGTTTAAAAAAGGAAACCTGCAGTAAAAGTTGATTGTTTACCGTCAACACTGTCACACTGTTTAGCATAAGTGTTTTAAAAAATGTGACCCTTGACAATAAGTCTCATGGGTCCATGTAAATGCTGAATAAATAAGCTTTCCAATTGATGTGTGGTTTGGTAGGACTATTTGAAAATCTAGAAACTGCAGGGCGCAATAAAAATACAAATATTGAGAAAAGGCCATTAAAGTTGTTAATCAGGCGATTGCTAAGAAGAAACAGGTGTTTTAAAGCTCTATATTGGTTTTAATGATGTTGTGGGGAGTAGATGAACCTGAAAGCTGAAATTATGAACTTTACAAAGAGATCAAACTTAAATGGGTCATTCTCAAAGAGTGGCGGCAGTAAAAATACAATTTTTGATATATTTACAGTACAAAATGAATAAAATATCTTCATGGAACAAGATCTTTATTTAATAGCCTAATGATTTCAGGCATAAAAGAAAAATTGATCATTGGCTACTTCTACAAACTGAAGATCAGGGTGGCCCAGGGTCAGAAATGTTAAAATGTCAGGTGTGTGACCCAATAAAGGCAAAACCTGTAAAAATATTTGATTGGAAGGGTCTTCAAATGCAGAATACAGGCCTAAGTGTAGAACGACACGTGCACGTGTTATTCTGTTGAGCAGGAGACCATGTGACTTACTTTGACTTGATTGGCCTGACTGATGATACAGGGCAGACGGTACAGCTGCTCGACAAACACTTTCAACTCGTCCACGCTCAGTTTATTCCGTGTCTTCTGTGCGCCGCTCTCTGGACGTTCTCGTCTTAAAGCAAACAAATAAACAGAGTGAGAGCTTGACTTTAATGTAAGATCATTGTAACGCATTGAAAGCACACAACAGAGTTTTCCCTGGCTCAGAATGAGGCGGATGGGGTGCTTGAACGTATGTTGATGCAAAAGAAACAATATTGAGCTTCAACAGCCGAGTAATAGAGCTCCTGATATAGACATTACAGCACATGAACATGTTCTTGGACTGCACTTGACTTCAGGTACAGATTCACAAACAGTCAAGCGCCTGTAGATTATTTCTAATAAGCTAAAGAAACCTAGAAGAAGGGTTACTTGGCTGAACTTGTCTCTCCAATATTTTGAATTTAAACCAAGCTCAACCACTAGGTGTCAGTGTACTGTACGCTTGATTTAAAAGAGACCGAACTACGGAACACATTCAACAAATGGTTTATGTCATACAATTAAATAATCATATAAATTAATACTAACATAAATCAAATCAAATATAAATGGCCAATTACACAGACTTGAAGTTAACTGAGTGTCAGGTGTCTAATGAAACGGTCTATAGCTCTTTTGCGTACTCTTGTGAGAGCACAAAGTGTTTTTTGTGAAGACACCCGACGTCATTTTGATGAAAGGCGACACAAAATTAGCCGTCTCTATGCAGGAAAAGCCTTGATGAGAGGTGTCCTGAACGTGTGAGTGTGACTGACTTGTGTTTGTGTTTGTGACTGAGCAGTAGCTGAGCCACAGACGAGCACGTCTCGGCCTCCTTCACGGTGTCTCGGAGATGACGGAAGAGGTTGTTCTCTGGGTACTTTCTGTCCTCGGCGTCCTCCAGCAGAACTTTCAGCTCGATCAGATCTGTGGAAAACATCGGCGTTCAGTTTTTGAACACGAGCGAATAAAACCTCCTTTGTGTCGTTGTGTCCCACCTTTCTTGCTCTTGTTATGTCCTGCCAGCGCCTCTGTGACTCTCTTTGCCCAGGTGTCGTAAGACTGTGCACGGGACTTTACCCTGTAAAGCATTGTGGGAAACTCATCCTGATCGTACCTGTATCTGTGACACACACAGAGAGAGAGAAAGTGAATAAAGCCGTTCAAGGGTCAGGGGTTGTGTGTTGTTGTTGGAGTGTTACCTCAGACACTTGTCGCTCGCCGGGCAGCTGCAGAGATCTGAGGCGTGGTGCAGACACACCAGACGCTCTGGACTACAGGTGCAGGTGAGGGCCGAGAGGAAACAGGTGGTCTTACACCTCCAGCACTGACGCTCGTCGTCGGGTAGCAGTTCGAACACCTCCCGGTCCGAGGAGAGCACCCCCTACAGGACAGAAGGAACAAGCACAGCTATACATCTTACTCCCGCTAATCTGAACCCACAGCCAATGCCTTTCAGTCTGCGCTCTCTCACCTGCTCCTGAACGCCTCTTCTCAGTCTGCTCTCCTCCTCCATCATCTCGCCGAGCTCTCGCACCACAGCAGCAGCTAGTTCCACGTCCAGACTCTCGGGGTCGGCGGCCATCTTACACACCAGCTCCTCGTGCGAGAAGACGCAGTAGCGCTGCAGACGTCTGTAATGAGCCACGCACTGTCTCCCGAGGGGCAGCTGTGCCGCCAAAAACACACATCACGTTCATCTCTAGAGATGCTGAAGCAAATGTTTGCTCTTCCTACAATTCTACTCTTAAGGCTGCATTCAGGAAACAGGAAATGACATCACAGATGTGGAGACAATAAACCATGTTACTCATTTAATAACACAGGGAGCTATTGATGCCTACATCTGCTCTTCATGTGCTCCTGAACGCTTCATTCTGATTGGTCCACAGAGACTTTGAATCATTTTACTGCTGACTTCTACACATAAGTAGGAACAGAAATGAGCAGATGACATCACTACACACACACACACACACATGATCATGATGATAATGTTCTACCCAGTCTGCTGTGCAGAAGTTTACAGCCTCTGCAAAGTTGTAGCCCTGATTGAAGCCGCTGTGATAGGCTCTTGGGAAGGTAACAACAAACTCTCCTGCACACTGATTGGTCCGATACACCTGCGGGACAGAACGAGACTCCTTGACATCTTCAGACTGTTAGATATCAATATCTTCTGGTGCAGACTGTCACCTTCATTGATATCCACACCACTGATCTGATCATCTGGTTATTCATGAATTAACATTATTTATACCACTGTCTGTTTGAATACTGCTTTCTGATTGAAGAAAACTGACATTGTGAACATAAGGAACAGTTTTAACTTGTCAAATGGAGGTGGTAGAAGCAGGATAATCCACGGCTGGCCGTGCGTTAAAGGATTTTAATGCACTTAGCGTTGGGTGCTTCTTGGCCTCCACATCGTGCATTAGAAAATCCTTCAACGCATGGCTAGCCGTGGATCTTCCTTCACAAATATATGAAACTTCCAGCGGCTGCTTGTTCAGATTACTGTCACAGAGTCAGAAGACGGAAACACACACACAGAGAGAGAGAGTACCGGGACACCGTGCTCCATGAGGACGTTTGGATTCATCAGCGTGACGAGTTGATGCAGGAGGTCGGGCTGCGAGTCGAACAGCTCTGGAGCTTCTTTCTTCATGACCGACTCCAGCTGCTCGGCCGCGTGGGCTGGAACTCCGTACCAGGTCTTGGGTTCCCCCCTGCAGCACACACACACATGCACAAATCCATCGGTTGGTCACGGTCATCGGCCAGAGAGAGAGAGAGAGAGAGCTGCGATTGGCCGTTACCAGTGCAAGAAGTTGATGGAGTAACTCCAGTGATCCTCGATGTGCCAGCAGAAGGAGGAGAAGCACATGCCCACGTACAGCCACGGCACCTTCATGCCGGAGATGTCACTGTTGATGTGTGTCAACACCGACTGCTCCAGCACCGGCATGTTGTTCAGATTCCAGCCCGAGTTGGCGTACTCCTGACGACACGACACGACACGACACATCAACACTACTACAGCCCAGTTGAAGAACCACACAGATGAAATAAAACAACACTGGTGTCTCACATCCTCGTCTCCGATCAGTTTCCTCTTTCCGTCTCTCACCGGGAATCCACTGCCGACATCTTTGGAGCTGATGTCTGCGCCGTACTCCACGATGACGTCCTCCTCGATGCTGCTCACCAGACGCCAGAACTCTTTCTCCACCAGCTCAGTGGGCACCATCTGAAAGGCAAACGTGAGTGTGAACAGACTGGAAGTGCGCGCGCGTGAGTGGCATCCGCAGAAAACATGAAGATCTTACGTGCACCGGCATGTTGAAGTAATCCGACTTGAAGTGATCGGCCATCTCGCCAAAGCTCTGGAGCGTGTACTCACGCACGGCCTGCTCGAAGCCGAACGCCTCGCGGGGTTTGTTACACTCCTGTGGGAGGAGTAACAGGTATTAGATATGACATCAGCATGCGCAGGCGTGTCTTGTGCGAGCTCCGCCCTACCTCTGCCACGCACTTGGGACAGCGCCAGTCTCCTTTAGGGACGTCCTGCAGGGGCGGGATCAGACAGAAGGTGTGATAGCTGTCATCGCATCCGTCACACAGCAGGAGGCGCTCCTCCTCGTCGCCCCGCCCACACGCCATACACATGTACAGGTCGATCTGTAAGACGCGTGTCAATCACGCAGATACAGGGATCATTCTTGGATGATGTTAAAATTATTTTTTTTCCCGCTCGTGTCAATTTTGAGTTTCTTTCTTCTTCAGAACACAGCAGAAGATGTTTAAAGAGCGGTGATCACCACACAACACTTCATTGACACAGAATGTCAGTACTCACGTAATTCACCTGCAGCATCTCTTTACGTGGACGCATCTTCAGGGCAAACGCTTGAGCCTTCAGGTACTTCTGCTTTCTGATGAAGCTGTCATCATCTAAACACAAGACTACTGATGAATAACATGCGTGTGTGTGTGCGTGTGTTTCACAGACACAGAGGTCTCACCAGGTGTGATGACGTCAGCAGTGTTGAACATCTGCACAGCTTTAGGCTCCTCGTTTTCTCTCTGAGACACACACGAGACATCACATGAGACGGTCAAACAGACGGATGTTTTCTTCATCTGACAGAACAGTGATAGTGTCAACTCACTTCATCCTTCAGATGTTGAGGAGACCGCCCCTCTGCCCCTCTCTCCTCATCTTCCTCGTCATCTCCACCTCCGATCCCTTCATCTGTGTCTTCAGCCTCAGGGTTTTCTTGGTAAATCTTGTGAACGCCCTACACACACACACACACACACGAGTCACAGGTGAGAAAGGACGCAGGTGAGGTGCGGCCCAGCATGGAGTTGGCACTCACGGGTAGTGTAGCTCCGGTACGGAAGAGCTCATACGGATACAGAATCCTCTGGAAATGAGTGCGCAGCAGAGACCCCACACCCTTCCCCGACGGGAACCCCATACGACTGCTGATCTTTGACCATTTCTTCTCTTTACACACCACCTGGAAGCCTCCTTCTGCAGACACCAGCTACAAAACACACATTCAGCGTTCAGAGAAACCACGCGACTGTGCTCCTGCATGCCGACTGCATGACATAAACACACACAAGACAGAAGCGTTAGAGACACATCACGGCCTCATAGCAGGACAAGTCTTTACCTTACTCAGCAGATAGAGATCCAGCACTTTTCTCTCCACTTGAGGAAACCGCAGTCTACAACCCTGGAGCTCCCAAAACTTGGCGATTTGATCCAGAAAGTTGAGCTTGACTCTGGTGAGAGCCTGAACACAACCATTTAAACGTCAACATGCAGAATTCATCACGTGTGTATTTATGACTCGTTCATGAGACTCACCTCTAGTTCATTGAGTCGCTGGATTCTTGGAGTGAAGCGAAAACTGCGAAAGTCACAGGCGAAGGGAGGCTGCCAGCCCTACACAACCAAAACACACAAAAACAAAATCAAACAAACATTTGTACTGGTGCTCCATGATCAACATAACACACAAACTACTGCACAAACTCAACCCATTCCACTGCAGACACCAAAAACAATTTGACAACATTTGACATGCATCTGTCTGATCTTACTCACTGATCTCACATTTACCCGAGATTTTCTGATCTCATGTGTGATGTACCCGTGATGGTCTGATCTTGTAAGGGATGTACCTGAGATTGTCTGATCTCATGCGTTATGTACCTGTTGGCATCTGATCTAATGTATGATGTAACTTTGATGGTCTGATCTCACGTGTCATGTACCCGTGATGGTGTGATCTTGTAAGGGACGTACCTGAGACTCTCTGATCTCATGTGTGATGTAACTGTGATGGTCTGATCTTATAAGTGATGTAACTGTGATGGTCTGATCTCACGTGTGATGTAACTGTGATGGTCTGATCTCACGTGTGATGTAACTGTGATGGTCTGATCTCACGTGTGATGTAACTGTGATGGTCTGATCTCACGTGTGATGTAACTGTGATGGTGTGATCTCACGTGTGATGTAACTGTGATTGTCTGATCTCACGTGTGATGTAACTGTGATGGTCTGATCTCACGTGTGATGTAACTGTGATGGTCTGATCTCACGTGTGATGTAACTGTGATTGTCTGATCTCACGTGTGATGTAACTGTGATGGTCTGATCTCACGTGTGATGTAACTGTGATGGTGTGATCTCACGTGTGATGTAACTGTGATGGTCTGATCTCACGTGTGATGTAACTGTGATGGACTGATCTCACGTGTGATGTAACTGTGATGGTCTGATCTCACGTGTGATGTAACTGTGATGGTCTGATCTCACGTGTGATGTAACTGTGATTGTCTGATCTCACGTGTGATGTAACTGTGATGGTCTGATCTCACGTGTGATGTAACTGTGATGGTCTGATCTCACGTGTGATGTAACTGTGATTGTCTGATCTCACGTGTGATGTAACTGTGATGGTCTGATCTCACGTGTGATGTAACTGTGGTGGTCTGATCTCACGTGTGATGTAACTGTGGTGGTCTGATCTTATGTGTGATGTAACTGTGAAGGTATGATCTCACGTGTGATGTAACTGTGGTGGTCTGATCTTATGTGTGATGTAACTGTGGTGGTCTGATCTCACGTGTGATGTAACTGTGATGGTCTGATCTCACGTGTGATGTAACTGTGATGGTCTGATCTCACGTGTGATGTAACTGTGATGGTCTGATCTCACGTGTGATGTAACTGTGATTGTCTGATCTCACGTGTGATGTAACTGTGATGGTCTGATCTCACGTGTGATGTAACTGTGGTGGTCTGATCTCACGTGTGATGTAACTGTGGTGGTCTGATCTTATGTGTGATGTAACTGTGAAGGTCTGATCTCACGTGTGATGTAACTGTGGTGGTCTGATCTTATGTGTGATGTAACTGTGGTGGTCTGATCTCACGTGTGATGTAACTGTGGTGGTCTGATCTTATGTGTGATGTAACTGTGGTGGTCTGATCTCACGTGTGATGTAACTGTGGTGGTCTGATCTCACGTGTGATGTAACTGTGGTGGTCTGATCTCACGTGTGATGTAACTGTGGTGGTCTGATCTCACGTGTGATGTAACTGTGGTGGTCTGATCTTATGTGTGATGTAACTGTGGTGGTCTGATCTCACGTGTGATGTAACTGTGGTGGTCTGATCTCACGTGTGATGTAACTGTGGCGGTGTGATATCGTGAGTGATGTACCTGTTGGCGTCTGATCTCGTGTGTGATGCAAGTTACCTGTGGTGGTCTGATCTTGCAGATGCCGCTTTTCTCAGCGATGTCTCTGATCTTGTGGATGAATCCGAACGGGTCGCTGAAGTCCTGCCAGCTGGGCTCGAACACCGGACACTCCGGCGGAGCCACGAACTCTCTGAAGAGCGACATGTCACGAGCATTCACGCGCGAGCATCACTGACAGAGCCACACAGCACTCACAACACACCGCTGTCTAGCGCGGCCTGCGGTCATTCATGCATTTATATGAAAGAATCCTCTATAAGAGACGACGTTCATCCATTCACACGCTTTCTCTTCTGATCCCGTGACTTTAATCCACAAGATAATAAAGAAGACATTCGTGTTGTGGCGCTGCAGACGCTGTTGTTCTCTCTGTTGTTGTTGTTGTTGTCGTTGAGCAGCTGATGTGTTTGTAATGAGGCGAATAAACGCAGCCGCTGCTGGATCATCTCATGTCTCACAGTCTCCAGCCATCACATTACACCTCTCTTAGTAAACAACGTTAACAATCAGACTGAACAATCATAAAACACTGTTAGCTTCTTCTGCTAGCCGTCGGAACACAAGTGCTACTGTTTCCGGAAGCGTGACCTTTCACAGATGCACTTCCGCTCCGAGGAACGACGGGTAACAGAATCGTCGTGGCTAGAAGGGACACGGATTAAAATAAGATCTCGCCATAAAATTATAATAAATCGCATTAGCTAACGCCTAAACATACCATTAACATAACCTCACAACAATAACAAAATAGAAATGAACTGTTTGTTTTGTCAGCGTGTCACAAATGATGCTGTATTGAAGTGCGCATGCCCAGTGGAGGTATCCGTATCCCTTCTAGTCATATCTGTATATAATCATAGAAACAATATAGAAATCGTTTTATTTAAACTGTTTATCTATACAACATGTGTAAATATAGTTTTACTGCAAATAAAGTTGCCATTGTAAAATCATGGCTCATTTCTGCTCAATGTTACCGTGATTTACACACAGTAATCACCATGTTTTATTGTTCACTTTCATAAGCCGAAATGATTTTCTACTGGATATAAAGTGGACAATGTCAGTGATGTGTTGACTGAATCAAAGATAATAACATTTACAAGATGCGTCTCTGCCAATGAAATATATATATATATATATTCTGCCATTAAAATGAATGGGTAGGAACGCAACGCTCAATGCAGCGAAGCTTTACGCATGCGCAGTATCTGAAGGAATATGAAAAATGTTTTTAAGCGCAATTTGATCACAAGAGAGAAACGTATGGTTCAGTTTACGTCATTTTAAAGGTTGTTTTCAAAAATGTCATTGATTTGGGATTCTTGCCGGCGATCGGAGAGTATTCCCTAGTGATGGTGAGCATGAGTTTTCCCCTCAAGTGTGTCATAAAACAGTTACACATCTGAACATTAATCACACATTCTTATCGTCAACGTTTATGGGAATGTTTTTAGACGTTCATTACAAAGTGATTTTCACTGGCGATGAGCCGACTGAACATGATAATTCACTCCCGGACACGGATGCCACTTAATGAGGTGATAATCATAAGCACACCGGTACTCAAGGTGGCGCTATTCAGAATCAGAAAGAGCTTTATTGCCAAGTATGTTTGCACATACAAGGAATTTGTTTCGGTGACAGGAGCATCCAGGGGCCCGTTTCAGAAAGCAGGGGCCTGTTGCACAAAACTAGGATAAGGGATTAAACCGGGATATCTTGGTGATCCTGGCTCAATTGATCCGTAATCCGGTTGCACTAAAGCTGGAGAGGGGGCAGGAGGATATGTTATGGTATAAATTACCATGGAGATTTATTCTGTGGAGCTAGTCTGCTCCAGACCAGGCTAAATTCCAGGATCTATTTAATCTCATCCCTAATGTCAGTCAGCAGTCACCACAAATGGAAACCAATAGTTATTTCACTGCTCACTATACATTGTTATCACATATAACTAGACCCACTGTGTTGTGTTCATAAGTAATGTGCAATGTTACTATTTGTGTATACTATTTCAAAATAGTAATGCCTTGCTGTTGTCACGTGATGAGACGTGACGTATGTACGTATGAACGTATTTACGTAGTTACGTACGGGAAGAGAAGAAAGTTGAGTAAAGAAAGTTACGGATTCACTACTCTCGTGTGGCGTGTATTATTCTTACGTTATCTTGATAACACCACAAATTGGCGACGAGGATTACGTTTTTACTTTCTGCTATTTCTGGTCGCGAAGATGGCTGTTGCCAACGTGCCTTTTCCGAGTTTTTTCCTGCCTTGCCCCGGTGAGCCTGCAATGCCGTTCACCACATGGCTGCGGATCTTTGATAACTATCTGCGTGTTATCGACGCTATAGGGGATGCTTGGCCGGACGACAGACGGAGAGCTGTACTACTTCATTGCCTGGGCACAGAAGGACAGCGGATTTTCTACGCATTGCCTAACATAGGTACAACATACAAGGATTCCGAGGACGCACTGAAAGCGTACTTTGTGCCAAAAGCTAACGTTGTAGCTGAACGCCATGCTTTCCGTAAACGCTGCCAGGCACCTCACGAGACAGTCATACAGTACGTTGCTGCTCTGCGTGAACTTGTTGTTACATGTGAATTCGGTGCCTGTGCTGACGATATGATTCGTGATCAGTTGGTGGAAAATGTGCTTAGCCCACGAATTCGCGAGAGACTTTTACTCGAACTTGACCTTACACTGGACAGAGCTGTTACGATTGCGAGCCAGATTGAATCTGCTGCTGATCAGGCTAAATTTATTTCAAATGGCCGTCAAGTCTCCGCCCCCGTACAAGCGGTACAGCACGTGAAGCGCAGGAGAGCAAAAACATTCCGCGCACCTCCTACTTCTGTTACCAGAGAGAAGTCGAAGTCTTGCTTTCGCTGTGGCTCGGAAACTCACTTAGCTAATGCTGCGAACTGCCCTGCAGCAACTGCAACTTGCAGACAGTGTAAGAAGGCGGGACATTACGCTAAAGTTTGCCGATCGACACAACCAACTACGCGCGAAGTTCATGAAATTGAATTACCTGAAGTTACTGTTCTGTACACGGAATGCCCAGCTCGTTCTCCCAGCATCACAAGTACAGTGACAATATCTACCTCGGCAGATCAGGCTTGTGTGGTGAATTTAGTGGTCGACACTGGGTCTTCTGTTTCTATCTTACCCCACAGCACTTATACATGCCATTTTAGTGATGTTGCATTGTCACAACCGTCTGCCAGGCTTGTGACGTACTCAAAAGCTCAAATTCCGGTCCTTGGGTGTTTGTCAGCCAACGTGTCATTGCATGATCAGAAAGTTCCTGCTACATTTTTCATTGTTGATAAAGGCACACCACTAATGGGGAGGGATCTTATGTCTGCACTACATGTAAGGATTGAGAACAACCAAGTACTGCCTCCTCATGGCCTCTCTGAGTTGGCCCCTATGCCAGTGTTACAGTGCACTACTGCGGATCTAACTGAGTTTGGACATGTTACAAACTTCGTACACCGCGTGAAGCTGGATGAAACTGTCTCACCGGTACGCCAAAAACTTCGCCGTCTGCCACTTTCAATACGAAGCGCTGTGTCGGCGGAATTACAGTGCTTACAAGGAGCTGGAGTAATAGAACACATTGATGCTTCTGCCTGGGTGTCACCGATTGTTGTCACGCAGAAAAAGTCGGGAAAAATAAGGATGTGTTTTGACCTCAGAGAGCCAAACAAAGCCGTAATCGTGGACTCTTTTCCATTACCACACATGGATGAATTACTCGCTGCTTTAAACGGGTCTAGTGTTTTCACTACCATTGATCTGTCTAATGCCTACTACCAGGTACCGCTGCACGAGGACAGTCGCGACCTAACAGCTTTTATTACTCATGATGGACTGTACCGATTCTGCCGTGTTCCTTATGGATTAGCCTCAGCACCTGCAGCTTTTCAGAAAATGATGTCCATTGTCCTGGCTGGCTTGTCAGGAGTTGAAAATTACTTGGACGACATCATCATCCACGGACGCGACATGTCTTCACACGACAAAACACTTAAAGTGGTCTTACAGCGTCTAGAAGCAGCCGGTTTACAACTCAATAAAGACAAGTGTTGTTTTCGTCAATCCAGCCTGCTGTTCTTAGGACATACTGTGTCAGCAGATGGCCTAAGGCCTGACGAGTCGCGTGTTCAGGCCATGCTCAATGCCCCTGCACCTTCGGACGAATCTACCTTACGCTCCTTACTTGGACTTATGTCGTGGTATAGTAAGTTCATCCCTGATTTTGCCACTGTAGTAGCTCCGGTACGTGCATGCCTACAAGCTCCAGACGGATTCAGCTGGTCAGAGGTAGCTGATCAAAGCTTGAACAAAGTGAAACAACTGCTTGCAAACAGCCCTTCTCTGGCGTTATTTGACCCCACGATGCATACCATTGTATCCACAGATGCTTCTGATTATGGTCTGGGCGGAGTGCTCTCCCAGGTCGGTCTGGATGGCATCGAACGTACTGTTGCTTTTGCGTCACGCACACTCTCCGCTGCGGAGCGTAAATACGCCACAGTGGAAAAAGAAGCGCTGGCGTGCGTGTGGGCCGTTGAGAAGTGGCGCACTTACATGTGGGGCCGCCGTTTCACTCTGCGGACAGATCACCAGGCTCTGACAACCCTTCTCACCACAAAAGGCGTTGGTCGTGCTGGACTTCGTGTAGCTAGATGGTCTGCACGCTTACTGTCATTTAATTATGACGTAATATATCGTCCAGGTTCCCAAAATGCTCCTGCTGATTATCTGTCACGTGTGCCCTTGCCTGCTTCACCAGACAAGGCTGTTGCTTTAGCTCATGATGATGATGTGGAAGAGGAGTTTGTTGCTTACCTGTCTGCCACCTGCAATCATCTATCTGTTGCTGATGTTGATGCTGCCTGTTCTACTTGCCCTGCACTAACCCAGCTTCGTTCACAGATTTACATTGGTTGGCCTCCTTCTTCCAAAGGACTGAAGGCTGAGTTGTTGCCGTACTATCATGTGCGACTGGAACTATCTGTTAAGGACAACTTCGTCTTTCGAGGCACACGGCTGATTGCACCTGCTGCTTTTCGCCATACGCTGGTAGCTATTGCGCATGAAGGACACCAAGGGGAGGTGAGAACTAAACAACGCCTTCGCGAGGTCTATTGGTGGCCTGGGATGGACGCTCAGGTTCACGATACTGTCCGTTCCTGCAATGTCTGTCAACTTAATGATAAAACCGTGAAGTCACATCCTGCTCCTCTTCAGCCAGTGCCACTGCCGGACGGACCATGGCAGAAAGTTGCTGTGGACATAGTCGGACCATTTGACACTGCAGCTTCTGATTGCAGGTTCGCTATAACGTTGACTGATTATTACACCAAATGGCCTGAGGTCTCCTTTACCCATACCGTCACTGCTGACTCCGTGATTTCATTTCTGTCTTCGGTATTCAGTCGCCATGGCAACCCCTTGAGCATAGTGACTGATAATGGGGTTCAGTTTACATCTGCTGCCTTTTCTGCTTTTCTAAAAAAACTGAATATTCGTCACCATCGTTCCTCTCTCTACTACCCAGCGGCTAATGGTGCTGTGGAGCGGTTTAACCGTGTACTCAAAAATACTGTTCAACTGGCCATCCAACAACATCAACCTTGGAAACCTTTCGTAACTGACTTTTTGCAAGTGTACCGTGCCACTCCGCATGCAACAACTGGTTCTTCACCTTTTCAGCTCCTTTATGGACGGAGAATGCACACTAGGCTGTCTTTTCTGCCATCTCCTCCTGTTCCCGTTTCCACTGATGTGACTGTTCGCAAGAGGGTTACGCAGTTGCAGCGCAAAATGAAACTGTATACGGATGCAAAGCGGGGTGCGCGCACTCCCTGCTTTCAGGTGGGGGATAAAGTCAGAGTACGGAACCCTCTGCATGTTCCTAAGGGGCACAGGAAATTCACAGATCCCCTCACAGTTCACAAACAACTGGGTGTGGGTACATATGTTCTTAGTGATGGGAAAACGTGGAATGCTTCCAAACTCACTGCATTTCCATGTACAACAACAGCCCCTGTTGAGAACACTGGTAACTCTGCAAATAGTCCTAGGCCTACACGTAATGTTCACAAACCCAGTTGGCTAAAAGACTATGTCACTTAGATTTGATGTACTGCTGCATATCTGATATATTGCATGCATTTTGGTTGTTACATTACCATGTTGTTCTTCTTGTTTTATTAACAGAATTATTGCAGTCTGTATAATGTTGTTGCAACATCCTGTATTTATACTGGCTTAATAAGTGTATAGGTGTAGTGGTTACTTTTGCTGCCTGGTTACTCCCTCCACTTTGTATTCTTAAAAAAAAGGGAAAATGTTGTGTTCATAAGTAATGTGCAATGTTACTATTTGTGTATACTATTTCAAAATAGTAATGCCTTGCTGTTGTCACGTGATGAGACGTGACGTATGTACGTATGAACGTATTTACGTAGTTACGTACGGAAGAGAAGAAAGTTGAGTAAAGAAAGTTACGGATTCACTACTCTCGTGTGGCGTGTATTATTCTTACGTTATCTTGATAACACCACACACTGTCATTATTTAAACGTTTGTGATCATTAATTTCAATCATTTTGGATAAATAATGATTTTTAGATGATGTTGCTATCATTAGATAATTTACAGTTTCCCATAGACTATAAGGCAATATATAAAATGATAGAATATTAGGGCCACAGAGGGAAAAAAAGACAAGTCATAATATTGTAACCAGTTGTTTTAAAGGAGGACAGTTGTTAAAATGACAGATGTGGGGCATTTCGTGAAATTGTACTTCAGTATGGTTTCATAAAGAAAGACATGCTGATGTGCCAGAATATTAAGTATCACATTGTCATAAGTATCAAAACTGTAAAAAGAATATGTAGCTTTTCTGCAGAAAGAACCAGCCTCATAAATGTATGACTTTATCCTTTTTCCTCATTGTGGCCCTAGTACTCTGTCATATAAACAAATACACATTCCATATAAACATAAAAACACAATGTGTAACATTATGTGCCTTTATTGAATAAGGACAAAACAAAGCAGGTAAACCATCAGCTCCTTTTGAAACTGAAGTCACAGTGACTCTACAAGATGGAAATCACAGAATCAAAGCATATTATACAAAATGATACATACACATTCAAAGGTCTGTATATAACACACCCTGCATGTCTGCACACTAAAATAAATGCAGGACAAATCCATACACATCAACTGAACAGACAAATGAATGGATGCAGTAGCCTCCCTGCAGCCTTGTATTACACACAGTATACCGCACACACATCATAAGAGGCCAAATTCTTAAAAAAACGAACCCAAAAAAACCCAAATTCCTCTGCCACCGCAGGACATATTTAACCAAAATTGAAAGCACACATACTAACTAAAATAATTCAACACATATTGGTCCCTCAGCAGCCGACCACTGTCGTCATCAGGGAAGATTGCCGGATTGTCCCATTCCATGGCTGGTGGCACTCTGGGGGCCCTCTCCTTCCTCAGGCAGGCCACATTGGGGAGGACCGCACAAGCCACAGTAATATCACATGCCCTAACAGGGCTGACCCTTGATTTGTGAAGGCAGTGAGAGCGTGCCTTCAGGAGGCCAAAGGTCATTTCAACTCTGGCCCTGGTCCTGGCATGGGCATGGTTGTAGGCCTGCTGTGCTTCCTGGGGGTCTGTGAAAGGTGTCAGGAGAAAAGGCTGGCAGCAACACACCAGAGAATTCACCTAAATGACCTAGCAAAATAAGTATAGTTTAGACAAAAAATATAAACTTTAAGTAAATGTGTGCTTAAAACAAGCAAAAAAAATCTGTCAATATAATAAGAAAAATTATTTTGAAATAAGTTTACTTTTTCCATAAACATTTAATTTTAGAAAAGTTCTCTTGTTTCACTGGCAGATTTTTTTGCTTATTTTCCTAGGTAATTTT
This sequence comes from Triplophysa dalaica, assembly GCF_015846415.1. NCBI lineage: Eukaryota > Metazoa > Chordata > Actinopteri > Cypriniformes > Nemacheilidae > Triplophysa > Triplophysa dalaica. Next base: position 24,415,119 of record NC_079546.1, on the reverse strand, counting down.
GCTCAAGAAAATATTTAAGATTTTTTTTAGATATTTTTTTTTTTAACTGAAAACAAGACAAAAATACTAAGTAAGAAAGACATTTTTGCAGTGCAGTGAGCAACCGACCTTGGGTCCTTTGAAAGGCGCTATATAAATTAAAGTGATTATTATTATAGATCATCTATTTAATCAATTACATTTTATTTATATAGCACTTTTCACACTTGTTTCATTCTGTCAAAGCAGCTTTACATTAATAAAAGCAGGAGAAACACAAAAACATAAGAAGCAGAGTACAACGGCTAAGATTAAACCGTACTGAGCGTGGTAACGTTAAATAATAATGTAAGGCTTTAGTAATAATTTATCATAGCTTTATACAGTGTGATGGAGTTACATTACACAATTTCACTCATATCTGCGGTGCATTTCAATTAAAAATGTAACCGTTTCATAATTACAGTAGAACAGCGTTTTTGGAGATGTGAATTAAATATTTGAATTGTAATTGTGATGTTTCAGCGGAGCGGTGAGTGTGTAATTGTGCACTATTTACGCATTCAGGCGGTCTGCAATACTTTGCCACGCTTTTTCTCTTTGCTTTATCACTGTGGCGGTGTTGCCTTTCTTCTTAATTATATCTTTTACATTCTCGTATGCCTCCATGAGGATTTGTGCTTCCGAAGGGGAAAAGTACGCGGCTCTAGTTGCCATGGTAAATCAGTTAATCTGTGATCTGTGGCGGGGTCTATTTGAGTGAGCCGTGAGCGCGCACCTATCCAGGATTGGTTTCACCTGGCTTAATGAATCCGTGTCTGCTCATCCTGGCTTGGTCTTTGTGCAACCAATTAAGCCTGGACGCACATGTTTTGTCTTCATTGAGCTCAGCTGAGTCATTTATCCCGGATGTCTTAATTCTACTTTTGTGCAACAGGCCTCTGGGTAAGTGCAAACTCAGAGTAAATCAACCCCAGAACACGGAATACTCAGGGTTTTTGGTTTCAGAACGCGAGGTATGTCAAACCCGTGACCGCGGAGTAAGTCAAGCCCATTTCAGAAATCGAGGTATTTTATACTCCGAGTGAGTAACCAGAGTAACCTACTCCGTGAACCTAACCTGGTCGGGATCAGGTTTTATTCCGCAAACCCAGGGTTTGTTACAATCTCCGCCCCCTTTTCGAAGCGCGAGCTTCGAAATTGCATGAAATTGTGTTGAAATTGCATACGTCATTTGTTTATTGATTCGTGTTCCTAATCGCGCTCTATTTAGTCACACAGAACTTAAAATAGCATGTTCGTTTATTTAGGAACCCATAGAAGAGGAATCTGCATTAATTCGCAGAGAATTATATTTATGTCGGGAGAGAATTGTGAGGCCCCGTTTGGACGTTGTATCTTAACTTTTATGGCCAGTTTATGAAGTATATTTAACATTTCCCAATCAGGCATTCTACTAGCAAGACCATTTTATTTCTTTAAACTTTCCTGAATAAATGATGTTATTGTATTTCTACGACGGCGTTTTAGTGCCACGTTAAAAAGAAAATAAATTCAAGATTACGAGAATAAAGTCGAAATGTTACAAGATTAAAGTCGAAATGTTACGAGAATAAACTCGTCGTAATATCCATTTTATTTTCGTGAAAGTTGTAGTTTAAGAGTTGAAGTTATGTTTAAGCACGTCATCTGAATCAGTGAGTTAATTCGTAGTTCATGTCAGATTTTTTCTTCTGAATAAATTCAGTTTCCTTCATAACCGCTGCAGTGTCCTTTTACTAATTATAACTCCGTGATGATGCGCCAAAATACAAAGAATTTCCTTATTGCTAAATCATAATCTAAAGTAGGATTTAACCAAATCCTCCACATCCATTGTTTCTAGAAATTCTGTTATTTTTCTCAAAATATTACGAGTTTATTCTCGTAACATTTCGACCTTATGTTTCGACTTTATTCTCGTAACATTTTGACTTTATATTTCGACTTTATTCTCGTAACATTTCGACTTTATTCTCGTAACATATTGACTTTATATTTCGACTTTATTCTTGTAACATTTTGACTTTATTCTCGTAACATTTCGACTTTATTCTCGAAATGTTTTTTTTTTTTTACGACGCCGTCGTATATTTCATATTCAGCTGCTGCCAAGATCTTTTTATTGCAGAAGGATATCACCTACATGAGAGCGAGAGAGTTAAATATAATTCGCCTTTTCACAGTTTCAACAAAATAAATATAAAAGTGATTGACATATAAACTGGCGCATTAACACGTGAAGCACTTTTCTCCCACACCAACTCTCTTTCTTTTGCTGCTGTGGCTGTGTTGCTCTTTTTTTCTTAATATTCACTGTACGCTTGTAACAGTTCCTTCAATTCGATTGGCGAGAAATGAACAGAGCGCTTTTTGTCACGTGCCGTTGCCATGGTGAATCGTGCTATCTTCACTCAATTGATGATGGCTTTTCATCGCCATGCTGCACGTGCGTAACCTAGAGTGAACTTACTCAGGGTTGATTGAACCAGTGGCGGTTTTAGGCACGGGCGAACAGGGCAGCCGCCCGGGGCGCCAAATTTTCACGACACGTGGGGGGCGGCACAAGCACTTGAAAAAGAAAAATAATCCGCGCCGCAAAGCAGGTTTCTATTATGTATAATATAACTGTCTGTGTGGGGAATTGGTAAATCGCCGCCCCTGCTTGCTGAGAAGCGCAGAAGCTGTGTGAAAACTGTAAAGGGGATGGACAGTTCACCTCTCCCAAATGGAGCGGACAAGGAGGGGGGCCCATTTAGTGGGCTAAAATCAGTCACACCATGACTTTCTTCTAAATAACGCACATTTCATTCATAATTTTAAAGCACAGGCCTATTTTTCCACGTTTTTTTCTGCATTGTGTGTGAAATGGCTAATAAAAAAAGTTAATCCAAAACGATTATGTGGAGGTGAAGTGGTTTAGTCTTGATTGTCGAGTGCCAGATAAACATGAAAGCGATGGAGAGAAAAAGGTTTAAGCCGTCAGGTGCCCAATATAAGAAAAAATCAAAGTAGAAGCGGAGAAAGGAGCAAAAGGTAAAGGTATGTAACTACGTTCTCTCTGTATGATTACGGTGACGTTATCCATCATCAATGAAGGGCTAATGTTAATGGGTGGTAACGTTAACTCTTACGTTTGTTAGCCTTCTTGCTATGATGCTTATACAACAATAATTCGGTCTTAACTCAACAAACACGAGATCTAATTTCACCATAAGATTGTGCTTTGCAACAAAACTGTTACAAGTAAAGTTATTATTTATTTCCATCATTGGGGTTAATGTTGGGCCCTGTAATTAGCCAACGAAATTAACATATGTCTGGATGTGTTCAAAGGCAAACATTTGCTATAACTCTGTTGCGTGACAAAGAATATAATTTGAGGCAGTAACCAAGGAGCTAATTGTTCCTCCCTTAGATTAGATTAATAAAGCGTCTAATGAGTCATGACAGACATTTGGCATGTAAGGGCATGTTTATTTAAATTTGCAATTCATAAGAGTTATACTGTAGCCTACTGTCTTTTGATGTCAATTTCAATTGCAAATTCATGGGCACTTCTAAAGTATTTTGGAGAATCCTCTGTCACTGGTCAGCCATCAAAAACCATCAGCCTCCTTGAATTTTATCACTTTTATGCATGATAAGGATCTATCAGAGATCTACCCCAACTTTTGGACTGCTCTCAGGATTACACTTACTCTGCCAGTCACTGTGGCTCAAGCAGAGAGGAGCTTTTCAAAAGTTGATCAAGTCATACCTGAGGTCAACCATGTCTCAGGAACAGCTCACTGGCCTTGCTATCATCAGTATCAATAACTCAATAGGGGGCAGATTTCGTATGATGACATTATTGATGATTTTGCATTAAGGAAGGCCAGAAAGGTCAGGTTTTAGTTTGTGTTTTCTGTTCTTAGTGCAATAGTGTAATAATTAGATTTGCTTTTGTGTGATGAAGGATTTGTGCTATTTAGAATATTTTTTCTATATTTTATTTGTATATTATTCTTAATATTTTAATGTTGTTGTTCTCTGGTCGTGTTACATCATGATACATATGTACATCATGTACATATGTTGCAACATTTATGTACATAGAGTATATTTAAGTTCTGATAACTTATACTGATTTGTGCAGAATTGTGTTTTTAAAATGTTCTGTTGAAGGATTTGTGCAATTGAGAAATATAAGGTTCGTCTTACACTTATATAGTTATGGTAAAACATGGCTTTTTTTCTCTCGGATGGGTGGGAGTAGATGGGGGGGCACCCAGAGCGGATCTCGCCCGGGGAGTGATTCAATGTAGAACCGCCACTGGATTGAACTAACTCATATCAGCTGTTCTGAAACTGAAAACTCAGAGTAGCGATTCTCTGAGTAATCAACTCAGAGTTCAGATTTTAACTCGGTGTTGGTTGAACTTCCTTATTGAAACGGGCCCCAGTACACAGAATAAGCAACAACACAGAGCACAATTCAACTTTATGCTTCTGACCCCCCTAGAGAATGGCCAGAAGTTGGCGGACAAACACCATGATCATAGGAACACACTCACATCAAACTAAACGTTGTCGTTTTCTCTAACAATTTATTTAGCCTTAATTATGCGTGCGTGTTGTTCAGCAGGGTCATGGGCTTTATTATATTTATATAGGCTATTATATAATTTAAAGTAATGTATTAATATAATCAATTTATAAATGATTGCAAAATTAAGATGTTTTCTTCCAGATGTTTTGTGTCAAACAAAGAGTTAGAAAATTTGTTCAATCATCTCCAGCAGGGTGGATCCCTGTATGCAAGGGCGTAGATTTGGTTTGAAAATTGGGGGGGTTGAACGTCCCAGATAGCACACGAACATCACGGAGACGTCTATTTGATGTGTGTGTTTACATCTGGAAGACGTATTTTTTAGAGTGTTTGCTCATCTACAATACGTCTATAGGACGTTTCCTGTTAGAAGATGTAATGATTTAGAATGTATGTTAAACTGACATAAATTCTAACATAGAAGAGATCAAGTATTGAAAGCTCCAGTAGGCAGCAGCGATTCACTGTTTTAATGAGTGAGCCACTTAAATTATTCATTCATCCAATTCATTCAAAAGTCAGATTATTTTAGGAAGCAAACAAACATCATTGTGAATGCTTTTGTAATTGATAATTACAGACACTATTGAAAAATGAACTAGCAAAACAGATGTCTGCTTTGGTTACTTGTTATACTGATAGTTATAGCTAAATACATTTCAATGGATTAGCTAGCTAACATATATGGTGTGTACTTAGCTATTATTACACAATATTCTCATACCTCATTCTCAGTACATGCTTTATTTTTTTTTGCATCCCTCTCTGACCAGCAGTTAAATATAGTCCGCTGTGCAGCGCTTCTCTTCATTTTTGGCGTATGTTAAGTTACCCGTGTGCTCTCCCATTCAAACACCACTCGCGTTGTTTTGGTGAAAGTGCGACTCATTGGTTGGGCGCTACCAATCGGTTCAATGGAGGGGGAGTATGTGTTGTCTAATTTATTATGACAAACTCATATTTGATTAGGAACAAAATTATTGTCACAAAATAAAGTAATTCTACATATTTTTCATTTGATCTACTGTGATTTTCAGGTTGAAATATTGGAGGGGTTGTAACTGATGGATTTGAATATTGGGGGGTTACCTTCCCCCCATACCCCCCATAAACTACAAGCCTGCCTGTATGGACTGCTCACTGGTCCTCCCCAAAAGACCATCAGACAGCTGCAGCTGAAACAGAACGCTGCTGCTAGGATTCTGAATAGAAAATCTGAGCATGTCAGCCCAATCGTCAGGTCTTAAGGTATGTTTAGGCTACTTGTCTATACGTCACTCAATGTCCCATAGGACCCAAATACTGTACATTGCAGATATGCGCATTATAAAATAACCCAACAGACTACTCAGATCATTAGAATCAAGTCAGTTAGAGATAACAAAAGTTTACTCAAAACAAGATGCATCAGCATTTAGAAACTATGCCACCAGGCATCAGATGCTTTTCAATATTAGGTACTTTTACATCCAGATTAAAAACACAATTAGTGGTGCATTTGTATTCTTTTTCCTTCAGTTGCACATTTGATTTCCTATTTATTGTTTAAAATATGTGTGATTTAAAAGAATTAAGGCTTTTTTAAGATCTCTTTTGGATCATGTATCCTTCCTTTTTTGTAATTTTTATATAAATCACCATTACCTGTTTGAAATGTTATATATAAATAAACTTGTATTGACTGTATGTATTTACTCATTAAATGGACGCCAATTGACAACAAGCCTACCCCAATTCTAAATGTACTGTAACCTCTTAATTTGACTGAATGTAGATGAGTTTTCCTGTAGCTCAGTAGTAAGAGCGTTGTGGGTTCGATCCCAGGGGATTGCAAATACCTATGTAAAATGTATAGGGTAAAGCAATGTAAGTCACTTGCGTCTGCCAAATGCATTAATGTAAATGTGATGTGAGATGGACAAGAAGAGGCAAAGGGGGTAAATGCTAACCCCATTAGAATGAATGCGCAAACAGCGTTTTTTTTATATATACAGTATATAAAAAAGAATGCTAAAAATGATTTGTGCTCTTCGTATGAGGAATAGTTCATCTCAAAACAAGCAAGGCACTTGAGAGTATAAAATTAAAGTATCCCGACAAGGTGTTTTGTTTCTAATTTTAAAGACATTAGTTAATAAAGGCTGTTTTATTTATACTATCAGTTCCATGGTTTTAAATGCTTTCATGAATTGAACTAGCTTTCATTCTATACAAACACTTTTTCATTTTTATACTATTTATACTATGTGTTATATATGTTGATAACTTTCTATGAATATAAGCTGTAGTGTCATGTAATTGTCTGTTAAGGGCACTAATAATAACAACAATAATATAAATATTACATTGAAACGGCGATCAGTCATTGTAATGCTAAATACCTTAAGTTGCTTAACAATTCCTTTGTCTAAGTAATGCGCTTAAACAAATGCTGAAATGTATTAAAGGTCAAAAAACGCTGTTATTTGATCAAAATATGCATTTATTATCACTGCATTTCTCAAAGATCTCTAAACGGTTCATTCAAAGCAGTTCAAACTTTAAGCTTCTCTAAACCCCTTCTTACCGTGAGTCCACTTTGCTCGGATTGGTCAGCTGGCACAGTCAGTTGTTATTGGTCGTTCTGCATAGACTGTGTTAGAGATGCGTGTGTGTTAATGGGCAGGTCACAGGGTGCCTCCTCAATATGCCACCTCGCTTCCTCGCTCCTCCATCCTATGACCTGAAACCAATGGAGCTCAGCCATCTTTAAGGACATCTCAATTCTTTAATTGCACCGGGAGGAGGCGAGGAGAGAGGAGGCTTTCTGTGGAGTCATGGGCGAGGATACACAGGTGTTTCCTTTGCGGAAGTGTTTTATTGACTAAACTCGCGCACATTATTCTCCTCCCAGCTGCAAATCATCACATATTTTGAAACACGCATAAATGTGCTAATTAAGGAATATATTATTGTAAATGTAGACCTATTTCAGACAATATGGTTAATATTCATATAGTTTATTTATTAATATAGTTCATATTTATTTAATAGTTAACATGTATTTGACATACATTGTATACATAACTGACCAATGTTAAGCAAATTTTTTAATTAATTTAGTTATCAACATTGATTTGCATGACAAAGTTGCATATGCATTGTTTTCTTCCGAATCACCTTTGCCCTATAATGATTTATGATAGATTACTCATTTGTTATTGATCCTGTAGGGGATTTACAGTAAAAGACCCGTAGACCATTTATGATGAATGAATACAAGAAATCAAGAATGCAATTTATTGAAGAAACTTTTATGAATAAAAATAGTTTGTAGTTTTGCCAGCAGAAGTCAGCTTCAGTACTCAAGGAATTCCACGGGCCGACCTGCCTTACATCCAGAATGCAGTAGTATTTAAGCTAACAACTCAAATAACTACGTCATTACTTGGGTAAATTGACCTCACATGATTGGTTATCAACATATAGTACTTTAGATTATCTAAGTTAACGGACATATGCTATAATAGAACTTCATTGAAACATGACGTTACGGCTGTCTTGTGATTTTCCAACCCTAACAGACACACAAACCCCTCACGGATAGAGTGTGTGCTAACAGAAAATGTTTTCCAACATGATGATAAGAAGTCACAATATCCTAGTAGAAAGCATTCATTAGAGACTTAAACCATGAATTATTCTCTACTTTCTGTATCAGAAAAGATTGGTCTTAATCATTAATTCATAATTGATTATTAACCTGCTATCAGAGATGAAAGAAAAGAGGAGAGGGCAGGAGACAAAGTGATAATGTAATAAATGAGCAGAGTTTATTTGGAAAAATCATAATTGCGTTTAAATGCATCACTTATCACACACATTCTAGACCCACCTGACTAAAAGCTGATTCATCAGGTGTTATTATACCAGCACAGACAGTGCAAAATTACTGTTTCACAACATTGTCTGGCAATATTATTATGAACCTTGAGAATAAAACCACTGGAAACCGAATTCCTTGTGATGACGATACAAATACAGCATTCAATTATTTAGCATTCAATTAATCAGAGATACGTTGTCCCCCTGTCCAAAGGGCCCTCACAAGGTTAACAGTTGTAAACTGTGTAATAGTAAAAAATTGGACACACAATAGCAGTAATTTTTAGGGATGCACCGAATATTCGGCCACCGAAATTTTCAGCCAAAATTCGCCTAAAAGTGCAGGTTTTAGGCCTAAAGACTTTTATCACTGAAACAATACGGCCGAAATGATCGAGGGCACGAAGGATGAGGAGAACCCGCGTGGAGACGGAGCAGCGCAGGAGAAGGAGCTCAGAGGGCAGAAAAAAAGACTCATCACTCAGCACAAGATGAGGGGCATACACCCTCGTTGTCTGACATGTTCAGTGAAATCCTGCAAGAAAGTGCCTCAAATAATAAGTAGGCTATTCTATTCTTAGGCTACTATATATGTGACTAAAAGATAGTGTTTAAATATTTATCATCCACTTTGCACATCTGCAATTCTTGGTGCATTTGTTGTTGTTTAAGTTCTACAGTTAACATATGGGCTATTGCAGTTTTGTTATGATACACTATTATGTTCAAGCCCTACAGAGCAAATATTGTTGTATTTTTAAGCAATTGCACTTGTTCTGAATTGACTTTCTTGTAGTAGTCCTACAGAGAAAAATCTTAAATGCACTTTGTTTTTATGAGAGAACATTTCATTTTACAACCTTTCAGCAGGCCAGTAGGCCTTTACATTATTATTTAATGTACACATGAGTGGGGTCAAGTTAAACATTATAGTTTGAATTTTATTATATACTGTGCATTGTTGCAATGTGCTAAATAAATATTTGCATAACTTGTAATTGATTTATTCTTAGAAACTTAAATATGAATTTATGCAATAAATAAGTGTACTAATAATTGCCATAATTGCTTTGTGTTTTGGTTTTCGGCCTTGGTTTCCTCTTTTTCATTTCGGTGCATCCCTAGTAAATTTTGGGCAAAGCACCTATGTAAGAGTGTCACCAGGACTGCACTAACTTAATAAAACGTATTCAAAGTAAGCGGTGAAAAAATGTAGTTTTTTCCCTACATATTAACATCATATATTCATCTCCTTCAATACAGTGAAACCAGTTTTATAATGACATCAGAAAAAACAAACACATATGCACATGCTCATTTTTTAACTACCAGTTAAAGCATTTAGTATCATTCCTAGGTGGAGAATAGTGATCCATGGGGGAATATGTGGCTGGTGGTGTTTTTGCAGGCCTCAGACAACAACAGAAGCAACAGTTTGTTCAAGCCACTTCTAGAAATGGGGTCCCATCTAGAGTCAGATGTGACCACGGAGGAGAGAACAATGATATCTGCCTGTTCATGAACACTTACCGTGGATTGGAAAGAGGTAGTGCTATCCGTGGCAGAAGTGTCCACAACCAGCGAATAGAACGACTGTGGAGAGATCTTTGGCAAGGTGTGACGCATGTTTATCATCAGCTGTTTTCCTTCCTTGAAAACGAGAGAATCATTGACGGCTCCAATGAACTTCATATGTGGGCACTTCACTTTGTTTCTCTGCCACGTATAAACCGGGACATTGCAATGTTCACAGATCAATGGAACAACTATGGTTTGCGAACTGTTGGCCATCAAACTCCTTCCTGAGGATGACTACAAAGACAAGCGCAACAACTTACTGCCATGGCTGAGATTTTTGAAACCAACACAGCTACACAAGGTGCAGTTGCTTCAGTTCATGTGCTGAACAGGTAGGAAGTAGTCAGTGTTCCCTTTAACCAGTTGAGTCCTAGCCAAGTACAGATGCAGCAACTCCAAGAAGTAGACGTTCTTGCAGGACCTATAAATAGTCAGGCCATAGATGCACTCCAAACTGTCATTCGTATTTTAGAAGAGTAAACTTCTGCCTATGAGTCCATTTGGATACTTTTCAACATGAACTCAAATCCGGGTGTTTTTTTACATCACACCCTTCTAAATGGATGTATGAATGTTGTGTTTGTGAATCAATACAGTATATTAGTTTTTCATAGTGCTAAAAGAACTAATGTGACGTCTTGATTGTGTAAAACTATTTCAGATTAAAAGGGTTTAAAAAGCTGCCTTTCTTTTTTTGCCTGTGTAGACATAAACCATGCCATTTTCACCAAACATTAATATAGATTTTAATCAGTGCTACCCTTAATGGCTTACTTTTTATTTAATATTTATTACAGCAGAATTTGAATATTATCCAGCTATTGTTTACATCCAGTACTGGGCAAAAGTTTGGACAAAGATTTTTTTTATTATTTCTTTACATTTATCAAGGAATCACAAAAAAGTATCACAATTTATTAAATTAAGCAGTACAACAGTTATGAACAGTACAACAGTGTGTATATAAATATTCTTGTAAAATCATAGGCATATCACAAGTGATACCTCCTCCATCCTGTATGCAGTGGATATTGTGATCAGACATTTGCCTTTGAAGCTGTATTTCCTTATAGAAACTAGTTGCAATTACGTCCAATTTTTCACTTTTAATTTATTGAAATTTTTTATTGGTAATTTTTTATTCTTTAACAAATATAAGAAAACTACTATCCAAATAGAATGAGCGGCTGCAGGCGACCTCCTAGGACTACAGTACTATATTTATATCTAGGTCTACAGTGGCGTATATTTGCAATATTAGCAATAAATTTTATAAATTATTCAACATGAATAAATTTTTCTGATTTATGAAGTTAACAAATTATAAACGTATGTATTAATGGACAGGGTTAAAGACTGTGGCTAGAGGTTTTCTAAAACAAATATTGTTACAGGAGAATTAGCCCTCGCGGCAAGCGGGCTTCGATCCTGTGTTGACCCAGACGCAATAATAGAATGCACATGGGCAGCGTCAATTACCCCTACACCACTGGAGCTTATATAATGATGGTGTCTTTTATCAATACATTTTCTCTGCTAAAACGGCTACTAACATGACCCGGCAATAAACGAAAAAAAAAAGATTATAAAACATCTATATCTAATAGCTTATTAGATAAATGGATACGTAAATAGATAAGTGGATCTTTCGCATGTTACATGCATTGTGATGGCAGGGAGTCAGAAATGGGAGGCACCCCCTAGGCCTACAATAATGGTTTAACCCTTCCGCTCGTCAGCCAATGGGAACCAGGGCCGGATTAGGACTCATTTTCAGCCCTGGAGTTTCATGCCTTAGACCGGCCCACTTTAGTTCACAACTGACTAGATTTAAATAATGATAATTAAAACCTCAGAATATAAGTCTGCAATAGCGCACTGTTCTCTACAGCCTTTTCCATTCCATTTTCTACCGCTTATCTGAACTACCTCGGGTCACGGGGAGCCTGTGCCTATCTCAGGAGTCAAGGCAGGATACACCCTGGATGGAGTGCCAACCCATCGCAGTCTACAGCCTTTTAATTCATTGTATTTTTCAAAAATATCATAATTTCCAATTCAGTGAAAATACAGCAGCCTAAGTTTTGCTTCACAGTGAAGATTTATTAGAACGGTAAATAGCAGGACAGTATCAGAATATATTTTCTTTAAGAATTAGTGTTCATAAATATCCAAACATTGAAATGAGGAAAAAAATCTAACAAAAACATAAAACAAAATAAATTAAAAAAGATTAAAAATAAAATGTATTGCACTGTCTAATGACACTATAATTTCTTTTTCAATGATACGGCTGCTTTACAACTTCAAATATTTTTCACAAATATGAGAACATTAGTTAAATAATAAAAAAAGTATTGCACTTTTATCTGACTTTTGTTCACAGTGTAACTTTCTAATGATTGTATCATCTCTTTTTCCTCTGAATAAACGCCTGTTTATACACGAGCCTGGCTCCTTTCCGCGAGCCTCCACTGTCCACGCGCGCAACTCCCCGAGACGTTTATACTTGACGCGTTTGCCGTTGAGATATTCTTTGAAACGACAGGGGGCGCACAAACGAAATCGTCCTGTAAATCCGCAGGAAGTAGAAGAAAAGTAGGAATTTTACCGGAATTACGTCAGATCATTCAGAATAGCGTCTTGCGAGCAGCTGCTCGACAAGGAAACGTAGAAGATTTTGTGTTGTTGCTATACTATCAAAAAAAGGGCAAAAAAGGAGGTGGAATATTCACCCACTGCATGCCAAAAAAACGTGGAGATGTAGAATACATCGCTCTTGTGAAGGAGATGCGTGTGATGGACGTTGAAATGCATTTCAAACTATTGTTTGTTGATTTAATAAAATTTTTTATATCAAACTTTTTGTTCACTCTTTTATTTCTGTGCATAATGCAGACACATTTCTACATATTGTTGGTTAGGGACTCTTAAATGTACATTGCCATAGATTAACCCATTGGATGTCTTTATGTTATATAAAATGAGAAGATATAAGAACAGTTCAAAAGAGCAATGTTTATAAATATTGTTTTATTCTGAATACAATATAAAACAGACACACTGATCATAAAGATGTCTGTACAGGCGTATCTGTTCAGCCAAAATCTCTTCAAAGCTTTCATGTTGACTGCGGCGCCGCGAGAACTGTTCGCTCGAGTCACAAAAAATGTTGAGCATCCGGCCACGCGAAATGAGCTCGTGCTCACCCAAAGCGAACTCCGTTAGCTTACCGGCCGTCAAGTCGTCTTCATTTGTTTTGAGAAAAAATGTGGTCAGCTTAGAACATTTGGCCGCGTCAGTTTCCAGAGCTTTCTTCTTTTTATTCTGGCCTTTTCAGCACCGTCTTTGCGCTTTCTGTTATCCATTTTTATTTCTGACGGTTTTCTATTTTAAGCAACTTGCAGTGTCGCTGTCGGGGGCAGGGCCAGGGAGTCAAAAGATAATCACGTCATCATTAATCCTCAGGCTGCACTCTGAGTGGGGCTGCGAAAAAACATTAAATAAAAAAGAGTGGGGCTGCGGTCAAATAATAAATATAAAGATTAGGGCCGCTGTGAGTGCAGGCAGCCAAGGAACAGCAGCATCCACATTTCAACCATGCCATGACAACACCGGCCCTCACGGCCAAAAAAACAGACCGGCCCACCGGGAATTCTCCCGGTGCTCCCGATTAGCCAATCCGGGCCTGATGGGAACTCATCACGCTAACACGTCCAAACTGGGCAAGTGGCCGGACGGGTCAAAAACACGCAAAATTGACGTCTGACGTCACGCGTAGAGTACGCGTTGTTTGCGCGTAGAGAACGCGTTGTTTTCGCGTGGAGTATGCGTGGTTTGCGCGTACTCTATGCGCAAACAACGCGTTACAATACGCACGTTTTTGACCCTCCTAGCGTTCCATAGCCATGTTGGCTTAAGTCAAGATGAAAAACGACTATGTTTGCGCATTCAATCTAATGGGGTGGCGCGTCAGAGCGCTTATCGAATACTTTTCACGCAAGAGACCGATTTCGAACCTCCCCTTTGCCTCTTTTTGCCCATCTCACATCAGATCGTAAAGGCATCTATTTTCAATCAAATTAAGAGGTTACAGTACATTTAGAATTGGGGTAGGCTTGTTGTCGATTGGCGTCCATTTAATGAGTCAATACATATAGTCAATTTCAAGTTTATTTATATATAACATTTCAAACAGGTAATGGTGATTTATATAGAAATTACAAAAAAAGAAGGATACATGAGGCAAAAGAGATCTTCACGCACGCATAATTAAGGCTAAATAATTTGGTAAAGCAAATAAGAGTTAAGGGAGTTATTTATAATTCGTAAAAATAAATAAAAATCACTAACATAATGCAGTTATGCATAAGTACCACACTAAAACTAAGATAAGTGAACGCGGCCTCGCCTGCCTCGTCAAAATAGCCATCCCAAAATACAAAACGTTTTAGCAAACATGATCGCTTGGCAACCTCTGAAAGAAGGCAGTATTTATGTAGGCAGCCGGCATCAACAGACTGAGAATGAGAAACAAACTTTAATTTAGATATGATTTATTTTACTCGTCAAAGCACGTATTTTTTCAATAAAGAAACTCAGCTGGATGTGGATGGAGCTTATATTATAACCTAAATATCCAGTGCTTTTGTGTTGCATACCTTTTACGTTCTGCACAGTTAGGCGACTTGTGTAAAACATTTTTTAAATTAAATTTCTAGTTTGGTTGTAATTGAGAATCCATAAATGTGCATTAAACAGCCTAATCAATTGGCTTTTATTTTTGTTTTACAATTTAGCTTAAGATGGCTATGCGTAGGCTATAACTTTCGTTATTGCACATTTTTTGCTTGTTGTTTTGTATTTACCAATAAGTAAGTTATAAAACAGGCCCATATTTTCCTTTAAAAATTGTTATACAAGAATAACCCAACAATATCTTTTCTTTGGTCAGCATTTCCCTTATTGTTTCTGTATGTGAACAGTCTCCTCCATTTTTAGATTTTTGATCGTCAAATGCTTATAGGGGTTTATACTGAATGTATGCAGCATGTGCAGTCTTTATGTAAATGGGAATACAAACGGGTTCGTAGATGGGAAATCATTTTAATCAATAAAAACATACTTCCAACAGCCACAGTACAGTAGTCTTAGCCCGCAGCTGTTACATGCATTAAGGCCTTAGACCCTTGGCTTGTAATAAGCGTTTCTTGTCATTTAATAAGTTGCCAGCAACAGGAAGTGTTCCAATATTAAAAACATGACCCAATAGAACAGTTCAAAATTAATGAAGAATATGGTCGGACCGCGGAGTCGAATATTTATTTATAATTAATATTTTTACATATTTTTCGTTTTTAATTTTTCAGACAACTTTGCACTACAAGATTTTTACACAATGCTGTTGCGTGTAAACTCATTATAATGTTTGAGACTGAAAGGAGCGCCTGACCCCTTTACGACATTCCTTCATCGCTCTCTCCCTTGCTCTCTTATCTTGCCATGAAGGCCTCATTCCCATCCTGTCCATTACTGTTATTGTGACACAGCTAGTTGAATAGTTGAATTTTGAGATAGGTAGTTGAATTACAAGTTTGCCCAATTTCTATGCATTTCTGTATTTTAAGATGGCTTTTATGACTAGAAAGTTGAATTTCTTGAACTCTTGAAGTTCTTGGCATCTGCTGTACATAGAAAAATGTTTATTTGTTAATAAATATGCCATTGGGCTAACATTGACTTTACCTCAGAGTTGTTTGTTGGGGGGAGGGGGTTAATTGTACAATGATTGTAAATTCACAGTAAATGGAAGCTTCATCTGCATCACCTTTACAGTAAGTTACTGGACAATCTTAGCATGACTTCCACAGTATACATTTTAAATTCACAGTAAATTATTGTCAACTTGTCTATTACTTTCACAGTGCATAATGTAAAAGTACAGGGCCTTGTTGTAATGATGTACAGCAAAATATTGTAATTCCCCAGTAATGTACTGTAATATCACAGTAATTGTTTTGTCATTGAAGCTGTGAAGTTACAGTGTACAGTTTTGCTTTTAAACAATGCATTGTAATATCACAGATATAAAATTACAGTAAATTGCTGTGAGTATATTTCACAGTATATTGCTGTAAACCTTACTGTGAAAGTCATGCAAAATTTATCCAATTATTTATTGTAAATTCACAACAAAACATTTTACAGTGAGGGCTCCACAAACTGTGGGCCATAAAGAGGGCTGCAAAGTCACTTGCTGTTGCGTTGCGTAATATTCAAATATAGAAAAAAGTTGTTTTCAACAATAAACAATTACACTTGTTTGGCCTCTTGTTGTTTAGTGCTAAGCACATGCACTCGTCAATCTAACAATGTTTTTTTGTGGTAAAAGTGTAGTAACTTTTTGAGCACTATGGTCAAAACCATGGGTTTATATTTTACCAATGCTGTGGCTTTTACAAATCACGATTTACACACAATAAATAATTGAACAAATGTACATTTTATTTAATTAAATCAAATAAAATTGTTGAGTAATATTCATGTAATATAATTATGTAATGTAGTCCATAATAGAGATTCTTATGAGGACGTCAGGATTGTAAGATTTCTTGCTTGCAAATTCACAAGTCAGAAAATAATGAAAAAAATGTAAAGCATTTAAAAGCATTTAATAAACAAAAAAAATAATTAAATATTGTTTGTATTTTTATTGCTTATGTTATATGTCTTATTTATTATTTTCAGGAGCTGGCCTTAGAACATATAAACATGCAAAGATGCCCGAGGTTCAGCAAGAAGTAGCAGAGATTCTGAAGCATGCATCACATAAACGAGGAGGGTGTAAGAACCTCATGGTATTTATCGTGCAATATTAATTGGAATAGTACTTGTGCGTTTTTCTGCATGTAAGATTTCTCAGATTAAATGGTCTGATTCAGTACATTATAGAGTCTAAGTATTAGTAATCAAGAAATCAACTTTGTACAATGACTTATGTGTTCCTTTTTAAGACTCATGTGCCAGCTGACGATGAGGTGATATATTATTTTTAGGATCAGAAACATATTGCTTGTGAGCCATAAACTCTTTTGGTGATTCCTTAAATAAAACAAACAATCACGATTTTTTATTTGTACTGTTTGTTTGACTTGTTAAATACTCATTCACAATGTATTCGTTTTATTAACTAGCATTTCCATAAAATTACAATTTGGATCATTTCTCAGCAAACAACAGCAACAAAATGAGTTAATGCTTTAACTTTTTTTTCAGTTTATGTTATATTTTCAGCATCCTTACCACAGTCTTCTGTGTCAAATAAGCATAATATAGTGTGTATATTATAATAAAAAAAAGTGACATAAGACGAAATTCAGTTCATTAATTCATTAATCAAGCATGATGTGTAGAGCCATAAGAGGCCAGAATATGAACGAAAGTGTGCAAACAGCGGCTCTACTGTTCAAAACATATATTGCGATTCAAATACAACCAGCTTGAGTCATCACATTTTATAATCCATTTTCAACCGGCTCGCAGTGAATCGTTCTATAATTTCCGATATTACGTTTTTAATCATTTCATTTGAACAAAATAAGTACGTACTACAGTTACTGGAGGCAACAACAGTAATCAATTTGTTCATTATCAGTTGTGTTGGATGTTTTAAGAAAATATTGTCTGCATTTACCTCAAAGTATGTTGTAATATCAAGGGGATTAATAAGAATTAGGATTTTGCCATAATCGTGCAGCCCTGGGTATTTAATATACCAAGCTATTCATTCATGAAACTACTGAAATTAAATGCATATTTTTTCACCAGATACCGGTCTGGATGGGTCCCAGGTTTAAAGTTTTTACAGGTGATTTCACAGATAATGTTTTTTTTGTTATGCCAAACCCCAGGATCCCCCACAGATCTAGCCCTAGAATGTTTTGAGGGAAGTAGGCCTACGACCAATTAATTAACCAATTAGAATCAGTTGGGCTATAGGCCTAATGTGTTAAGATCTATAGATGTATACATGGCATAAAAAATAGATAATGCAAGAAACGACAGAATATACATACTTTAACAAGATTAAAGTGACCAAGAAAAATTATAAATGCCATCTACTGGCTCATTAGGCAAAGTGTTTGCTCATCAGTTTTAGAAGAACACAAGTTTGTAATTTAACGTTGTTATCTAATGTATTGTTACTATGTATTGTGTTCATGGCTCTACGAAATTATTAAAACAATGTTACTGATCTTGTAGGACAATACTTTAAAGGTCTGCTCATAGCATGCTTTTTCTTTGACAGACGCAGCTCTACAGGTACTTTCATTTTATGTTTTGTATAAATGATAACTTATTAAACATATCTTGCTAGTTAAACACAAACAGTTTATTTTATTCGATTTATTAACTTCCCTCTTCCACTCTGAAAGTGAGGATTCAAGTTGAGCTGTTGCTTGTTTGCTCTTTTTGTTGCTCATAATGTTTGTATTCAGTTATTTAAATTCCAAATGTATGCCGTATATTAGCTGTATTAGTTCTTTCAGTTATCAAATGATCATCTTTATTTTCATAGTTTTCAAATTATTATTTTTACCTGCTCATAATATCTTATTAAACCTACCTGATTAAATACAGTTTATTTATAAAGTTGACTGGGCTGTATTCTCTCTCTTTGTGCTCCATTGAATCTGTTTTTGTAGGAGGAAGCTCCTTTCTTGGGAAGTTGCACTTGAATAAGGTCATCCATGTTAAAACTTTTGTGATTAAATACAATTATGGTTTTGAAATGAAAGGAATGAATGAATATGTTTGCACAATTTTGTTCTTGTATACAGAAGTAGTTTCAGACATTTAAACACGCCTTCAGATCAAAAGATTTGCATGGAAGAGCATTTCACTCAAGTGGGCCTAAAGTTTTAATTGTTAATATTAATATAATAGTATGTATAATATTTAACACATTAACAGGTAAATGACAGACTTGTCTTACTATGCAATTGTTTTGGTTCTGGGTCTCTCTGACATTAATTTATGAAAGATACATGATAATAAATATGACAAATTCTGGACTTAAGATGGTTGAGGATTATCTAAGGATCTTCATTTCAGGGTAAAAACTTCATACACTTTACAAAGTGTTTTTATTTGTTATTAAAAATGATTCAGTTTAAAAATGCTTTAAGTTTAGGAACTGTAACTATGAATAAATACTCTATAATTATGTTGATTAATAACAGGTCTTGTTGATCTGCTTTTCAATGTGAAAACTAAAAGTAGTTAAATGCAATGCAATGAATAATGTTACAGCAAGCATAAAATACAGTATACAAGCAATATAAAAAAATAAAGAACCGAAATGTATAGAATGTAAGAAATGTGAAATAAATACAAAAGGCATTCAATCTTAGCGTGTGGTTTTATTATTTGTTAGTGACCATTAAAATGATTATTAAAATCGAAAATTTACATGTATTTTACATGATCAATTTACATGCAGCTTCAACCCTTCATCATATACATTCTCTTACAGTCTCAGTTTAGCTTTACACTGGCTAAATTCACAATGGCTACATTCATCATTGGACCTTACCAGCCATTTTAACAGTAACATACTAGTAAACTACACAGTTGAAGAATCTAGTAACTCACTGAGGTCACAACATCAACTGTAAATGATAAATGAACACATTAAATCTGTCAACATGTCACCAGAGGAGAATTAAACACAAATATCATTCACATCTTATTACAGACGCCACCTTCACTTTATATCTGTCTAGCTCTGGTTCAAAGTGGTTTTATTATGTTTAAAGTCAACATGGTGATCGATGTTTTCTTCTCTTTTACATTGTGTCACTGTACATCACAAAACACTAATGCAATTGGTGCGAGAGTGAAAAAAATCAACAATGAAAGTGATTTATGGAAATGCAGCTTTATGCTCTTCTGATGACAGAAGTTTCATTAGAAAGTGGTTGGTTTAAATGATAATGTGGCACCTGTAAGTGACGTGTTAGGAAAGATTCCAGTAAAAACTCTTTCTTGGCTATTGAGACACACTTAGACCTTAACATACAAATCTTATCAATGGTGACAAACAATGAGCGCTTTACATCCAGCCAGATTTCTTAAGATTTCTGTTATCAGCCCTGTGGTGGGAAATGAAACCATTTACGTTCAGGCGGCATGGATCGGCACTAAGTGGAACAATTAAGCAACGAGAATGATTCTGCGGGATGGTAGAAAAGACTCGATGAGTCTACTAATATAGGCACCCAGCATGCATTGCGGTTTGAAGCTTTTCAGTTGCTTGTCATTGCATTGTTGAGGTTCATATGTGGATTGCTGATATGTGTGTCTGACTCATGCAGAACTTCAATCTTTTTATATGACTAATGCTATAGCACAAATATATTACTGTAAAAATTTCTGGTCTAACAAAATATCAAGGTTTATATTTTAAGGCTTCATAGTGTTATATAGCAAAAAAAGAAGGTACTTGTCAAACTTTAGTCATTACTCAGAAAGAACAATCATTGTAAATTTCAATGTAAACTTAGGATAGGAACTACAGTATCTAGTAAAAATCATCATGAGAGACCACTTGCTTAAAGGTTACTTGTGTAATCTCTGCAGCTATAGTGTCACCAAATTTGAAATTGATGAAAAAAGAACTGTTTTAAAAAACTCCCCTTCCAATCTTCCAAAGTCTGGCCCTGAACTCATGCCATCATTCCACCACGTCTTCTTGGGTTATCTAAAGTGACTCAGAAAAGGCCATTTCTGGCTCCATTTCTGAGCAAAGCATCTCACAGGTGACTTAAATTTATGAAACAAGCTTAACACATTTTATCCAAATAAGAATCATCACAAGCAACTTCTTAGTACTGTTAACATTATTCTATTTCAAATTCAATGATGTTCTGACATGTTTGAGACATATATGTCTAAATAAATAGGTATGTGATAGTACCTATAGGTGTTTTATTGACAGTAAAAGGTCATGACATTTTGCTGGTTTCCTCTTATGAGGAGGACTGGACAGTGTAGACCCCAGCTTAATGTTTCCAGCCAGGCCATATAGAGAGAACTAGAACAATCGGCCTGGGGAACGGGAAGAGACCTATGAAAAAACAGAAACATTCATTCATTATTAACAGCAATGTTGACCGTACAAATCATTTACGTTTGAAACGTATGAATATCATTTGAATTCCCCAATATTATGAGATTTTGCTTTGTTTGTGTGAATTACATATCGACCTACATCCTGTTTTGCCTGCTAATGATTGTGGTGTTACAGTCAATACTCACACAAGAACCAGCGCAGCGTGCTTAGAGTTCCTCCTTATGATCTCATTAAGCCTCACTTTTCTCTCCGACTATAGACAAGTAGAAAAAATGAACAAGACTTTGTAAAGCCAAGTTTGATTTGAGTGTACCGAGACCTTGATGCCAAACACCCACACACACCTTGAGTCTCAAAGCCTCGATCTCTTTGTCCGTAACTTTCCATGTACAGGCCTTCCTCTGCTGTTGAGCGGTCTCCTCTCCTACCTGTCCTTCGCTCACAGTGAAGGGAGTGATGGTGGACTCGAAGCGTCTTATGCTACAAAAGGAATGTTTGTATCAGTAACTGTGTGCGTTTGAAATGAAGGTAGAGTGGCCAGAAAGGTACTTGTTGGTTAAATTAGTTAGTTTTCTCAAGCATCATTTGTGTTTGGATAGGCACCTTATTTTACTTCTCAATGAGTCGGTTTGGTCACAAAGTTTGACTCCCCTGGTTCTATGGTTAACACTAGGATAGGTTTACCAAAAGGGGCCGATCAAGTAAAAGCCTCCGCATTTTTATAAACTAAAAATAAGCTTATAAAGACTAGCATTATTAAATAACACTAAACATGCCATAACTTTTCTGTTAAAAGATTAACCTTACAATAAGTAAAGTGCATGCAGATTGTCTTTTGTTAAGATATAATGGATTAAACTAGATTATTCTTTGTTACGTGCTTTATTTCCTATAGAAAATAACTTGATTTGTATCAGTGTCTGTTGTTTCCCATTAAGGAAATCCCATGACAATAGACATGAAAGAAGCACTTCATTTCTGAAAGATTCTTTAAAACATACTATTTGAAAGATCCACTTTGCAGAAATCACTTGGACCTTCACATACAGGTCTATTTTCACTAAAACGTTCCCTCAACATAAGAAATTGTGGCAGTGAGAAAACTGTAAACCAAGGCCAAAACTACACTTTGAGTAGACATAACATTGTGGCATTTTTTCTATGGGTTAATTTCACCCAGCAATTGGGTTTGTTTCCTTTTTTAAACCAATACGGAGTTGAAAATAACCCAGCATTTTATGTTCCCTCGACGACAGGATCTTGTATGTTGTTGGCTCAACATGCTCTTTCAATTTAAGCGAGTTAATATGTCGTGGTCAAGACACAACCAAGTGCATTAAACATCAGATATCAACACAATGCCTCACTCACTTCATTCACATGAATCCTGGTTTATAAATGTTTGTGATCACTTACTTTTTGGCCAATGGTGGTTGTTCGCCGTCTGTCACAACAATGACGTCGTGAACATCCAAACGGAAATGCTGCAGCAGAGTCATCATTCTGAGGAAATAAACAAATGTAACTCAACTACAAAATTGTGTGGATTTTGGCCTCAAGTAAATATTATTTGTACAACTAGTTTGCACAATTGGTTTTATTTAATTTAAATGTGTCATTTAAATGTGGCTTTACAATTGACAATCCTTTAGAAAGGCTGCAGGGTTGAGGCTAACCCTAACCCATCCTACAAAAGGACAAGCTTAAAACAAGTCTGAAATTGCTTCTCTATTAAGTACACTATACTTGGGCTTTAGTGTACTTTGTAACTTGTATTTAGGCTTTAGTTACAAAAAGCGGTTAGTGGACTCTACACAAACCATTTCTATGCTACTAATAATTGACTTTTTTAATATAAACGCACTCTTTGCGATCTTCCTCCATCGTTTGCTGTTGCCCAATGATGAACACTCTGACTTTGCTGCTTCTCCAGCGTTTCCTTCTTGTTAACAGATATGGTACTAAAAGGGTCAGACCTGCAAAGATAAATATTTAATAGATCCCAGTCGAGTACTTTATACCAACCATGACTCAAATCATAAAGACACAGATTACAACAAAGTATGTTTCAGATTCTGACCTCCATCATCAGAGATCCAGTATATATCAATAGTCTTCTTCCCTTGTGTGGTCTGAAACACTGTTTTTATTTGATTGTTTGCAATCTTCTTTGTGTCGTCAATGTCTGAAAATACAGAATAAGAAGAAAAAGAGAACAGTGGATAAAATGGCATACAATCCAGACAGGGTGAAGAACAAAGACAAAGTTTATGTACCTAAATTGGCATCTGAATTTTGCTGTTGGGAGTCATTGGCTTCATCTGCCTCAAAGGTCAGGTTTACTGTCAGATAACAACAAAAGCATAACATGAATGTTTAATACATACGGTACACCGTTGTTGGGGATCAGATCAGCTACACTAATGTCATGTTCATGGAAGATGTTTCCAGAATAGAGTCACACTTTCAGATACAAATATTCACTTTTCACATGTTTCATTGTAGTGTTATCATATTTTAAGCAGTATAATTATTTCATTCAACTGATTTGCTCAGTGCTGATTTGATCATTGATCATGGTCTTTAGTTTAATGCTGCAGTTTATCATATAGATTTGTTTTTTCCATACTCTTTGTTTTTTATTTTTTTTATAAAATGTAAGTATAATTTAATGCTGTCGTCCTTCTTTATATCCTAGTAGATTTTGAGTAAATTCACTGCAGATTTAAAATATTTTTATATAACCCCAAACCTATACATTTCAATTACAGTCCCACAATGCTTCAGTATAGTAACTTGTAGTAGATGACATACCTTCAGCTTGTAACTCATCTCTCATGTCCAGCCCGTCCATCATGCGTAGAACACAGACACCATGATTGGAGTCAAAAGAATCACTGTGAGCACAATTAAAGAAATCGTATCAGCTGAATGAATACCGCTTTATGTTTATTCAAGATCAATATGAGGAGTTTAAAGGGTGTTCACTTACTATATGGTATTGATATAGTCATCTATTCCATGAGGCGTGCTCTCCTGCCAGTTTGTTTTGAAACCCATCACAAGTACATTCGGCTTTAACTTTCCCAAGCCACAGGCCTTTAAAGGGGGAAGTAGAATCACACAAAATATGAACATATACATTTAGTCACTCAGCAGACGCTTTCATCCAAAGTCAGATATCTTTGAGTTTTGTGGTTACCATTGTTCAGAAAAGCTTTGCCTTTGGGTACTTATTGGGCGGTTACAATCCAGTTGAGTTCTTTTGACTCAATATCTTATTATTGGAGTTAAATGGAATAATGTCTAATTAACGTTAAAATGTATAATATAAAACAATGTTGATCATATCACTTCATTCAAGTGTAGGTAAGACACACATTCATTTAGTCAAGACTAATAAAAAAATGAAGTTCAATATTATAATGAATTGTTTCAAACAAATTGTATTTTGTTGGAGAAATGTAATTCAATTTCCTGTTAATCAAGCTTTCCTGTGACTTAATAGTAAGAACATTGTGTTAACAACGCAAGATTGTGGGTTGAATCCCAGGGGATTGCACATACTTACAAACAAATGAACAGGATAATGCAATGTAAGTCGCTTTGGCTAAGAGTGTCTGTCAAATGCGTAAACGTAAATGTAAGTTTGTTTAACAGCTTTTTATTGAGTGAGTTAGAGTAAAACCAGCTTTATATAGACAGAGGTAATGAGATAATCACACACAGGTGGAATGATCAGTGTTCAGTGAGTCTGAGCAATGGGTTATGGGAAGTGTAGTGTGTTTCATGATGATGAGAGGAGTGCCCTCTAGTGGATTTGAGAGGACACTGCAGCTGGTGACTGTGACAATTTGAACCCCTCCCAGCAGTGACTGTAGGATTGATCTGTATTTGTCTTCTGGGAAGTATCTTCTGTTGCTTCTGAAGGCCAGTAGTAATGTACTTTGTATGATCTCTCTTATTTTATTCAAATGATTTACATTCTCACAGATTCTGCACGTGGTTCCCAAACTTTCGCACACCACTGTATGCAACATATAGGATTTATTTGCGGCACTCTAATGCATCGCCGTGGGAAGAAGGGGGCTGAGGGGGCTGCAGCAAGAAAAATAAATTCGAATGATTTACCCAATCTTGATTAATTTTGTTAATTTGTCTACTCGAAAATAATCATTGAAAACATTAATTAATCACAATTGTTGCGTCACGGCACCCTTTCGTAAAGTTTTAGCGTCACGAGCAGTCTTGTTGTCCAAATAGCACAAAAACGTATTTGTCACTTTTTCGGAAGACCAAACAAATCGAAAAGTATCCTCACTGCAAAAGTAACTTGATTATTATACTGTACATGTGGTAGAGACAACAAATAAATATAAACCTGCAGAAGGTGTTGTGTTCCTTCTCTAAGACTGGCTGCCTCGAGTGCTGTGTAGAAAGATCGAACTTTCCTCTGATTAAACCATGATACCGTATTAGCTGCTGTATAAGCTGTTTTCTCCTCCCCCTGAAAAAAAGGATGAAACACCATATCCAAGAACAGGAAAAGGACTATTAAAATCAAATACAGTGCTCACCTGAAGAATGTTCCCACAGATCATCAGACTGACATTCTTAGTGAAAGATCCCACAAAGTCCACCAGTGCTGGACGTGTAGTTGGGGTCCCAGTCAGAACCAGACACTGAGGCCTAATGAAAGAAGGGTCAGTTGAGCAAATAGTGGATATATCTGTCAGCAGTTTTTAACATCTTTTCTATCTGACCTATAATTTTTGACATGGTCTTCAACCCCTGCGAGAGACAATGAGGAAGACAGAGCCATGTTGTATGTGCCTGCCTGGACCGACGAACCCCAGTTTACCTCTAGAGAAGAAACAAAACCATCCAGAGAACATCACTATAAGAGCATATACCGGTATAACATTCAATAGTAATCTTAAGGCTTGACTGAATATGGAAGAACACATTACCTGGTTTCTTGTACGCTACATAGCCAAACAAAAAGATGATTACACCAAATGTGATGAGAGCTGCCCACCAGGTGAGCAAGAACATCAGTACGACGGAAACAACCGCCCCAAACAGAGCAACCCAGGGACTGTAATACCGAAATAATGGCCTCCATCCTATAGTGAGCGACACAATTTGTATTTAACATATTATATATAACGAGACATGATAGAAATAAATAATAAGTAGAATATGACAATTGAAAACATGTTGATGCAATGGGTAAGTATGTCAAATCTAACATGTAAAATGATGTAAGCCTGCAATACATCCTTAATCTTTGTCTCTCAATAAATTTTTATTTGGCAAAAAAATCATTCTAAGCATTCTAAAATGTGTCAAGTTGAGGTTATTGTAAATAACGTTAATGTTACGCAGCAATGTACAATGATAAACTGTGTTAAGGTTGTAACTAAACAGATTATCACATGAATTCTTTACTAACTCACCGGGGGAGTTGGTGATAGAAGCGTGAAAGCAGCTAAAGTTGATAAGAGCATACGCACAGAGGAAGAAGTTGGAGATAAGAGGAGCAATGGTGTTCAGTTCAGCTGCCGAGAAGAGATACAACATTGAAAATGCAATTTGAAGAAAACGTTGTAAGTATTATTACAGTATACTCATGTTAGGATAGTTTTGAAGTCTACTGGATGTTTTATGACTTTGTACTTGCTAAATACAGTTCTGTTGGCCAAGGGATAAATGTAACAGTTGGATCAACTTAAAAAAATGAGTCCAACTGGTAACACTTGAAAACTTAAAGTTCCCAGCTGTTCCCCAGTTGTTTTAAAATATTTAAATGGTCTTGCTGCCCATGATCTTTATGATCTGTGAACACCATGCGGGAAGAAGACTTAGATCTGCCAATCAGAGACTGTTGAAGTCACCATGAAACAGAAGCTGCGATTGACTTCTTTTCCATAACGTGATGTATATCCCATAGAAACGGCTTCTGAAATTAGATCTAGAGCAAGGCTTTATTTTCCCCTTCACTTTCTGATTGGTTTGTTGTAAGTTGGGCCTGGAGGGGAGGGCTAAAGATGGCTTGCCATTGGACAGTGAGTATAGTCCTACCCTTGTTTTGTTGCTTACATCATGTGGTGAAGTGTTGTTGTTGAGAGGGGAAAGGAAGCTTCATGTTTTTGATTATAGATTACAAGTGCAAATGAATAAAAATAAAAAGGTGTGCATGGATAAATCTTTGATAAAAATCACTGCAACGCTGTGTTAAATACTTTGATATCATGGTGACTTGAACTATTCTTAGTCCATACCAAAATCCAGGGGTGACTGTGCTTAGCCGCACCTAAACTCTGGATTGGTTAACCTATCCACATTTGAACAACACAAACTTGATCCACTTTTAAAGCGATTGATTAATGAAATCAAATAAAATGTTCTAATGATTTAGAATGTTCATAAACAAAAGATGATGGTGATTTCAACGACACCATTTGATTTATTTCTCATTTCATGGCCATAAGAAATGTACTCTTAAAGCACACAGTTACAGGACGGCAAATCATCTACAGTAACATCTAAAAGTCAAGAGCCCAACTCAAGAAAACACTGATCACCACCAGTGTGACGTTTGTGAGCTGGGAAATTTACTTTTTTTACGTCTTTCCATTGGAAGGAAACTTTTTAGTTGATCCAAATGTTCATTTTTTTACAGTGTAGGGCATGTTGTCAGAAAAGATCAACTGTATCAGCTTAGATGTTAGATAGAAAAAGTGACATTTAATAATTACGTTGAGAAATATTTACCAAATGAAATGTTTACCAGATATAAACAGGTAAGGTTTAGTATGGCAGTATCAATTTCTTTGACTTACCAATCAAAATGAAGCACAGGGCAATGACGAAACATAACAGATAGGCACGCAAGGGCTCACTGTTTTTTCCATAACCCTTTGCAAAGAAGCCAATGTACGGGTAGATATTGTCCTTACAGAGACACTGTACCAAGAACAGATGAGAAACTCTTTTTTATCTTTGTATGTTATTTGATAAGTTTATATTTGTTGATCTTACTTAGTAAGTAACACAGTACCGAGTATCTGCTGTGGATGTACCTGGAAAACTTTGGGAGCGGAGACAAGGAATGCAAGGGCAGATGACAGAGTGGCTGCAAATATGCCCGCATAGATCAATGGTCCAAACCCAGAGACTTGGATCATCGCCTGACAGAAAACAGCAATAAAATGAATTGTTAAAAACAGTGGATTTCTTATCCAGTACAGTAGTTACAATGCTTACATTAGTAGTACTAAACTAGTATAGAGTTGTGTTATATTCAGTATTTTTCTTTTAGCAGTAAATCACATGACTGCACAGATCACTGGACAATTTAAATGCATTCTGGTTGTGCAACACTTCATCAAAGCTGTAATAAAATGCTGTTTATTTGACATATGTCATCCACATTTAAACGTTTACTCAATGTGAATAATTATCTCTTTTGTGTTTATACGTGAGAATTCTTAGACCCTTAGAAACCTTTGAGAAACATCTGGAACAAAAGTTAATAATTAAATCAAACATAAAAGAACACCACTCGTGAAAAAGCTAATGAAAGAGATCTATTAAAACTGTCCCACCTGGAAGTTATTGGCCAGGCCATAGGAGCAGTCATGACTTTGCTCACATTTGGTAAAGTTCCAGCCAAGACTGCAGCCCAGACCATAACAGTCTTCAGTGGAGTTCAACAGCAAGCTGTCATTCATGTTTCCAGAGGCATCGCGCACCATACATGCTCCTGTGGAAGAAAAAAGAGGTGCAATGTGTAAAATAATGAAATGAAAATTGAAATACAGGAAGACACAAGGTAACTAAATCTTACTTTTTATTACATACCGTATGATGAGGGAGAGTGTGACAAACAAATCATTTTTTAAAAAGGTACTAATGCTAGGTAGCATGTAAAAAAAGTAAATATTGTTCTGGGTCTGGAATCAGATTGGATGAGCAGTATTCAAAGCCTTTGTTAAACTTTTTGGTTAAAGTTGCCATACTTTACTTTTCAAACAAAAGTCTGCTGTTAGGCAAAATACAGTGATTTTACTCCAGGTATAAAAGGTAAAGAGTTTTTACAATTTTTACTATTTTTTTTTACGTTTGAACAAACTGACAAGTTTTCTGCTTTTGTAAATGACTGAAAATAGGTCAAACCAGTGCCGTTGAAAAAAGAGTTACGACACTCGATCTTGCCACTGTGTGGTCTCCAAACAAATCTGTGCTGTTAACCTATCTGTATAGATTTTAGCGGGACAGACAACTGCAACTATGTTTGCATACATTTGCTCATTGACTACATTTATAGCATCATTTTGTCTGTGGAGTATAAGATATATTAATATAAGATATGACCGTTAAATGTATAAACATGTCATTAATTCACAGACTGTAGAGCGAATGCGTTTGGGAGACACGCAAATGAATGGGCTTCCGTGCCGTGTTTCGAACTATATCCAAAGTTTGGAACTATGATACGAGTTACGTTCATTCTTCCAATGGACGTCTATGCAAGTGTCGTAACTTTGTTACGTTTTTCAACGGCTCTGGGTTTAACCATCAGATTATGTTGAATGCTTGAATTAAATACACACCCACAGTTGATGATATGGCTAAATAACTTATAGTGGTGCAGAATATGGCCATTAATGTTCCTTTTGGGATCGCAACCTCTGGCTCCTAAAAATACAGCATTTTATTAATACAATGTTCTTTGTCATGGGTCTAACAATAAAATTGTATTTGTAAAATTTGTCATTTGGTGGGAGAATCGCATGCAACAAGGACTAAATCATTTCTCTATATTTATATAACTTTTTAGATTTGGCAGCCCCTTAGCTAAGCAGGTTTCTTGTGTTAGTAACCATTTGATTTAAATAGATCATGCATTTATTTATCACCTACTGGTTAAGACTTTCTACTCATTTTGCATACCAATTTTTACCATACATATAAAGTAGTCAAGTTGACAAACATATTATGTTATTTTTACTTTCAGATCTCCTGAAATGTTGGCTCCAGCAAGAACTCCAATGGCAGATGGAAAGAAGATAGCAAACATTCCAAAGAAACTGCCCTCTGGCCCTCTCCAGTCTGGAAATAGGTTCTCCAAGAAAATCTCACCTAGAAAAAAAACAGTTATCAGAAGATTTTTGTGGAACAAGATACTGGGCCAGATTTATTGAACATGGCAAAATAGCACGAGAGCGCAATATCAAAAAAGTGCAGATGGGAGTGGAAATTTACTAGCATGGCACACATTAAAAGAAACAGATGCAATATCTCATTCTCATAATGACCAACGCATCTACTGCATTTACATTTAGTCATTTAGCAGACGCTTTTGCTGAACGAAGGGTTTGCTGAACGCATGGATCTTGATGGGGTGTTAGAAGTGCAGGAGGGTGTGAAGGTAAGCCGGTGCAGATCCAGTGATAGTCCTGTAGGCAAGCATTAGTGACTTGAATCTGATAGACTTGAAACCGGTAGCCAGTGAAGAGAGATGAAAAGGGGAGTCACATGAGCCCTTTTGGGCTGTTGCGTTCTGAACCAGCTGAAGTGGTTTGATAGCCTTTGCAGGAAGACCAGCAAGGAGAGCATTGCAGTAGTCCAACCTTGAGATTACCAGGGCCTGGACAAGGAGTTGTGCCGCATGCTCAGTGAGATAGGGTCTAACCTTTCTAATGTTGAATAAGGCATATCGGCATGACCGTGTTGTCTTTGCTAAGAGCAGCGCCAATTAGAGCAGGGTTTAGGCATCCTTTATTTGGGCAATAAAGCTTCCAACACCAGTATAAAGCCTTGTCCACACTGGGGCAATAATCATGTGCGCTTATCGCTGATGTCTCAAACCTCATGACTAAACAAAGAGCACAATGTGAGTGAGAACACCGACGTGTAAAACGGCAGACAGAAAAGCATTTTCAACAATCGTCTTTTGGTTTGATGCGCCGCATTAAAAACCGACCGACCACTGAGATTGGTCCTTTTGATCACGTGCCCGGAGCTGCTGACATTACAGTAAAACACAACTTGGTGGCACTCAAGCTCAAAAGGGTCTTGCCGAGCACACATTGATACCAACGACAATGAGGAAGTAAGTAGGTGAAAGATGCCTCGAGACCAGATGTGTGTCTGAAACCGCTCCATATCTCCTATATAATGCACAATATTGAGTGTCAGCCATTTTGTAGTGGTGTTCGAAACCTGAGTGAACTACTTCCTCATTCCTTTTCTGTGTTACATGCGAGCGTCAGAAGCATAAACCTGTGCAGCACCACCTTGTGTCCAGATTTTTCTTTTTTCCATCAAGCGCCATTTATGTTAGGTGAACAGTCGCTAGGGTATGAACAATTTATAACGTCTGGAAAACATGACTAAATTGCTTTCATAATTCCTTTAAATACTCTCCTCCCATAACGTTTGCGTCTTTAAGAAAAAAACTCCAAGTTAAAGCTTTTAAAAGAAATTTGTATAATAATTACCATATCAATAACTAAATTATATTGTGTGATTTAAAACATGTCAAATTGCTTAGTTTTACATTATTTAGAAGAAGTTATGCATTTCTAAAAAACAATTAAACATCTAGAAACATATCTAATTTAAAATGATTGGTTTTACACCATAACAGAACCTTTTAGGAAATACAAATGAAATGTTCCACAAGCTAAAAGCTCTAAAGCACACTTAAATGGTTACACTCACTGCGGTAGCTGAAGAAACCAATTGACTGTTTCTGTGGAGTCGCTGGAATAACAGTGCCAACAAAGTAGTTGGTGAAGGATACCATAAGCACCACGAAAAATAGGATTTGAGCCTGTCAGATAGAAGTAATGAACATTGCATTAAATGTCAGAAGAAAATGATTTACAGAAACTTTCCAGATCCATGTTTATGATGCAAAATCACATTCATGTCAAATGCATGTTTTTTTCAAAAACATACCTTTGATTCCCATTCCATTCCAGCCAATGAGATGAGAAGAAGCACTGTGGCTGTAATGGAGCCTATGATCCGGACATCATTGACTGGATCCACAATTTCTACATTATATTCCTGTTGCATCATATTACAAAGACAAAGAAAAGTCATGCAATTCCACGACAAAACAAGCAAACCACTGTTCATTTTAATCGTCCTTACAATTAGAAGATCTCTGACAGTCTCTGCAAATCCCACTGTGTTGAGTGCACAACCAAGAGCATTGGCGAAAGAATACACAACACCAATAGGGCCTCCCAACTCAGGACCCAGGGTACGAGAGATCATGAAATATGCTCCGCCTAATGGGTAGAGAGATAATAAAAACTGTAAAAGAAATACAATACATTTTTTTGCCCATTCAAGCATGCTACGGTGTTTAAGAGCCAGTCCTCCTTCAAAAATACAAGCCCATAGGTCATTTGTGTAACCTGCTTATTGCGACCCATAGTTGCGTTTTTAAAAATAAATGCTTGCTTGCATGCTTCTGGGCATATGGACACATCGATCTGTTTGTGTGTGGGGACCTGGGTTGTCTCAAGACCCCCAATCCCCCTAACCCCTCCCAACTTTGCTGTCCTGTAGAAATTCAAAAAATCCCATCAAAAATATAGACAACAGTGGCATAAGCTGTTGTGTAGTGGTATATATTCCAGAGTTTATTGTTACATTTTCAGGGACACTTGAGTGAAATTGCAAGTGTGAGCAACATGTACGTGTAAGTATAACTGTGCAATGTAAGAGAGAATTTGCCATTCATATTGCTGTGGTGTTACTCTGAATGGTTGACTCTTTTAAATATGTTGAAAGGTTCTCCTTCTCATTGTAGAGCAATAGTCACAGTCAGGCCTTAGTGACTACGATTAAATAACATAAGCAAGACAAATGGATTAGCTAGATGACATTCTTTTGTCAGTGACTCACCAGAGGATACTCTCCCATTGGTAGAAATGGCAGATACAGACAATGCGGTTACTGAGGTCACAAGGACCGACATGAAAATGATGACCCATGTAAGAACTAAGAGGAATGAACAGAACATATTGACATTATATGTAAAGAATCATTGAATATGTATCCAAAATAGATAACAATTCTGAAAAGATAAAAGATCTACATAATCATTAATTGAGTAACATTGACAAATAAACCTTTAATCTGTGATTTATTGCAAGACAAAGACAAACTTTTTAACTAACATGAGCATGTGGGAAAAAATAGCCATTTACTGAAACATTAGTCAAAAAATAATTTGTATGTTTCTACTCACTGATTCCTGCTTGAGATGTAATCCAGGACAATCGTAAGAACAAAATGACTCCCCATATATTCAACATACAGCGAATCTAAAACACAGAAGCAGTATGTCATCAGTATGTCTTCACGTTTGCATCTTTCTGCATGCATGTTGCTTGGTATGCTTATTTGGTCATGTGTCTCACCAAAACCCCAGTGACCCATCCGAAGCGCACTTGTTGGTATGTCTTTCCTTCAGATCCACATTCATCTGACCCATTTCCCATTTCGTTCATCACTGAAAGACTGCCTGCACCTGAGTCGCTTATGTCATAGCCACATTCTCTGTTCTAAATCAAATGATAGTAGATACAATTGTATTAACAAGATGTCCCAGATAGCAAGCAGCCATTGAATTAATGTTCAAAAAGAGTTGAATAGATCACTTTTGCACCCACAATGTTAATGTTGAAAAAACCATTTTTGTGATCAGTATTTGCTTTAGTTGAGCTCTTGACTCTGAACTTTCTTTAAAGGCAACTCTTTCAATGTTTACAAAAGTGTTTTATTAAGACAACTTGAATATTGATAAAGAAAGGTTTGTGGTTTGAAAAGATGTGGTCGGTACACACTGTTCTAAGTCATCAGAGGTATCTTAACATACCATCACACCATCTTAACATACATCTGCTTACATCAAAAGTCTTACGAAGAGTCTCCAGTGATGGCCTGCTGCGTCTGATGCGGCCTGTGACAGTGGCATTGGAATAAAACTCAAGATGAGGCATAGCATCCATAGTGCTATATATGGAAGGTCGTCTACTGTCCTGCCTTGAGTCCTGGACATCTGATGTTCTTCGTATCCAATCAACTGGCACTTCCATGGTAATCCCTGACTCAGGGCTGGTGTTGTGAGAAGAATACTGGGGTAGCGTGTCTTCACTCATTGGAAAGTTACCTGATGTTAGGATGCCGTTGCCTCCCTGTCTGTGTTTAGAGATGCGGTGACCCATTTCCACGTCAGTAAGTTCCGAAAAACACTTTCTCTGTGAACAAGGAAAATCCTTTAACAGTGTTAAACTCTGCGCCTAAAGAGTTAGCTTTACCTTAGCTCAAACCCACATACCAAAAGCCAGCTAATCAAAATAAATCTTCAAAGAAACAATAAAAAATGAATTAAAAAAATGCTCCAATAAATATGCAAAAAATATACAAATCTTTACCTCAAAAAATGTTGTTTTTAAACCAAAGGATAGGTAAATATTCTGGTAAGAAACTATAGTTGAATTGTCATTTCTACATTTATTATGCTCATTCCAGTTTGATGTCTGTTCAAACAAAAACAATGCGCTTCTGTTGGGTGACTTTGCATTGAAAATGTGGCCAAGACATGAATTCTGTGTTTAAAAATCAATACAATATACATGTAATTTACATTTTTCAGCTCATGTTATGATTCTGCGTCGATTCTAGGGGTGGCACGGTACATGAAAAAACACCTGGACCGTTCAGTTCGCTTGTCTCGGTTCAGTTCGTGTCATGCGCTCTCTGGTCTCGACTCTGTTCCCGCCCTCTCATTTCCCCATTGATTTACTTCTAATGGTTTCATGCTCCTCACCTGTTCCCTCTTGGTTTTATCCCCTATTTTATGCTCTTGCTTTGTCTGTCTTGGGACGTTTTGTTTTGGTTGATCCTGTGGATATACTGTACCAGTGCTTCCGCATGAAGGACACCACGTCTGACACATTTTCTCGTTTTAGTCAAGTCTAGTCTTTGTCAGTTTACGTTCTTCATGTGTTGTCTAGTCTAGTTTTACCCCCTCGTGGGACTTTTGTTTTGTGTGTTTCATTCAGAGATATTGTTTTTCCCCTTACGTCCGTCTGCATTTAGGATCTATTTTGACCTCACTCAGACAATCACCAGCGTCCTAACCTGAATGACACCATTCCTTCGCCAATCCGTGAGACCTAATAGCAACAATGTCATGTGACTGACTTTAGGGGTTGACCGCTATATAACATCTGGATGTGCCAACCACTGCTTTCTATCCTAATCCGAGAACAGATTGGATTGATTGTGTCTAAAGCCTAAATTCAGGAGAAACACTGCAATATCAGTCCGTCACATTGTTGAGCAGGTGCTTTTAGTCCCTGAGGATTGTGGTGGATTTCTCCTCATTTAGGTGTTTAGAAGCTTCGCTGAAACGTGCGTCAGTAAGTATATTTCTTCATTCTGCATTCTGCATTTGCAACTGATGTTTATTCTTTCCTGTACAGTTGCTGTCTGTGCGCATGTAGCATGGTGGATATGTATGAAATCTAAATTGATTTTGTTTTTCAAAAAGTATTGATTATGGACTTCATCGTTGAGCTGTGATTCTTTACATACTATGTTCAACAAAATAAGATATTTTGTTATCGATAAATTAATTTGTTTTAGTTAAGTGCCAAACTTCACTCAAACATTCTAATAAAGAATGAATTGTAAAAACTGTGTATTGTAAAAACTATTCTGTTAGATTGGTTTGGCTCATCAGTATGAATGAAAATGTAGTTTTTGTCAAACTGGTGTTAGGGATTGTCCCTCCTGTTTGGGTATGCAACATTTTTTAGATGATATTAAGAATCCCTGTGCAGCAGCAGTAGGATTAACTCTACAGGAGAGAATACATAGAGTCAGACTTTCAACTAGCAGCAACAGTGAAGACGTTTCTGATATGGGACGCTCTGGCAAAAGCAAGAGAGTTGATGTCCCTGATAATTCTGCTGGCCCTTCACGACCTGGTGGGTCTCAGGGCGAACTTGTTAGGACTCCGACAGTCTGGGATTCTGATGATGACACCGATGATACTCAGCTACAGTTTTTGACTACGTTACGCTATCCAGCTGGTAAGTTTGAAGCATGTGCCCCTGGGGTGAGCACAAAGCCTTTTACGCCTCCTGTTACAACCCATCTCGTGATAAGTCGGCTCCACATCAGACAGAGGTGCATGATCTCATGGATATTGTCTCTCTAAATGCTAATAATACACTTTGGAGTAGTGAGGGAATGCCTGAAGAGGATGAGGAAGAATCTAAATCGGGTCCTTCCTAAGGCACAGCTTGAATTTTAGGGCTTGATACGCAGGTAGAAAGTACAGCTTCTGCCCCTCAACAAGGTGTATGGACAAGCATTTCTCGCACTCAGCGTCCAGAATTCCGTTAGCTGACGATTATTCGCAAATGTTGAGGAAAGCTTGGAATAAACCAAAGGCTGCACACCACTTTAATGCTGGTTGTAGACCGTTCGTTAAATTAAATGATGCTCCTGAAACTGGTATGGGGAACATGCCTTCAGTAGAGCGAGAGATTGCATCACTAACCACTTTGGGTAGTTTGTCACAGACAACCCTCAGGGTCCTGGTAGGGAATGTCAGAAGACAGATTGCCTTATGTGTCAAGAATTAAATGCATCTACTCGAGCCAGGAATGTGTTAGCAAAACTTCTGGCTGTCTTAAGATAGGTGGTTCGTACAGAATATGATGATATGAATTTAGTTTACACGGCACTCATCACACATTCGCAATTTACCCGAGATATTTGGCCATGTCCTCGGCAGTCTTAGCCTGAATGCAGATCTGTCTGGGCGAGACATCTTTGCCCGAGACTATTAGGAAGGAACTGACCAGTGATTCCTGGCAGTGTTTTACATCCTGATTCACAGTCTTTAATAGATACCACTGATCAGGTTAGATGTTTTCTGGAGTCTGTTCAACAGACATTTAATCATTTTGGCCCTACCAGCTATGGGCGTAGGGAGGCTCAGTCTTTTTAACTTTCATGTCCTCCCCGTTCAGGGTTTTGGGGAATGACATGACAGGGTCTAGGGCAGCCCTTCCCAATGTCCGTACTCTGGTCCGGATTCAGACCCGGGAGGGAATTCGTTCCGGACCTGGCAATTTCCAAACAAGCGCATGCAGGGCAGGCACACGTATACACACACACACAGGCGCAAAACGCACACAAACCAGTATAGGGGACCAATCACGTAAAAAGTGTTTATTGCTGTTAGACTCGCCTCTTTTTAATCGTTTACAGTTGGCAGAGAGCGTTTTGCGTAGTGTTTTCCGACTTCTTAGGTAAAGTGCGTAGATAAAATGTATGCATGCAAGAGCGTGGTTTTGCTTAGCAGACTCATCTTGTCTTTCTCTTGGTCTTTCTCTGCAGCGACCGGCAGAAAACAGAAGCATATTCAACCGACCGAACAAAACGCCGTTTCCAAAACTCTGTTACAGACTACCTGGGCATAAGAAAATGGATGTAGTTTGTCAGTAAATATTTGCATAGTTTGTTGTCCAGACGGACATTTATGTTGCAAAATTCACTAAAAGTGACATTGAAGTACTTTTTCATAAGCAGGAAATATGTAAATGAGAACAGCTTTTTTCATTTTGTTGTATAAAAATGCAGCACTGAATGTAACAGTTAAGACTGTAAACGCAAGTATGACTATATTATGCCATGAATATGATGATAAGCATATGAAGAGTTGATTTGCAAAACATAACTTCTATGTTTCCATAATTCAAAATCACTTTACAGTTCGCGCCATTATGTCAGGAAACGCCTCTTTGCGTTATGCTTTCGTATGGGGCTGTGTCCACCTAAGGCCTTGTTTTCAACCGAAATGCTGCACTTTCAGTTGACCTTTTATCAGTGCTCGTCGCTGGTGCTATTCATTTTTTCTAGATCAGCGCCGGAGTTCGACTGGGCGCCCAGAGTTTAAAAACTATCAACTTTGGGCAGAACGCTTCAGCCACGTTAATGTCAAGAATTCCGTTTGGCTTGTTTGTGTTTAAAATAGTGATAGTGTTGTGCCTTTTTAGAAGGAGAAATAAAGTAGAAAGGAAAAAAACGTGAGAATAATCTTACAGCTAAAATTAAAAAACTAACCAACTTCTTCAGTTCCATCTGGTTGTTATAAACAACCAGTTAAGAATCAAGGCTTTTATGAATGTTTACTTTGCCCCTTTAGATGAAAGCGAATATTAGACAGCTCATCTGATCGGTAACAAATGCGATGGAGTGAAGAGCGCTCCTTGTCTAAGTTATCCTTTATGAAGTCTTGTTTGGGGTCATCAGTTGAACAAGAACAACTGAGCCACTTTAAGATTTTCTCTGAATGCGACATGGTTAAAAGCATGGATTATCATGGAGAACATTCAATTTCTGTATGTTTCTTACCTGTTAGACATGATATCTCTCAATTATACTGGTGAACGGCTGTTATTAATGTCATTAGATAAAATTATTAGAAAAGTAAATATAAGAAATAAATATTGAGTTAATGTTAATGTTTTTTAAATAGCCCGGAAAGTTTGGTATGCAAACTTGTGCTTATATAAAATAGAAATATAAGTATTAACTATAAAATTAAAATACTATGTATAATAAAATGTAATAAACACTGCAGAAGACACTGTGGGATGGCAATAAAGTGAAGGGGGCCCTTGAGGTTCTATATCCCCAGGGCCCCCATGTGTTCTTAATCCGGCCCTGCCAATGGATGTTCAGGTTTAAAACAAAGTTAGGTTTATAACATTTTTAACATGTCATTTTTAATTAAAACAAAAGAAAAATAAAAGCATTTTTATAAATTAGGTTAGACGTTTCATCACTACTGTATCATGACATTTCTCATTCAATGTTAAGACAAAGAAATACTTCTTACTTAACTCTTGGTCTGAAATGTATGTTAGATAGTCTCCTCGTCCTTTGGAACTTCCTGAATTAAAAATGAGATCTCCTTAGTCTTCTTGGTTTTCCTTGCAATATCATATGGTTTATTCATTTATACCACAAGTTAGACCTTCATCTCCTCCCATAAACAGAGACCAGAGCACTTTTCAGCATCTAAGGAGAGATTTCTGCGAAAAGATGAATGTCTTGTACACTCCCACTTTTCTTAGGATCATCTTAAAATAGATATGTGTCGGTTGATTCTGATCATTCATTTACCACAATACAAGGATATAAGATAACATATATTATATATGCTATTGAGGTTATCAAGTGGAAACTTACATCATCCAAAAGTGTTTAATAGTATTGCAAGTATTGTCAAACTTTTCACAGTACCTTTTACTACATATGTAGAATTCTTTGTCACATTATGGTCTTTTAAAGAAACAAAATGTACTGACTAGACCTCATGGCTACCTTATGGCTTAACCTGCAAAATATAATAATAGTATTAATAATCAGACACCCCTAACATAAGATACAAACTAGATTTATTAGTTTTACATCTACTGGATTGAAACAAACCATGCTCTGAACGAATGCAGTCGTGGAAAAAAGTAAGCAGAGAAAATACCGTGACAACATCGTGGAGACCACTCAAATTTTATTTACTATTTATATGTTGGTTCTGAACCAAAATAACAAAAAAATGCAATATTTTCAGATCTTGAATACTGCAAGTTGTCATTAAAGCTTAAATAACACAATACTAATGTGTGTCAGGATCTATTGAAAAAGTATATTGTTCCTGAACTTTATTTCGGTTGAAATTCATCAGACACTGGACGTGCCATAATATTCTAATAAATGCTGATTAAAGGCAAAACTGGTTTCTTCAAATGTTCTGTTTTGGTTTTCATGTAAATGTTTTCTGAAAGCTAAACTCTTTATTACTGACAGAGCTTCCATTAAAAGAAAATACATGTCTAGAACTGTAAAATAATGTTAGAGTTTAACAACAGAACTGTTTCTAAAGGTTAACAGTGTTACCAAACACTAAGTTATTTCGGTATCCTGAAACCAAAATAGTTATGTTCCTGGAATCAAAGAGAGCTTTGACTTTATGACCAAAGATTGATGTTTTGAAGAATTCTTTTTTATGGCATTTACAGTTTTTCTCGATTGCTTAAACACATTTCTTGAAATTACGGCTCCTTTTCTCTGAACTCTTAAAACAAAAGCATAACTTATAACAGTCACATAACCGTTTATACATTCCCAAGCCTGCTATTGGACTAGTGTGTATGTTATATCACTTC
This sequence comes from Triplophysa dalaica, assembly GCF_015846415.1. Classification (NCBI taxonomy): domain Eukaryota; kingdom Metazoa; phylum Chordata; class Actinopteri; order Cypriniformes; family Nemacheilidae; genus Triplophysa; species Triplophysa dalaica. The sequence continues at coordinate 24,374,651 of NC_079546.1, read as the reverse complement.
CAAGTCACTAGAGGGACTATAGAGCTCACAGTTGGGTATTACAGGAAGTTATTGAGACTGAAGCATGGTCTGGCTGTTTGCTCAAGAACTTTGTGTCCTAGTTAGGAAACATGTGTTTTAAGCTCAATATCAAGTTAGTGAAAGTTGTATGAATTAATTATTTCTATAGTGTTTTGGAACTGTTATTTGTTTATTTTGTTTGTTGTTTTTGTATATGGATGGACTTTCGATTACCTGCAATAACTTCAATGCCTTTGATTGCATGTTTGGTTACTTGCATTTACCCGAGTGGTTTCCTGCTGTTGCCTTCTTTAATAAATGGATTTGTGGATGTAAGGAGACTTGAAAGAAGTTTGTGGAGGAGCTTTGTGGTTCCTTTAAGCTATAAAGACTTTCAGTTCATCATACTCACACATGGACATCAGCTAAGCCACTACTATCTTGCTTATGCATTTATGGACTTTATATCTTTAGTCTATTGCTTTTGATTTATTTATTGGGTGTTTTCTGTAAATACGGTCTATATTGAAGGTTTGGTTGTGTCTTTTATATTGCATATGAAACTGTATTTACAGAGTTTGTCTTTTTTGTCTTTTTTTGTCTTTGTTTATTCATGATTGTGTAGCCAATTTTGAGTGTGTTAAACTTCTCACCCAGTTCCCTCAACATCCTATTTTCATGTCAAAATGAAGCTCTCCACTCAACACCATTCAAACTTGTGTTACAAGGTAAACTTTTCCCCCAAACACTCACACTACAACAGTCTCAGACACATGTGAGATCAATTTAAAACACTGTTACTAAAAGCTCTTATTGATTCAAGAATGGAGTCATTTGACAGCTCGGTGTCTATTACAGTATAGAACATAAAAGAGTGCAGATAGAGTAAAGCGAAAGAGCTTTAGGAAGAAATAAAACTAAAACATTACACTACTGTAAAGTAGATGAAGATAATCTTATAAGACAAGAAAAGTTTAAAAACCAAAGAACAACATGAACTGGTTATGAAACATAATTCAGTACACAACTGCACAAATAACATTTACATTCAGACACTTAACAGATGATTTTATCCAAAACCACAGAGAAGATAAAGGAAACGAAACAGTGAAGTGATTTGTCAATATAAGACAATGTAAAAAATATGTCATCCTCTGAACCTTTGGCCCAATATTGTAAAAGTATTCCATATATTCTGCCAAATCACAGAACAGGTGAAAATGTTGTACATGTGCTACAGCTTACTGGATACAGAAGAGAGAAATGTCTCTGATATAAAGTGTGTAGTGATATATATAGTATAAAGCCCACTACATGATTCTAGGATGAGCTTTTATTGATCTGATCCTGAGATTCTGATGTGTGTGTCATCAGTTTTACCTCTGAATGTTTACTGATGGATCAATATGTGCTGTTTCATTTTACATCTTGTGTTCATTATATTGTGTCTTTTGTGTTTTCTGAATGAGAACGTGATCAAACCTTTGAAGAATGAAGTGTGTTCTTGTGTGGGGTTTGTACAAACTGGTGAATTGTTCTGAGAATGTGTTTTTAGTTGTCAGAAAAAGTGAATTGTTTCATAAGTTGTGTTAGCAATCATGAAAAACTGTAATAGTTGCTTGATATCAGGGTATAAGAGTTTAGTATGTTGTGTTGCCATTTTAAAGAGTTTTTGTGACATCTGTTTTAGTTGTGCAGAAGAGTATCTTTTTAGGTTTACTTGATTCAGTCATGTTCAGTTAACATGTTCATTTCATGTTAAGAAAACATGACTCAACATGTGGAACCAGTATCCATGATTGAATAATGTTGCGCACCTGCAGATCTCAGCGGAATAACGTGGATTTAAGCGTTTGTTGTTCACAAGTTATAACATTACACACACAACCTGAAAGCAATACTAGTAAGCTGGGAATGATTTGTCAGCCTAAGTACGAATGATCTGAGACGTTTAAAATTAAACTATCCTGCAGTGTTCGCCCCTGTTCATTAACAAAATAAACAGCTTGCCGCAGCTAAACATACTAACACACATAATGTAATACCATTCTCTCAGTTAAACTCCATCTGCACTTATATACAGTAAGTTTAACACTGGCTTTGAATGTTCTATTAAGCCTGTGACTGACTTAGCTCCCTTCGCTATCATATGCTAATGTTATCCTCCTATATATACGCTACATATACGTCAATTCAGACTGTTGATAAATCTTTCTCACATCGGCAATTTTTCTCTCGTTCAGTCGGTCTCGATCCCTCTTGAGGAATAACTTTGAAGCTAATCCTGCTTGTACTTTCTCAGGTTGAAAAAGCACTTTGGTTTGAAGTGACTCACGCTAAAAAGCAGGTTTGTACTGATGGTTTCTGAGGGATTTCCACAAAAAATAAAATAAATCCACTGTTGTCTCTTCCCAGGTTTGGACTCTGTGCAGCCACTACATTGCATGTTGTCCACGAACTTTAGCCATGGGGTCACGTACACCACTGTACACCACCACGTGTGAAAACTGTGTAGAACATCATAACATCATAATAAAATCTGCTTTGGACATCACAATTGAAGCGAAATCTGAACGGCTGGATTTCTCACATGCTTGCAGGGAAAGGGACACCAAAACTAACTTACTAGGTTCTTATTTTTCCCTTTTTCTAGGTTGTTAGATGCACCGGAGAGCCAATTATAGCACTTAAACACAGAAAAGGTGGGGTTTTCATCTAATGTCTCCTTTAAGATTTGATTCAGCATTGGACAAATGTTTGCTGTGAAACAATATTGTAATTGCTTAGAGACAAATCTCTTTGAACTGCTGAACGGCTCAAGAGTGCAACTAAAACAAACACAGAGCACAATTATGAAGTCAGTTGTAGTTCTTGTGTTTCTCATTTCTTCAGTGATGTTGATTGTTAACAGCAGGCGTTCATCCTTAATGTTCAATCATCATTTAACAAGTCAATTAATTATTTCATTAACTTGAACTCTTTGAGGACTTGGGATTTGACTTTCTTGTGACTTGAGAGGAATGACTTGGTTTCTCCGCTGGTGAAATCAGCTGCTGAGTTCATGGGTGAAACAAAAATATGGAAGGACTTTTTCTCTTTGGCCCCTGGACTGCCCACCTCTGCTTCTAAGTTAGTATTTTCTGCTAAGGGTAGCATTACGTTAGTTCCTTGTTCTTAACATCTGGAACATACTGATTCAAGTACAAACACTTGAAGTCGAAACTCACAGTGATATTTGTAAGGGTTAGACATAATTCATAAAAGTCAAACATAATAAGCAGGGTATGCTTAAAACAGTATGGGATACAATAAATGGAACCCAACATGGACGCACAAACACACACGCACAAGCGCTTGCGGTCTGGATATCAGTCGACTTTAGGCAAGAAGTGACAATTCTGATTTGACTATATAAGCCTTAGTCGAGAACACTCCTAGTTATAATTATCTTAAGATCCAAAAATCAATATTTACCTCTGATATGACTGCAAAATATTCACAAATCACACAAGACACTGAACAAAAGACCCAAAATACAATTTTGCGTACATATACATTTCATGACATTTCAGCACAAGATCACAAAATTTCGCAATTCTGATAACACACAATGTCTCCATTCACCTAGAACCAGATGCCCACAGAGCAGGAGTGACGTAACCCCAGCCACACGCTATCAGTTGAGGCCTCAAGAGCCACTTCTGCTGCCCAGAGCTGAATCTTCTCTGAATCAACTGACACCAGATCCACATGATTCTCTCTGCAGTATCTCACAGCTTCAGTCCAGCTCAGATTCTTCTGGATCAATATCAGCTTCTCTGAACACACTACACAACACAAATTCTACATGAGAACACTCAAATACAAACATGCAACTCATCCGGTCCTACAAGAACAGTGAACTAATGTAATATGATTATCATAGACTTTAAAAAAGATAGACGGCCCGACATTGCTTCCTTCCATTGTAATGAATTGATGGTAAAACATGTGACGATGAGTGTTGACATGTTATGCCAAAATATCAGTTTGGAGCCTTGGCATGTGCAGAAGGACTCGAGCGCGGTATCAAGGTCCCGCCCATATTCCCTGATGACTCAATTGTAAACGAAGTAATCATGTTACCACACCCCTTTTTATATGTATCTTTTAACTAACTAAAACTTGTTTGAAAAAAGAACATTCGGACATACATCAAGATGATAAAAAATGTAACAGAAGACATCTTTGGAGGAAAATATTTAAGGTCTTATTGATTTTATAGTGAGGGGTATGTCAGGGTATGAATGTCAACAATTGTGACGATAAACAAAAGAAAACTTTGTGGCGCAATGCATGCTGGGTAACATCTCAGTCCAAAACTCATTCATGATTCAAATGCATTGCAGTTGATCTGTATATCAGAATAGTTTGTTGATTGTCACCATTGTTGAGATTCATACCCTGATACTTAATGTCTGTTTTGTCTCAATTTTGTAGTTGGATTTTTGCATCCTGTTATCACTAATCTTCCAGCTATTGACATGCAATTATACCCCATGATTTTGTAATGTTCCTTCAGGATCAAGAGCACAATTTACATACAATATGCATTAAGTCAATCAAACTTAAACATGATGATGTTTTTAATGCACACCAACAAACTCCGTCAAGCAAGAAAGCAGATTTTTGCTCCGAATGGGAAACAAGATGCCAGCAATTATAGAAAATAAACAAAACACCAAATACTGAATGTGGTACCATGGCGAAGACAAACTGTCAACACATTAATCCTTATATTACTTTACTCAGAAAATAATTCGATCTGAAGTCCATAACGTTGTCCAGTAAACGTGGTCAATGTTTGCATACATTTTTGAATAATTCAACGGCTACCACATTATTCAGATGTTTTATCTCCAGACAATAGTAAGGTGTTTGTCCTGGAATGCTCTGATGTAGGTGGTTGTTTACCATCAGGGTTACAAATTTAGAGTCAGTAAATGGTACTTAAAATTTCAAAGTTACTTTTACTCGAGAATTTCACTGGAACAACATTATGAAATTATAGAAACGTTGTGAATGAACTGAGATTTAAATAATAAAGGAACTTTTCAAGAGTGAATTAGTCAAAGATCATTATTTCTGTGTCTTAACTGTTTATGATGTTTATTATTGTTTTCTTATGATCATGTTCTGTGTCTTAACTGTTTATGATGTTTATTATTGTTGTCTTATGATCATGTTTTGTGACGTGAAGGTTTGCTGTCACTCACCATTGTAGCAGATGAATCTCATGTTCTTATTACAGTTCTCCTGACGCCATGTTTCATTTCTCATAACAGCACAATCATGTCGGTCATTTGTTGGTCCAGATTCCCAGTTCACATAGTTCACAGAATCACCCAGAGACCACTTCCATTTATAAACACTTGTATTCTTCAGTCCAATCCAGAAGTTCTGATTGTTCTTCACAGTGTTCTTCAGCTCGTTCATGTCATTGATGTTGTTGACTGTGGCCAGATCTGTGTAGTTCTCTCTGCAGTATCTCTGAGCTTCAATCCAGGTCTTCTTCATGTTTATATAGTGATAGCGGCGCTGAGAGCATTCAGATAATGAACTGAGAGCTGAAAGAGAGAGTTTGAGTCTCTATTAAAACACAGAATCTATTGTCATGACATTATAAAACAAACATAAAAGCAGAAACACAAACTCACCGATGAAAAGAAGACTGAAATATAGAGTCTGAGCCATTTCTTAGGAACAAACACAGTTTTGTTTAGCATCATTGATTCTTTCACAAAATGTCAAATGTCTCAATGAAATGTGTGAATGTGATATGAACGTTTGTTACGTGTCTGTCTGTCGTGTTTTGTAAATGTCACTGAAGTTAAAAGTGAATCTCTTCTTAATAAAGTTTTATTAGAAGTTATTTTCAGATGAATTCACAATGTTTATTAAACAGAATGATGAAAAGAATAATTTTAATATGAATGAGAATGTAAATAGTTCTTACTTTTCATCTCTTGTGTGTTTCTCTGGTGGATCTGCTGTTGTTTGTCTCTCTGTGTGTGTTTATATGTCATTATATAAGATCTGATCTTCAACACATCACATCATTTGTTTATTTCTCTAGAAGACTCATTTTCATATTTCATTTCCTTCTTTTGGTCCATTCGGTCATTATTTGTGTTTCTCTTCAGAAAGTCTTATTTCCATATTTCAGGTGTCAGTTTTTTCTTTTTTGCATATTGTGTGTCAGCAGTATGTTCAGAGTTTCGGCACTGAATTAGACTTTTTACTTTAATAACATAAAAGACGCACATTTAAATTAAGAATCAAGAGTTCAGCACAAACTACTGGTCAAATATAAACAGATACGTTTAATGATTGTCACCATTGTTGATGTTTAAACGTGTCGATCAAACTTTGTTAATTTTGCATTTTTGTGACCAGAACATATCACACAATCCCTAATCAAAAAACATTTACTAAACATTTGATAGTGCTTTTTTATAACTAACCTCAAAATGCCAAACAACTATCACTGTCATGTTGTGACAGTTCTCTTTCTTTATACTTTACATATACTTCATTAAACACATTCACAAGCATTGAAAGAGAAATGGAGGAGCTGATTTGACAATGTCAAGTATCAAGGTCCCAACTAAAGCCAACACTGATCACAATAATGCTTTGATGAAAGTTAATTTTATTAACATGAATTGCAGGTGCAAATGTTATTTGATTCAAGCCATTAATAATAATGATTTAATGGTTGCTTGCTATCAGGGAATTAGAGTTTAGTATGTTGTGATGGCACTTTAAAGAGTTTTTGTGACGTCTGGTTTAGAAGTTGTGCAGAAGAGTATCTTGTCAAATGATGTTGGTAGGGAATCATTGAAACCACTGTGACGACGTCATTTGATTCACTGCTTTCGTATGGATTGAGTTCTATACCGTTGATCCTGAAAAAACATTATAAGATGAAGGAATTTGATCATATTTAGATATATAGAAGTTTGTGAAAGATGGATGTACGCTTATCAAAACACATTGTTGAATTACACAGACATCCATTAATCAGTGTATGAATCACAGCAATGGTGAGAAACAACCAACTACTTCAGATAAACAGATCAACTGCAAACCAGTTTAACATTATCATGGGAAATATAAAATTTGATTTGATAAAAACAAAGTTGATGGATTTTGGTTTCACAGTGTGATTTTACAGTGTTTACAGTGTGTTACAGTGTCATTAGCTGATTCTTGATGTCTGAATTATTTAGGTAATAATTGTTTCCATCATAACATTTGATATCACAGAGAAATGCACAACATTGAGTCAGACAATGACAAAACACATCTACACTTAAGTCCACCTCTGTGCCTATTACTACCAGAAAGAACCTCATTATTTTGTCTTGTGTCAAGCTGTTATAAATGTGTTTCAGAATCACACTATTACAGCTAACAAAAAACTTAATAGTATAAAGGCTAGGAGCTCAACTACAGGAAACTCATTAACGTGTTCATGTGTTCCATTGGGAGACATCTAAAGTATTCTGTCAGGGGGTCCTGACATAGATGACATTGTTAAGATTTGTTTGATTTGGTCTGAGCTAAACTATGTGGCTTCTGACACTGTCTTCCCTTCGGTTGTTCTTCATGTTTTCTTCAGTGATTGTGTTTGTGTTCATCACTTCATAATCTCATTGACAGCAAGCAGACAAAACAGTTTCATGCAGCTGAAGGTGCTGCCAGTAGTTTATGGTAAAGTTATTATATTATTTTCACCAATGTGCTGAGGATTAGCGCAAGTTTTTAAAGGTTTGTTGATCTATAGTTTTGGTTATGCAATAAGTGTGTAGTTGTTGATGAAATGTTAATCTATGTAAATTATTTGTGTATGTGTTATTGTAAATTCATGATGCTTTTTGTGGGCCTTCAGTTTAAGTGGTGTTTTAAATGTTTATATTGCTGTTTAATACGTCTTTAAAGGTTCATTTTGTGTCAGGTAATCTTTTTAGGTTGGTCAAATTAAATAGACAAACTTAACTAACACCAAAGTTATTCATGTAAACATTTCAAATTTGAAGAACTGTGGAAAAAAGTTCCTTTCATGTGAAGCTTCTGCCAGTAATCTACTGCAAATTTACAATAGCTGATTTTACAATAGCAAATTTTTTGGCTAAAGATATTACCCTTAAAAAGTAGTAGTATAACATACACTTGAAAGCATGCTGGGAGTCATAGAAGAGTTTGTACCATGATGTTACCCAGAATCCATTGCTTCCTAAAGTTATTTTGTTGTTGATTGTCAGCACTATTTTGATTCATTCACAGATTCTTGAAGTCTGGGATATTAAAATGATTGAGCACTTTTGTCCCTAAAAAAAATATTTGGTACCACTACACAGGGTCAAAATAAAAACTTAACATCAACAAAAATTATGTTAGTAGAATGTTGCAGTTCTTTAACATTCTCCGATAGCATCACATGGCCTCATTTTACTTAACAGCAATACAGCACAACATTAGAACCGGAGAAAAACTTGATCTACTGGAAAATAAGGATCAAGAGCCCAACTAAAGGAAACACTAAACACTATCAGGGTGAATTCTTATTGTTTATGTTTCTTCTGTGATTGTTTTTTCTTCTCAGCAGGTGTTCATCATTATTGATCAATAATCACTTGTAATGTGAACTCAGTTGATTATTTAACTGCATGAATTAAGTAACATGTCACACCAGAAAGACTCTGCTTCAGTGTACATTAGTACACCCATAGGTACAGACTCATATATACACCGGGGTGTACAATTTTACACCAGGGACTTTGCTATTAGGGTTGTAAGGTATGTGTCATGAACGTGGGTGGTGAGGGACAGAGGACCCAAATGCAGACAGATGAACCAGCCATGAATGGACACAGCAGACAGAGGGATCGTTGTGGGAGGGGTCAACTCCGCCGGACTCCCTTCCAGGGTCTAAGCCGACGTCTCCCTTCCAGGGTCGAGGCCGCCGGGCTCCCTTTAGAGTCGGGGCCGATGGACTCCCTTCCAGGGTCGAGACTGCCGTGTTCCCGTCCGAGGTCGAGGCCGCTGGTCTCCCTTCCAGGGTTGAGGTCTTCGGGTTCCCCTTCTGGGTCGAGACCGCCGGCGTCCTGTTCCCGCCACAGATCCCTGCCGGTATCCCAACCAGTACCTAGGCCGGACCAGTCGACACCCTGTCACTTGTTTGTTCCTGTACTTGTTTGCTTCCTAGCTGCCAGAGAGCGCTGCCCAGCCGTCGGAGAGAGCTGCCCAGCTGCCAGAGAGCGCTGCTCAGCCACCGACAACCTACCCCATCCTGTCAACACCCAGTCCGGCATATCCGGTTGTCTGCTGGAAATCCAGTCCGGTGCAGCCGGCCATTCCAGTCAAGTTTAAATGTCAAGTCTTGTTCTTAGTTAGTTTAGTCTAGTCAGTCCATGTTCCTGTTATGTTTTGTTCTGTTACCCCCTTGTGGGTGTTTGTTTTGTATTTATTATTTATTAAAGTCTTGTTAACAACTAACTAAGAACAAGACTTGACATTTAAACTACAATAAACTAAACTAAACTGCAATTAACTAAACTACCATAAACTAAACTACACAAGACACAGCAACTCACCACAATGACACAAAACAATGAACCAGCACAGTTCAGCCCAGCAAGCAGCTTCAACCTATAATAACATCAATTTATTATTAAACCCAAAAAGAAAAGTGAAAAGTTAAAGCTACCAACACATTCTAACTGCCTGTTTAAATGTCATCAAAGTCATCTTATTGTTCATCAGTGTTTCTCTACAACCTTCACTGACAGCTTCTCTCTCATCCCACAGACAATATACAACACACACAAGACATCACATTTCACTTGATTTCTTTACATTTGTATTAATAATGTTAAATAAAGTGATATAATATTGCATCATGACAGATGATCATAGGTAATATCATCACATTACTTTTCAACGTTTCATTACTGTGGGTCAACTGGCTAACTGATCTCTAGCAACAACGAAGGATTAGCCTTTCAGTTAGCCAGTGACAATTCTGATTTGACTATATAAATCCTGTGGACACATACTATATAAAGTGTGGACACTCCTAGTAATAATTATCTTAAAAATCAACATTTACCTCTGATACAACTGCAAAATATTCAAAAACCACACAAGACACTGAACAAAAGACCCAAAATATAATTTTGCTTACATATACATTTCATGACATTTCAGCACAAGATCACAAATTTAACGATTGTGTCAGAATTCTTCAGAAACCACAGAACATTGTAAATAAATGTAGTTTATGAATATGTATCAAACAAGTTTGAGATGAAACAGTTGTATTTAATATTACCCCATCACCAAGAAACAAATTAAAACTAATAGAAAAAAGCAACAAACTGTGTATGACGGGTAGTGAAACACACAGATGATTGAATGATCAATCATATCTGCTGCAGATGAAGTTGAGTTGTTTAGATTCAGGAAGACTGATCCAGAGATGACGTCCTCCAGATTGAACCGCTCCAGATCTCACTTCACGCTCACAGTCGTCCACTAATGTTTCATTCCCTGGAGCCCAATTCTGATAACACACAATCTCTCCATTCACCCAGAACCAGATGCCCACAGAGCAGGAGTGACGTAACCCCAGCCACACGCTATCAGTCGAGGCCTCAAGAGCCACTTCTGCTGCCCAGAGCTGAATCTTCTCTGAATCAACTGAAACCAGATCCACATGATTCTCTCTGCAGTATCTCACAGCTTCAGTCCAGCTCAGATTCTCTTCGATCAATATCAGCTTCTCTGAACACACAACACAACACAAACTCTACATGAGAACACTCAAATACAAACATGCAACACATCCGGTCCTACAAGAACAGTGAACAAATGTAATATGTGTATCATAGACTTTAAAAAGATGGACAGCGTGATGTGACTCTGACGCTTTCACAGAATTAAATAGATATATTCACAAACATCTCCATCAGTCAGATACACAGACATCAAGAATCAGTGTATGAACCTCATCAAAAGAAATCCAAAGCAATGCATGCTGGGTATAACATCATAGTACAAAACTCATTCATGACTGATCTGTTTATCTGAATAAGTCTGATGATTGTCACCACTGTGATGTTTATGTGATGACTGTTGATGTCTGAGTGTGTCAGTGACAGATGTTTGGTTTTATAACACAGCATTCTTACATTTAAATGGGTCATAAAACATCAACATGTAACTTAGACATATTTCTCATCTTTATTACAGTATCTCAAACAAATAATTTACTCCTGCTGATTTTGAAATCATTTCTCTCTTTTTGTTAACGCTAACCCATTCTTATTGAAACAGGATTGTAAGCATTTAAATTGCAGGCACTTAATTGAATTCAACAGTCAAGAGCTAAACTAAAGCAAACATTAATGGTCGCTTGATGAAGTAAAGAATCATTGACTGCGGTCTGTTGAATTCTTAGAAAACAATGCACACCCAGAGGTGATGATGCCTTAGTGTTTGCATACATTTTTGAATAATTCATACCCCATTATTCAGATGTTTTATCTCCAGACAATAGTAAGGTGTTTGTCCTGGAATGTGCTGATTTCTGATAGGATGTTAATTTAGGTATATTTTACTATCAGGATTACAAATGAAGAGTCAGTAAAAGTTACTTAAAATTGGAGAATTTCTCATTAAAGTTACAGATGTTTAGCTTTTATACGTCAGCTCCTTTGAAATGAACTCTGGTCACACTAATGGTGTCATTTTCTGAGTGAATTTTTTTTTTGAAGGGTCGTACCTAACTAAAGTGCACCTAACTGTCTGCTTCAAAGGGCCCTTCAGAATGAAGCATTTTAATAAGGGTACAACTGATGCACACTTTGGGCCCCCATTACTGGAAAAAAAATGATTCTTGAGTGTTAGAAAATATTACCCACGCAAATCAGTTACATTTTACTCACGTATATTAGATAGCAAAGTGAACTATATGCAACCTTACTGAATCTACAAAATAAAATTAAGTATACACATTTGCATTCAATAGAGTAGATTTTATTCTATGTTTTTAAGTAAAGAGGACCTACATTTATCAGATATGAGTCATAACACACAAAAAAAAGATAAAGTCTACCTAATATTTCTCAATATGAATTACTGGAAAATGGAGTAATATTAGTTTATATAACTGTCAACAGTTCATCTGCTTATTATGAATGATAAATATTAAATAATTAAACACTAAATATGACTTATACAGAGAAGCTTGAATTGACCTACAAATGGTCAGAAACAGGAGATCACATCAATTGCTTTTATTGACCAAATAACAAATGTCTACAAAACCCCTTTGTGACAATGAACACAATATTCATTGGATGTCATCGTCATTGTGATCAGTGTTCACTGTAGTTGAGCTCTTGATTCTTACACTTTACAAAGTTACTTCTGTTTGATCAATCACAGCTGCGTTTCATGCGCCACACTTCTGTGAAAATAACATTAAGAGTTTGCTGTAGAAATATAATACATTATATAGGTTAATGCATTTTTAATATTAAAGTGCTTTATTAAAGAGTTTATGGTTTTGAGAAAGAAAATAAAGTTACCACGACATGTGACAAGTAGAATGTTGTAGTTGCATGCTGGTAGTCATGAATGAGTTTTGTACTATGAATGCATTATAGCGTGAAGCTTTCTTTTGGTACCGGTTCCTGATTGCATCGCTGCCGGCGCCTAGTTTGTATCCTCTGACACTTGCTTCACCTCACATTTGTTCTTGGTCTTAATATTAGTGTATTTTACTATCGTTACCAAATTATTTATAACTTTATATTCTAAACCTATATTAATTGAAGCGTAATGCCGCTAGCATATTAGCGTGTTAGCTTGCCTTCTGTTCACATTGTGGAATATCATCTCCCCCTATTTGTCTTGTGTGCTAACTGTTTCTCTTTTTAGCCGTATATACTAAGACTCATCAAGCAACCTTGGGAAGTTAGGATTGCACTTCATACCCGGTGAGTTATGGCTTCTATTCCTATTGTTGTTACTTGCACCTCATGTCATATGTTTAGTTTAGCCTTCTCTGTCAGCGGCGAGGGTTTTACATGTGATAAATGCAGGGAAGTAGTTAGGCTGACGGTGAAGATCTTACAATTAGAGTCTCGCATCCAATCTTTATTTGAGGATAGTAAGAGTGTTAGGACTGTAGAAAACACTTCGGATGCGAGCAATGTGAGAGCACACAGCTCGGTTCCGGTTGAAAATCCCCTACAGCTGGGAAACTCTGTGACGGTGAGACGGCATAGTCGCAAGACAAAACATCACTCAACCGTTCCAATTAATGTCTCTAACAGGTTTGCCCCGCTCAGTGACACACCGACTGAGAAACCTGCTGAAAGTGCCCTAGTGATCGGTGATTCTATTGTCCGGATCGTTAACAGAGACACCAGCCACCATAGTCAAATGTTTACCGGGAGCCAGAGCGCCTGACATCAACTCAAATTTAAATGTGCTGGCTAAGGCCAATCGTAAATTCAGTAAGATTGTTATTCACGTCGGCACAAATGTCGTAGACTCCGTCAATCGGAGATCACTAAAGATCTCGTATGGCTCTCAGCGGAGGCAGTCGTATTCTCCCACTCCCCGTCCTTGCCCATATTTTCCCTGCTTTGTCTCTTGTCTTGTCTCGTTTCATCTACTGAGAGACTCTCTTTGCACTGCACTCCAAACTTGGAAAATTATGGATGTGATCAACTGGTCTCTCAACGGAATTGACACCATTTTCTCAAGGAGAAAACTGGGTTCACATATTGGAATACGGTTTCTCAACTAAACAAATCACAATCTTATCTCTTCGGCTCCCCTGCTCCAGAAACGGGCTTGGACCAAGCAACTGGAAAATTAACCCTGTGAGAGCATTGCAGTGAGACGCTCTTGTGTTCCTCCCCCACACAAAGACTCAGAACTATCACATACACACACAGACTTATCCCTTCCACTTCTCAATATACTTTGAACTGCCAGCCTGCAAGCGGGTCTGTGAGCGGCGCCGTAATGGCACTGGGCCAGATGGCTGCTTGTCGGAGCTGGATTATTTTACCCTGTTGCAAGTCTTGTCTATGGTGTATTATGTGTATCTGTTTTTCTCTCCACTTCCCTCATGTTTGCTGTATTTTTCTTCTTAAATCCATTACGTTACACTGTACTTGTTATATGTGTAATGACAATAAATTGAATCCAATCCAATAATATTAAAGAGGTGTGAGCTCGCAAGCACGATGTCAGACACTGTAATATTCTCTGGCCCCCTTACTGCTTACCGTGGTGATGAGATTTATAGCAGATTATCATCACTAAATGGCTGGTTGTCTGAGTGGTGCCTGCAGAATAATATAGATTTTATAAATAACTGGAAGAGTTTTGAGGGCAGACCTGACCTGTTGAAACGAGATGGTCTACATCCCTCCTGGGATGGGGTTTCCTTCCTCTCTAGAAATTTGGCACACAGTCTTAATAATGCTAAAGGCTGACTACCTGGGGCCCAGATCAGGAAGGAGACAGAATGGCTTAACCAACTGTCTGCTTGCAGTCTCGCGTTACACAATACACAAAATCTACAACATGTAATAATCCCTTTTTACAAACAACATAAAATAGAGACTGTGTCTGTCCCCCGGATTAGCAAACATAAGATATTGCGTAAACCTCTTGAAAGTAATTTAATAAACGTTAAACAAATCAAACATGAACAAAATACAGATAATCAACTGTTACGACTCGGATTGCTTAATATTAGATCTCTCTCAAATAAAGCACTTTTTGTTAACGATATGATAACCGATCATAAAATAGACATGCTCTGTTTGACAGAAACATGGCTAAAGCCAGATGATTTTATTACTCTAAATGAATCCGTTCCCCAAGATTATTACTATAAACACGAGCCTCGTCTAAAAGGTAGAGGGGGAGGTGTCTCTGCACTTTACAATAATACTTTATCATCTCTCAGAAGTCTCATTTTAAATACAAATCTTTTGAAGTCATGGTACTTCACGTATCGACAACTAATACTAAGGACAAAACATTTTTAAAATTTATTTTAGCTATTGTGGGGGGCACGGTGGCTTAGTGGTTAGCACGTTCGCCTCACACCTCCAAAGTTGGGGGTTCGATTCCCGCTTCCGACTTGTGTGTGTGGAGTTTGCATGTTCTCCCCGTGCCTCGGGGGTTTCCTCCGGGTACTCCGGTTTCCTCCCCTGGTCCATAGACATGCATGGTAGGTTGATTGGCATCTCTGGAAAAATTGTCCGTAGGGTCTGAGTGAGTGAGTGAGTGAGTGCGTGAGTGAATGAGTGAGTGTGTGTGCCCTGCGATGGGTTGGCACCCCATCCAGGGTGTATCCTGCCTTGATGCCCGATGACTCCTGAGATAGGCACAGGCTCCCCGTGACCCGAGGCAGTTCGGATAAAGCGGCAGAAAATGGATGGATGGATTTTAGCTATTGTATATGTAACCGGAACGAACCACACCTGCACTAGGCGGGCTTCGAACCGGGTCGGTTCGGCATAGGAGTCGGGCGCTCTAGCGAGGAGGCTAAAGACCGCAGTCTCTAGCGTCTGTCGCTAGAGAGTCCTTGAGGCAGAGGAGTGAGGTTTACATACTGCACAGCTCTACACTAGCTTGCCTCCGTTACATTCACCCCTCTAAACCTCACTCCCAATCCGGGTCACGGAACCACTGTAACCGGAACGAACCACACCTGCACTAGGCGGGCTTCGAACCGGGTCGGTTCGGCATGGGAGTCGGGCGCTCTAGCGAGGAGGCTAAAGACCGCAGTCTCTAGCGTCTGTCGCTAGAGAGTCCTTGAGGCAGAGGAGTGAGGTTTACATACTGCACAGCTCTACACTAGCTTGCCTCCGTTACATATATATGCCTCCAGGGCACCACACAGATTTTATTAAAGATTTTGGTGGGTTCTTATCAGAACTAGTACTGGACGCAGATAGAGTCCTTGTCGTCGGTGACTTAATATCCATGTAGACAATGATACAGATGCCTTGGGACTGGCTTTCAAAGACACTCTTAACTCCATGGGCGTTAGTCAACATGTGTCAGGACCCACTCACCTTCGTAATCATACTTTAGATTTAATACTTTCTTATGGTATAAATGTGGACGATGTTAAAATCGTTCAGCAGAGTGAAGACATTTCGGATCATTATCTGATATTATATTTGCTTCACTGGCCGACGGCTGCAAATCAAACTCCTTGTTACAAATATGGTAGAAGTATTACTTCAACTACCAAAGATGCGTTCCTCGATAATCTGCCTGAAGTGTCTCAAATATCTAGCATGAGTAAAAACGATGACGATCTCGACATTATAATTGAAAATTTTAACTCTACCTTCTCTGAAACATTAGACACAGTTGCTCCTCTGCGCTACAAAAAAAGATAAAAAATGGCAGCATACAACAACATGCATGCTAGACCACAAAACTACTGAAAGAAATGCTCCCAGAAATTATAGATCCTCTTCTCAGTATTATTAACTCATCTCTGACAATAGGACATGTGCCTAAAGCATTTAAGGTGGCTGTTATAAGGCCTCTTTTAAAAAAAACAAACTCGACCCTAAAGAACTAGGGAATTACAGGACTATATCAAATTTCCTCTTTTTATCTAAAGTTCTGGAAAAAGTAGTTTCAACTCAATTATGCTCCTTCCTCCAAAGGAATGACATTAATGATGAATTCCAGTCTGGATTTTGAGCATGTCACAGTACAGAGACTGCTTTGATCAGAGTTACAAATGATCTGCTTTTAGCGTCTGACCGTGGCTGTATTTCATTATTGGTGCTGCTAGACCTCAGTGCTGCATTTGACACCATTGACCACAGCATACTTCTACATAGACTCGAAAATTACGTCGGCATTAACGGAATTAGCATTGAAATGGTTTAAGTCTTATTTATCCGACCCTTTTCAATTCGTAGAAATAAACAATGAGGTGTCCAGCAAATCGCAAGTCCAGTACGGTGTACCACAGGGCTCAGTCTTGGGGCCTCTGCTCTTCACATTATACATGCTGCCTCTAGGAGATATAATAAAGCGACACGGAATTAGCTTTCACTGTTATGCTGATGATACTCAACTTTATATTTCCTCGAAGCCTCATGAAACGCAGCAGTTCCATCGAATAAAGGATTGCATTGTCGATTTAACAAACTGGATGAGTAACAATTTTTTACTACTGAACTCGGACAAAACAGAAGTGTTACTTACTGGACCGAAAACCGCAATACGTAAAAACCAAGAATACTGCTTAACTATTGAAGGATGCTCCATAAAATCCTCGTCATCAGCTAAGAATCTTGGCGTTGTATTCGACAGTACTCTGTCATTTGAGAACCATGTCGCCAACACCTGTAAAATTGCATTTTTCCATTTTAAGAATATATCTAAACTACGTCATATGCTGTCACTGTCAAATGCAGAGAAATTAATTCCTGCATTCATGACATCAAGACTAGATTACTGTAATGCACTTTTAGGTGGTTGCCCTGCAGGCCTATTACAAAAACTGCAACTGGTTCAAAACGCGGCAGCTCAAGTTCTTACACATACAAAATGTATGAGCATATAAGCCCGGTTCTGTCAACCTTGCACTGGTTACCTATAAAGCATCGCATTAACTTTAAGATCTTGCTTATTACCTATAAAGCCCTACATGGTCTAGCGCCGCAGTATTTGAATGAACTTCTATTGTATTACAGTCCTCCACGTGCATTACGCTCTCAGGCGTCCTGTCAGTTGGTAATATCTAGAATTTCAAAATAAAGTGCAGGTGTCTTTAAAATATCTTCTTTTGTTTCTGCAGAAGAAAGTCATTAAGGTTTGACTTGACAGGAGGGTGAGTGAATGATGGCAGAATTTTCATGCAAAATCATACACAAACATTTGACACATACATTACACCTTCAGAAGGCCAACACACTCAGCCATGGAGAGTGTTTTAACTAGGGATGCACGAAAAGGAAAATTCTTGGCTGTAAGCTGAAAACCGAAACACCGAAAGAAATTAATGCCAATTATTAGTACCCTTGCATTTATGGCTATTACTGTGTACTAACTTTACTAAAATCAAGGCATTGCAATTGCAAATATTAAAGTTTCAATTACAAATTATGCAAATATGTATTTAGCACATTGCAACAATGCATAGTATAAAATAAAATTCAACTAAGATGTTTAAATTGACCCCACTCATGTGTATATTAAATAATAATGTACAGGGTACTGGCCTGCTGAAAAGTTGTACAATTAAATG
Source organism: Triplophysa dalaica (assembly GCF_015846415.1). Lineage (NCBI taxonomy): Eukaryota > Metazoa > Chordata > Actinopteri > Cypriniformes > Nemacheilidae > Triplophysa > Triplophysa dalaica. The sequence goes on along the minus strand of NC_079546.1, from coordinate 24,356,290 downwards.
TTCTCTCATGAAAACAAAGTGCATTTAGGTCAAGTGCATTTTAAATTTTTCTCTGTAGGACTACTACAAGAAAGTCTATTCAGAACAAGTGCAACGGCTTAAGATACAACAATATTTTCTCTGTAGGCCTTCAACATAATTGGGTCTCCCATAGCCCATATGTTAACTGTAGAACTTTAACAACAACAAATGCACCAAGAATTGCAGATGTGCAAAGTTGATAATAAGTAGCGTAAGAATAGAATAACCAACTTATTCTGTCGTCTGAAGCGCTATGATGTTCAGGAACGGAATTTGCAGAAAAACGTGTTTAAAGTTAAGTAACTTAACTTAAGTTATGAAAATAAAAGCCCAACAGTCCAGTATCAGAAGTAAAAAACACTTTACATTGGTAAGAGACTTACTCTATTAACAATTTAGTAAAAAAAACATTTCCTAGTGTTGAAGTCTATAAAAATACTGTACAAAACCTTTGGAATAAAACGAAAGTAAGGAAAATGGTGCAGCGCACATTTAAAGAACGAGAGCTCTGCCATCATCACTACATGAGGAAACATTACGGACATCAACTAATAAGCAGTGAAGCTTTTAAGTTTTACGTTGTTTATCCTGTGCATAGTGTCTGGACTTTTGATCATCTCTCGTATATTTTGCGATCGCGGTCCGACTCGCGTGAGCAGTGGAGCGGGTATAACTCCTGGTGCTGCAGACGGGGAGCTCTGTCATCTCACGAAAACATTGTATAAAACAACTTTGCATGCCATAGTTTACACAGGACTGGCGGGAAATGTGCATTAATACTTCTTCATTCTTCATGTTATGTGCTTTACTTTGATAAACGCGACATCCGACCGGTTTTCCCAAATCGCATCACTTGTCTAGTCAGTCAAATGACAACGAAACGCAGATCGCTGCACGACCATATCACGCTGAAGGGAAACGGGTGATTACAAATTGCCCTCATTGTAATCTGACAGAATGACGGCATCACTGGGAAAAAGAAATCTGTCAATGACAAAGAATTTTTGGGATTACGCGACCTCTGGTTCACACACGTAAAGGAATATTGGTCGCACTCTAGAGCCCTGAGGGTGCATGCAGTTTAGGAGACGCTTTAGTGCTGCGATTAAAGGAATAACGTCCGCTACAGATTCATCAAAGGAGCTGTATCTGTTTGTGTCATCACAACATTTCGGCCGTATTGTTTCGGTGATAAAAGTCTTTCGGCCGAAAACCGAAAATGCGCTTTTGGGCCATTTTCGGTGGCCGAATATTCGGTGCATCCCTAGTTTTAACATACTGCCCTACGGTGTTACATGGTGGGTGCTCAGGAGCCGACAAAAAAGCTCTACAGATGGTCATAAACACTGCACAGAACCTCACTGGTCGCCCTCGCCCCTCACTAAAGGACATTGCAAACACTCTGTACCTCCAGAGCAATATACATTGATAAGAACTCTTCTCATCCCGGTCATAAAGTGTTTTCCCTCCTACCCTCAGCAAGGCTATACAGGTCAATCAAAACACTATTCATTCATGTTAATCCTTATGGACCGGGCAATCATTTTTTTACTTCGAACCTGAACTTTAATGTCTTAACTGCATCAATCATGTTCCTACATGGATTGTGATGAGCTTATGTGTCTTATGTGTATGTGGTTATCATATTGTAGTTCCTCTGTGTCGTATTGTAACACCTCTGTGTGTGTTCTCTGAAATTATATTCCTATGCAATGACTGATGATAATTGATTGATTGACCAAAGGTAGTTTACTTGATGTAAGATGAGAGGAGTTTTACATACAGTAAACTCACTCTTTGCGTTTTAAATCATGATTGTATTCCTTATTTGTACACATTTTCAGTTTCTGTATTTTACCAATAAAAAGGCAACGTTAATATTTCTCAGCGCTGTTCCTGAAGGCACACCAAACACTACAAAACATTTCCAACACTTCATCACCGCATCTTAATAAATCCGTCACCTTTTCAAGACATAAAGCAACCATTTGAGGGAGATATCAAAAACGTGAGTGTTGTTGTGCCTACAGAACCGGGTTTGGAAACACTGGACTACATGACAAGACTGAGACAATGTTTCTTGTTTGTTTTTAGGACATTACACATTCACACGACAGTTAAAAACAACGTGTAACATTGACAATATGTTTCTTGTGCTGCTACGCTAGGCCTATAAAACAGCGTTTCACATCAGTTTAAAGTCCCTATTAATTATAATCCCCATTAATGAGCTGGTCAGCATCAGATGATTTGAGGAGACATGTAGAAGAAACAGAACAAACGTGAAGCAGCGTTAAGAAAACCATAGAACAGTACATTTAACATGCAAGTTCAAATCAGGCTATGACTAGTTTAAACGTATCTATTATCAATTATCAGCAATTAGTGATCACCTTTAACACACTAAAGTTCACAAAGTAACACCTGGAACACTTATATACACAAATACATGTATTTATGCACTTACTACAAATAGTGTGTACACTGTTCTACAATCCACAAAATATGTAAACAGAACTTTTCAAATAGTATTTCGCTATGCATAAATTATTTAAAAACAACCTGCTTTTTTTAATTACCAAATTTGTCCACACGTACGTTTATCCAGACGTTTGTCAAACGCATAAAAAAACCTTTCAAAGCTTCGTCCGCGCGATTTCGTTTGTTCTCACGTCAGTTTGCTTAGCGAGTAGCCAAATTTGCACACATTACACCTCATAACGATCGACACGACTGATTGCTTTGTTTGCAATGCAGATGCACAAATCACACCTCATAAGTAGACGTGCATTTTTAATTATATTCTAACATTCGCGGTCGCAACGTCGCCGCTAGTTGACGTTCCTACCATGACGTCGCCGTGACATGCATCCAGTCTATGGTCTTCGTTCCCTATCAAATCCATTCTAAACTCCACGCGGACTGACGGCGACGAGAGGGTAGGTATGGAACGCGAACGGGGACAATACTCTTAACATGAAACGCGTTAAATGTGGACGTTTCAACGTGACAATTTTGAACGTGACTTTTTGTTCCGTGTAAACGCGAACGTTTCTTTCGACTTAACACGAAGTTTTTGGGCGTGTTATTTGAAGACACGATCGTTTGTATCGCCATAACGCGATCTTTTTGGCCGTGTTTTGTTTAAACGAACGTTTTTGTCGCGTCAACAGGTCATTTTTGAGCGTGTTAATTTTGACTCTTATTTTGAAACGTGACATACTAATCTTTCTGTTTTAGTTGAACTGCTGACAATTTGAGGTCAATAAATAAATTCAAATCACTAATTTTATATCGCTGTTATTTAATTGCTTCTTTTGTGCCATACACATATTTATATTCTATCCTGTGTTGTATGGTGTATAACTTATATATTTACGTTTTTATATACAACTTAAAGCTCCAGTATGTAATAATTTTGTAATAAAATTTCAGAAAATAACTTGCACAGTGTGATATATTTCCTCCAGTTGTGTACTTACAATATTTCAAAAGTCTCTAAAGATTTTTTATTTCAGAGAAATTCCGATTCCAAATAACTGGCCGTCCCGGAAAAGAAATGTCGCCTCTCAGTGACGCAATGTCCGCTCTGTACTTTGTTCCGGTGTAGACCAGAATATCACATGGTCAAATGCGGAAGTGGTTGTTATGGATCACGATTACTCTTTGGCGAGTATTGAAGTGCCAGTAAAACGGAAGCGTCCATATTTGGATACACGCAGACTGTGTGACAAATGGAGGAATAAAACCAGGATAAATATCGGCCAGGCGTTTTCGAGATGGAGACAATCTTGGACTTGACAGAGACTCTGCTCTCGCTAGTGTATTGATATACAGGTAATACAAAAACAAATAAATTACCTCATCCGTGATCATGATTCGTTTATCCAATTTAGATACATCGCTATGGCGAAAACGCATTTAAAACGACATCTCCCATCGTCACCTGCTTCATAGCGTCATCAAGCTTCGCCTTTGTTATTGTTGGAAATGCGCCCTCTTGTGGTCAAATACCAAGGTTACATACTGCAGCTTTAAAGGTCCCTGCACACACATATTACAGCCTATAACATCACTTATGTCTTGTATACGTTTTAATACCGAATTTATAGAAGATATTTATCAAATAAAATGTATTTGTTGAAAAGGGTTTAAACTATGTTTTTTATGCTTCATTGTAACCATTATGTCCAAAATGCACATATGTGGATAAGGGAGCAATTAAAGGCATGGTTAGAATACCAAAGGACATTAAAGAGACCTTTGTACTGACTCAAGCAGAGATGAACAGCCCTAAAAGGACAACCTTTCCAGGCATTAACTTAAAAACTTCCAGCTTCTTCAATCATGAACAGCACTTGCAGCAGTGGAGTCATTCAGGTTCCTGGGCACCACCATCTCTCAGGACCTGAAGTAGGACAATCACATTGGCTCTATTGCTAAAAAATCCCAGCAGGGGATGTACTTCTTACATCAGCTGAAGAAGTTCAACCTACCACAAACTCTGTTAAAACAGTTTTACTCAGCAGTCATAGAGTCTGTCCTCTGCACATCCATCACTGTCTGGTTTGACTCCGCCACAAAGTCAGACATCAGAAGACTACAGAGGACGGTTCTGACTGCTGAGAAGATCATTGGTGCGGCCCTGCCCAATGAACTGTATACATCAAGAGTGAGGAAAAGGGCTCAGAAAATCACCCTGGACCTCTCACATCCATGCCATCATCTCTTCACAATGCTGCCATCTGGTTGGCGCTACAGAGCACTGAGCACCAAAACAACCAGACACAAAAACTGCTTCTTCCCTCAGGCCATCTACCTCTTGAACAGTTCAATGGTTTATACCCACCGTGCATTCAATAACTCTGTGCAATAATACTTAAGTGCAATATTAGTTATATCCTCCAGATTATACACCATCTATTTTAATACAACTTTTTATGCAAATGATATTTAATTCTGCTGTACATAGCACATACCTTCTATAACAATAGTCGATTCTTAGTTTTTACTTGTATATTTACATTCACACATAGCTTTACTCTCTATGTCTATATCTTTTGTTTATTATATTGTATTTCTTATTTTTATACCCATAGGACCTTATATAAATCATCTGTGTACTGTATTCTATTGTGTTATGGTCTCTGTGTACTGTGGTTGCTGTTTCTGTGTACTGGATGCTCCTGTCACCAAAACAAATGCCTTGTATGTGCAAACATACATACTCGGCAATGAAGCTCTTTCTGATTCTGATATTAAAAAATAGGAATAAATAAAACAGTGTGTGGTTTTCATTGTCATCATTTCTTTTATGATATCATATGGAATATACACAGTGGTTGAAAGTTTACATACACCTTGCAAAATCCTAAAAACTTTTGAAATTATTTTTTTCAAATAACTGAACTTTTAAAGACTTGTTTTTATTTTAGTACTTCCCTGAACAAATTATTTCACATATATTCAACAAAACAGAATAAAAACTGAATATATAAAAAATCACACCGTTCAAAAGTTTACATATTGCTTATTCTTATAATACTGTTTGATGTACCTGGACAAACAATTATAGTTTTTGTGTTGTCTGAGTGTTGTCTAAGAGTTTTTTGTTTATGAACCATTTAACTTGTACACTGATCTTCAGAGAAATCCTCCAGGTCCTGCACATGTTCTTTGATGTTCAGTATCTTCTGCATGTCCGACCTCTGTCCTGCAGTAACTCTGATGTTGAGTTGATCTTTACACACTGACATATAATAGTTGTGTATGAGTGCTTGTTGTCAGTCTGTAAAGATGATTCTAACATTGTAAAGTCACAGCTGGACAAACATGCAGAAAGTGCTGAAAAATCCAAGACCAGGGAACAGTTTAATGGAACAGGACAACTTTAAACCCTTAAACAACTATCACAAAACCACACACACTGCCATTGTTTTCCCAGGTCTCACTGTACTGTATTAAGAATCAGGTTTATGACTTTTGACCAGCATACTGTATATCTCTTCATAGGCCTGTCTATATGTAATGTGCAGGGCAAATTTCAAAGTAAACGTATGGCAATATGACGCTGTATAATGCTTTGTAATATTAAAATCACCCTGTTTGATAAGAGGAAGCCAATCCAATGCAGTCCGTAAAGGTTCTTTGACAGTTTAAAAGTTAAAACCTGGATTCTCACACTCCGATCAACACACTCTTACAACTCCGATGAGATGACAACCCATGACATACGACTGACATCACAACCAACGTTTCACTCAGAACTTCTACGTTTGCTTACGAACATGCTGATGTACGATCTCATTCGCGAAGAAATGTTGCGTGTGACGTTTGCATAGGTATTTGATTACCTAACAGCGCATTATCTCTCATGCAAAAATGGTCATCTGATGTTTATATACGTATATAGCAACGTGCCATCGCATCACAAATGCAAATTTAATCTTAAACAGAGCAACGCTATTGGCTGGTGTACGGTCTGACGCAAACACACAAACTCAACATTCGTATTTACCCGTACAAATTGATCGTGTTGACACGTCCAAATTTAACGCGTTTTATGTTAAGAGTATTGTCCCCGTTCGCGTTCCATAAGAAACGTTCGCGTTTACACGCAATAAAAAGTCACGTTCAAAATTGTCACGTTGACGCGTTTCACGCGTTTCATGTTAAGAGTATTGTCCCTGTTCGCGTTCCATATGTTTGCGCGTAGAGTACGCGTCGATTTTTCACGCGTAGACTATGCGTACTCTACGCGCAAACAACGCGCACTCTACGCGCAAACAACGCGTTAAAATACGCACGTTTTTGGCCCTCCTGGCGTTCCATATCACTAAGCACGTGTGATACACACGTCGCCGACTCGTCGCCAAACTTGAAGTGTGATTTTTTTTGTAATCCTAATGATGCAGTTCTAGAAAACAAGTTTTTTTTGTGTGATATGCGGAACTGGATGAACTTAAAAATTCTAGCATCAAAGGAACACTAATATAAGCTGTACAACAATATTATAGTTATTCATTAAAGTTGGCAAAGTGATTATATTTGCCGCTAAACTTGTTGCAAAACCAACTGTTAGTTTATCTTGAAATATGATGATTTATTTAGAACATGAATTTAAGTTTAACAGATGATAAAAGCACCCTCTCAAAAATTAACCATGTTTTTATTAAAGTAATAGTATAGTACCATGGTTTTAGTACAGTAAGAGTTTGTAACAAAGTGATCTAATGTCTTTTAGTTAAATATATTTTTTAATTAAGTTTAGCCTAATCATAGTTATTAAACTGATATAGGTAGTTCCACTGTGAACTTATTACAAACTACTGTGGTAGATTCGGTCTATAATCATTTGATGTGTTATAATATAAAATTATTTCTGTTTAATCTTTAAATTTGCAGATGTCTACTTTAATCTTGTGATAGATGTTGAACCTAAAACCCAAAACCAAGTGTGAAAAGACAGTACTGTGTATAAACAACTGAGTTTCACTGATAAAGTTCAGTTTGTGCTGTTATGTTTCCAGAGTATACCTAACCGTATTGTGTTTTTGTACATGCTCCTGCTCGTGCATGTACTGTAAAGTATACTGTAATCACTAATCAGCATGTCTACCATGGTGCCACTTGTGTACAGACCTGTGCATGAAGACTTGCTTTTGTGTATTTATTTGTTAGGCCATCATATATAGGCTGTGTTGCAGAGTGATGCAGAAGGAAATTGAGCACTCTTCTTCTTTGGCCCAAGTAAGACTAGATAAAGTTTTTTACACAATGACCAGTGTTCCCCTTTCATGTGTTACAAACAGTTCTGTTATTTATTTCACTGCTTATTTATTCAGTAAAGTTGGGAGTAATTTAACTGAGGGATAGAAAAAATATTTAGAAAGATGCGATACAATCTTTTTGTACATTCTTAACAAGCAGATGTTCTAATATTTAACGGTCAATTTAAGACATAGTGACATGTAAATAAATAATGTTACTGACATACGTTATTTACATAAAGATTTCTTGCCAATTTTGCTAATTAAATGTTCTTAATTGACAGATCTTCAGTTTGGCCAGATCTTCAGACAGTACACAATAACGGCAATATTTATTAACATTTATATTATATATTGGTGGGCTATGTGTGTCCTGATGATTCACTTTCCATCAGGTTGTGACATGTTGAAACTAACTGGGCATCACTATATGTCCTGTCTCCTTATTTCAATTTGAAGAGGACGTTCTAATGCAAAATGTAAAATGACCTGAGCTTCACATCTTACTGTAAATGCTTATTCTACTATATTGTTTCATGCATTTTTATGACCCCGTTTCCTTGTGTACTGGAGGCTCAGGCTTTCACTGCTGTCACCAAAACAAGTTTCTTGTGTGTGTGTGTCAACATACTGGGAAATAAAGCTCTTTCTGCTTCTGATGAGTTTCTGGTACAGAATACACAGTGTATATAGTGTGTGTGTGTGTATGTATGCATCTATATGTTTATGTGTGGGTGGCCAACAGTGCTGCAAATATTTTGTTACAGATGTCAAGAGTTATCCATAGAACATATGTTTTTTTTCCTGCTCTACATAATGTAAAGCAGAGCTTTCCAAAATTCAGAGACACAACAATTCCCATTTCCTCTCCCCAACTAACAACAGCCATAAGTTTCATGGACCTCATGTGTGAATGTGTCTGTATATGTATAATCAGAAAAAAATAATATGCTATATCCACTATAATACTATTACACTTTAATATATCCACTGCTCGTCCTTTTCATTTTGTTGAAAGCCTGTAATTGGGGAGGCTCGGAAATTGGGTTCTGAGTACGGGCTTTACCAGTGTAAGTTAATGATCATCATACGGTCACATAAGTATGTATGCAAATTGTTTGTGTGGAGCATTTGTATGTCTGTCTTTTCATACACTGATTCCTCATGTGTCTGGAGATCTGTGTGATTCAGCAGCTTTAAACTTCTCAAAATCATTTATAATTTATGTGGCAGTACTAAAGCTATTAACATGAATAATTCGCTCAACTCCATCAAGCTCAGATATTCACAACTCAACAGCTACTCTATTTGCACTTTCATTTGACACGCTAAATATGGTTATGTAAAACATCTAAAAAGTCAGAGGTGAACGGTGACATAAAATGAATCTTGTGCTCATTTTCACAAATGGCTTTTCTAGACTTGTGTTATTTGGTCAATAAAATAAATTGATGTGATCTCCTGTTTCTGACCATTTTTAAGCCATTCAAGCTTCTCTGTATAAGTCATATCTAGTGTTTAATTATTTAATATTTATCATTCATAATAAGTAGATCAACTGTTGCCGGTTTTATAAACTAATAATACTCTTACAATACATTTTTTAATTCATATTGAGAAATATGAGGTAGACTTTAGGTACCTAATATCTTTTTTTCTTATTTGTTAGAATGATCTTGCTTGTTCTATAAACACCATGCACTGTGCTGTGTTTTATCTTTTCTGTTTTTCCTGTCTGCTCATGTAAACCCTGCTTTGGAACAATGCACATTGTGAAAACACTATATACATAAACTTGAATTGAATTGTAATATATTATAGTGTGTCATGACTCATATCTGATAAATTTAGGTAGTCTTTACTTAAAAACATAGAATAAAATCTACTCAACCTAATTAGATTCATTAAGTTTGCATATAGTTTACTTTGCTACCTAGTATATGTAAGTAAAATTGAACTGATTTTTATGGGTAATATTTACTGACACTCAAGAATCATTTCAGTGCATGATTCTTTGTGTGGTTACGGCGCCTCCTTATGGGCGCGGGCCAAAAAACAGTTGTTTGTTATTTAAGTATGTATTCATTCATTAGTTTGTATGTAATGTTTACTGTCTACGATAATTTATTCATTCAGTGAAGCTTCTCTTATTTAATTTTATAAATGCAGTGATGCATCACTAAACTCTACTCCTGGTGCGTTGTGGGTGATATTTACATTTATGCATTTGGCAGAAGCTTTTATCCAAAGTCACTTACATTTCTTTATCCTTAACATTTATACTTAGGTATGTGCAATCCCTGGGATCGAACCCACAACCTTGCGTTGTTAACACAATGCTCTTACCACTGAGCTACAGGAAAGCTGTGTAATATCAGCTGTTCATCTGCACATTGAAATTTCACTGGAAACGGTCAACCAGCGGCTACTTTGAGAATACTCATGTCAGCGTTCTATGATTTGGGACATACTAATTCTAATTGAAATTGATATATTCAATTTGAGATGACACACGTTGACATTAAACTATGAAATGTAATCAAATAACTCAATAAAAATAACCTCACCATCTGCCTCGTTCACATTCTCCTGTGTCCCATTATCAGCAGGAGTGGCTTCTGACATGGTGGAGTTAGAATCCTTATGGATTACTTATAAAACAAAACATTATAAAATTATAGAAACCCTGTGAATGAACTGAGATTTGAATAATGAAGAAATTTTGTCACTGTTAAACTTTTGTTACTCACCATCATGACACACAAAGGGCTGAGATTTACTGCAACCAGCATCATTCCACTGACTCTTCCATTCATCATTCTTTATGATCTCTGTACAGAAACCTGTAGGAGATGGTCCATAATTAGGTTCACTAGACCTCCAGTATCTGAAGGCGGAGTCAGTGTTATCTGACCACTCCCACGAGTCTCTGAACAGACCAATCCAGACAGATATCTGAGGATCATTAATGATGTTGTGGATCAGTTGATGGTCAGTCTGGTTCCTCACACTGGTCAGATCAGTATGATACTGTCTGCAGAAACTCTGAGCTTCTCTCCATGTTTTAGTAGAAGTGTAGATGATGTGACTCTTATTGTTCTCTGTTGAAAATAAAGCAGAGAGATTATTTGTCATTCTCTTAAAATGTTTTTATTGATGTTCAGAGAATAAACTGATCTCAGTGTTCCTCAAGTGTAGTTTGAGTGAATGTGTCAAAGATCATTATTTCTGTTTCTTAACTGTTTATGATGTTTATTATTGTTTTCTTATGATCATGTTCTGTGTCTTAACTGTTTATGATGTTTATTATTGTTTTCTTATGATCATGTTCTGTGTCTTAACTGTTTATGATGTTTATTATTGTTTTCTTATGATCATGTTCTGTGTCTTAACTGTTTATGATGTTTATTATTGTTTTCTAATGATCATGTTCTGTGTCTTAACTGTTTATGATGTTTATTATTGTTTTCTTATGATCATGTTCTGTGTCTTAACTGTTTATGATGTTTATTATTGTTTTCTTATGATCATGTTCTGTTTCTTAACTGTTTATGATGTTTATTATTGTTTTCTTATGATCATGTTCTGTGTATTAACTGTTTATGATGTTTATTATTGTTTTCTTATGATCATGTTCTGTGTCTTAACTGTGATTTTTATTATTGTTGTCTTATGATCATGTTTTGTGAAGTGAAGGTTTGCGGTCACTCACCATTGTAACAGATGAACTGTGACGTCTCATTACAGTCCTGCTGACGCCATTTTGCCTTTCTCATAACAGCACAATTATTTGTGACAGATGATGGTTTAGTTTTCCATTTCATATAGTTCACAGGATCACCCAGAGACCACTTCCATTTATAAACATCTGTATTCTTCAGTCCAATCCAGAAGTTCTGATTGTTCTTCACAGTGTTCTTCAGCTCGTTCATGTCATTGATGTTGTTGACTGTGGCCAGATCTGTGTAGTTCTCTCTGCAGTATTTCTGAGCTTCAGTCCAGTTCTTCTCAATGTTTATATAGTGATAGCGGCGCTGAGAGCATTCAGATGATGAACAGAGAGCTGTCCACACACACAGCAAGAAAACAAACAGAAACCATTCAATCAATGATAAAAACTGTTGATACATCAATGTTAACGGCATTGAATCAATATCACTTTTGCAGCCACATATGATGTTGTAAAATGTTGATAATTTCATTATTGTGATTGTGATCAGTGTTTACTTTTTTTCTTTGGGACCTTGACTCGGATTAAACCAATCAGTATTTTTCTATATATTTTTATTCTGTGTAGTGTTATTTATATGCACCGTGGGTCTGAGAGTAACATATTTTCAATCCTCTATATGTATGTACTGTACATGTGGTAGAATAGACAATAAGGCAGACTTTGACTACTTTTTTTAGTGTAAAGAAAGAATTGGTTTCTTGATGAGAAACAAGTTTTTGATGAGCGTCAAGTTAAGTGAAATAATGTAAGCTGTTATTGTTTAACTATATTCATACTGACTGTATTCCTTAAAAATGTATTTCTGAACCCGAGGCCTCCTCCTACAGTTTATTATTGAAAGGCCTAAATGAAAATAAGCCTTTCAGGATCGGCCGTTTCCATGTCTTTTAACATTAGGAAAGCCAAAACTTTTTAGAAACAAAGTCAAAAGAAAGTAAATGTTTGTGTATTTGAAAGGGATATATAAAGACTACATGATTATTATGTTTGACTGGCCCTACTAACATTTTAAACATCTACCTCTGACCCAGCAGACCTTCATCCTCTGATGTAAATGAATTATCATTCATAGTGTAGTCTACTGAAAAGCATTACACAAGTTTTTCCAAAATGATGACCAATGTAGTATTTTCTAGAATGAAAAGAGGCTCCATTAATATGATACATCAGCGACTGTTCCCTTACCTAACCCTCAGTTTTTATTATTATTGGAGTCAGTTTTCAGAAAACCAAATAAAGGTCGAGTTTTTAATGAACATACAGAGAAGGAACAAAAAAGAGTTTTTTTAAAGCCATCAAAATGAGCAATGTGATTAAATACGTATACATCAAACAATTTGGGACCATGGACACGTTAAAATAACAAGTCTACACTTTATGTAACAAAGATAGCCATGAATACAATTTTAAATATTATAGTATAAAAACACTGCATCTATTAATTACTAAATTAAATTAGAAATGTATAGGGTTTATAGTTTTGTAAACATATAACTTAAATAATTAAATTTTATGAATTTTATTCCGCACTTTATACACTGATGTAGATTTAAGTCTTCTGTGAAAAAACCTCTGATTTATAATGTTTTTTTTTTGTTTTTTTTATACATGCATTGCTGTATAATTAGTTTTTGTTGTTGATTGTCACCATTATTGATATTACTTCACAGATTCTTGATGTTTGTGTGTTTAAATGTTTGAGAACTTTTGTTTCCTTCAACAATAATTGTGTACCGCTGCACATGGTCAAAAGACACACTAAAGCTCAGCAAAACTTCTTTAGTATAATGTTTCTGCTCTTTAACATTTACCAATATCCTCATTTGGCTTATTTTTACTTTGCTTTTATTGTAATAAATACAGCCATAAAGCACAATATTACAATTGGAGAAAGACTTGAACTACTAGACATCAAGGATCAAGACCCAAACTGAAGGAAACACTAAACACTATCAGTGTGACTTCTCATTGTTGATGTTTCCTTCAGTGATTGGGAAATCCCTGGCGGGACACATATAGACTCAAGGGATGTTACAATTCACTGTGAGTTGGTTGAAAATGTATTATAATGTGTATCGATTCAAATCGGTTGAAGTGTGAACTGAATCACAATAATTTTTTTGAACAGCAGGTGTCGCCATGTTCACTGCAAACCTAAACGTGGATATGCTGATATTTCATAAATGAAAAATAATCCAAGAAAAGCACAGACAGTATTAGTTTGTTTATATTAAAGAGACTTTTTATAATTTTGTTTTAAAATATCAGTTTAGCTTTGTTATTTAAAATAAAACATCATTTTATTATATAAAGAAATGTGAAGCATTTAAGAAATAATGCAACTGAAGTTATTAGTTTATAATTTGTTTCAACTCATTTTGTAAAATTAAATCGCCAGTAAATCATGTATAAATCACATCGTGAGATCAGAATCGTGAATTGCATCATGAACTGAGTAAATTGTTACATCCCTAATAGACACCCATCAGTGTTCATTTAACACTGTCCAATTTGCTGTGTAGTATCACACAACATACTTATGCGAGGAGGGGTGGGTATGTATTTCAAAGAGAAAATACTTCACCCTTAAAATGCACAGGACTCGTGGGCGGTTTTATGGAAAGCTAGGAGGGTCAAAAACACGCCAATTTTAACACATGCGAAAGTGACGTCTGATGTCACGCGTCGAGAACATGTTGTTTGGCGTGTAGAGTAGATGTAGTCTACGAGCTTTGCTGCTCGTAGGGGTTAAAGATGCCGTCTGTCTGCCTACCAAATTGGAGTCTTTACCAACGCAGGTTCAAAACTTGCTCGTCACAGAGCCTAATCTACCTTTAATAAAAGTTGTTATAGAAAACCTCTAGCCACAGTATTAAGCCTTGTCCATAGATATAAGTTTATAATTTGTTAACTTTATTAATCACTACATTTATTCATGATGAATAATTTATAGTATTTGTTGGTAATATTAGGTTTCATCCCACCCCGGACCTCACAAATTTTCAAACCTTGGCTACGGCATCAGTCTGTGTATGAGTATTTTGTTTTACGCGTTCTTGATAAGAAAATCAAGCATATATAGGTTAGGCTGTTCCACCTGTTAACAATAAAGCAGACAACAAAGAAAATGCGCTGCTCTCTGCACAATTCCCTGTAAAAACAGTGGGATTGTACAAGAATATGTTGTTCACCTATCACTAATCCGCTCCAGAAGCATAGGGGTAGTGACTCCGTACCAAAGTAAAGCTTTAGCTCCGATCGAAGGGGGTTCAAATCCACCTATTGCTATTCTTCTTTTCCCGTTACTAATCAGAGTGGAAAGGCGTTTGTTTTCAGCACAAATAAAGAAAATGTTTCCAAAGTGGAAATAAAACACCACACAGGTAATAAATAACACATTGTTTATCTGGAAGGTTAGAGAGGGCTTTAACTATCCCAATAATGTGGCATTCATTTAATAAATATGATAATATATACTCAAAATGTTGTTATTGCATACTGTTTTAATAACTACAATACTGAAGTGCAAATATATGCTATAAATTCATATATACAGTAGGCCATTATAAAACAAACATAAAAGCAGAAACTCAAACTCACCGATGACAAGAAGACTGAAATATAGAGTCTGAGCCATTTCTGAGGAAGAAACACAGTTTTGTTAAGCATCATTTATTCTTTCACAAAATATCAAATGATGAACATCTGTTACGTGTCTGTCTGTCGTGTTTGTAAATGTCACTGAAGTTAAAAGTGCATCTCTTCTTTATAAAGTTTTATTAGAAGTTATTTTCAGATGAATTCAAAATGTTTATAAAACAGAATGATGAAAAGAATGATTTTAATATGAATGAGAATGTAAATAGTTCTTACTTTTCATCTCTTGTGTGTTTCTCTGGTGTATCTGCTGCTGTTTGTCTCTGTGTGTGTTTATATGTCATTATATTATATCTTCAACACATCACATCATTTGTTTATTTCTCTAGAAGACTCATTTTCATATTTCATTTCCTCCTCTATTTGTGTTTCTCTTCAGAAAGTCTTATTTCCATATTTCTGGTGTCAGTTTTTATGTTTGCATATTGTGTATCAGTCTGTGTGAGAAAAATAAAGTGTAGTTTCTGCTGTGAACTCATGTTTTCTTTTAATAAACAGAAATAAAAGTACAGGTTTGGTGCAGCTCATCAGGACAATAAAGCTTGAGTAAAGGAGACAGATCCAGTGAAGCTTGTGTAGTTATTTTATTCTTATTTAGTCACTAGCAATCTTTTTATCCAAAGCGACTTACAGTGCACTTATTACAGGGACAATCCCCCTGGAGCAACATGGAGTAAAGTATCTTGCTCAAGGACACACTGGTGGTGGCTGCTGGGATCGAACCAGCAACCTTTGATTTATCAGTTCAGTGGTTTAACCCACTAGACCACCATCTCCACGTTATGAGTCAGTATTCATCATGTGTGTTCATACTCTCTCTACATTCAACAATGTCTGATCCTTAATTCAGCAGAACTGTGTCATGATGGTCTGTGGAGGTGAACACTAGAACCTCTGGATGAATGTCAATGTTTACCAGCAATGAGGCGTCCAACAATAGATGAGACTTCAGTAAAGATATTCACAGATTATTGATTTAAACATCAGACCTTTACTCACACAAACTGATGACAATTCATAAAGTCCAGTGATTTTAAAAGTATGTGTCTTTAAAGGGAAAGTTCACCCAAAAATGAAATTTCCTCTTGTCATTTCTGTTTGACGTTCTTTCTTCCTCAGAACACAAAAGAAGATATTTAGGAAAATGTTGTTGACTGGCACCCATTAACTTGAACTGTTGTCCTTACATACAAATTATTTGTAAACTTTACTCAGTACTTTTCGCTTTTAGTATATTTTACTTAAATCAAGCAAGAGGCGGCAAGCAAAGCAATTATTTTACTCCACCAGCGAGAGGCAGTGGAGTGCAGATCCTGCCTGTACACAGAAAAGATTCCCAGCATGCTTTGCGCCAGACTGCATTAGGAATACTAATTTGGAATACATTTTCTCTTTGTTCCGCATTCATATGTTCAGATTTCCATGAGATGTGAATTGGGTGCTGCTCTTCTTCGTTAACTGGCTGCCCAGGACTCTAAAAAAAGAGAAAACAACCATCTTTGGATGAACATAAATAATAAATTTTATGGTAAATGAAAATTATATATATATTTACACACAAATGTATTTTTGTTTGATTTAAGAATGATGATACACAACTCTACCTGTCTTTTCGCCCAGATGATCCGACTGTATCTGCACGCATCTCAGCTTGCCTAGCCGACACCTCGCTCTGGATGAACACCCATCACCTGCAGCTGAACCTTTCAAAGACAGAACTGCTTGTAATCCCGGCTGACACAAAGACTCATCACAGCCTCTCCATTCAACTGGTCTCATCAACCATCACATCGTCCAGAAAGGCAAGAAACCTGGGAGTGGTGATCGATGATCAGCTCAACTTCACAGATCAAGTTGCCAGCACCGCCCAGTCCTGTAGATTCATCCTCTACAATATCAGGAAAATTAGACCCTTTCTATCAGAGCATGCTACGCAAGTCCTAGTACAGGCTCTTGTCCTGTCCAGACTGGACTACTGCAATGCGCTACTGGGAGGACTTCCAGCTTGCACAACCAAACCTCTACAGATGATCCAGAATGCTGTGGCAAGAGTTATCTTTAATGAACCGAAGAGAGCACACGTCACTCCTCTACTCATTAAGCTACATTGGCTCCCTATAGTCGCTCGCATAAAATTCAAGACTCTGCTCCTGGCCTACAAGACCACCACTGGTTCGATACACCACCTTATCTTCAGTCGCTAATACAGACATATGTACCCGCCAGATCCCAACGCTCTGCAAACGAACGACGTCTTGTGGTGTCATCCCAAAAAGGTAAAAAATCTTTCTTCTCCGGATCTGTTCCACCTATGTGGAATGATCTGCCTGCTGCTACAAGATCTGCAGACTCTGTAGCCATCTTTAAGAAACGTCTGAAAACACATCTCTTCTGTCAACATCTGAATGATCTGTTCTGACTCTATTTTCTTCTCTACACTTAGAAAAAAAAAATATATATATATATATATAATAATGAATGGTTCTGTGTTAGGTTATATGAGACCAGTCTTCTTTTTTGATTGCACTTATGCTTTTGTTGTACTTGTGCTGTCCCAATTGCTTCCATTATCTACCCCACACGTAAGTCGCTTTGGATAAAAGCATCTGCTAAATGACTAAATGTAAATGTAAACTTAAGAAATTTACAATTGTCCAGGTTGTACATATAATGAGAGAAAGGGTACACTGGTGTGAAAAATGATGAGACATTTATATTTATAATGACATGTGACATTTTAAATGACTACCTCTGTCACAGAAGACCTTCAGTCTGATCTCCGAATGAATTATCACACCCTTACTGTAGTGTTCTGAAAAGCATTACGAAAGTTTTTCCAAAATGATGACAACTGTGGGAGTTTCTACAATTAAAATCAGCAACTAATGAAAATAAAGCTGATTCAATCCAATGTCAGTTGTAAGGAACCAAATAAAGGTAGATCTCTATAAGTATATACACTAAAAACAAATGAAAGGAAAACTTTTCCACGAAATTGAATTACTAAATCTAATTTGTTTGAGACGATTAATTATAATCTTGTTGTATGAACTTAATTTTTTAGAAGTCTTGATTAAATTAATTTGTGTGAATATTGTTTCCCGATGTATAATAGAAAGAATCTTGTCAGGTTTAACATGTTTTTTATATTTCCATAACTACTATATAAAATAATGTTGAACAAACATGATTTTTTTATGTTAACATCTCACGTCTTCATTTACCGTTCTCAACATTCATGATTTTAGATAATGTGACATAACATTTTCTTTTATCTCTAACAAGATATGAAGTAAACCAAGCTTAAAAGGAATTCTAATTCAAAAATGTAACCGCAGACGACCTAAACAAAGGCAACACTTTTTTAAACAATAGTGACCACAAAAATGCATAAAATAACACTTATTTAAGACAATAACTGTCAAAATGCAGTTATAGGCAAAGCATGCTGGGAAATATAAGTCCTCTGCCAAATTATAATGTACAATGGAATACAGTGTAAGTATTTTATTTATATTTTTGGTTTTGCTACTTTTGACAGGACGGCCAGCAGAATTGCCCATGACCCATGGCCCAGGTCTTGAAATCGAATCGCCCAAAGGGCAGTTGCAAAACATGTCTGTGGCACTATCCACACGACCATAGGGACTGGCAGGTGGTAGTATTTTCTGATGAGCTATGGCTACACTTTTGATGACAGTCATTTAAAACGCACAAGGCTCCATGTGACATATTTCAGTTTCAACAGTACAAAGGTTTTATAAGGTTTCTTAAGCCGAGACACAGTAAGGTCTAGCTCAGGAAATTTGATCCTGGAGGGAAATGCTTTGTCCTGCTGATGAACTACATCCAAACTTACTGAATCTACTCAATAAAATAAAGGTAACAAAATTTGCACTCAATTAGAATGATTAGATTTAATTCTATGTTTTTAAGTAAAGAAAACCTAAATTTTGCAGACATGAGTCATGACAATCTGGAGTAATATTTAGTTAATATATCCAACAACAGTTCATCTATTTATTATGAATGATAAATATTGAATAATTAAACACTAAATATGACTTATTCAGAGAAGCTTGAACTGACCTACAAATGGTCAGAAACAGAAGATCTCATCAATTGCTTTTAATGACCAAAAAACACAAGTCTACAAAAGCCCTTTTTGTCAATGAACACAAGATTCATTTGATTTCACCATTATTGTGATCACTGTTCACTTTAGTTGAGTTCTTGACTCTTACACATTAAGACTTGTTCATTTGTGATTGTTTACTCGTTTAACTTAAACCTTATTTGCAGTATTATGCTCATTTGAAACCTATTCCACACTCAACAAACATGCACACCCCAGACAGCAGTCCAATCCTGGATGACTAGGTCCACCCACGGCTAAAAGTGGATTACCCGCTGCAGCAAGGAAGGGAAAGTCTTATCCCTGACCAGCAGCAGAGAGAGGATTATTGGTTTCGAGGCAGCCATGTTCCTCTCATGGCGCAGACTAAACCCTACAAAAGAAAGGATTCAGCTTTGAGTTTATTTGTCAAGGACACGAAAATAAAGTT
Source organism: Triplophysa dalaica (assembly GCF_015846415.1). Classification (NCBI taxonomy): domain Eukaryota; kingdom Metazoa; phylum Chordata; class Actinopteri; order Cypriniformes; family Nemacheilidae; genus Triplophysa; species Triplophysa dalaica. The sequence goes on along the minus strand of NC_079546.1, from coordinate 24,336,545 downwards.
TTATGTTCAGTATACAATGCTTCATGTCTTGCTTTATCAGCAGAATCTGAATATTAAAGAAATAGAAACCTTGCATTTGGACCAGCTGCCGATGGAGGTAAACGGTGCATCGATGTCTCATACACAGCATCTTGTGCAAGTGGATGTGGAGATTCCCCGAGTAATGACGGGGATCCTCACTGTCTGCCTAGAACGGTGGCGCGCATGCGCCCCAGCACTGTGGGTGCTTCGCTCGATCCAGTGGGGTTATCTACTACATTTTCTTTCGCGCCCCCCCTCGGTTTGAAAATAGATTCCGTACAAGGCTATCAAACCGCTCCAGCTGGTCCAGAACGCAGCAGCACGCCTTGTCTTCCAACAGCCCAATAGGGCTCATGTGACACCCCTTTTCACCTCTCTACACTGGCTGCCCGTCGAAGCACGAATCAGATTCAAGTCACTAATGCTTGCCTACAGGACTATCACTGGATCTGCACTGGGTTACTTCCACTCTCTCCTGCACTCCTACACCCCATCAAGATTCAAGATCCCTGCGTTCAGCAAACCAGCGGCGTCTTTTATTGCCTTCTCATAAGGGCAGTAAATCGTTCTCCCGTTCATTCCGCTTCACAACTCCTTCCTGGTGGAACATTCTTCCTAACTCTGTCCGGTCAACCACATCTCTCACAACATTCAAAAAAATACTTAAAACCCATCTCTTCTGTTAATACTTGACAGACACATAGATAAAAAAAATCTCAAAAACCCTTTCTCTCAACAGGTAGTGGTTTAGCTTTTGTTGAAACTAGTAACTTTGTATTGGCACCTAATGTATTATTGCTCCCGTATGACAGATCGCTTGTTGCTCCCTAACTCTATGTAAGTCGCGTTGGATAAAAGCGTCTGCTAAATGTCTAAATGTAAATGTCTAAATGTAAATGTACAAAACAGAGCCATGCTGTTAGCACGAAAGGTTGATGTTTTTCGCAGCTGTCTGTTTTTTCAGCTGGGCAAACAAGTCTGTTTTCATTTAATATTGAGACTGCTGGGGCTCATGGCCTCAATGATAGCGGCAGTCCAGTTGGGTCTCCTCTTCTTGCATGCCTTCCAGAAATGGGTACTGAGCACGAGATTAAATGTGGCACAGGAACTACACAGATAGTGATAATCACGTCTTCATACTTTCAGACTCTGGTTCGCTGGGGAAACCCAGTTTCAGAGGGAGTTCTCCTGGGCAGGGTTACGTCACGTATTGTGGTGTTGACGGTTGCGTCACTAAATGGATGGGGAGCTCACTGTCAGCAGAGCTCCGGAAGAGGGGCAATGGTTGACGGCACGATGACAGCGTCACATAAATTATCTGGAGTTGCAGGCTGTTCGTCTGGCATTGAAACACTTTGGCTGGCTTCTGCGGGACAAACATGTGCTAGTCAGGACGGAAAACACGACAGGGGTGTCATATATAAACAGACAAGGGGGAGCTCATTCTCTTCCCCAGTTGCAGCTGGCACGAAAGCTCCATTTTTGGAGCAGCAAACATGTTGCGTCAGGTCATGGAGTAGCACTTACATCCACGAGTGGAGGCGCAGATCTGGGATCGGTTCGGCAAAGCCGAGTCGGATCTCTTTGCGTCCGGGGAGAACACACATTGTCCACTGTTTTTCTTGATCACAGACAGGAGCGCCCTCCTGGGTATGGACATACTGTCGCATGTATGGCCCCGTACCCTGTTGTACACATTCCCCCCAGTGGACATGAAACAACATACTCTAGACAGAGTGCATCAGGAGGTTTTGTCACTAATTCTAGTGGCATCTTGTTGACCATGGTTCATGGGCATCATGGAGTTGTTGTCCGAGGCACATTTCCTGAAGTGGGCACGGCGTCTGCAGCCCTTGTAAAGTCAATGATGCCGTTATGGGACCTAGTCTCAGTTCTGGAGGCTATGTGTGGATCCCCTTTTGAACCCTTGAATTCTTTAGATCAAAGAATGCTGTCATATAAAATGTCACTGCTGCTGGCGCTGAAATCGGCGAAACGCGTGGGCGACTTGCACATACTGTCTGTGCATCTCTCATGAATGCAGTTTACTCTGGATGGGTCGAAGGTGGTGCTGCGCCCGAATGCAGCGTATAGATCTAAAGTCTTGTCAGGGACATATAACACACTCCCCTTTGAGCTGCCAACACTGTCATCATGGACTCTGGGGAGGACGAGAAACTATGTGCTTTGTGTCTGGTTCGGGCTCTGCATGGGAATGCGGAGCTATTCGTATGTTCTGCCAATTCAGTTCGGGGGAAGCCGCTATCCAAACCCTACCTCCTGTTTGGACCTACCTATGGGGGTGCGTGTGAACTTAACAAGGGGCATGGCAACATCACGGGCTGTTTAGAGGAGTCCCTGTAGAGGACATTTCCGTAGCAGCTAGTTGGGCGTGACTGCACATATGTGTGTTGGTTTTACTGACTAGATGTCACGCCGGAGACAGTGGCTCAGTCCGTGCTCACCGCACGAGTTTCAGGCCAGGGGCTGTCACTTCCATGAGATTCATGGGTTAATTGAAGGTGCTGCTACCTTACGTTTAGTTTGCTGACTTGGCAGGGCGTGAATACAAGTCCCATAGTCATGTATTGTACCGAGTGGACCGACTGAATGGGAACGTTGAGTTATTTACATTTACATTTAGTCATTTGGCAGACGCTTTTATCCAAAGCGACTTACAGTGCACTTATTACAGGGACAATCCCCCTGGAGCAACATGGAGTAAAGTATCTTGCTCAAGGACACACTGGTGGTGGCTGCTGGGATCGAACCAGCAACCTTTGATTTACCAGTTCAGTGGTTTAACCCACTAGACAACCATCTCCTATTATGCATATAACTTCTGTTCACAGAAGGAGGGAAACGAGGGACAACACATTTTGGCCCTGTGCAGTCGTAAAGCTCGGAAAAGAGCTGGATTGAAGAAATGACACATGTCATGGCATTTATATGCTGTGGGCAGGCAACCCCGCACTTGTCGTTGTGCGTCATTTACCTTTCAAGGCGTGTATATAGGTGTCTTCACTAGGTGGCACAAGAGCGCGATATCTCATCTTAAAGTTTTTACAACGTTTTTGTGTTTGCTGGGAGAGACCAAAACAAAAACAGACATTCCAACACGAATTGCACATTTCAGAGTTGAATAACTGGCAATAGCATGGTTTAAAAGAAACAGGTTTTCCATATTTGGTAACGTTATCGACCAAACACAACTGCATTTCCATGCCTCTCCATGAGCTTGTGCAATCGCATGGATGTCTCCCAGTCAATCAATAGAGATCAGCCTATGTCACAAATAGTGACATCATGTGACCAATCAGGGGTTGCCGGGGGTGTTTCAAACTTCAGCGTAATTCTGGAATTTGTGAAACTCAGATATGCCTAAATATCATGGAAAGGAACAATGATAAGATAATGAAACTCGCTTGTTATATGGTTGAATAGTTGTGTTTCATGTTGAGATAGATGTTGTTTGTGTAGGATTCCTAGAAATGAGTGAACATTGTTGCTGAAAAATGGTGTGATCATATTTGATCATATCCCTGTTTCAGGTCAATGAAAAAGTGTCTATTTTTAGACATACGCCCGATGCTTGGAGTAAGTCATACTTTTACAAATAATGTCACGAAATTGCAGACAGAACTCAGACAGCATTAACAGAAATATTTTATAAATTATAAAACAAAAGCCCACGACAGGGGAACAAACACGATAAACGAAAGACTTCTCAAAAAATAAAAACTTCCCACTTGGGGGGAAAAACAAGAACTAAAGCAAAAACAAGGGAGTCCAAAACGATAAATAATAATCCAAATGACTGGCAACACAAGGCAGGAACGAGACGAGAAACTCACAGGATGAATGATTTCGGGGTAGCGACAACACCGTTAAAAAGTACATAGTACAAACAATGAACCGACACGGGACAGAGGGAACTGGGGCTTGAGATGGGGAACACTAACAAGGGCTAATGACTAAGGGAAGGTGATGAGAATGAACACTAGTGGGGAGTTTTTGTATTATAACTATGGTTAACCTTTACCTACAGATATACTGAAGACGTGCATTATTCTTACAATATTTATGCTGTAAATTTGGTTTCATTATGCCGGGCGAGCTGTAATCTACTATCAACGTTTTTATATTTTGGCACTCAAGTTGCCGATGTGTTTTCAAATGTTGTGAGATGTTTAAATGCTTTCTTTTTCCAAGCCTAGCAGTAAAATATTCCTTTTCTTTTCAAATTTCAAATTCTTTTTAATTTGTTGGTTGAATATTACCCAACCTTGACCAAATGCTGCTATAACTTGTAGTGGTAAAAATGGAACCCTTAGGAGCCTGCTGTTCGATTGATGAGTCGGTGAACAGTAGATTTGGACTCAACATGGTAAGAGGTTCCGCTGGCTGGCCAAAAAAGGCCAGTACCTCAAGAGGTGGTCCCCAGTCTCATTTCATTTAAAGTGCCTTTGGTCACAAAGACTTTTGTTTTGCAGTGAGTTTCAGGCAGACTCATTTGAATGAGAACGAAAGCTGAATGTGTGAATGTTCTGTTTGGAAACATTACACAACAACAACCTCAATGCAAATATCATCTCTTGTTATTCATGTGTGTGTAGACTTCCTTATCACCTTTTAAGGAGATATTTCACAGGTTGTATTCCATACAATGAATGTCAAGGGTGGTAAAGTGACCAGGGGCAGATAAACTCTGAAAACCACCCCATTAAAGTCTGTGCTGCACTGTATTCAAGAGCTTTACTTGTTTTGTTGTCGTGGACCGGCGATATTACCAAACACTAATGCAAATACTGAAAGATGAGAAGGAATTGTGATGAGACAACTGACAGTCAAGAATCAAACTAAAGCAAACACTGACCATCATAATGCTGACATAAAACATCATGAACACTATAATGAACTACAGTTAAATCTCAATAAGATCTCACACAGATGACAGAAATAAAGTGAACGTGGTGTGTGTAGAATGATGTTTGTGTTTAATTCTCCTTGTCTGAGATCTTTACAGATTTTTTCCCGGATAGCAAATTTTTCCGGTGAGGTTACATGTTGACCTTATCGTGAGCTTTCTGTAAACTCATGGTGACATCACTGTGACATCATCGTGTTGACTGGTAAAGAAGGAAATGAAATATGAAAATGACTCTTCTAGAGAAATAAACAAATGATGTGAGGTGTTGAGGAGATAATATAATGACATATAAACACACACAGAGAGACAAACAACAGCAGATCCACCAGAGAAACACACAAGAGATGAAAAGTAAGAACTATTTACATTATCATTTATATTAAATCATTATTTTCATCATTCTGTTTTAACATTGTGAATTCATCTGAAAATAACTTAGAATAAAACTTTATTAAGAAGAGATTCACTTTTAACTTCAGTGACATTTACAAAACACGACAGACAGACACGTAACAAACGTCCATATCACATTCACACATTTCATTGAGACATTTGACATTTTGGGAAAGAATAAATGATGCTAAACAAAACTGTGTTTGTTCCTCAGAAATGGCTCAGACTCTATATTTCAGTCTTCTTGTGTTCGGTGAGTTTCTGCTTTTATGTTTGTTTTATAATGTCATTGTAGTGGAGTAGGCGGGGCGAGACCGTGATTTGGGACCGGTGAGTAATTGTGAATGAGCGCCAGCCGTGCAAGCAGCGGTCTCGAATCACGTAGGAGATTGGGAGCATATAAGAGATTGAGTGACCGGACCGTCGATGAGAGAGGACCGGGCCCGAACCTGTTTGTATTTATGTTTTGTTCGCCGGCGGTCGGCCGTAAGGGGCCGCCGGCTCTTATTACTTTATTAAATGTTTAGATGTCTTCCGGTTCCTGTCTCCTTCCTTCCTTATCCTGGAACTTGTTACCATTTCGTTCTCTTATATGCTCCGAATCTCCTATGTGATTCGAGCCCGGTGTGCGCACAGCTGGCGCTCATTCACAATTACTCACCGATCTGGAACCACGGTCTCGCCTCGTCTACTCTACTACAGTCATGACAATAGATTCTGTGTTTTAATAAAGACTTAAACTCTCTCTTTCAGCTCTCTGTACATCATCTGAATGCTCTCAGCGCCGCTATCAGTATATAAACATGAGGATGAACTGGACTGAAGCTCAGAGATACTGCAGAACACATAACTACACAGATCTGGCCACAGTCAACAACATCAATGACATGAACGAACTGAAGAAGACTGTGAAAAACAATCCGGTGCATGTCTGGATTGGACTGAAGAATACAGGTGTTTATAAATGGAAGTGGTCTCTGGGTGATCCTGTGATATATCTGAACTGGGAAACTGTATCATCGACTGACACACATAACTGTACTGTTATGAGAAAGGCAAAATGGCATCAGCAGGACTGTAATGTGCCGTCACAGTTCATCTGTTACAATGGTGAGTGAAAGCAAACCTTCACAAAACATGATCATAAGACAACAATAATAAACATCATAAACAGTTAAGAGACAGAAATAATGATCTTTGAGACATTCACTCTTCTTTCACCTGCAGCAAACTACACACACTCAAAAAGTATTTTGGTTGAATTTACTTTAAAAAGTTGCTTCAAGTGGTTCCACGCAATAATATTGAGTAAATTGAACAAATAAAACTTTATTTGTATGAACAAAATTTATTTAAGTTATGTTGACAACTTTTTGAGTAAATCCAAACCATTCTGTTGACCCAGTATTCTAAATCAGTCAAACTCTATATTTATCCTTCTCAATGGAATTTTTTCAGAATCAGAATTGGAAAGAGTTTATTGCTAAGAATGTTTGCACATACAAGGAATTTGTTTTGGTGACAAACCAGATGTTTTGATGCTGTACAGTTTACTTGAACAAATCACTTTGATTTAACACAATATAGTTTTCTAGCCCAAACTTGCACTAAAAACAGATGCTCTTTGGTTTAACATGATTCAATCATGGACAGTGGTTCCACATGTTTGAGTCATGTTTTCTTAACATGAAATTAACAAGTAGAGACAACATGAATGAAACATGTTAACTCAACATGAAATTAAAATGTTAAGTGAGTATGACTGAATCATGTAAACTCAACATGACATTAAAATGTTAAGTGAATGTGACTGAATCATGTACACCCAACAAGGCACTCTTCTGCACAACACCTAAAACAGACGTCACAAAAACTCTTTAAGATACCCTGATAGCAAGCAACTGTTAAATCAATGTTGAAAATGATTAATGGCTTGAATCAAAATAACTTTTGCACCTGCAATTCATGTAGAAATAAAATGTAATTTCATGAAACCAATATTGTGATCAGTGTTGCTTCAGTTGAGACCTTGATACCTGACATTATTAAGTCAGCTCCTCCATTGCTCTTTCAATGCTTATGAATGTGTTAAATGAACGCATATGTAATGCATCACGAATGTGAACTGTCACATTTTTTGACGTGATATAAAATAATATGCATCAATTTATGGTAAGGGATTTGAAGTTAATAATTGATTGATAGGTTCTGGGCGCAAAACTGCTAAACTTCTGAGGCAAAACTACTACATTTTTTTCTGCACTTAAACACTCATCACACAAACGTCAACAATGGTGACTATCATCAAACTAGTTAAGATAAACTGATCAATTGCAATGCATGCTGGGAGTCATTACAGAGTTTTGTATTATAATGTTACCCAGCATTACCCATTGCAGCAGGAAGTTTTCTTTTGTTGATTGTCACCATTGTTGAGATTCACACACTGATTCTTCATGTCTAACTGATTCAGAAATGAAACAGTTTTATGAAAATGTTTTATTCTGTTAATTGTACATAACACTGCTTTCACCTCTTTAAAAGGTATCTTAACTCTGCATTCACATATTTAGAACAAAACACAGTCAAAATGTATTTAAAGAACCGCATGAACGCATGGACACATGGACAGCTAAAGGAAACTAACATTAAAACTCAAGAGCCCAACTAAAGCAAACATTGATCACAATAATAGTGACTTGTTCTTGCTAAATGTTAATTTCATGTTGAGAAAACATGACTCAAACATGTGGAACCACTGTCCATTATTGAATCATGTTCAACCAAAGAGTCAATTTTTTTGAGTGCAGAGAACACACAACAATAGAATAAAGTACACAGATGATTTAAATAAGGGCCTATGGTTTATAAAAATGAAGATATACAATACAATAAATATAAGATAAAGATATAGAGAGTAAAGTGTATGATTTATGTATGTAAATATGTAAACAAGAAGAATCGACTATTGTAGTACAAGGTATGTGGTATATACAGCAGAATGAAATATAATTGACAGAAAAAGTTGTATAAAAATAGATAGTGTATTGTCTGCAGGATATATTTAAAATTGTAATTAATTATTATTGCACAGAGTTATTATTTGCACATACTTTATTTGCACATACATTTTTTAATTGCATGTAAGAGGAAGATGGCCTGAGGGAAGAAGCTTTATACACTCACCTAAAGGATTATTAGAAACACCCGTTCAATTTCTCATTAATGCAGTTATGGTGGTGGTGTAATGATGTGGGAGATGTTTTCTTCGCACACTTTAGGCCCCTTAGTGCCAATTGGGCATCGTTTAAATGCAACGGCCTACCTGAGCATTGTTTCTGACCATGTCCATCCCTTTATGACCACCATGTACCCATCCTCTGATGGCTACTTCCAGCAGGATCATGCACCATCTCACAAAGCTCCAATCATTTCAAATTGGTTTCTTGAACATGACAATGAGTTCAATGTACTGAACCCCACAGTCACCAGATCTCAACCCAATAGAGCATCTTTGGGATGTGGTGGAACGGGAGCTTCAAGCATCCCACAAATCTCCATCAACTGCAAGATGCTATCCTATCAATATGGGCCAACATTTCTAAAGAATGCTTTCAGCACCTTGTTGAATCAATGTCACGTAGAATTAAGGCAGTTCTGAAGGCCAAAGGGGTCAAACACAGTATTAGTATGGTGTTCATAATAATCCTTTAGGTGAGTGTATGTGTCTGGTTGTTTTGGTGCTTATTGCTCTGTAGCGCCGACCAGACAGCAGTATAGTGAAGAGATGATGGCTCAGATGTGAGAGCTCCAGGGTGATTTTCTGAGCCCTTTTCCTCACTTTGGATGTATAGAGTTCTTGGAGGGTGGGCAGGAGAGCACCAATGGTCTTCTAAGCAGTCCGAACCGTCCTCTGTAGTCTTCTGAGGTCTGACCTAGTGACTGAGCCAAACCAGACAGTGATGGATGTGCAGAGGACAGACTGACTGCTGAGTAAAACTTTTTTAATAGAGTTTGTGGGAGGTTGAACTTCTTCAGCTGATGTAAGAAGTACAACCTCTGCTGGGCTTTTTAGCAATTGAGCCAATGTGATTGTCCTACTTCAGGTCCTGAAAGATGGTGGTGATTTTGGGTTTCTTTGGGATGGGAATCATGGTGTAGCGCTTGAAACAGGAAGGAACTGTGCACAGATTCACTGATCTGTTGAAGATCTTTGAGAAGATGAAGGCCAGTTGAACAGCACAGCTTTTAAAACAGGCTGGGGGGATACCATCTGGGCCTGATGCTTTTTTGGTATTTTGTTTCCTAAAGACTTGGGACACATCCTCTTCACTGATCTGAAGTGCAGGAGATGGGATGACTGAAGGTTGTGTATAGAGAATGTCAGAGTTGGTGTGGGGTGTTAGGTTAGCATTTTCAAATCAGTAAAAGTATTTTTTATTGTCATAAACAATATGACAATATTGTATTTCATGAGTCAAAACAAAATTAGCAAATCAGATGAGAGGCATCTCAGTTCTGGCATTAGCAAAATTAAAGCTCAATGAATTATGCAATAGAATTCATGCGCACACTTGAACCTCTCACAGCCTAAGCACGTGTCCCACTCTTCAAAACAATGGCAAACCTAAAAAAAAAACTATTTTAAACCTCAAAGATAAATGAACATTAAGCACAAAAAAGATTTTCTTCTTCACTAAAAAATACTTAAAGAGTAAGTAGCATGAGATCATGAAAATTACGTTTCATGCAGTGTGTTATGTTGCAGTGTTTGAAGGTAAGCAGTCTGCAAGTTGTAAGTCTGAAAGTGAATAAATAACAAAGTTATTTGCTTGTAAAAAAAAGGGAGATGAATCACGCAAACAAGACGTGAACGAGTAACGCCGCGTATCTACATCACTAGACATAATCCCCGCCTACATTTTACTGGGACTGCACTCTCCTCTCCCAATACACTGTCGCCTGTCGTGATGCGTCTTCCGTCTGAAACCTGTGTTCTACATTGTGAAACTAAGTTCGTCTTATTTAAAATATCAAAGGAAGAACTTCTGAGGAGACAATGGTTACAATTCATATTCAAATGAGTATAACCCCAGGTTCCCTTTCTGTCGGTCTCTCGACGTTGTGTCGAGAACGACAGATGGGTTTCGCCTTTGAGAATCAATCAACTCTGACTACTATAGAAATGGCCAATGAAATTTGGTGAATGAAATTTGCATGCCGGTCTCCGCCCCCGGATGTCCGGTATAAAAGGAAGCCGGCGTGCAGCATTCATTTACCTTTTGTTCTTCAGAGCCTTCGCTCATGACAACGAACAAAACAAATTCAACGAATTCTTCTTCTTCTACATTGCTGGATCTATGACGTAGTGCAGCGGATCGTCCCTACCTGCAGCGACCTTCCCCTGGGCGTCTCGGCGGTTCCGGAGGTGTTAGAGATTTTTTCTAAAAATGTCCTTTTCAGGACTGAGCATTCTCTAGCGCGGCATGTCCCGCTGTTCTCTTGGGTGCGGCTCTCTCATCGAGGAGGGCGACTGACCCGATCACTGCATTAGGTGTCTGGGCGTCCAGCACGCTGAAGCAGTGTTCGTTGACACATTGTCATTCAGAAGTTGCGGTCAAGGGTGACTGTCTTCCTACGGGAAACAGCCACCATTTCGTCTGCTACCCGGGCTGTGACATCTGGAGGAAGCAGAAGTGATGTCATCCATACTAACCCGGGGATACGTGTCTCCAGAGGTCGAAGCGCTGTGCAAACCGCGCCCACCCCGGGTGCCATTTTTTTCCCGGAGGTGCATGAGGAGCTGTCTAAAACTTCAAGCGCTCCACTCACAGTGAAACCAGCTCAGGCTCCCTTACTTCCCTTGATGGTGGGGCAGCCAAAGGCTATGTCGAGATCCCCCGGGTGGAACGTGCGGCTGCGGTGCACCTGTTCGGAATCGGCCATGCCAACCATCCAAAGCGTGTAAGACTTCGGCATCACTTGTGACGAAAGTTTGTGCTGCCGCGGGCCAGGCTGCCTCCTCTCTCTACGCCCAGCAGTGCGTCCAGCAGTTTTTGACGGTGAAGAAGCATCGCGACTCGGCGGCCTAAAGCCCGCGTGACGTTCGCTTCCCAACAGCCGGGCCCTTTTCGGGGCCTGACACCCACTTACTCACAGAGTTTTCTGTTCTCCCCTGGACTCCACTGGACTGTGCCCAGCAACCCGACCTCACGCCTTGGCAAGGCGTGAGGTCGTACAGATGCGACACCCGTCACCCGTCTCAGGCTCTGAAGAACAAAAGGTAAATGAATGCTGCACGCCGGCTTCCTATTATACCGCACATCCGGGGGTGGAGACCGGCATGCAAATTTCATTCGCCAAATTTCATTGGCCTTTTCTATAGTAGTCAGAGTTGATTGGTTCTCAAGGGCGAACCCCCATCTGTCATTCTCGACACAACGTCTCATTCCCTCCATCAGGGAACTGAGGTTACAGACGTAACCAAGACGTTTTTACTGTGAGCTTGTCATTTCACAGAAGATTGCTATAATAATCTTGGCACATTCACTGCAAGATATGTTAAAAGACTACACAGCGAAACCTCCAGTTTTAAAAGAACACTGTTAGTATAATCATGTATGACTTATTTTACCCAGCATGCATTGCAGCTAAAATAACGTCACTTTAATCTGTGAAAATGTGCAACTTTCAAAAAAGCCTTTATTAGACAATTGTGGCACATAATTAAACTAAGAATATTAAGACTTAATTTGACATGTCTCCTATGTTCATCTCAAATTAGATGATACAGTAGCTATAAACTTAGATAATTAGCTCATGTTTGGCTGTTATAAATGTGCCTCTAAAACGCAATATTACAGCTAATGACAAATACCAAGTTTAAGAGCCAAACTAGCTATTATCTAGCTATGAACAGCTATAAATATCGTCTTCAGATGTTTCTTCGTCAGACTCGGGCTCAAACTGGTAAGGTTAAATCCCTGCCATCTCTATCTATACACTGTATATAATATATAACCACTAAATCGTAATCCAGTTATGATAGTAGTTGTTCCATTTGCGACACATGTTGAACAAATTCATGAAATGGGAAGGAGGAGGCGGGAACTGGTGAACGTTCAAACAACGTTTAATAAAAAAATAAACAAACCACAAAACGAAAGTAAAATACTGCAAGCTCCCGCACGGTCGACTGCTGGATGAGATACCAATGCAAGGCGCAGCTGACACTCATTATCATCACTTGCTCTCGTCCCTCCTTTTTCGTTACAAACGCGTTTGACCAATCACAACTTGATGTTGGACACTTAAAAACACATGCTACTTACTCTTTAAATAAAACTACATTTCAAAATGTACTGCCTTAATGCAGTTTTACGCAAAGCATGCTGGGAATTGAAAATCCCCCCAACCATTCATGTTGAATTAACTTCCCAGTCAACACGTTGATGTCACAGTGATGTCACCATGAGTTCACAGAATACTCACGATGAGGTCAACATGTAACCTCACACAAACTCACTGTGTGCTCAAACTGTGATCTTAGAGGTTTAGATGTGACTGGTTTGTCATGTGAAGTCATCATTATGATGTAGGGTGTTTGCTTTAGTTGAGCTCTTGACTCTACAGTGTTTGACTTCTCTTCCTCTGACTGATGTAACTGTGTGATAGTAGAGAGTAAGATTCAGCTGTTTTGAGACAAACATATATTATAAAGATCTTCTAAATGAATTACACACATACACATTACAAGAGTTTATAATTAAGACACAAACACATCAAGACTCAGTGTATGAACCTCAACAATGGAAAGAATCAACTGAGAAGCTTCATGCTGCAATGCATTCTGGGAGACATGATTGAGTTTTGAACTCTGGTGTTACCCAGCATGCATTGCAGCATAAAGTTTAAATAGAGCTGATTGTCACCATTGTTGACACTGCTTTCCTGTAGCTGTGTGGTAAGAGCATTGTGTTAACAACGCAAGGTTGTGGGTTTGATCCCAGGGATTGCAAATACCTATGTAAAATGTATAGGATAAAGCAATGTAAGTCACCTTGGATAAAAGCGTCTGCCAAGTGTAGATTTGAATGTAATGTATTTCTGTGAGCAAAATTAATTTAGAAGACCTTTGAAATAACCGATCATCTCAAACCAGCAGAATCTCACTCTCTACTTCACACAAACTGACAGTTTGTTCATCAATTTTGTTTATTTGTGTTAATTCAGTTACTTGCATTCTATATGTTCTGTGAACAAGGATGGGTTTAGTAAAACTAACATCAGTGACAGTTCATTTTTTTGAGTGCATGAGAAACACTGAGATCAGTTTATTCTCTGAACATCAATAAAAACATTTCAAGAGGATGACAAATAATCTCTCTGCTTTATTTTCAACAGAGAGCAATAAGAGTCACATCATCTACACTTCTACTAAAACATGGAGAGAAGCTCAGAGTTTCTGCAGACAGTATCATACTGATCTGATCAGTGTGAGGAACCAGACTGACAATCAACTGATCCACAACATCATTAATAATCCTGACACATCTGTCTGGATTGGTCTGTTCAGAGACTCGTGGGAGTGGTCAGATAACACTGACTCCGCCTTCAGATACTGGAGGTCTGGTGAACCTAATGGTGGACCACCTAATAAAGACTTCTGTACAGAGATCAGAATGAATGATGAATGGAGGGGTCAGTGGAATGATGCTGGTTGTCATTTCTCTCAGCCCTTTGTGTGTCATGAAGGTGAGTAACAGAAGTGAAATTGTGACAAAAGTTCCTTTATTATTTAAATCTCAGTTCATTCACAACGTTTCTATAATTTCCTAATGTTGTTCCAGTGAAATTCTCAAGTAAAAGTATCTTTTTTCCTCAAAATTTTAAGTGTCTTTTACTTATTCTTCATTTGTAACCCTGATGGTAAACAACCACCTACATCAGAGCATTCCAGGACAAACACGTATGCAAAAATGTCACATGCACAGCAGTGGACAGATGTAACAAAAACGTAACAAAAACGTATGCACACACTGACCATGTTTACTTGGAAATCAGATCAAATTATTTTCTTTATTCTGAGTAAACTTATATAAAGAATTAATGTGTTGACATGAGTTTCTTTAAAAATACACCTTTCATCTTCCCGTTTTACATATTAAACTACATAGTTGGAATAATGGCTTACGTCATTACGTCTCTAAGCAACCCCGTTCCAGGTTCCCTCCATAATTTCATGTATCAACAAACAGTTCGTCTTCGCCATGGTAACACACAGGATTTTGTGTTGCATTTACTTTCTAGAACTGTTAGCATCTTTCTTATTTCCCATTCGGAACAAAAATCCGCTTTCTTTCTTAAAGACATGCCATTTGCTGTCAAACAAAACATCTGTCCACTGCTGTGCGTGTGACCTGTTGCAAAGTGTGGCCAAAGTTCGTATGCGCCGGCAATAGTGTGATTAAGGGGTATACATGTCTATGCCACACTTCCATAATGCCACTAAAATAGGAATACTCCACCCATCTTAATTCCATTTGTGAATACCATTATAAGTTTAGACGCATTCAGGGACTGTTTACACCAGACTGTTTTCTACTGAAAACGCAAAAAATTATGTGTTTTTAGTTATTCGTTTATATGGAAAAAACGTGTTGGGGACTGAAAATGCAAACTTTTGTAGATGGGTCTCAAAGTGCAACTTTTTGAAAACGCTGCCTTTTTCGTTTCCATGTTAACTGCAAGAACAATTTTTTTTCTGAAAACGATGACGTCACGTACAGTATAGCCAAAACAGTGTGGTGGCTTCCTGTACTGTGAGCTCTTGCTGCTAGAATATGTATTATCGTTTCTCCGCAAAATGTGGATTTGCTGCACCAATAAGACACGTCATTAACCCGCCCAATCCATGTCAACAAACAGGACAAGAGCCACACTATGAAATCAATAACACCTTAAATAGTTTTCTGTTAGATTTTGTATCATCTTGATGTACGTGGCTTTCCTATAGCTCAGTGGTAAGAGCATTGCGTTAACAACGCAAGGTTGTGGGTTCGATCCCAGAGATTGCAAATACTTATGTAATATGTATAGGATAAAGCAATGTAAGTCGCTTTGGATAAAAGCGTCTGCCAAATGCATAAATGCAAATGTAATTTAAATGTATGTCTGAGTGTTTATGCACCAAGTCTTATTGGTGTGGGGTGTGGTAACATGATTTCTTAATTTACAATTACAAGTCATGATTGATACAGCGCTCGAGTCCTTCTGCACATGCCCAGGCTCCAAACTGATATTTTTCCATAACATGTCAGATGTTTTACACTCAATTCATTACAATTGAAGGAAGCAATGGCACGCTGTCCATCTTTTTTAGTTCATTAGTTCACTGTTCTTGTAGGACCGGATGTGTTGCATGTTTGTATTTGAATGTTCTCATGTAGAGTTTGTGTTGTGTTGTGTGTTCAGAGAAACTGATACTAATCCAGAAGAATCTGAGCTGGACTGAAGCTGTGAGATACTGCAGAGAGAATCACGTGGATCTGGTTTCAGTTGATTCAGAGAAGATTCAGCTCTGGGTGAAAGCAGTGTTTCATCAGGCCTCGACTGCTGAGGTGTGGCTGGGGTTCCGTCACTCCTGCTCTGTGGGCATCTGGTTCTGGGTGAATGGAGACATCATGTGTTATCAGAATTGGGCTCCTGGGAATGAAACAGCAGAGGACGACTGTGAGCGATCTGGAGCGGTTCAATCTGGAGGACGTCATCTCTGGATCAGTCTTCCTGAATCTAAACAACTCAACTTCATCTGCAGCAGATATGATTGATCATTCAATCAAGTGTGTGTTTCACTACATGTCATACACAGTTTGTTGCTTTTTTCTATTAGTTTTAATTTGTTTCTTGGTGATGGGTTCATTTTAAAAACCACTGTCTCACCTCAAAGTTCTTTAATACATATTCATAAACTACATGTTAATACTACTAATGATCTAACTACTACTAATGTTCTGTGTTTTCTGAAGAATTCTGACATAATCGTTACATTTGGTGATCTTGTGCTGAAATCTATATGTTTGCAAAATGGTATTTTGACTCTTTTGTTCAGTGTCTTGTGTGATTTATAAATATTTTGAGGTTGTATCAGAGTGCGTGCGTGTTCATCCATTTTGGGTCCCATTCATTGTATCCCATAATGTTTTAAGCACTATGCTTATATTGTTTAGCTTTTATGAATTATGTCTGAGCCTTTTAGTCATTCAAAGAGATAAACAATTACAATATTGTTTCATAGCAAACATTTGTCCAATGCTGAATCAAATCTTAAAGGAGACATTATATGAAAACCCAACTTTTTCTGTGTTTAAGTGCTATAATCGGCTCTCCGGTGCATCTAACATCCCAGAAAACTTGAAAAATAAAAACCCAGTAAGTCTGTCTTGGTGTTGTTTTCCCTGCAAACATGTGAGAAATCCAGCCGTTCAGATTTCGATCCGGTTGTGATGTCCAAAGCGTATTTTATTATGATGTTACTGCCCCTTAATCTACACAGTTCCACCCACCACGCCCCACCATTGTTTTTTTTCAAAAGCGACAGTGGCGTACGTGACGCCAAGGGCTTAAGTTCATGGGCAACATGCAATGTAGTCACTGCACAGAGTCCAAACCTATAAAGAGACAGTAGTGGATTTTTTATATTTTTACTGGAAATCCCTCAGAAACCATCATGTTTATTTTGCTAATGAACACGGGCGAACACTGCAGGTTAGTTTTGTTTTGAACGTCTTAAATCATTCATGCAGAGGATGAAAAATCATTCACAGCTTACTAGAATTGCTTTCACGTTGTGTGTGTAATGTTATAAGATGTCAACGACAAACGCTTAAATCCACGTTATTCCACTGAGATCTGCAGCAGCTCAATCTGTGGATTTTAGGCAAACATAAACGCACAACGTGAGCGCTGTTTGCTGTGACAGATTTTTTAGTGTCCGGACGAATGATTGAGACGTTTATAACCGCAGAGGAATTCAAGCAACATAATTTAGCTAAATCATTGCATGGCAGTCCTTCTTTTGTGTTGTGTTGACACGCTGGACAGAAGGGGGTGGGGTGCGCTGTTACTCATTATCATTTAAAGAGACAAGCACCAAAACAGGTTGCTGTGAGCAGAGCTGTTTTTGACGAGGCGAGAAGGGTTTTGTTTACACAGCCATTGAGTGATTTTAAGCATAATATGTTCCAGACATTTCATGAAGACCATTATAAATCATAGCACTTGTTGAAAGTGCTCATACAATGTCCTTTAAAGGAGCAGAATACTTGATACTTTCGATGAATAACTGTTTCTGGTTTAAATCTTTCTAACTCAATGGCACAATAATGCTTCAATATTGAGAGACATCTAACACAAGAGTCAAGAGCCCAACTAAAGCAAACACTTATCTCCATGATGGTGGCAATAAAACATCAACATCTGATCCTCTATGTTCCTCAATGACAGCAGGTGTTCATCACTAATGCTTAATCATCAATTAATTACTCACTTAATAATCTCATTAACTTCAGCTCTTTGAGGACTTGGAATTTGTCTTCAAACTTGCTTGTGCCTTGAATGACTTGGTTCCTCTTCTGGTGAAATCAGCTGCTGAGATCATGTGTGAAACACATATATACTTTTACTCCTTGGCCCCTGGACTTTCCACCTCTGCTTAGAGGTCTTTAATTTTCCATGCCATAGCTCACTTGCTCATTTATACTCATATATTGGACCTGTCCTTAATAAACATTAGATTCAGATTGGACTGCACTTCTTTGTCAGTTCCATCAACTAGACTCTTCCACCTTCTACCCAGACAAAAAGTAATGATCTCACAACAAGATTACAAAATAAGCATAAAGCCTATTTTGGTTAATCAGACTTGTCGGTCGATTTGGTTTCATAAAGGAAACTTAAACTAATTAGAACTCAGTTACTATGGCAATTTAGGCTATGCTGTGAAACTACACTCAAAACCAGATGTTTTGATGCTGTACACTTTACTTGAACAAATCACTTTGATTTAACACAACCGTATAGTTTGCTAGTTTAAACTTGCACTAAAAACAGATGCTCTTTGGTTTAACATGATTTAATCATGAACAGTGGTTCCACATGTTTGAGTCATGTTTTCTTAACATGAAATTAACAAGTAGAGACAACATGAATGAAACATGTAAACTCAACATGAAATTGAATCATGTAAACCTGACAAGATACTCTTCTGCACAACTTCTAAAACAGACATCAAAAAAACTCTTTAAAATGCCATCACAAGATACTAAACTCTAATTCCCTGATAGCAAGCAACTATTACAGTTTTTCATGATTGCTAACACAACTTATGAAACAATTCACTTTTTTCTGACAACTATAAACACATTCTCAGAACAATTCTCAATTTGTACAATCCCCACCCAAAAACACACTTCATTTTGCAAAGGTTTGATCATGTTCTCATTCAGAAAACACACAATTGAATGAACTGAAGTGTAAAGATGTAAAATCAAGTAGCACACATTGATCCATCAGTAAACAGTTAGTAGCAAAACTGATGACACCTACATCAATAATATCAATAGGAGCTCAAGTAATTAGAATCCTAGAATCATTTAGTGGCCTTTATACTATATGTATATATGTATCACTTTATATCAGAGACATTTCTCTCTTCTGTATCCAGTAAACTGTAGCACGTGTACAACATTTTCACCTGTTCTGTGATTTTGCAGAAAATATGGAATACTTTTACAATATTGGGCCAAAGGTTCAGAGGATGACATATTATTTACATCGTCTTATCATTTCACTGTTTGGTTTTCTTTATCTTCTCTGGAAGTGGTTTTGGATAAAAGCATCTGTTAAATGTCTGAATGTAAATGTTATTTGTGCAGTTTTGTTTCATAACCAGTTCATATTGTTCTTTGGTTTGCTGGTTGAACTTTTATTGTCTTGTAAGATCATCTTCATCTACTTTACAGTAGTGTAATGTTTTAGTTTTATTTCTTCCTAATGCTCCTGAACTTCGCTCTATCTGCACTCTTTTATGTTGTACAGGTGCTGGTCATATAATTAGAATATCATCAAAATGTTGATTTATTTCACTAATTCCATTCAAAAGTGAAACTTGTATAATGTATACATTCATTCCACAACGACTCATATATTTCAATTGCTTATTTCTTTTAATTTGATGATTATGACTGACAACTAATGAAAACCCCAAATTCAGTATCTCAGAAAATAAGACTATTACTTAAGACAAAAATAAAGAAATAATTTTTAGAAATCGTGGTCAACTGAAAAGTATAAACATGAAAAGTATGAGCATGTACATCACTCAATTCTTAGTTGGTACTCCTTTTGCCTGAATTACTGCAACAATGCGGCGTGGCATGTAGTCGATCCGTCTGTGGCACTGCCCAGGTGTTATGAGAGCCCAGGTTGCTCTGATAGTGGCCTACAGCTCTTCTGCATTGTTGGGTCTGGCATATCACATCTTCCTCTTCACAATATCACAATAAGGTCAGGCAAGTTTGCTGGCCAATTAAGAACAGGGATACCATGGTCCTTAAACCAGGTACTGGTAGGTTTGGCACTGTGTGCAGGTGCCAAGTCTTGTTGGAAAATGAAATCTGCATCTTCATAAAGTTGGTCAGCAGCAGGAAGCATGAAGTGCTATAAAACTTCCTGTTATGCGGCTGTGTTGACCTTGGACCTCAGAAAACACAGTGGACCAACACCAGCAGATGACACGGCACCCCAAACCATCACTGTCTGTGGAAACTTTACACTGGACCTCAAGCAACGTGGATTCTGTGCCTCTCCTCTCTTTCTCCAGACTCTGGGACCCTGATTTCCAAAGGAAATGCAAAATTTACTTTCATCATAGAACATAAATTTGGACCTCTCAGGAGCCTTTTTGTCTTTAGCCCAGGCAAGATGCTTCTGACACTGTCTGTTGTTCAAGTGTGGCATGAACAAAAAATGGAAACCCATGGGGAAACCCATGTCTTGCAAACGTCTGTGCGTAGTGGTTCTTGAAGCACTGACTCCAGCTGCAGTCCACTCTTTGTGAATATCACCCACATTTTTGAATGGGTTTTGTTTCACAATCCTCTCCAGGGTGCGGTTATCCCTGTTGCTTGTACACTTTTTTTCTACCACATCTTTTTCTTCCCTTCGCGTCTCTATTAATGTGCTTGGACACAGAGCTCTGTGAACAGCCAGCCTCTTTTGCAATGACCTTCTGTGTCTTGGCCTCCCTGTGCGAGGTGTCAATGGTCGTCTTTTGGACAACTGTCAGGTCAGCAGTCTTCCCCATGATTGTGTAGCTTACAGAACTAGACTGAGAGACCATTTAAAGGTCTTTGCAGGTGTTTTGAGTTAATGAGCTGATTAGAGTGTGGCACCAGGTGTCTTCAATATTGAACCTTTTCACGATATTCTAATTTTCTGAGATACTGAATTTGGGCTTTTCATTAGTTGTTAGTTATAGTCATCAAAATAAAAAGAAATAAACACTTGAAATATTTCAGTCTGTGTGGATTGAATGTATACAATATACAAGTTTCATAGGTTGAGTGGTTTCCTTGCTTTTCAGCTAGTCTGAGATGCTCTCCTAACACAGGGTCAAACTTAGGCATGAGCTCAACCTCTCTTAAAAAATTGCCATTGTTGGGTACCATTAATTTGTCTTTAGAGCCCCGAAAAGCAAGGTTTCGCTCTGCAAGAGAATTAATGATTGCAATCAGTCGAATGAGAACCTCACGCCAACGTCTCTTCTCAGCCTCTGTGAAGGTTAGTTGTGTGTTGTCAATTGTTTGTCCCTTTTTTAAACGTAGTTCAAGCTCTTTCCATGACACCACACTTTTTATGTGTGCTGGGCTGTTTTCATGTTGTTTTAGGATTGCTCCAATATTAGTCCAATCCCGGTGTCCCTTTGTGATTAGCTTTGAAGACCCCTTTGAAAACAATTTGCAACACCATCAAAAAACAACATCACTTTTCAAGGAGTACACAAGCCATGTACGTTGGATTTTTTCTCCATTAGTGAGGAGCCGAAACTTGTAATGGAAATGAAAGCTTCTTCAGTCTTGTCTTTGTGGAAATTGAAAGTTAGGATTTAAATACCTTGGTCCTCTAATAACTAAATCCGCCCTCTCTTTACCTGACAAGACCTCAGGCCAATCAGCTGGATCTCTTGAAACAGCTGAGACATTTCCAGAGCAGGAAGCTCCTTCTGTGATTGTACTGGAGATTGTGGTGGAGGCCACAGCACTGGAGGTTAAGTTAATGTCAGCTGCACTGGAGGATGTGATGCACTGGAGGTTAAGTTAATGTCAGCTGCACTGGAGGATGTGATGCACTGGAGGTTAAGTTAATGTCAGCTGCACTGGAGGATGTGATGGAGGCCACAGCACTGGAGGTTAAGTTAATGTCAGCTGCACTGGAGGATGTGATGCACTGGAGGTTAAGTTAATGTCAGCTGCACTGGAGGATGTGATGCACTGGAGGTTAAGTTAATGTCAGCTGCACTGGAGGATGTGATGCACTGGAGGTTAAGTTAATGTCAGCTGCACTGGAGGATGTGATGGAGGCCACAGCACTGGAGGTTAAGTTAATGTCAGCTGCTCTGGAGGATGTGATGCACTGGAGGTTAAGTTAATGTCAGCTGCACTGGAGGATGTGATGCACTGGAGGTTAAGTTAATGTCAGCTGCACTGGAGGATGTGATGCACTGGAGGTTAAGTTAATGTCAGCTGCACTGGAGGATGTGATGGAGGCCACAGCACTGGAGGTTAAGTTAATGTCAGCTGCTCTGGAGGATGTGATGCACTGGAGGTTAAGTTAATGTCAGCTGCACTGGAGGATGTGATGCACTGGAGGTTAAGTTAATGTCAGCTGCACTGGAGGATGTGATGCACTGGAGGTTAAGTTAATGTCAGCTGCACTGGAGGATGTGATGGAGGCCACAGCACTGGAGGTTAAGTTAATGTCAGCTGCACTGGAGGATGTGATGCACTGGAGGTTAAGTTAATGTCAGCTGCACTGGAGGATGTGATGGAGGCCACAGCACTGGAGGTTAAGTTAATGTCAGCTGCTCTGGAGGATGTGATGCACTGGAGGTTAAGTTAATGTAAGCTGCACTGGATGATGTGATGCACTGGAGGTTAAGTTAATGTCAGCTGCACTGGAGGATGTGATGCACTGGAGGTTAAGTTAATGTAAGCTGCACTGGAGGATGTGATGCACTGGAGGTTAAGTTAATGTCAGCTGCACTGGAGGATGTGATGGAGGCCACAGCACTGGAGGTTAAGTTAATGTCAGCTGCACTGGAGGATGTGATGGAGGCCACAGCACTGGAGGTTAAGTTAATGTCAGCTGCTCTGGAGGATGTGATGCACTGGAGGTTAAGTTAATGTCAGCTGCACTGGAGGATGTGATGCACTGGAGGTTAAGTTAATGTAAGCTGCACTGGAGGATGTGATGCACTGGAGGTTAAGTTAATGTCAGCTGCACTGGAGGATGTGATGCACTGGAGGTTAAGTTAATGTAAGCTGCACTGGAGGATGTGATGCACTGGAGGTTAAGTTAATGTCAGCTGCACTGGAGGATGTGATGGAGGCCACAGCACTGGAGGTTAAGTTAATGTCAGCTGCACTGGAGGATGTGATGGAGGCCACAGCACTCCACCCAGAAATTTGGTAAAAGCAACTTTTCACCAATAGAATAAGCTTCAAAACAAATTCATGTCATAACCTAGAAAGTTGAACCTTGAAATGTCCACCTCATTTAATATGCAATCCTTTAATTGTGACATGCAATCATGTCATATTTAGTGTTTTAAGTGTGTTTCATTTTTCATTTTTAAAACATTTTTATACATTATAATTATGCATGTTCATGTTTTTTATTATAAGCATGATAAGTAAAACTGTGTTTTTTATAAGAATGAAATACAGAACGACCGATAGATATTTATAAAGCTTTATATATGCTCAGTCAATATAAATTGCTCCAGCAACAAACCGTCTGGAAGCATCAGCTCAAACTGGCCCAGTCTGTACAACATCTTGATCTCCAGTAAGTGAAAAAATCAATAGCCTACATTAAAACACTACTAAACAAGAGAAAACTCACTCGCAGCATATTTAAATGTTCAAAACTTGGTATGACAGCCATGATAACACCTGTGAACGACCGTGTAGATGATCATCTATCACATCCACAGTAAAGTTTTCAAAAGTACGCCGTCATTGGTGTAAAGTGCTTTCATTAACGTAAACAACTAGTTAACGTGAGGAGGGGTGAACGCAGACAAAACTCTTTACTGTGGATGGGGAAAGGTCTTGTATCGCTCCCTTATTCAATGATCAGTGAAATACTGCAGTTTGTAGAAGATACCACTAGATGGCAGTATTGGATACTGTGGAAAGGTGTCGAGGCGTATAATAAGAGAGGTGTTGAGGGAAACATGTGAAAAAAAGAGTTCATTAGAAGGATACATGAAGTTCACTGTTAAATGATACTCTTTATTTCAGGAGAAATAAAAACAATAATTATAGAAGTAGTCAGTTATCTGTTCTCCACATGTCTTGGGTTATCTGGAGAAAGATGCATGTTAGATGATGCAATGTTCAGTCATTCTTAACACTCAGAAACATTTACTGATGATGACCTCTTTAAAACTATAAACACAATTAACTATAGTTTGTCAATAGGGTAGCAATCGTGATTTTGGTGCATGAATTACTGTTGGCAGAACCGTGATTTTTTATCTTTACAGCAGAAAAAATGTGGTTACTTGTCATAAGATTAACACTTAGAAGTCAGTGTTTAATAACATTTTTGGTTATAAAAAATATTTTCATTATGTTAAATTATTACTATATCTATACCGTTTTATACTAACATGTATTTCAGTTAACTTTTTAAACAAAACACACATATAATTACAGAGAGGATTTGTGTTTTTTGTGTGGTGACAATTTCGCCCGCAAAAAAACAATCACATTGTACTCACACTGCATGTCCTCACATTTACTTCCAAGGAAAAAGTATCATCATCAGACGAGGAAACAAACCATATTGTCATTTCTGGATACTGTATAACATTTACAAATACAGAGACACAATTAGAGATACGATTTGTGATTATTTTTAATAAGTAATTTTTACATAAACATTATTACTTGTACTCACATGAATCATGTCCGAATAGTCTTCCTCTTCAGACGAGGAAACAATGTTTATTGTGTTTTCTGGATACTGTATAGAACATTTACAAATACAGAGACACAATTAGAGATACGATTTGAGATTATTTTTAAGAAGCAATTTTTTCATAAACATTATTACTTGTACTCACATGAATCATGTCCGAATACTCTTCCTCTTCAGACGAGGAAACCAGGTCTATGGTCATTTCTGGATACTGTATAGAACATTTACAAATACAGAGACACAATTAGAGATACGATTTGTGATTATTTTTAATAAGTAATTTTTACATAAACATTATTACTTGTACTCACATGAATCATGTCCGAATAGTCTTCCTCTTCAGACGAGGAAACAATGTTTATTGTGTTTTCTGGATACTGTATAGAACATTTACAAATACAGAGACACAATTAGAGATACGATTTGAGATTATTTTTAAGAAGCAATTTTTTCATAAACATTATTACTTGTACTCACATGAATCATGTCCGAATACTCTTCCTCTTCAGACGAGGAAACCAGGTCTATGGTCATTTCTGGATACTGTATAGAACATTTACAAATACAGAGACACAATTAGAGATACGATTTGTGATTATTTTTAATAAGCAATTTTTACATAAACATTATTACTTGTGATGGGTGAAGAGAGGGGCGGAACTGTCAACTGATCACCACCTGGTGGTGAGTTGGATCCGATGGCAGGGGAGGAAGCTGGACAGACTCTGGCAAAGCGTCTGGTGCCTCAAGGGGGGCAAGCAGTGCTGTACCAATGCTGTTTACAGTGGAGGGGGCCGCTGTTGACCTCGACCGGGGATATCATCGGGCGGTGGAAGGCATACTTCGAGGATCTCCTCAATCCCGCCGTAACGTCTTCCATCGAGGAAGCAGAGGCTGAGGGCTCGGAAGCGGACTCGCCCATCACCCGGGCTGAAGTCACCAAGGTAGTCAAGAAACTCCTCGGTGGCAGGGCACCGGGGGTGGATGAGATCCGCCCTGAGTACCTCAGGTCTCTTGATGTTGCGGGGCTGTCTTGGCTGACCCGCCTCTGCAGCATCGCGTCGGGGACAGTGCCCATGGACTGGCAGACCGGGGTGGTGGTCCCTCTTTTTAAGAAGGGGGACCGGAGGGTGTGCTCCAACTATCGGGGATCACACTTCTCAGCCTCCCCGGGAAAGTCTATGCCAGGATACTGGAGAGGAGAATCCGTTTGCAGCGGAGTGTGAAGCGGCTGGTATGAGAATCAACACCTCCAAATCTGAGGCCATGGTTCTCAGTCAGAAAAGGGTGGCTTGCTCACTTCAGGTAGGTGGAGAGTTCCTGCCTCAAGTGAACGAGTTCTGGGGGTCTTGTTCACGAGTGAGGGAAGGATGGAACGGGAGATTGACAGACGGATCGGGGCAGCTTCTTCAGTAATGCGGTCGCTGTACCGGTCTGTCGTGGTGAAGAAGGAGCTGAGCCGCAAGGCGAAGCTCTCGATTTACCGGTCAATCTACGTTCCTACTCTCACCTATGGTCATGAGCTGTGGGTCATGACCGAAAGGACAAGATCCCGGATACAGGCGGCCGAAATGAGCTTTCTCCGCAGGGTGGCCGGGCGATCCCTTAGAGATAGGGTAAGAAGCTTGGTCATTTGGGAGGAACTCAGAGTAGATCCGCTGCTCCTCCACATCGAGAGGGGCCAGTGGAGGCTCGGGCATCTTTTCCGGATGCCCCCTGGACGCCTTCCCGGGAAGGTGTTCCGAGCATGTCCTACTGGGAGGAGACCCCGGGGAAGACCTAGGACACGCTGGAGGGACTCTCTCCCGGCTGACCTGGGAACGCATCGGTGTCCCCCCGGAAGAGCTGGAGGAAGTGTCTAAGGAGAGGGAAGTCTGGGCATCCCTGCTTAGATTGCCCCCGTAACCCGGCCCGGATAAGGGGAAGAAAATGGATGGATAGGTTCAAAAATGCCATTAAATAAATACTTATTTTTGCAGATGGAAAGTTGTTAATAATCCATAATTGTAGGGTGAGTTAGTTTTAAGTAATGTAACTGCTTTAAACAAATATGTATGAGTATATACACATAAGTGTGTAACCTTGTCATAATATGAGGTTCTACTGAAAAGAAAATGTCAGTGTGAGTCTTCAACATATTTATAATGAAAATATTTGACCAATTACAGAACATTGTAGCAATTAAATGCTTATTTATTTAGAAACAAATTTGTTATGAAAGCAAACATTTTTAATTGACACAGCACTCTTGTGAAAAAATATGTATGAACACATACGTATACATATAATAATACTTAAATATATGTTATATATTATTATCTTCAGCAGCATATTACTGTTTAAAAGCAGTTGAATGTTTCAAAACCAGCATGTATTTCTATCATTCTATGTGATGTTGAGCGGATTATCAGATATCTTTGATTGGTCATTGTGTTCCCAAATTCATGGGATATGTGTTCAGACATCTCAACCTGCAAAAAAGCATTTCAGGGAGGTATCCCGAAAGCACAACCCCCTGCCGATCCCGTCCCCCCCCCCAACAAAAATGGAGGCCAAGGATATGAGAACATGAACATGACTTTACTTTTATAACGAAATACAGTTGAAATGAACAACAAGATTGAATAAATAAACTATTTACACACACTGCAAATGTTGCCCTAGGCCTATTTCCAACATCCTATGCCTTTTACTTTTCTTGCAAGTTTTCTTTGTACTTTGTTGCTGCTTGCTTCGCAGATTTTAGAAACTTTCCAGAAACCTCAACCTCATAGCACTCTGTATTTTTAAATGATGCACAAGCAAATTTCGTTGTATGGTACTACTGCACAATGACAAATAAAATTCTCTCTTTCTATTATGTAAACTGCTTTTATTTATATTCCATTGCAATTTTAAATAGGTCTAAAGTGTTTTCATGTAGCTAGTTGTTAGCCGACCTGAATAATATGCACATGAAATCAAATGAAGCTTGATGAATTCACCTCAACATGTCTTCTACAATCATTTAACCCACCATGGGCAATGCTGAAGTCGCTATTGCAAACTGTACAGCGTGCAAGACTGTCATTATTTTTCACTTTTATAAGACAGGGGTACACTTTCGTGTAGTCTTGGGTAAAATGTGTCTTATATTTTCGTTTTTTGGGGCCCTCACCCTCTGCCATGGCGCTCTTGTTTCTAGATATACTGCGGGACCCAGGATAAGAGATAAAAGCCCGCCCACACTGACAATTGATTGGTTGACTTACCGAAACAGGCCAATCAGGACGCTCTCTGTATTACATGCGCTTCATGAGGCTAGCACACGCACGCACACGCAAGGTGTCACGAAATGGAAGTGATAGAAGAACCCAAATGCAGGCAGCGGTACGGGGTAACAAAAGATTTTAATAAACACAAAACAAAAACCCACAATGGGGTAAAATACAGGGGATAAACAAAGACAGCCAAACAGGAACAAAAAAAACTCACGTAGGGTAACAAACTGTAACAAAAACTCTCAGGATCCAAAAACAGGAACAGAGCACTGGAAATGAACGCTGGGACACAGCGTATGGATAACTCCTTGGAACAAGAGTTCAGACAGGCAAACAGACATCAAAGGTTCCAGTATGTACAAAAACAAACGAGCACAGGACAGAGAATACAAGGGCATTAAATAGGGAGACGAACAAAGGATAATTACAATAGGCAGGTGTGGGTAATGAAACACTCAAGGGAAGCTAACGAGGAGACGAGAGGGGCGGGGCCATAGACGAGACACGAGAAGGAGCATGACAGCCAATATCTAAGCCATGCCATGTCCTTCTCACACAAAACCCTAGACTTAGTCATGACTCCGCTGCAAGAATAAGAATAAAGATAATATGATAGCGGAATCATGACACAAGGTCCCTCGCTCCCTCTCCCTTTCTGCCGTGCGCGCTACATGTGTTGAAGCACAGTCTCTGTCTCGCATGCGCGCTCTTGATCACTCGCTCTAGATTCCGGTATATTTTAACTCATTTGCGGGCATCAGGGAGCCGCTATCAATATGCGGGAGACTTGGGATGTCTGTGTGTTTCACTGGCTGCTTACAGAGTGTTTAGACCAAACCAAACATGGCAGTGTTTGACATGATCAGTTCATTGCACAAGTACAGATACAAACAGTAGGATTTGATTGTAATATTACTTTGTTTATCTTTTATTTCTTACATGTGTATCTTTATAAACATTGATCACAGTGCACGATGCAATGATCATTTCAAGCTTTACCATGTTTGGTTGTGCAAGCACTCTGTAAGACGTCAATGAAACACACATCCCATGAATTCGGGAACACAATGGCCTATCAGTAATAGCATGTAAAATGAAGTCAGTTCTTACTGTCAGATTACTGAACATTTCAGTTATTAAATGATTAGATTAGTAGATATAAACTTCTTAATGTATGGAAAGTGACACAGTAGAATCTAATTCAACTGGTTTGAACAAATATGTATATAAGAATATGTAAACATGTTATAAAATGTCAACTTTTATGGGTAACATAATAGTTTAAACAAATGATTATGTAACCTGAAAATATCTTAAAGATTACTGAAGTAATGAACTCCACATATTAATGAAGAAACTGAAGAAGGGATGTATAAGGGTGTCGAATTAACAACCTTTAGTCTTTGAACAAAAGTGATAGATTTTGATGTCTTCATCACTCATGGGAGTTGACGTTTCCATTTCTTCACCTTTGTGTTGTTTGTTGGGTGAGGTAGTAAGAGTAGGGCAGGAAGCAATGATTTCACTTTAGGTTGGCTTTGTGGGTGTTGTACAGAGGACAGCGCTGGTTGCTGTTCCATCAGGTTTTGGGTGTTGTAGTCAGGGGAGGAGGGGTTGTCATTTCTTGAGTCGTAGTTTGTTTCTCAGGTGTAGAAGAGACAGGTCAAATTAAAGCTTCTTGTATTGATGTTATGTGCAGGTCATTGGTGTGTGTGACAAGAACTCCACCGCATGAAATGAGTTGTTCTTCAATGTCTTGGGAATCCATGTTTGCTATGTCTTGTTTTTGCGTGAGAAATTTGTTCAGTAACAAATTTCCTATTTTCAGATCAAGCTGGACATTTGCTATTTGCAATGTGAGGACTCCATTGCATTTGGTTATGTAGCTGGATGATCTCCGTAGGAACTTGCATGATGGACATCTGTGGTAGTGATCTTTGGGCTGAACATCATTCTGAGTGCTGTGACACTTGGGACACTGCTTTATCAGCTTGATTTTAGCACCTTTTATGGTTGAAGTCATTTCCAGCAGAGAAGTTTCTTGGGTTGTAGTGTTTGGTGTAATGGTGTTAGGTATTGGTGTGTCTAAAGCAGTGACTGTAGTGTAGCGACTTGTGGTCAAGTATTTCTCACCATTAAACATTCTTGTGAAGATCTGTGAAATTGTAGGATGTTTTGTTTTGAACGTTATCCATGTAGGACTCCCGCAGTACAAGTTGTGTTGTATCTGTTTGGTCATCAACTTCACACTTCTTTATTTGGCAGGTGTTATTGATGTTTTGGATGATCTCTGTGCAGGTGTTAACATGGCAAACGTGTGCAGATAGTCTTGATATCTGTTACGGAGAACAGAAAGTAGGTTTAGTGAAGTATAACAATACTTGTTATATGTTGTATTTCTACATTAGGTTGAAATTAAAATAAAAAACGAACAGCATGTAATGAGTTTTAAATTGTAAATGCAGTATGTTCTTTATGTGTGGAGTTTTCTGAGTGTAAGTGAATGTGTGTTTGTTTAGTAATAGTTGTTTCACATTTTGTCAATTGTTCTTTTTACAGTTATAACATGTTGCTGATTGCTGTAAATGCACAATTATGAAGCGTTGGACATGTTCAACCAAGTTTTTGGTAAGTTATCTTAAAAATTAGTTTGATTTCATTCATGAGGGCATTTTTTTGCCACAAAAAAGGTCAGTATTACATTATTAAAGTTATTGACAAAATATGTTTTAAGTAACAGAGCATATGTAGAAATGCAGATAATTGAAAGGACACAATTTCTGTCAGTTTCTATGTAATTCAGTATCCTACACTCACCTAAAGGATTATTAGAAACACCTGTTCAATTTCTCATTAATGCGATAATGGTGGTGGTGTAATGGTGTGGGGGATGTTTTCTTGGCACACTTTGGGCCCCTTAGTGCCAATTGGGCATCGTTTAAATGCCACGGCCTACCTGAGCATTGTTTCTGACCATGTCCATCCCTTTATGACCACCATGTACCCATCCTCTGATGGCTACTTCCAGCAGGATAATGCACCATGTCACAAAGCTCCAATCATTTCAAATTGGTTTCTTGAACATGACAATGAGTTCACTGTACTAAAATGGCCCCCACAGTCACCAGATCTCAACCCAATAGAGCATCTTTGGGATGTGGTGGAACGGGAGCTTCGTTTATCCCACAAATCTCCATCAACTGCAAGATGCTATCCTATCAATATGGGCCAACATTTCTAAAGAATGCTTTCAGCACCTTGTTGAATCAATGCCACGTAGAATTAAGGCAGTTCTGAAGGCGAAAGGGGGTCAAACACAGTATTAGTATGGTCTTCCTAATAATCCTTTAGGTGAGTCTATATAGTCATTTTATTATTTATAACCAATAAATACATGAAACTAGTTTCCAGTTAGATTTATCTTGTATCCAGTTATATTTCTTTAATGTGTGAAAGTGCTATAAAAATATTATAAGTTTTATAAACATGTTTTGGTCACTTTCTTACACTGTAGATCAGTTGTTTCTGTGATTATGAATGTATATGAATACAATGATTAAATTAATAACATTGAGAATAATTGTAGGCATGATGGATCAATGTTTGCTTAACACCAGAAAAGCTGAACCCTAATATCAAGTAGAGTGAGAGTTTGAAGCTTTGTGATGTGTGTTAGTGTAACATTGAATGGGCCCAATTTTAATATTTGCCCTCAGAGTATTAAAATAGCATCTCTCTCACTTTGTGTGTCATGGTGGTGCATTTAATACAATTTTCTTACCATAGGATATGAATCCATTTCTTATATTTCTGCTATGGTCAGTTGTGTCTTTGTCTTGTTTGTTCTGTATTGGAATGTCAAGTTTGTGACATCAATAGTTGTCTGCCGGTTGCACATGATGACGTAGTCTTGGTTATCTAATAACAAGTAAAAATGTGATTACAGAAACTTATAGAGATATATCATGCAATGATCCATATGTTTCATTGTGATGCTGATAAAAATATCAATAACAAAGTATGAAGGCAACTGTTAATAATTGTGTTTTTGCACAGAATATGTAAGTAAAATTAGTAAATGTATTCACTTGAACAACAAAGATAAATCTGATTTTATAATTTATGTTAAAGTGTAGTAAGCAGAGTTATTTGTGTAATGATTAGCTATGGCAAACATTTAAAATGATTAGTCATATTATTTTAATTAGTTTGTAAAGAACATGGTTCTCAAAACCGTGATTGTTTTGTGGTGTTCATGGTATATTTTTGTAAGAGCAAATATTTTAATGTTATCAAAGTAATGATATACTGCAAGTACATTGAATGTTTACTAGGGATGTAATGATTCACTAAGCTCACGATGCAATGTGATTCACCATATATGTCACGATACCATTTAATCAGCTTATTTTTACTAAATGAGTTAAGACACAATAAAAAGGCATTTTTGATCATTTTTAATTTGTCTCAAATGCTGCACATTTGTTTGTGATATAAAATATATTTCATGTCAAGTAACAAAACTGCAATTTTAAAACAAATTACAAATCAAATAAAAAGATTATGAAATTACAACTCTCTTTAATATAAACAAAATGTGCTTTTCTAGATCTTTTCCCATCTATGAAATATCTTAAATCCACGTTTTTCACATATCTACAAGTGTTACCTTTATTCAACCAAACAGAAATAATTTAATCTGAAGCTCTTTTATCATTTTCAATTTACTTTTCAGCCCACATTAGCCAAATGAATGAAGCAGTCTTTCTAAATGAGTAAAGCTCCTTCACATCTTTCATTCTCTGTGCTTCACTTTGAATGATTCAATGATCTCTTGTATTCACTAGTGACTGAAAGTTCAATAGTTTAAATGAATCTGTTGAAATGAGTCATTCATGAGTCGTTCTGAACACAATGTGTGTTTATACTGGAGAACTCGCTCTGTACAGTATACACTGATCCATCTGCACAGCTAAACACATTACAATGATGTACGTCATGTTCATTTAAGAGAATTAAGAAATTAAAATGTACGTTAATGCAAAACAAGCAGGCGTGAAACACAGCCGCCTCCAATTTCTTTATCTGGGAAAACCGTGTTACTGAGATTCATATAACATCTCAACCGGATTGAATTGTCACATTATAATTGATTTTCAATCGGCTTACTTTGAGTCGTTACATCTCTAATGTTACAGTACTGTGACATGTCATTTTAAAAGATTATTACATTTGAATTTACTCAGTTGTCTTTTGACGTTGTTCAGTTTAAGAGCTGTTTCATTTCCTGCAGCTGTAGTGAATGTTTCATGTTTCTCTGAGATGAAGACGATGATGTCGTGTTATTCGTCTCTTCCGTTTTGTAAAACTGCATTAAAATATTTTGTGTTTCATCTTGAAGTTATAACATGAGAAGCATCGTGTCTGTCCGCTGATACACACCGTGTTGTTCTTGTTGAGCTGAGATTCTTTGTTCATGTTCACAGAATGTTCACTGAAGTCAGTAAACACGTGTTGACGCCATGTTTCATGTATTTGGTAAACAGGTGTTCAAATGTGTATTTTCTCCACCTAGTGGTATGACGTGTGAAGTTCAACACAATATTAGGGTTTATACATTTGTATAATCGATGATATTAATATATATAGGACATTTAATTATTAATTCTCATCAAGATTTGTAAAAATGGAAATAGTAGTTTTCATAGTTTACATAAATTTGTTTATATTTATTCAGCTCTATTATTGATTAAAAACTAATATATTGCTGGTTAAAAACAAAGACAAAATGTTTGAAAATAATAATATGATAAAAAAATCACAGACTATTGCCAACAGTTAAAATCAAAAGGTGATCATTTATTAATGAGAAATAACATTGAATAGCAAGACAAGGAATTCATATAAACAATAAAAAATCATAAAACATTTTAATTACATTTCTGTTATGTAAAAATAACATCAGTAAATGACATTAAATCCTCTTCATAAAAGCCTCTCTAAATGTTTATATGAACAGGAAAGTTTCTAGACTAATACATATAAACTCACATAACATTTTATATAGGCTAAGTTAACACCGAGGCTTTGAAGCTTGTATCAAAAAAACAATTAATCTCACAGTGAAGCCCTTTATCAGAGCTTGACTTGTTTTATCATAACCACGTGAAGCTTGTTTTTACACACACTCACGTGAATGCTTAGTATTGTGATTCAAGACAAGGTAGGGAGTGAAAGAAGTAAATATTGAACCAGAAGATATAACATGTTTATATCTGGGCTATGTATTGGGCACACCAGACTAAACCAACATTTACACATGATAGAAACGGGTGTGAGCAGTGTGGGGTGACAGAAACAGTGGAGCATGTGTTACTACATCGTGAGTATATATTAGTGAGAGAACTCAACTTGTTGAAGATCTTAAAGAACTGAAAGTCCAACTAACAATTAAAGAATTATTTCAGATTGAATAGAAAGAATCTAAATGATACCTTATTTTATTAAGCTTTCTGAGAGAGTCACGTTTGTTAAATATACATATGTATAAGGGTTTATATATATAATTTTTACGATTATTAAGCCTGCATGGTAGTTTTTTCCACTTCCTCCTCCTTGGTCTTCACATTCAATCCCAGTAGATGGTGGATATGTACAGTAAAACTGTACAGTAAAATGACTTGCAAATAAATACAGTAATAGTCAGGGTCAGTCTGAAAAGGAAAGTATTGAAAGAATGAGCAAACCTATGAAGGAACACCTTTTATGAGTGTTTGAACATGTGACATGGTGTAAGTCACAGAATGCACTTTGATATTTGGGATGAGTTTGCCTTCACTTTTCTCCAAAACTGTACAGTAAAATGACTTGCAAATAAGTACAGTAATAACCAGGGTCAGTCTGAAAAGGAATCTATTGAACGAATGAGCAAACCTATGTAGGAACCCTAACCCTATCAATTAATCTAATTATGGTCTCAGGATTGGATTAAAAAAATCGATTAAATCACCCCCCCCCCAGAAAGATAAAGACATTCCGTTTAAAAACCTTTTTATTCAAAAAGTTATTTTTACCAAATCAATCTTACTGAAACTTGGCTTGCCAAAATCACTTCAGAATTAAAAACATCAAACAGAGCAATCAACGGTAATGTTACTGGCTAACGTAACTGTACAAAAAAGCTGGCTCCACCGTTTCCACTGTGTAAGGAGATGATAGTGAGTGCGACAGTTTGAAAAGCGCGCGTTCGGTCAGAGAATTCGCCCAGTGTCCGTCGCGAGTCCGCGGGTTGACAGTGCGTTGTGCGGAGGTGGAGCATGTTCTGTGCGTATGACTGAATTGATTCTGAGAGAAGTCTTTTGCTATGTGGGCAGACTCTAGTACCAAAAAACGAAAATACAAATAGACAAAGACCAGTCTAACCCCTAACCCAAAAAAAAATATGCCGTGCTACATGACCCGCATGCCAAAATACTGCCAGTAAGACATAGCAGGGCATGTTGTCACACTTTTGACACTTTCAGACCCCCTTAAATTTTTCACTCTATGTTGTAGTGCAGCAATTTGCTAAAATCATTTAAGTTCATTTTTTCCCTCATTAATGTACACACAGCACCCCATATTGACAGAAAAAAACACAGAATTTTTACATTTTTGCAGATTTATTAAAAAAGAAACACTGAAATATCGCATGTTCCTAAGTATTCAGACCCTTTGCTATGACACTCATATATTTAACTCAGGTGCTGTCTATTTCTTCTGATCATCCTTGAGATGGTTCTACACCTTCATTTGAGTCCAGCTGTATTTGATTATACTGATTGGACTTGATTAGGAAAGCCAGACCTGTATATATAAGACCTGTCCAAAAGGAGTAAACAGGGTTTGTATGTTCACTGAAATGTTACAGGAAGTCAACAAAGTGGGTGGTTGTTTCCTATGTGATTGCTCTGTTCTGTTGAAGTGATAGTGAAACACTTGGCCTATACAGGGTTTTTAATAATACATGGCCTTCACTACGCATATGTGTTTCATGGAGAAAAATAATATCGGAGTTCAAATTCTTAAGATGAGAAAACACTCTTGAACATTTAATTGGTCCTCACAAGCCTTCGAAGATTCCAACTAACCAGTTTAACAGACAGTCCCCTACTACTTATGCTCGTGTTAAACCCAGATATTTCTATAATTTAAAAAGAAAAACCATAAAGAAATCAATGCAAACTGAAAAGAGAAAAGTAATCGTTTCCCTCCATACAGGTATAAACTCAACTCAACTTTATTTATATAGCGCTTTTAACAGTTTTCATTGTAACAAAGCAGCTGTACATGAGACACATTTAATACAAGTAAAACAGCTACAGACACATACCTGTAAAAACAAGAAAAAGGTGAAAACAACAAAAGACAGACATACAAATGCTCCACACACACAATATGCACACATACTTACACACATTGACATAGACGCACAAACACACTCGCACACACAAACAGTGAAAGCACACATTTGAAATAAAGGAGAGAGAACCACAGGTCAAATATGAAATGGACTATAAATTCTTATATGCAATATTCATTATGTAAAACTTCTGAATTCTAAAGCAGCCCCCCCGGGCAGACAAATAGTGCAAAAATAAGCAAACAGTGACGAGGAACCCAAAACTCCAATCAAGAAAAAAAAAACTCAGGAGAACCCAGGCCCAACCAGGGGATTCCAGTTACCCTCTGGCAAAAGCTGCTGCCTCTGCACAAGCTCAACAGTGCTTGCACAACAAGGCTAAATAAAAAATAAATAAACTTAATAAGGTAAATGATGTATGGAGGGTACGGTGGCTTAGTGGTTAGCACGTTAGCCTCACACCTCCAGAGTTGGGGGTTCGATTGACATGCATGGTAGGTTGATTGGCATCTCTGGAAAAAATTGTCTGTAGGGTGTGAGTGCGTGAGTGAATGAGTGAGTGTGTGTGCCCTGCGATGGGTTGGCACTCCATCCAGGGTGTATCCTGCCTTGATGCCCGATGACTCCTGAGATAGGCGCAGGCTCCCCGTGACCTGAGGTAGTTCGGATAAAGCGGTAGAAAATGGATGGATGGAGGTAAATGATAGATTTAAGATTATCATTAAGAATCTAACAGCATTTGAAATGTTGTAGGAAAACCGTGTCAAGTCTCTGCGTCCTTTATCCAGCTCTATCGTCTCAGGTCTTGTCAGGTCACCGGCATGAACTGCCTCCTGTGGTAACCTTGGCACAAAGAGACAAGACTGGCTGAGAGTAGAGTACTGTTCTGCACTCTTTGATGCAACAAGTACATCATTTGTTGTTGGATGTGTTCCTGATTCTGGTTGATCTAAATAATGCGGCCTAAATCCTCTAAGGATTAATATTATGGAGGTGTAGTGTATGCAAGATTAAACAAATTAGTCTTTAGTCTAGATTTAAACTGACAGAGTGTGTCTGCCTCCCGGACCGTGCAGGGAAGAATATTCCAAAGTTTAGGCGCTAGATAAGAAAAGGATCTACCACCTGCACTTGATTTTGAAATTCTAGGTATTACCAACTGACAGGACGCCTGAGAGCGTAATGCACGCGGAGGTCTGTAACACAATAGAAGTTCATTCAAATACTTCGGCGCTATACATGGCGCTATAAAGCCATGTAGGGCTTTATAGGTAATAAGCAAGATCTTAAAGTTAATGCGATGCTTTATAGGTAACCAGTGCAAGGTTGACAGAACCGGGGTTATATGCTCATACTTTTTTGTATGTGTAAGAACTCGAGCTGCCGCGTTTTGAACAAGTTGCAGTTTTTGTAATAGTCCCGCAGGGCAACCACCTAGAAGTGCATTACAGTAATCTAGTCTTGATGTCATGAATGCATTAATTAATTTCTCTGCATCTGACAGTGACAGCATATGACTTAGTTTAGATATATTCTTAAAATGGAAAAAAACAATTTTAGAGGTGTTGGCGAAATGGCTTTCAAATGACAGAGTACTATCAAATACAACGCCAAGATTCTTAGCTGACGACGAAGAAGTATTCTTAGTTGTTAAGTAAGGTAGTTTTCAGTCCAGTAAGTAACATTTCTGTTTTTCCGAGTTCAGTGGTAAAAAATTGTTACTCATCCAGTTTTTTAAGTCAACTATGCATTCCTTTATTCGATGAAACTGCTGGGTTTCATGAGGCTTCGAGGAAATGTAAAGTTGAGTATCATCAGCATAACAGTGAAAGCTAATTCCGTGTCGCTTTGCTATATCTCCTAGAGGTAGCATGTATTATGTGAAGAGCAGAGGCCCTAAGACTGAGCCCTGTGGTACACCGTACTTGAGTTGTGATTTGCGGGACGCCTCATTGTTTATTGCTATAAATTGAAAACGGTCGGATAAATAAGACTTAAACCATTTCAATGCTATTCTGTTAATGCCGACGTAATTTTCGAGTCTACAGGTATGTAGAAGTATGCTGTGGTCAATGGTGTCAAATGCAGCACTGAGGTCTAGCAGCACCAATAACGAAATACAGCCACGGTCAGACGCTAAAAGCAGATCATTTGTAACTCTTATCAAAGCAGTCTCTGTACTGTGACATGCTCGAAATCCAGACTGGAATTCATCATTAATGTCATTCTTTTGGAGGAAGGAGCATAACTGAGTTGAAACTACTTTTTCCAGAACTTTAGATATAAAAGGTAAATTCGATATAGGCCTGTAATTCACTAGTTCTTTAGGGTCGAGTTTTTTTTTTTTTAAAAGAGGCCTTATAACAGCCACCTTAAATGCTTTAGGCACATGTCCTAATGTCAGAGATGAGTTAATAATACTAAGAAGAGGATCTATAATTTCTGGGAGCATTTCTTTCAGTAGTTTTGTAGGTATAGGGTCTAGCATGCATGTTGTTGATTTGGATGATCTAATGATTTTAGACAGTTCATCGTGATCTACTGTAAAAAATAATTGCAATTTCTCCTTAGGGGTGCTGTAGTTAGTTTGTTCAGCTGATTTCACTACAGGTTGCATTGTTATAATTTTTTCTCTTATATCTTGTATTTTACTAGTGAAGTAGTTCATAAATTCATCACTGTTATGATGATAATTAGAATCTGAAGTTGCTGACGACTTATTTTTTGTTAATTTAGCCACTGTGTTAAATAAAAACCTAGGGTTGTGATGGTTTTCCTCTATTAGTGTTGAAAAGTAGCCGAATCTAGAAGTTTTTATGGCATTCCTGTATTTTCGAGTACTATCCTTGCCTGCTGTACGTAATACCTGTAATTACTTTTCTTAAAGTTTGTGTGTAAACTGTGTCTAATGTCTCAGAGAAGGTAGAGTTAAAATTTTCAATAGAAATGCCAATATCGTCAACGTTTTTACTCATGCTAGATATTTGATACAATTCAGGCAGATTATCGAGAAACGCATCTTTGGTAGTTGAAGTAATCGTTCTACCATATTTGTAACAAGGAGTTTGATTTGCAGCCGTAGGCCATTGAAGCAAACATAATATCACATAATGATCCGAAATGTCTTCACTCTGCTGAACGATTTTAACATCATCCACATTTATACCATAAGAAATTGTTAAATCTAAAGTATGATTACGAAGGTGAGTGGGTCCTGACACATGTTGACTAACGCCCATTGAGTTAAGAGTGTCTTTGAAAGCCAGTCCCAAGGCATCGGTATCATTGTCTACATGGATATTAAAGTCACCGACGACAAGGACTCTATCTGCAGCCAGTACTTGTTCTGATAAGAACCCACCAAATTCTTTAATAAAATCTGTGTGGTGCCCTGGAGGCCTATATACAATAGCTAGAATAAATTTTAAAACTGTTTTGTCCTTAGTATTAGGTGTCGATACGTGAAGTACCATGACTTCAAAAGAATTGTATTTAAAATTAGACTTCTGAGAGGTGATAAGATAATTATTGTTAAGTGCAGCGACACCTCCCCCTCTACCTTTTAGACGAGGCTCGTGTTTATAGTAATAATCTTGGGGAACGGATTCATTTAGAGTAATATAATCATCTGGCTTTAGCCATGTTTCTGTCAAACAGAGCGTGTCTATTTTATGATCAGTTATCATATTGTTAACAAAAAGTGCTTTATTTGAGAGAGATCTAATATTAAGCAATCCGAGTCGTAACAGTTGATTATCTGTATTTTGTTCATGTTTGATTTGTTTAACGTTTATTATCATAACCACCTGTACATTAATGTTCACAGTATATAGCCTTCTGTTTATATTGTTCATAGTACATACCGACTGTCATATTTTCATAGTACATGCCCATTGTAAAGTATTTCCCTAATATTGTATTCTGTATTTATTCACACTGTATATCTGCACTTGCTAATTGCACTTCTGGTTAGACCTAAACTACATTTCGTTACACTGTACTTGTATATGTGTAATGACAATAAAGTTGAATCTAATCTAATCTAATTAAATTACTTTCAAGAGGTTTACGCATTATTATTATTTTTTTTTTTTAAGTGAACTATTTGTCAGATATGGTAACCCATACCCGAAATGTGACCTCTGCATTTAACCCATCCAGTGATTAGTGAGCACACACACAGCAAGTGGTGAACACACGTAGACCCGGAGCAGTGGGCAGCTATCACTGCAGCGCCGGGGGAGCGTATAGGGGTTAGGTGCCTTGCTCAAGGGCACCGCAATCGTAACCTGCCGGCCCTGAGGATCGAACCGGCAACCTTCTAGTCACAAGTCCGACTCTCTAACCATTAGGCCACGATTGCCCCATTTGCTTATGTTTGCTAATCCGGGGGACAGACACAGTCTCTATTTTATGTTGTTTGTAAGAAGGGATTTTTACATGTTGTATATTTTGTGTATTCGGTGACGCGAGACGGCAAGCAGACAGTTGGTTAAGCCATTCTGTCTCCTTCCTGACCTGGGCCCTAGGTAGTCAGACTTTAGCATTATTAAGACTATGTACCAAATATCTAGAGAGGAGGTAAAAACCATCCCAGGAGGGATGGAGACCATCTCGTTTCAACAGGTCAGGTCTGCTCTCAAAACTCTTCCAGTTATTTATAAAATCTATATTATTCTGCAGGCACCACTCAGACAAACAGCCATTTAGTGATGATAATCTGCTATAAATCTCATCACCACGGTTAGCAGGTAGGGGACCAGAGAATATTACAGTGTCTGACATCCTGCTTGTGAGCTCACACACCTCTTTAATATTATCTTTAGTGATCTCTGATTGACGGAGTCTAACATCATTTGTGCCGACGTGAATAACAATCTTACTGAATTTACAACAAGCCTTAGCCAGCACATTTAAATTTGACTTGATGTATGGTGCTCTGGCTCCTGGTAAACATTTGACTATCGTGGCTGGTGCCTCTATGTTAACGTTCGAGACTTTAAACGGAACAGTTAAGTGACCTTTTGTCTTGCGACTATGCCGTCTCAGCGTGACAAAGTTTCCCAGCTGCAGGGGATATTCAACCGGAACTGAAATGTGTGCGCTAACATTGCTCGCATCCAAAGTGTTTTCTACTGTCCTCACAGTCTTACTATCCTCAAATAAAGATTGGATGCAAGACTCTAATTCTAAGATCTTGTCCTTCAGCCTAACTACTTCCCTGCATTTATTACATGTAAAACCCTCGCCGCTAAACATGTGACATGAGTTGTAAGTAACAACAAAAGGAATACAAGCCATGACTCACTGGGTATGAGGTGCAATCCTAACTTACCAAGGTTGCTTGATGAGTCTCAGTATATACGCTTAAAGAGAAACAGTTAGCACACAAGACAAATAGGGGGAGATGATATTCCACAGTGTAAACAGAAGGAAAGCTAAAACGCTAATACTATGCTACCGGCTTTAGGCTCTTTTTCATGATATTGGGAAGAAGAGATTATTACATGTACATTTTGTGTATTCTATTGTATTACTAAGATTTGTTATTAGGTGTTCGAATGCAAAGCGTCAAATATCTTTTGCATTAAAACTATTTTTATGAGGACCACGAGGGCGAAAATGAAAGGCGACAATAGGAAGCAAAAGCCGAATCCCGGATATTTTGGGCGATCTCGAAATCCCTGAAAAAGAGTACGTATGGTCACCCTAACTAACGTAGTACCCTTCCTTCACTGTTTTTCATTTGCAAAGGTAAATGGCTCCAGTCTCTATATCACCATGACAGCAACATAGCCTTATTTCCTGGGCCTAATGGCCGTTTTAGCACTTTAGACCTCATTGCAAGAGGACATTACGAGGTGCACTGCGAAAGCAGCGTGGAAGACTCATCTACCGGCAGTGTGCCAGCAACACACCCTACCCTCACTCTTAGTCCTGCTTGACCTTAGTGCTGCCTTCGATACTGTAGACCATAAAATACTACTAGATCGTTTACACCATTATATCGGTATTAGGGAAAGGCACTGCAATGGTTCAGATCTTACTTAACAGACCGATATCAATACGTCCATTTAAATGGGAAATCGTCAAATCTTACGCAAGTCAATTATGGACTACCTCAGGGATAGGTTTTAGGACCCTTGCTTTTCTCCATATACATGCTGCCCCTCGGCAACATTATTAGAAAACATGGAATTAGCTTCCACTGTTATGCAGATGATACTCCGCTATATATCTCATCAAGACCAGATGATTCCTTTAAGCTATCCAAACTGGCAGAGTGCATCGAGGACATAAAACATTGGATGACTAGTAATTTCCTCCTTTTAAACTCTAGCAAAACAGAAATATTACTTATAGCACCAAAATCAAGTAAACAGAATATCTCCGACTACAGCCTGCAAATTGAAGGCTGCACTGTTACTCCAACAAATACAGTTTAAGACCTAGGCGTTATATTAGACGGCAACCTGTCATTTAAAAATCACATCTCAAATATCACAAAAACAGCCTTCTTCCACCTTAGAAATGTTGCCAAATTACGAAATAGTTTATGTGTTGCAGACGCAGAAAAGCTTATTCATGCATTTGTGACCTCACGGCTTGACTATTGTAATGCTCTACTTAGTGGTTGTCCTGTATCATCAATAAACAAACTACAGTTAGTTCAGAATGCAGCTGCCAGAGTTCTTACTAGGTCAAGAAAATACGATCACATAACCCCAGTTTTAGCATCGCTTCACTGGCTACCCATTAAGTATCGTATTGATTTTAAAATTCTTTTAATTACTTACAAAGCCCTGAACGGTTTAGCACCTACTTACTTAACTGAGCTTTTATCACATTACAACCCATCACGCTCGCTAAGATCTCAAAACTTAGGACTTTTGATAACACCTAGAATAACTAAATCCACCAAAGGGGGACGA
Organism: Triplophysa dalaica; assembly: GCF_015846415.1. Lineage (NCBI taxonomy): Eukaryota > Metazoa > Chordata > Actinopteri > Cypriniformes > Nemacheilidae > Triplophysa > Triplophysa dalaica. The sequence goes on along the minus strand of NC_079546.1, from coordinate 24,293,342 downwards.
GCTTTCTCATACGTAGCACTTAAACTCTGGAATAGCCTTCCTGATTCTATTCGAGGGTCAGACACACTCTCCCAATTTAAATCTAGATTAAAGACACATCTTTTCAGCCAAGCTTTCACTTAATGCATAGTTAATGAACAGCAGCTACGCTAATTATTCTCTTTATTCTCTTTCTGCCTCTGCCTCGGGATGCCCATCCCGAGGTAGGAAGAAGTTCCACCATGTCCAGGCGACCGACAGATGCCCATCCCCAATCTGAGATTACACCAGATACATCTGCAGACTGACTGACCATCCCAGCTCCATCTAAGGCAATTCCACCAGCTGTCAAGAGAAATATGACCATCGGACCATCCCAGCTCAGACCACTACATCCCCAACCAAGAGCAAAGACGGACTATTTGTCTTATTAATGCTGAAGTTACAATATTTGGTATTAAATGCTAAACCTAAACCACACGTCAGCAGTCTGAGTGCAGCTATGACACGTCAGAGGGGATCTGGCCCTCCCGGTTGAGCCTGGTTTCTCCCGAGGTTTTTTTCTCCATTAATCAATCATTGGAGTTTGGGTTCCTCGCCACAGCAGGGCAGCGTTGGCCTGCTCACCGGGAGACTGCATTCATTCATTTATTTATTTACTTAGAAATTACATGTTATTTATTAGAATGAACTTACTCGTTGTATAAATACCATGCACTGTGCTGTGTTTTAACTTTTCTGTTTTTCCTTTTTGCCCCTGTAAAGCTGCTTTAAACAATACACATTGTGAAAAGCGCTATATAAATAAACTTGAATTGAATTGAATTTTACATTTTGCATTAGAAGCTAAACGTCCTCTTCAAATTGAAATAAGGAGACAGGACATATAGTGATGCCCAATTAGTTTCAACATGTCACAACCTGATGGAAAGTGAATCATCAGGACACACATAGCCCACGAATATATAATATAAATGTTAATAATTAGTGCCGTTATTGTGTACTGTCTGAAGATCTGTCAATTAAGCACATTTAATTAGCAAAAAAAACTTAGAGAGGGGTAAGAATTATTTATGTAAATAACTTACATCAATAATGTTATTTATTTACATGTTACGGTGTCTTAAATTAGGATTAAAAAAAACCCTATCAAATCCATTCCAGACTTGATGATAACTGACAGGGACGGGAGGGTAAACTGATCCTTCTCCTGGTTAGACTTCAAATTGGCAGAAAATACATCTCATACTCGCACAGAGAGACACGTTTTAAAACTGTTACCGATGTAAGGCAGTGTATTGAGTTGCCCACCAGATGTCCCCATAACAATGTTTTCTTAGAATAGTTCCAAGTGCCGTTCGCGCTATTTGAGCTTTTTGATGTACCGTAGTGTTGATACATGAGTAGTGCGCCATCTTTTCTTCAGTTCATGTTATCAACACTACAGGTAAGCCACGTTAACGTTAGTGGAAGAGGGGCAATTTAAAATATATTTGTTTTTATCGCACTAAAGTTCATTTTATTGAGATACTTTGTGTTTTAAACTGCTAACGATCTAAATGCAGCATAATGTAGAGGGTTAAAATGTTTTGTTTTGCCTTTGAAATGTGATTTACCCATGTTGGCTAATGCAAAGCTATGTATGATAATATAAGTAGCACGAGCTTGCTGTCGAATTGCCTGTGCATTGTAATGTACTTTGCTAGTTGAAAACTTAAGTTGAGTTCATGTTATCAACACTACAGATGCCGTGCTGTGGAATAAACGGTCGAGCCACGATCCCGAACCCCTTTGTTTCTGAGTCCCCGCTCTCTACCACCACCCACGAACACACACAACACAACGCAGAGTAGCAGAGGCGGTGCTAGGGCCCAGTAAGCGTGCGGAGAGAGAGAAAGAGGGTTACACCTACAACACTTTGATTGTTCTACATGAACAATAACACTTTATAACTGAAAGAATGTAAACTTCTTATGTCCCCTTGTCTAAACAATATTCTACGGTTGAAGAGTCTAATCGATGGAACACACAGAGTTTCTGGATCCTGGAGACAAAGTTTGACACAGACACAAGTGCTTGTTCAATCAGAGTCCCAAGTTTATTATTTTAGGACTTATACTTATAAGTTTGCCTCAGGAGGCATCATATAAAACCACCAAAACAGTGGAAAATCACGAGACTTTCTGTTTAGTCTTATTCCTCCTGAACAATCAGATATGATTACATATTCAATATTACAATAACAGAACAATCGTGTCATGACTTGTAGGGGAAACAGAGGGTCGGAGACTCAAATGCAGGAAATCTGTTTATTCTTGTACAGTTCACAAACAATGTTAGAGGAGAATGAAGATCTGAGTCTCTTCGTGAGTGTGTGGGGAGAAGCCTCTACCCACAGACACTCACGGTAAGAATTCGAGGATAATCCGAATTGGATCTCTTGAGTCCTCCAGGGTGAACACTCAGCGGGGAGGAGTCTCGACCCGCCGGTAGAATCCAGATGCCTCTGATGTACTTTAAAGAAGAGGTGCTGGTAGTGTGAAAAGCGGAGATCCGGAGCGCCAGAGAACACTAGGAGATATAGATAGTAAATAATAACGAGACAAAAACACTGGAGCTGTGACGAATCCGAGGAGCGGAACAATAGAGAAACTAGATAATATAACAAGACTTTAACAGCACTAGACACGCTAGACTGAGGCAGTCAGAGCTGGCATATAACACGCAACGGTCTGACGCTGGACGAGAGCACAAGAGGGATTTAAATAGAAGGGAACTATAAGCGGGAAATAATGATAAGACAGTAAATAATTAGAAACCAGGGGAGAGTACTAATGGGGACAAGCTACAGGAGTGTGGGTGATGAGGTGATGGAAACCCGGTGAGGGGAAAGCCTGATGAGGAGACACGGGGGGCGGGGCCAGTGACGTAGATACCAAACACGTGGAGGATGACAGAACGATTCTCCACGAAAAGACAAAACAAAACACACAAGACCATGACAAAGACTGGGATCCTGACAAATCGTCCATAGACATCATTAGGAACCTTGAGATGGAGAACAACAGATGCTTATATCAACATAAGACATAATACAAATTTCAACGAGGTTAAACAACAAGAAAGTAAGGAGCAAATATTATGAATAGAAGTGAATAATAAGATAAAGGAATGAATACATATGATGAATATTGGAATAAACACAGATGCAGTATTTGTGGAGGACAGGACGAAATCCAGATTCTCACAATAACCTTTACAGTTAACTGAAATATACCTGTAGATTAAACCATTTTGTTGTTTGATGAGACTTAAAACAGATATATTTATTATATTGTTGTACCTTTAAGAGCTAGTGCACACAGAGCACATGGTCACATGCTCCACTGTTTTTATTTAAAGCAAACAAAATGGATTTATTATCGTGATGTTGAGCCTATTCGCTAATTAACTACATAAAATAAGTTAAATTGGTTCAACGTGTGTCAGGAGTATAGTTTAAATTTGAGCTTTAAAGCTTCAGTGATGTCTAAATGGAGGTTTTTGTTATTTTCATGAAATACGACTCAAGATGTCCAGGTTATGTTTAACAGCCTGTGCTTTGTATTAAGTACATTTATATTATTCTAGGTGTATGTATAAACATGATGTCTGTATGCTCTTGTGGTTATTGTGTTCTAGTTAATGTTGTTAATTTGATTTGTTAGGTTAGTATGAATGAAGTTCCAAAGTTGGTACCAAGATGGTGGATGTCCGGGGCTCGAATCTGAGACGCAGACGGGATACTTTGATGTCAAGTTATGGGAGAGCCACATTGTAATGGTGCAGCCTGGTCACTCATGAATACACATGAATTTGGAGGATCTCTATATTTAACAACAAGCACTTCTACTGAAATGAAAGAAGAAGTGTGAATCTGAAGTAGGGTCATTTCCACCAGCTGAAGTTGAGAAGGAAGTCGTGACTACATTGACTTCCCAAATCACTGGAGATGAGATTGTGGTGTCCAGAAGGTGCACGAGATGTCTGCCTACTTAATTTAAACACAACACCGCAATTCCATCGTTGTGAAAGGTGTGGCTTCCTTTAGAAATCTGATATGTACCAACGTACAGCAAGTGTCAGAGTGGCGTTTGTGGAATCTGTGGATGAAATGGACGTGGTTGTGTCCAATTTAGTCACCAAGCAGTATTTGTAAAAAGAGGGACTTCTTGATTTACTTGCTGAAAGTCAAAATATTGAGGAACATTTGCTTTCTGTAGACATCTGGAAAGTTACAAATTGAGAGTGATGTGGTTGTTGTCATTGGACATGGAAGAGGTGTAGCACCACAAATGTTTGTGTCAGATGAGGAGGAAACTCATGGTTGTGTTAAATGTTTCTGATACCAGATTGTCATGAATAGTAACTGTTCATGATTGTGGTGTTTTAGTTACAAATGTTGGTTTTGAATTTCAAAAGCTGTATTTATTAATGTAGTTAAAAGAATACTTGTGAGTTTTACAATTAGGTTGTGAGTATTGAGTAGGTTTTATTTGTGTTGTATCCTCTTCTGAAAGCACTACAATTATTAAGAAAAGTCATTTTTGTATTCTATGGAAAATGTTATTCTATGCATGTATTCTTTTTTAATGCAAAAGGTTTAATTTAACAGGTACATGATTATTTTTTACTGTAACGAATTGCTGTAAAAACTACAGCGTTATTTTACAGAAGCTGACTGTTTTTTAAATAATACAGAATATTGCTGTAAAGGTCACGTGACGGATTAACTCATATGTACAGAATATTGCTGTAAATTTAAAATCTACGATGGCGGGATGATCTTCATTAGTCGAGATTGGGGTAGTGAGCAAAATGAATGATTCACACCTGTTGTAAGTGACTTATTAAGTATTTTTTTCCATATTTTTTAACTATCATACTGGTAACGTCATATAGAGGTATCTATATTCGTGTTTCATATTGGTAACCCCGGATTCAACCTCCATCCGCGGTGACCGAAGGAGTCTTGCGCGGGGTTTCAGCAGCGCCGTCGCGGTAAGATTTCAAATGTTCTCCGTTTCTATAGCACCTGAGGACAGAAGTTGTTCATGATTTTTAGAGTTTTTCTTCACACCAGGAGCGAAGTCGGTATGTGACGAGCTACACTTCATTGTATTAGTAAGTTGACGGATGTTTTTTTAATGTTGAACATCGCGCCCGCCGTAAAAACGGTAAAAGTTACATGCTTCGACTGTTGGGATTTACTGGAGTTTAGTGTTGAAGATCACACTCGGTCATGATTATTTTGTGGTGAAATTCAAATGTGCTAATGCAGTTATCCGTTAAATCGACCGCCCAAATTAAAACGAGTCACCAAAGCTTCCGGTAAGTCGATGTTCACGGAGGATAGCCCGGTAAAATGATTAATGTACGTTACCAGATAGATATACAGTATATGTAACGGAGGCCAGATGAGAGCCAACGACGTTAGCGACACCCTCATTGTATAGCAGGACTGTCTCCCAAATAGGACCCTTCAAGGGTGGGAGTGAGACGGCCCGTTACAAATACCAGTGTGACAATTTCTTGACCGTGACATCCCTAACGTTAATGGCTTACATTTCTGTATAAGTACGGTTTTAAGTGTAAGTTACTCTGTGTAATTTGCTTAGAGTTTGTTTGTAGAGTCACTTATACTAAAATGTAGTTTAAAAGTAAAAAGCGTAAAGATAAAATTGTATAGTCACTATTAATTATTGTTACATGTGGTATTGTTTGTTTTAGGACACAGTTTGGGCCACTGGATGCTGACTACTGAAGGTTAGGTTGTGTGTGACGGTGTTCAGCACAGCTTCATGTCTGGCCTTGTCACTCTGTTCATAGCATGTTACATATTCAATCTTGAGTACCAGGATGGGTTAGCGTGTATCTTGGAGTCCACTGTAAGGTATAAGTTGAACAACTTCCTTACCTGCATTTTATAGATATGTTAATGTTATATACCTGTCAAGAATATTAAAAAAATATTTCTCAACGAGAGATGGATTTTTTAAGTGCAAATTATTTAGAAGTCTCCCCTATTTAACACTAGCAAGCTGATGATTTAATTCATGTGTTTTAATATAATAAATTTTGTACATTTAATATATAACATTTAGTTTTTCCTGACTCTTTGTAGATATTAATCCAGAGAGTTGAACAAGAAGAAGCGTAATCTAAAATGCAAGGATACAGAAGAAACAGGTTGCAGTGAACCCATATGTTGCCGCTCTTCTAAACACAATGATGAATTTTCAGTGAAATCGATGAAAAGTAAGAAACACACACACACACACATACAGATCTCATCTTTGAATTACATTTTAATATTCACTGTCTTTGACTGTATATGTTGTCCTCTGTTTTTCCTCTGACTATTAATATCTTACATTATTCTCTTTTTTCTTTTCCATAGTTCCAGCTACTTGTTGTGCTCTGATGGGTCAAGATGTGGACCGTTTTACAGACTCACTTGGGCCTTGTTTTGCTATGTTGTTACATGATGGTTATGTTGGTTAACGTGTTGTTTAAACATTCCTTGTTTAAAGAGCCATGTTGGCTACTATGACGTTGTAACTGAATAAAAATATTTCATGTACAAGAAGGTACAAAATTTGTCTGTAATGTATTTTTGTATCAATTAAAAAATAAATAAACACTGTATATCCAGTATGCAAAACATGATGATTATGTATTTCTTCTAAATATAGTAAATTAAAATCAAGCAATTGGTTGTAAAAAATACAGCATTATACTGTTGCTATTCAAAATTACAGTTTTTTCCTGTATTATGCAATTACAGAAAATGCATGTAAATTAAATTACAGTACTGTGGCTGTAAAATTTACAGTAACTGGCTGGGAACCCTGCTGCCAGTAATTTACTGTAAATTTTACAGGATTTTTTTACAGTGTAGTTTGTGACAGTGTTCACGAAGACCAAGTCTTATTTTAGTTTGGTAGTAGTGCAAGATTTATTATTATTATTACATATCTTCATCTTTGTTCTTGTCTCTCTCTTATATTTAAAGTGTTCTTAAAATACAGTTTCTTAGTTGGTTGTTTACTACATGTTTCATTGTTAAATATACTTTCTTTGACAGAGTTTTGATTGAATACTGTGGTTAGACCTCTAGGCTGTCTGTCCGGTTTCTTCTCTAGTTGTCACAGATAGAACTATTATAAATAACTGACATTTGATTACATTACATTGTGTCTTTTGACTGAATTAATAGATAAGAACAAATGAGTGGTTGATTTTTCTGGTTTTAATGATATAATGAGTTTATAATGTTTGTCAACCTTTGTAAACAATATTATTTTTGATTTAACGAGCCAAGGAGGGTTTTATTCTATTAATTAATGTTATAACAGTTCAATCATTTTATTGTAAAGATATTAAGAATGCATTTGAACACTTTTAGTCAATATGGTTTAGTGTGTTTAGCTTTAATGGGCCTTGTAATGGTTAAAGCAGCAGATAGACACACTTTTACATTTCTTCATTTGACAGACACTTTTTCAACAAGCTAAACAATACTGTTAGTCTACAAGGCCATGATTAAACAATTTAAACAATTTGTTGCGGAATTTTCATGATATTTAACCTTATCTTTTTTAAATCATTGAACTCTCATATATCTGGTTATATTTGGAATAATAAACACCAGCGGGTTGGACTTTATAAACTTTGTAATCCAAAGGATCGAGTGGGTCTTGCGTTGCTCATTTTTCAGTTTTATTTCTGGTCAGCTCAATTTATTTCCTAGATTTATGCTTTATTGGAGTATTCAGATTCTTCAGTGTAGGATTCTTTAAAACCACTATGAGAACAAGATTTAGGGGTATCATTCAGTCCAGCAGAGTGGATCATGATCTGTGATGGTATTTTCCTACATGAACTTCAATATCTTTACATTAACAAAATAAAAAAAATCCACAGTATTTACTTTACTCCTGCGACCTGTGACTTGTCTCACACTCTCTCAGATTTCGTCTTTGATCATTTACAATGTGTGAACAAGAACAGATTTCCCCTGATTATGGATATTTGTCTGTGATTTCTTAAAACCTGTCGGCGACTGAAAATCAGGCCCAAAATCCTTCAGTGTGAACTCTCCATTAGAGACCTTCTGCACATTATTTGGATGAAGACTTTTGTAAAAACAATAGCAACAAATAATTCAAATCATTTTTCAGGAACTCATAGATGACTTCTAGAGTATTTGTTGTGCTTGAAGATACACAGCATAGAGCTGATGTCTGTAGTCACAGGACATATGTGACCCAGTCTGAGAAACTCATGCAATTGAGAAACAAAGTTTGAAGTTCAAAGTAAATGATTCATTCAATAAATATAAACAATAGAAAGATTATATTGTGTATATTTGTTTGTGACTAAAAGAGTTGTGTCAGTGTATTTAAGTGCTGAAGTACAAGATCTTCTGATTGTGTACAGCTGCTGCTCATCATCATCATCATCAGATCTTCTGTGTTCTCATTGGTGAAGGAAGAACTGATGACGTCACACATTCATTTCCTCATTAAACTGGACATTGGAGAGCAGCTGTGTCTCATACAAACACTATTAGATTGAAGCTTTATAAGGACACCTCATAGCACATGTCTGGTTCTTCTGAGAGCACATCATTCAACCAGAATCTATAAGTTGTTCCTCTGTGTCAGAATACCTCACAAACAGCTTAAGAAAGAAAACTGTGGGAATATGTGATTTCAGTAGTGTCATAAAACACATGAGCAGTGGGGTAGAAATGAGAGTTACAAGGTTTCACCATTATGAACTTTTTCCAAAATCAGTATCTTACATAAGTACATTTTCCTATTTCAGTGTATGCCAACACATATAATGAAGTCATTTTGTATTTATTTATATCAAATGGTCACTGGGTTCACTTCTAATAAAGAAACTCTGAGAATTGAGAAGATATACTTGTAGAGAACTAAAGCAGAAGGTGGGCTGGGTCTGTCTCATCATCCAACATTAAAGGAGGAATATCCATCGTATGTCATAAATGATCACAGATAGAGTTTAAAGTTCTGGGGTTAAAGCAAAAACCAATCCTGAGCCTGAACTTTCTTTTGCAGGGTTATGAGAGTAGACACATACGCAGGATTATTTCTCAAACAAAACAGAACATTATTTAAACATTATTTCCCTTCAAACTAACTAGTAACATGATGTTTTTGAGCTTCTCAGACAGACCTTTGATAAACTGGTGGTGTGTGTATGGATCACAGAATGAATCTAAAGAAGTGAGGGGGAATTAAAACCCATAAAACCATAGTTTTAATGCATTTAGGATGTGTAAAAACATATATCTCAGTATATCAAATTCATCATAATAAAAATCCTACTTTTAAAAAGAAAACATAAGAGTATCGAGGGTGGGATTTTGATAGCAAAATAAAGTGAGCAGATCTATGATGAATTTTGTACTCCACTAAACTGTTTTGTGATCTAGTAGTAATTTAATCATTAGTTTCATAGATATTAATGATGATGATTCGGCAGAAGTCATATCCACACACATAGAAATGAGATCACAGCTGGTCAAAGCAGGTTAACATAAATTAATCCTCAAAAAAGCAAAAGTGATCACCTTTATGAGCTTGTTTTTTATAATGATGAGTTAAGGCGGATTTATTTTCCATTTTAAACTCCCACTGGCAAATGTTACACTACAAACTGTGAGACGATATAAATTCTTATTAAATCTACAAAAGTTACGGAGTCCTCAGTGAGTGCTTCTCTTTTCATTTGTTTGAGTCATGTCAACCACACAGAATAGCAGGAGCCTGATGTCACTAATGTATTGACATCTGATTTCTTTCTCAGCTTTTTACACTCACTTCAGACAAATGGACCATGTTTATGACTTAACTCTGAGTGAGGTGCAATAAACTGTGAAAAAGTTTGAAAATAATTAAGATGTTTTCTTCTGTGGACCCTTAATGTGAAACATGTGGTATATCCCCAGCACCATGAGGACATGTGTTCTGGAAGTGCCATAAAATATAATAATTATTAGAATTCTGTCTTTCAACTATAATCAGAAGTGCTGGATAAAGCACTAAAAGTTGACATTTAAAACCTTTAACAAAAAATCTTGTCCAGTTTAAGCAATAACACTTTAAATATCCCAAATATAAGTTACAATCGAGATGCAGAACTTATTTTGATCTTCAAAGTTTTACATTAAGATGATTGCCTTTCCTTCAAAAAAAAGTATTGATAACATTATTTATTATCAGAATAAGATGTATCACATGATATATTCTCGTTGTATAACACAAATAAAAATGTTTTTTTTTCCACTTAGGCCTACTTTAATACGAATGCTTAGTTTGTGGTTCATTAATATTTCATAAAACACAATAAAATAGCCTATGTTAAACATAGTTGTACTGAAACTTTATAATTAAACTTTTATTGAAAAACTAAATAAGATGATTTTCCTGGAGCTCCAGGATTTTTTAAACGTTTTTTAACGTGAGGCATGTGTGTGGGGTAATGCCGCCCCCGAGGTCCGTAGAGGGACCGCCCGGGGTTCATAGTGGCAGAGAAAAGACAACGGAGACGGATATAATTCAAAATGAAACAGGCTTTATTTGCATTTAATGGCAACCACTGCTCAAGGCGAAAAACCTTGAACTGCGAGCCACATCAATGGTCTGATCTGCCACGTAGTACTGTAGAGCCGTGTGCATGCTGTGACATAATGCCCGAGCTAGAAGATGTGCCACACATTTCGAGATCACTCACCGTCGGTGGGTCTGGGAAAGTCTCCCTGAGCGCATGCAGCTCGTACAAGATCGCCTGTCGGCTGGCCATGTTGATGAGACCCTTACTCTCGTGTTTATCCACTTTGTGGATGCGGCACAAATGTCTGTCGAGCCTAGCCGACTCTAAGCTATCCACGGAGCTACCAACGCTAGAATCTTTTGGGCGGTCGCCGAGAAAGAGACGCTTTTCTCGAATCGAAAAACACTCATTCACCGGTCCGTATCATGTGTGTGGGGTAAGACCGCCCCCGTGGTCCGTAGAGGGACGGCCCGGGGTTCATAGTGGCAGAGAAAAGACACAACGGAGACGGATATAAATCAAAATGAAACAGGCTTTATTTGCGTTTAACGTTACCCACTGCTCTCAAGGCGAAGAATCTTGAACTGCAAGCCACGTCATTTGTCTGATCTGCCACTTAGTACTGGAGAGCCGTGTGCATGCTGTGACACAATGCCCGAGCTAGACATTCCCCCCGTGTGTGGGCCTGGATGAAAAAGAGACTAGGTTAGGCGTTAGTTGTGAAGCAGTGTGTAAAGTGGTGTGTGCGATTAAATGCATACGTGGGATGTTGCGTATCATCATGAAGTCCGGGTGTTCGGGCAATCTCATATGTGTCCATGTCTTCCTGAAGTGTGAGAGAAGCACCATGCACCTATTGCCTTGTGCGGTGCAAAAAACGTAATCCGATACAACGAATCTGTGGTTGATAGTATCTGTGATCCAGGACTATTTGGCCGGGCTGAGAATGATCTTTGCCTTGCCAAAAAAAGCTGCGGTCTTGTGGTGCTTGACCGAAATGACCCGGAATCCGTCCTGCGAGGTGCCCGCTCTGCTCACCTCCACTGCTGCCATGTTGATCAAGACACAACGAATGTAGCCCGATATTATGCCTTGCAAAAGCAACATTATTCCGAAAGTCGGTTCTCTGGCAAAGGCTTTGATCAGTTTGGGGATCTTGCTACAAGCTCCTTTCAAATATTTGCACAGGGACTCATGTGAGATGATCCTTGCCGGTTTTACAGCCCTGTTCTCGGCACGATGAGCTTGTAACTTTCCCCTCATCTGCTTCATCTGGTACAGGCAGGCTTTTTTCAGGTGACAGAGTTTTGCTTCTGTCACCGAGGGCTCTCTCTCTGAACTGTCGGCTGCGTATGATACGTATAGGTATGTCGATCAGATAATGTCTCACGTGGATACCGTCAACGCATCTGCAGGTGGCATGGTGTCAAAGAAGTGTGGCCCATAGGTCCGTTTGCAGAATTCAAAGAAGCCCTCGGTCCGTCTTGCGCGTTGCCACGTCGCTTCGCAGAAGGAAGAGGCCTGCAGCTCTCCTGCTCGAAAGTGCTTAACATGTGGGTGACGTTGTGCATGTGATTCGCTGGTGAGGTGGAAAATGTGCCGCACATATCGAGATCACTCACCATCGGTGGGTCCGGGAAAGTCTCCCTGAGCGCACGCAGCTCATACAAGATCGCCTGTCGGCTGGCCATGTTGATGAGACGCTACTCGCTAAGCACCCCTGTTTTGCTAAGCATTTCCGGACGACCAAACAGCTGGTCAACCCGAAGGGACTTTGTTTTTTTGCGGACCTGCTTTTTTCCCCTCGGCTGGCCAACCCGAAGGCACCAGCACTAGGCCGGGCCTCTGACTTATTCTACACCCCTCATGTCTCTTCACGGTGCCCGACTAGAGTCAAGCTCAACAGGGTCTTCTTTCCCCGCTCATTCCGCCAATCCGTTCCCTTGGCTGTGGTTTCGCTAGATAACAGGTAGGGACAGTGGGAATCTCGTTCATCCATTCATGCGCGTCACCAATTAGATGACGACGGATTTGGCTATTTATCACTAGTTTTCGAGTAGACGTTCGTCCAATCGAACCGCTGCCCCATAGCGCTATTGTGATGACTACGAATCTGGATCGTCGCCGTTATTCCTAACGGTTTCATCGTGCTTGCTTCTCTTAATTCCCCCTCATGTAGGTGTCATAGATGTTTAGTGAACCTTGGATGGGGCATAGGCAGAGGTCCATAATATCCCTTGATGTGAATTTCAGGCCTCTCAAACCTCTCCCCGAAGGCCCATACATCAAACCCCTGTTAGATATTACCACCGGCAGGTGGTCAATCCCCAGACTTGACCCGGTCCAGGCATTGATTGCTTCTCTGATGTCTTCCCCCCCCCGTACTTCCTGACTTTGATGTCCCAGGACTCCCTCATGCACAGTCCCGACACCACCGTGATGTCCATCACTGTGAGCCTGCCAGTCCTATCAATGATTATGTCCGGCTTAATATGCGTTTTATTAAATGGGATGATGGGTTTGATAGATGTAGAGAAGTCGTTACGGTGTAATTTCTTGCACACCAAGCGCATGCCTGGCACATCTAACATCATGGGTCATCATGGGTCGACAGGGTAAACGTTAGCTTAATCGTTTCATGATGACTGTTCAGCCTATCCACGAAGTCGTGAAATTCCGGCTCAATGTCCCCATAATCCCCAGATATCATCCAAGTATCTAAAATACTGAACCAGTTTAATAGGACACTTTGCCAAGGCCATATTTTCCCATTGTGTCATGTAAATGTCTGCATAAGCTGGCGCAAACTTCTTGCCCATTGCCGTACCTTTAACTTGCAGATAAAATTCCCCATTGAACATTTTGGTTTAGACTCCGACGCAGTAGGTCAATCAGTGTGTCTTCCGGTCTATCAATGCTTGGGTATTTATGGATAAGGCTCTAACTGCATTCACCCCTTCCCTGTCTCTATATTAGTGTAAAGACTAGTAACATCCATAGAAAAGAACCATACCGGGTCTTTGTTTACCAAGGCTTTAATTTTTGACACGAAATCCCAGGTATCTTTTATATAGCTGCTGTGTCGAGTGGACAAAGGATTGAGATAGTAATCTATGTACTCTGCTACTCGATAACTCTTGCTCCAACAATCCGCCACAATAGGTCTACCCGGTGGCATATCCTCAAAAGGCCATTTATTTCTAGGTTTGTGAATTTTCGGCAAGAGATAAAAACGCCTGGGTCTAGAAACCTCAGCCCCCACGAGTTAATCTCTTTGCCTCGGCTCCAGGTAGTGCTGAGCCACAAGATTATCCAACAAACCTCTGATCACTGGGATCGAATTTAGGTAGATCGCTGCATCAAGCTTTTGATAGTATCCCGTGTCCCCTAACTGTCTCAACGCTTCCTTGACATATTGTGCCCTAAAAATGACAACCACAACAGCTCCTTTGTCCGCAGGTTTAATAATAATAGAAAAATAAATTAACAGTCTGTCCAGGGCATCCTCCTCCCCCTGGACAGAAAGGTTAGAAAGCCGTACCGTCAGATTGGTGCTGGTGGGCTCCTCCGTAGTTCAAAACCTCCAGCCAAAATTTCGCCATGGCCATGGCCGTCTCGAACGTCCAGTGAGTCAGGTCCCGCTCGACTCTGAACTGCGACCCTGGCAGAGAAGGGAGAGACAGTCCAGTCTCCTGGATGTAGTTATTAAGTGACCTTAGTATATCCCGTTGGGCTTTCGGGTGCCTGGCCGAGAAGTTGATCACTGGTGTCCCACTCTGGCGTTGGGAAAGCGCTTCTCTGCCGTTGTTATGGCCCCCATGACCGTCTTGCGGAGGGATAAAGACGCCCTTGCCCCCCTATCATTAATCCCGACCGCTATGATGACCACTTGGGTGTCTGGGGACATTGGTATATTTTGGTGCAACATCCATAAGATGTTGGACCACTGAGCCCCTGGGTAGGACACCAGTTGTATTTGGCTGTCCGCCAATTCCGTGATCCTGCCAACGTTTGAATCCCCCAGGATCAGAATAGGCCTCATGGGGTTCAGGACCCATCTTGTCTCCTTATTGCCCTGGTGGTCCATTGTTATGTGCAAGCTCTGCCTCTGCCCCCCTTCCTGGACTACTATACCATCGGGTTCGCTCTGGTCGTCTGGCAACCGCTCTACCCTTTTCTTGGCCCCTCTTTTACTTGGGCCAGGCAACTCATCATCCCCCTTCCTCTTGTTCCCCGGTTCTCCATTCCCCTCCTCCCATGAGTTGCTTAATAGAGCTTCCCAATCCAGTTCTTCCTCAACTTTCTTTGGGTCCCTCCTTGTCCCGGCATCCCCAGTCTGAGGTTCCTGATCAGCCATTCCAGCCTCCACTTGGGGTAAGTTTCCCCTTGTGCTGGGGTCTCAGTACTTTCCCCCATCTTTCCGCTTGGAGGGCGTCTGTTGTTTCCTTGAACGCTGGGCAATGGTGTCTGTGTTCCCAGCAATTTAGCCCTGACCTCGGACCGCACCTGGTCCACAATCTCGGCCCTGAGCTCCTGTTTCAGGTCCTCCCTCAGTTCTTGCCTCAGCTTTTCTCTTTGTGCCTGCTCGGCCTCACTCTCCGCAGCTGTGGTCACCTCTATCCCGGTGCCCCCGGCCTCAGCCGGTCCCCTCCTGGCCACCACCAGAGCCCGTATGTCTGCCTCCGCCCGCTGCACCACTCCCTCCCGTAGATGATGGAGGTTTCTTCGTAGCCATCGGTTGGACACCTACCAGGCTCTCTCTGCCTCTGAGAGGTCCAGAGCGCCCAGCTCCCTATGAAGGCCCCTCAGGGTCTCCTCATAATTCTCTGCCAGGATTTGTCGGCTGGTTCCCAGCCAGTTCCTGGCATTACCCCAGATCATTTGAGCCGTACCCTCTGTAGGCTGTGCTGGTCTTACCAGCTGTTCCAGCCATGCTTCGGCCCTATTTAGCGACCTTAGACCCGGGTCCTTTTCCGTCTCCCCACCAGATAGTGCTTTGTTTTCAAAAAGCGGAAAAGGAACCGCTTATTTTTCTTTTTTCAAGAAAAATATTTCAACAGTCTGTCCAGGGCATCCTCCTCCCCCTGGACAGATTGCCGGTAGGCACCGCGTGCCTTCCCGGCAAAGAAAATATGAACAAATTGTCCTGCTTCATGATGTCCCACGCCATCCTGGGAACCTGATCCGGCGGTGGCTCCCACTCGGACGGGGGTTTAAAAAAGGGAGTTCCAGCTGCCGGTCATCAGTCTCTCCCCCGAAGAAGGCCACCAACCTAAGTCGCCGGTGATAACTGGAGGCCTGCACCTGTAGTACCGGCATATTAAATTCACTCACTCAAGTGCTAGGAATAAACGTCAACCCTTTCTGTAATAAACGGAGTTCCCCTCTACTTAGCTGAATTAGTTTAGAAAGGTTAACTACCGTACCGTCAACTTGGTGCTGGTGGGCTCCTCCGTAGTTCAAAACCTCCAGCCAAAATTTCGCCATGGCCATGGCCGTCTCGAACGTCCAGTGAGTCAGGTCCCGCTCGACTCTGAACTGCGACCCTGGCAGAGAAGGGAGAGACAGTCCAGTCTCCTGGATGTAGTTATTAAGTGACCTTAGTATATCCCGTTGGGCTTTCGGGAGCCTGGCCGAGAAGTTGATCACTGGTGTCCCACTCTGGCGTTGGGAAAGCGCTTCTCTGCCGTTGTCATGGCCCCCATGACCGTCTTGCGGAGGGATAAAGACGCCCTTGCCCCCCTATCATTAATCCCGACCGCTATGATGACCACTTGGATGTCCGGGGACGTTGGTGTATTTTGGTGCAACATCCATAAGATGTTGGACCACTGAGCCCCTGGGTAGGACACCAGTTGTATTTGGCTGTCCGCCAATTCCGTGATCCTGCCAACGTTTGAATCCCCCAGAATCAGAATAGGCCTCATGGGGTTCAGGACCCATCTTGTCTTCTTATTGCTCTGGTGGTCCATTGTTTTGTGCAAGCTCTGCCTCGGCCCTCCTTCCTGGACTACTATACCATCGGGTTCGCTCTGGTCGTCTGGCAACCCCTCTACCCTTTTCTTGGCCCCTCTTTTACTTGGGCCAGGCAACTCATCATCCCCCGGTTCTCCGTTCCCCTCCTTCCATGAGTCGCTTAATAGAGCTTTCCAATCCAGTTCTTCCTCAACTTTCTTTGGGTCCCGGCATCCCCAGTCTGAGGTTCCTGATCAGCCATTCCAGCCTCCACTTGGGGTAAGTTTCCCCTTGTGCTGGGTTCCACTTGGGACTGCACCGGGTTCACCGTCCCTGATGTCTCAGTACTTTCCCCATCTCTCCGCTTGGAGGGCATCTGTTGTCTCCTTGAATGCTGGGGCAATGGTGTCTGTGCTCCCAGCAATTTAGCCCTGACCTCGGACCGCACCTGGTCCACAATCTCGGCCCTGAGCTCCTGTTTCACTTCCTCCCTCAGTTCTTGCCTCAGCTTTTCTCTTTGTGCCTCCTCGGCCTCACTCTCCGCAGCTGTGGTTACCTCCATCCCGGTGCCCCCGGCCTCAGCCGGTCCCCTCCTGGTCACCACCGGCCTCAGCCGGTCCCCTCCTGGTCACCACCAGAGCCCGTATGTCTGCCTCCGCCTGCTGCACCACTCCCTCTCGCACATGATGGAGGTTTCTTTGTAGCCATCGTTTGGCCACCTCCCAGGCTCTCTCTGCCTCTGAGAGGTCCAGAGCGCCCAGCTCCCTATGAAGGCCACTCAGGGTCTCCTCATAATTCTCTGCCAGTATTTGTCGGCTGGTTCCCAGCCAGTTCCTGGCATTACCCCAGATCATTTGAGCCATACCCTCTGTCGGCTGTGCTTGTCTTACCAGCTGTTCCAGCCATGCTGCGGCCCTATTTAGCGACCTTGGACCCGGGTCCTTTTCCGTCTCCATCAGATAGGGCTTTGTTTTCAAAAATCGGAAAAGGAACCGGACTAAATTTAAAAAAAAATATTCGCGATCCATGATATCACGACAAAGGGCTTAGGGCCTCACCGGACTGGGCTTATGGCCGCTCACCCACCAAATCCCTCGGTGGAGAACCCCCAACGGAAAAGGTAGGGCAGCAAACAATGCATCTCCCTCCCCTACCATCCCCCACCCTACTCTAACCCACTCCTACAAGAGACCAGCGAGACGCACTATATACACCTCTATCCATATCACCCGCTTTGTTGATGAGGCCGATTGGAGAAGCGATAAAGTCATT
The DNA here is from genome assembly GCF_015846415.1 of Triplophysa dalaica. Lineage (NCBI taxonomy): Eukaryota > Metazoa > Chordata > Actinopteri > Cypriniformes > Nemacheilidae > Triplophysa > Triplophysa dalaica. Next base: position 24,275,510 of record NC_079546.1, on the reverse strand, counting down.
AAGTCTGTAGTGAGTGTGCTATTTACCCTGTTACCTTGTTTGAACTATTGAACTGGACTGTTGTCTGTTGCTAGTTAAGATTGTTTGAACTTGTTTATTTAATCACTCTTTGAGTGATTGTTTGAGCTTGTTTATTTAATTATTCATTGACTGATTGCTAAGTTGTTAGCGTTTTTGTTCCGTCGGTACGGCTTGACATTATAAGTTTGCAATTAAAAGCACCGAGCTAGTTGATCGCTGTTTGATCCGTGGTCTATTCAAGTCGTTTCAGACTTTGTTTTGCTAATCGAGAAGGCGTGTTCCAGCTGTATTCTGTTCGCGCTAATCTCATCACATACTTAAGCAGAGTCTCTGCGCTGGCGCAATAAGCGTGAGCGGTAGCGTCAGCCCCCTCGTGTAAAGACCTGCAACTCTATCTGCGCGACTCCACCGAGCAAGGACACAACAAGGCAAATGAGTATATTTAACATACCTTTGTTTTCATTTAATTGTCTACTAACATGTGTTTCTAGTTAATTCCTGTACTCCACCGTAGGCAGCGTTCTCACCCAAGACGCAAGGCACGATGCGCTCACTCTCGTCCTATTCACATCTCCCCTTTTACATCTCTGTCTCTCTCTATGGGTCTCTGGAACTGCCAGTCAGCTGTGAACAAAACTGACTTCATCCATGCGTTTGCAAGCCAGTCTGACATTTACATTCTTGGCCTTACAGAGATATGCATTCGTCCTGAAGACTCAGCCACACCCGCTGCTCTCTCCAGAAATTACTCCTTCTCTCACACTCCCCGCCAAACCAGAAGAGGTGGAGGCACAGGATTGCTTATAAAAAATGACTGGAAATATTCCACACTATCTATGTAAAAACTATTCATTTGAATATCATGCTGTTAATATCACTTTTCCCATTCATACTCAGCGTTGTTGTAGTTTATCGTCCCCCAGGTCCTCTTCACGACTTCATTGAAGAGTTAGATGTGCTGCTCTCATCATTCCCGGAGGATGGTGTCCCTCTTGTTGTCTTTGGGGACTTCAACATCCACCTGGAGAAACCCTATGTTTCTCACTTCCACACCCTCACTGCCTCGTTCGACCTCACGCGCCTCATCACAGCCTGTACTCACAGATCAGGAAACCAGCTGGATCTCATCTACATCCGTAACTGCACCACAGATAACATTCAAGTCACACCTCTTCACATCTCGGACCTCTTCTTCATCACTTTCAACATGCTCCTTCCTACATGCACTACACCAACACACCACCATTTTTCGTTAGACTGAACCTTCGCTCTCTCTCCCCTAGCACACTCTGCTAAAGTGACATCCACTCTTCCCTCCAACTTTGCATCTCTAGATGCTGACACTGCCACCGACACCTTATGCTCAACACTTACATCCTGTCTAGATATCCTTTGTCCTCTGTCAGCCCATCCCGGTTTCCTGATTTTTAGTGAGGTTAGACAAGCGGTTCTCAATCCTGGTCCTCGCGCAACGCCACTCTGCATATTTTGTTTATCTCTCTTGTTTAACACACCTGATTTAAACCTCTAGCTCATTAGAAGAGTGTTTAATGAATGAACCGCGTTCCGATTGACGTGTTCCCTGAACTGTTCATTGGTCTCTACTCCCTGCACAAAGGAAATCGGCTTAAGAACACGAATTTGTGCAACACTACTGCCTGCAGCGTCTTCACACAGACAAAACCTACTTGGGAAGATTGAAGGGTTATTTAACCGCATTCTTGAGATTTGCGGAACATTATGCCCATTTCGAACTGAAATTATGGCAGAATATCTACTCAACTCAACTCAACTTTGTTTATATAGCGCTTTTTACAATTTTCATTGTTACAAAGCAGCTGTACATGAGACACATTGAATACAAGTATGAATTCTAAACAAACCTCAGAAATGGTAGGAGAAGCATACAAAATATGCAGAGCGGTGGGGCGCGAGGACAAGGATTGAGAACTGCTGGGTTAGACCATCTAGGTTTCTTGACCTTAGGTGTCAGGCCATCTAAAGTTTGTTTATGTGTGGGAGAGTAATTTTTACCCTATGTCCACATCCAGATGGGTCCACTAGTATTCGGTGTTCCTGTCCACCTAGTGTCCTGACCTTAGGTTTAGGTCCTCTAAGTTACCTGGCTCTTAGGTTTAGGCCTTATGTGTTTCTTGACCAAAGGTGTCAGACTCCATGAAGTCCTGGCTTTAGGTGTTAGAACTTGATGTGAGTGAGAGAGACACGTTTTCCCTATGTCTCCTACGAGCTAGGTCTCCTTGCCATACGTGTCCTGTCTACCCCCTCCAAAGATCCATGTACCTCTATATAACCTACCCGCATTGTTGACAAGGTCGACAGACGGGACTGCGTCGGTCAATCCCACCCTCGACTGACTGGGCTTAGGGTCGCTTACCCACCCCGTCCCCGAGGGAAAAGCCCCCCCCCCCCCCCCCGAGGACAAGGTAGGTCAGCAAACGATGCTTCCCCTACCCTCTTCTTCACCCTCCTCCACGACCGATGCCACTCTATACACTTCACCCGCATTGTTTACAAGGTCGACCGACGGGACTGCGTCCGTCGACCTCACCCTCGCCTGACTGGGCTCAGGGTCCCTCGCCCACCCCGTCCCCCGAGGGAGACCCCCTGAAGGACCGGGTAGGTCAGCGGACAATGCATCCCCCACCTTACCCCTAGCCACTCCTCAAATACCCCTGCATTTTTATCCCTGGATGTTAGGTTGAGATTGGTAGCTGATGTTTAACCCCTGTGGGAACAATGTATTGAGTTGTTTGATCCAGGCCCATTCTTTTTTTAGCCTATCCCCTTTCGACCAGGTTTGGTTGTGTTCTAGTCCCGTGACCCAAATATTTTTGACTTCTTGTTCAATGAAGTGCATAGTTATGTGGCCCTTTACCTGTACTCTGTGGTTGATATTATACCTATGCGCTGACATTCTAGTTCTGATAGAATTTCTTGTCTCCCCCACATATCTTTTTCCACATTTCTTGCATCGGATGAGGTAGATGCAGTTCTTAATATTCAAGGGTACCGGTTTCCCTATCTCTTTGCAGACCGCTTGCTCTCCCCTTCTTAGATATCTTTTATGGTATTCTCTCGATCTTTTGACCCCACTTTCCATTCTGCTACTCACTAACCAATCCCTACCTTTTGTATGGGGTTACCATCCTGAAATCTTCTCCAAACCACGTGTTTTTTGAGATTAAGGTAAAATTTCCTATGATCTCCCTTGCCACTCCCATATTAAATCTTGAATATTCCGGTACCAATGGTAAGACCCTCTTCTCCTCCTGTGGGTTATCTTCGTTATAGGCAGGCAAGGCAAGTATATTTATATAGCACATTTCATACACAAGTGCAATTCAAGGTGCTTTACATAAAATGATTGACATTTACATTTACATTTACATTTAGACATTTAGCAGACGCTTTTATCCAAAGCGACTTACAAAGAGTTTAGGAGCAGTAAGCGATAGTTCATACTGGAGCCATAATACATTAGGTGCCAATAAAAAGTTACTGGTTTCAACAAAAGCTAGACCACTACCTGTTGAGAGAAAGGGTTAGTGTATTTTTTTTTTTCTTGTCAAGTATTCACAGAAGAAATGGGTTTTAAGTAGTTTTTTAAATGTTGTGAGAGATGTGGTTGAACGGACAGAGATAGGAAGAATGTTCCACCAGGAAGGAGTTGTGAATGAGAAAGAGCGGGAGAGCGATTAACTGCCCTTATGGGAAGGCAATACAAGCCGCCGCTGGTTTGCTGAACGCAGGGATCTTGATGGGGTGTAGGAGTGCAGGAGAGTGTGGAAGTAAGCCGGTGCAGATCCAGTGATAGTCCTGTAGGCAAGCATTAGTGACTTGAATCTGATACGGGCTGCAACCAGTAGCCAGTGAAGAGAGATGAAAAGGGGAGTCACCTAAGCCCTTTTGGGCTGTTGGAAGACGAGGCGTGATACTGCGTTCTGAACCAGCTGAAGTGGTTTGATAGCCTTTGCAGGAAGACCAGCAAGGAGAGCATTGCAGTAGTCCAACCTTGAGATTACCAGGGCCTGGACAAGGAGTTGTGCTGCATGCTCCGTGAGATAGGGTCTGATCTTTCTAATGTTGAATAAGGCATATCGGCATGACCGTGTTGTCATTGCAATGTGATCATAGAAGGACAGCTGTTCATCAAATATGACTCCGAGGTTCCTGGCTGTTTTGGAATGGGTGATTGTGGTATTGCAAAGATGGATGTTGAAATCGTGTTGGACCGTAGGGTGTGCCGGAAACACGAGTAGTTTGGTCTTGGCAGGGTTCAGCTGGAGGTGATGGTCTTTCATCCAAGCTGAGATGTCCTCGAGGCAGGCTGTAATGCGAGCTGCTACAGTGGTATCGTCTGGGTGAAACGAGATGTAGATCTGGGAGTCGTCGGCATAACAGTGATATGAGAAGCCATGTGCCTGTATGATTGACAGAAAGAAATAAAATTTATCTTTAAAATGCAAATGATTTAAGATCACAAAAACTTTAGATTTTTAAGAAACAATAAAAAAGCAATAAAATTGATTAAAAAAATGTGAGTGTATATATAAAAAGAATAATAGTAAAATAAAAATAAATTAGAAATAAAAGTGCAGTTGATGTAAAGCAGCACAGTGCTCAGGTTGTGAATGAACAGCTAAACAAGTGTGTTTTTAATCTGGATTTAAAAGTATCTTCTGTTGGTGAACGTTTTATGTCTTCTGGAAGCAGATTCCAGCTACGGGTGGCGTAATGACTAAACGCTGACTCGCTAAACTGAGTTGATCCTGATGATCTGAGAAGTCTGTTTGGTTTATATTCAATGAGCATATCTGAGATGTATTTAGGTCCTAGACCATTGAGTGATTTATAGACAATTAATAATACTTTGAAGTTGATTCTAAAAGTAACTGGTAACCAGTGTAAGGACCTGAGGATTGGAGTGATATGCTCAGATTTTTTGGTTCTGGTCAGAATCCTGGTAGCAGCGTTCTGTATGAGCTGCAGGTGTCTGATGGTCTTTTTGGGAAGACCTGTAAGGAGTCCATTACAGTAATCCACCCTGCTGGTGATGAAAGCATGGACTAGTTTCTCTAAATCTTGGCTTGAGACAAAACATCTGATTCTGGCTATGTTTCTGAGATGGTAGTAGGCTGATCTGCTTATTGCTTTGACATGACTGATGAAACTAAGGTCAGACTCTAAAATGACACCAAGATGTTTTACCTTACTTTGTGTCTTTAGACCTCTTAAGTCAAGGTATGTGTTTACCTTGTTAGTTTCATCCTTGTTACCAAAAACAATGACTTCAGTTTTGTTTTATTTAACTGAAGGAAGTTTTGACATATACAGCTGTTAATTTCATTGATGCATTTGCAAAGAAAGTCAATAGGCCTGTAGTCATTGGGTGAGAGGGCTAGATAGATCTGAGTGTCATCTGCATAGCTGTAGGCAATTTGGTACTTTTTGATAATTTGGCCAAGTGGGAGCATATATAAATTGAAGAGGAGCAGAGCAAGAATTGAGCCCTGCGGAACACCACAAGTCATGGGTGTCCAGTCAGATGTATGGTTGCCTATGTTCACATAGTAACCTCTCCCTTTAAGGTATGACCCAAACCATTTAAGTACCAATCCAGAAAGCCCTACCCAGTTTTCCAGCCTATGTAGGAGTATGGTGTGATCTACCGTGTCAAAAGCAGCACTGAGATCTAGTAAAACCAGAACTGATATTTTGCCTGAATCAGAATTCAATGGAATATCATTAATTATCTTTATGAGCACTGTCTCTGTGCTATGATGCTGACGGAAACCAGACTCATGATTGTCCAGGTAGCCATTTGAGTTCAGGAATTTAGTCAGCTGATTGAAGACAACCTTTTCTATGATCTTGCCTATAAAAGGAAGATTTGATATTGGTCTGTAGTTAGACAGTAAGGTTTTGTCTAGATTGCCCTGTTTTAGAAGAGGTTTGACAACTGCATTTTTTAGGGACTCTGGGAAAGTTCCTGAGAGCAGTGAGGTATTAACTATTTTTAGGAGATCTGCTTCCAAACAGTTAAACACTCTTTTAAAAAAGGATGTGGGAAGTGTGTCAAGGCTGCAAGTTGATGCCTTAAGATGCTGTACCGTTTCCTCCAGGGCTTTGAGATCAATTGTCTGAAATTCAGACAAAGTAACTAATTTCTGATGTACTGAAGTCAGACGGACCGAAATACCGCATGGAGCTTTGCTGATTTCCATTCTGATATTACTGATCTTTTGAAGGAAAAAAGTTACAAACTCATTGCATTTGTCATCAGACAGCATTTCCCTCGGAACTTGACTAGGGGGATTTGTTAGTCTCTCTACAGTAGCAAAAGGGTGCGAGTGTTATTAATTTTGGAGTTTATAATGTTAGAGAAAAAAGTTCTGTCTAGCTTTGCCTAAGTCAACATTGAATGCATGCAGACTGTCTTTATAGATGTTATAGTGAACTTCAAGTCTGGCACATACGCTCAGCCTTTCCGCATGTTCTTTTCATGCTTTGTACTGCTGGTGTGTTTCTCCAGGGTGCTTTACGCCTGTCAGTTATCGCCTTGACCTTTACTGGAGCAATGGCATCTATAGCATTTTTGACTTTTGCATTAAAGCTATCGAGAAGAACATCCATAGAGTCTGCAGATATACTCAGTGACAGAGACATAGCATTCATAAATAGCTCACTGGTGTTCTCATTAATGAATCTCTTTTTTATAGAGACGGGTCTGTCCTCAGTGGCAGGACTGATTGATATATCAAAGAAAATACAGAAATAATCAGACAGTGCCACATCTCTAATAATAGTGGATGAAATGTTTAGACCTTTGCTAATGAGCAGATCCAGAGTGTGTCCACGATTGTGTGTGGGATCGTGCACATGCTGGATCAGATCAAAAGTGTTTAAAACATTTAAAAGTTCATTTGCAGTGTTGTTTTCTGTCTATTCTACATGAATATTAAAATCTCCAGCAATAACAAAGCAGTCAAATTCTGAGGAAATAGCTGATAGCAGTTCTGAAAAATCATCAACAAAGACTGGGGAGTATTTGGGAGGTCTGTAAATAATTGTAAACAGAATGCGTGGTGCACCTTTTAAAGCAATACTCAAGTATTCAAAGGACAGGTAGTCACCAAGTAATACTTGCTTGCAGTCAAAGAGATCTTTAAATAGAGCAGCTCCTCCACCTCTCCTAACAGCTCTGCAAACATTTATAAAAGTAAAGTTTGGGGGGGCAGATTCATTGAGGATTGTAGCACTACAACCGTCATCTAACCAAGTTTCATTTAGAAACATTAAGTCCAGTTTGTTACTGGTGATGATGTCGTGACCAAGAAGGATTTGTTTTTTAGTGAACGGATGTTTAAAAGTGCTAATTGAATAGTAACTGTTTTTAGTTTTTTACCCCTGTCATTCTCAGAATGACGTCTAAAAGGTATTAGATTAGATAGCTTTGCCGTACGACTGGAAAGGGCCTTAGTTTTGCGTTCACTTATCAGGACAGATATAGGGAAAACTAAAGGAACACTGGGTTCCTTTAGTTTTTAGTTTTTCGTTAAGAGCAGCACCCAATTCACATCTCATGCAAATCCGAACATTGGAATGCGGACTTTTTTGGGAGCTTCAGGCAAATGAATGAGGAAAGAACTGAATGTGTAAAAAATTCCCCTCACACACCAGAATTTTTACTGTGCTCTCCTATAGAAGTGAGATAATATCATCGCATCATGACACTTACAACATGAGACAGTTTCAAGCTGCTAGTCCAGACTAAGACCAACACAGCAATACATTACTCACCAACATAACACGCAATACAAATACAAAAAATCAATATTATAAAACGGTCAGTATAAAACACCCCCATTTATAACAGCTGACCGCATTACATTGCCTAAACATTATCCATCAGAGACTACTTCTCAGCAACTCAGACCTCTGTGCACACCACCCTCACTTCAACCATCAAACTCTCCTCACAACCCCACTGACTGACACTGAAGTAACCAGACTTCTCTCCAGCCATCCCACCACCTGTCCCCTTGACCCAATCCCCTCCAATCTCCTTCAGGCCATATCCAGCACACTCGCAAACATCAACACCTCACTACACAGACAGCATATGACATCCTGCAACTGCTCCATGATCTTGAATTAGTCTTGTGATACTTTGAAATCTCACGTGGATAGAGTCTGCATCCATCCAGGAAGTCAATATTCAGTCAGGACCATAAATATTGGGACATTCAGTATATACTGTATATTATATATAGTAGTATATTTATATAATCACAACAGATGGCCAGATCAAGAACACTCTCCAGGAGGTAGGTTTATGTGTGTCAAAGTCAACAATCAAGATTAGACTTTACCAGAGTGTATATAGAGGGTTCACCACAAGATGTAAACCATTGGTGAGCCTCAAAAACAGGAAGGCCAGATTAGAGTTTGCCAAACGACATCTAAAAAAGCCTTCACAGTTCTGGAACAACATCCTATGGACAGATGATACCAAGATCAACTTGTACCAGAGTGATGGGAAGAGAAGTTGACGTTCAGAAGACATCATAAACAGACGTTGTAAAAACTTACATTCTGGCTCCTCAGGTGACATCTGTCAGGATCTGTCATGGTTTTGAAAGAGAAAACCCAATTGCAGGCATACACGGGGATGAAGGGGTTAAACAGATATTTATTAAGACACAAAACACCTCACTGCTCTCACCGGCACTTTTCCATCCACATTCAAACAGGCCCAGGTCACACCCCTTCTGTAGAAACCCACATTGGACCCCTATACTCCTGACAGTTAAAGACCTGTCTCTCTCCTTCCATTTATAGCAAAAACACTTGGATGGGCAGCTTTCAACCAGGTGTCTCACTACCTATCACAGAACAAACTACTGGATGACAAGCAGTCTAGCTTCAAAACAAACCACTCCACTGAGACTGCACTGCTATCGGTCAGCACACATTCTACTGTTTGCAGCATGCGCAGGTTATACAAAAGTTAAAACAAAACCCACGAGGGAGAAAACAAGACAGGGTAAAACTATTAACTAAGACAAGGACACGGACTGACTAAACTAAGAAAATAAACAATTAGGACAACAAGTAGCACAACGCAGACAAGGCTTGATACGGCATAGACAAGCCATGAAACACAGACAAGGTACAGCTTATACGTACAATGAACGAGCACAGGGCAATGAACACGAGGATGTTTTAAAGGGGACTAACGCAGAATAATTAACGAGGGGCAGGAGTGGGTAATGAATCACTAACGATACAAAAGGGCGGGAAACACCCACGAGAACGCACATGAAAGCCAATATATTAGCAAAGACATGTCCTTCTCACTCCAAACCCAAGGCTATGCCATGACGCTGCAAGAACAAGAATAAACATGACTAAACATGACATGATAGCGGAATCATGACAACGTCATCAACGACATTGGAAAGACGTCTTTTAGAATTGTTTTGTTTGGAGGGGAGCTGCACCAAAGCTGTACTTTTATTTCTGTTGGGTTTGGGTTAGTTCAGAAAAAACATATCAGAACATTCCAATTTATTTGTCTGACGTCAACTGACACAAAATATGCAAAAAAGAAAACTGACCTCAGAAATATGGAAATAAGACTTTCTGAAGCAAACGGCCGAATGGACCCAAAGAAGGAAATGAAATATGAAAATGACTCATCTAGTGAAATGAACAAATGATGTGATGTGTTGAAGATATAATATAATGACATATAAACACACACAGAGAGACAAACAGCAGCACAAGAGATGAAAAGTAAGAACTATTTACATTCTCATTTATAATAAAATCATTCTTTTCATCATTCTGTTTTATAAACATTGTGAATTCATCTGAAAATAACTTCTAATAAAACTTTATTAAGAAGAGATACATTTACAAAACACGACAGACAGACACGTAACAAAAGTTCATATCACATTCACACATTTCTTTGTGACATTTGACATTCTTTGAAAGAATCAATGATGCTTAACAAAACTGTGTTTGTTCCTCAGAAATGGCTCAAAATCTATATTTCAGTCTTCTTTTCATCGGTGAGTTTGTGTTTCTGCTTTTATGTTTGTTTTATAATGTCATTACAATAGATTCAGTGATTTAATAAAGACTTAAACTCTCTCTTTCAGCTCTCTGTTCAATATCTGAATGCTCTCAGCGCCGCTATCACTATATAAACATGAAGAAGAACTGGACTGAAGCTCAGAGATACTGCAGAGAGAACTATAAAGATCTGGCCACAGTCAACAACATCTATGACATGAACGAGCTGAAGAACACTGAAGAACTGAAACAACTGATGAAGGGTATCAAGAACAATGTGAGTGTCTGGATTGGACTGAAGAATACAGGTGTTTATAAATGGAAGTGGTCTCTGGGTGATCCTGTGAACTATACAAACTGGGAATCTGGACCATCAAATGACCGACATGATTGTGCTGTTATGAGAAATGGAACATGGCGTCAGCAGAACTGTAATGAGAACATGAGATTTATCTGCTACAACGGTGAGTGACAGCAAACCTTCACTTCACAAATCATTACATGACTCTAATCTCACATGGATGTGTTAATCTAATGGTGTGTGATGAACTCGATGCTGTAACCTGATTGACTGAGAGAAATCCAAACAGATGTAAAGAGAGAATCAAACACATTCTGCATTAACTGAAGATATTCAGAAGAAAAGAGTTTCTGAACATTCACCCCTAAACTGTAATTGAAGTAAGAATGAATGAAAATCATGAGACTTGAATCTTTATTTTCTTCAACAGACAACAGTAAAACATACATCATCTACACTTCTACTAAAACATGGAGAGAAGCTCAGAGTTTCTGCAGACAGTATCATACTGATCTGATCAGTGTGAGGAACCAGACTGACCATCAACTGATCCACAACATCATTAATGATCCTCACACATCTGTCTGGATTGGTCTGTTCAGAGACTCGTGGGAGTGGTCAGATAACACTGACTCTGGCTTCAGATACTGGAGGTCTGATGAACCTAATGGTGGATCATCTGATACAGGTTTCTGTACACAGATCAGAATGAATGATGAATGGAGGGGTCAGTGGAATGATGCTGGTTGCAGTTTCTCTAAGCCCTTTGTGTGTCATGATGGTGAGTAACAAAAGTTTAATTGTGACAAAAGTTTCTTCATTATTCAAATCTCAGTTCATTCACATCTTTTTTTAATTTCAAAATGTAGCTTTATAAGTAATCGCTCAGAATTCTAACTCCACCCTGTTAGAAACCACTCCTGCTGATAATGGGACACTAAAGAATGTAAGCGAGGCAGATCGTGCACTGTAAAAAGTAAAAATTATGGAAACAGATTACAAGCATTTTTTTTAATAAAAAACAATTTATTAAAAGTCAGTAGATTTCTGTAAATTTTATTGCCTAAAATGTATACAATATAATTGCGTAAATGCAAATATTGACTTTAAGATAATAAGGTCTATTTAATTAGTACTGAATAACAAATAATCATAAAGAATAATTTAACTTTAAAATATTATTCAGAGAAGGTATAATTTACCTAAAAATTATCAGTCACAAAAGGGTCTGAGATGAATTTATCTTGGTCAAAACTTTTGGAAAAAAATGCCAGAAACACGGAGACATTAAATGAAAGAAGCATACAGAAAAAAAACCACACATATATATTTCGTAAATGAGAATAAAACAAATGAATTCCTTCCCTTCTAAAACTGTGACCTTACCAGATGACGCAAGAAGCCACGACTATTAAAAAATATTCTTGCCTTTTACTTTCTGGAAGAAGTGATGGACAGAGCCTAAGGATGTCATGTATACAGAGAATAATAACGGGCCAAGCACTGAGCCCTGAGGCACACCTGTGTCGAAATGTTGGGACTCAGACGCCTCTCCAGGATACACTAAATGACCTAGCTGAGACGTAAGACCTGAACCATTGTAGCAACATTCAGGAGACCCCCATAGCCTTGAGAGTGGACAGGACGATGTGATGGTTAACAGTGTTAAAGTCGGCAGATAGATCCAGTAGGATGAGAACAGATGAGTTAAGGAAGCTCTTTTCAGTCTCTGCGCTTCAATAACAGAGAGCAGCGCAGTCTCAGTGGAATGACCTATCTTGAAACCAGACTTGTTGCAGTCCAAGAGGTTGTTCTGGGTGAGAAAGGATGAGAGCTGGTTACATACAACACTTCTTGGAGTTCTCTCCTCCAGGCCATGCAGAGATGGCCTGGAGGAGATGAGTTGGGATGGGATCTAGGGGGCAGGTAGTCGGATGGTTAGAAGAAATGACCTTGGAAACGTCCTCTTCAGATAGGAGAGAGAACAAAGGGAACAAGCATGTGTCTGGGGGTTGGGCGTGGTCAAGAGGCGGTGGTGCAGAGAATTGATTGCTGATGGTGGTCGTTTTCTTTACAAAGAACGACGCAAAATCGTCAGCTGTTAGTCCGATGGAGGTGAGGGGATAGTGGGGCAAAGTAGAGCAGAAAAGGTTTTAATGATTGTACGAGGGTCAGGAGAGTTGTTGATTTTAGTGTGGTAGTATTGGGTTTTTGCCGAGGAGACATCCGCAGAGAAGGAAGAGAGAATAGACTGATAGAGAGAGAGGTCAGCAAGTTTCTTTTGATTTGCGGCACTTTCTCGCAGCAGACCTGAGAATGGCACGATGTTCAAGGAGAACATCAGATAACCAGGGGGCAGAAGGAGATGCACGAGATGGCCTAGATCTAAGAGGGAATAAGATGTCTAAGCAGGAGGTTAGTGTGGAGCAAAGGGTGTGGGTGACGGTGTAAGCATCAAGGAGAGAGATCTGTTCTCGGGGAGGGAAAGTGGCAGACAACGCAGAGGATAAGTGGAAGGGAGAGAGTGATCGTAGGTTGCGTCGGAATGTGACCAGTGGGGAATCATGTGTAGTGTCTGCAGAAGTTAAGTCGAGATCAAGAGTTATGAGGAAATGATCTGACTTGTGCAGTGGGGCTACCTGGGAGTGATGGGTGAAGCAATAGCGTGTGTAGATAAGATCAAGTTGATTACCAGATTCATGAGTCGCTGAAGTTGGAACCCGCTTGAGGTCAAACGATGCAGTCAGGTTGTTGGAGTCGGCAGCCTGTGGTTTTTTTAAGGTGGATGATAAAGTCTCCAAGTACCACCAGAGGAGTACCGTCCTCGGGGAAGGTTGACAAAAGTGCATCCAACTCCTCCGAGAAAAGTCCAAGGTGCCCTGGGGGACGATAGATGACTACAACATGTGTTTTAACAGGGTGAATGACAGGAACAGCATGAGACTCAAAGTTGGTGTTGTAATTGAAATAATTTGTAATCTGTGCTTGTAGTCTGTGGCCATATAAGGTATTACTTTTTACAATGTGAGTTTATTTTTATTAATTAATTTTACAACATTTCATTTCATAGTTTAATGTCAACATGTGTTATCTCATATTGAATATATGACAGTATTTATGCATCATCCAACATAACAACACTCATTATTTATACAATGTGTGATTTGGAATCATTGTCTGCAATGTTGAAGTGTAGTTTCATGATGAAACTGATCTCAGTTCAGTCTCAGTGTTTATGTTTTGTTCTTATATTCAGTTGTTTGTGTTTATTGTGTTCAGATGAGCTGATATTGATCCAGAAGAATCTGAGCTGGACTGAAGCTGTGAGATACTGCAGAGAGAATCATGTGGATCTGGTTTCAGTGGATTCACAGGAGATTCAGCTCATGGTGACTGATGTTCTTCATGAGGCCTCGACTGCTGAGGTGTGGATGGGGTTACACTATTACTGTCTCATGAATCTCTGGATCTGGGTACGAGGAGAGGTCGTCTGCTATCAGAATTGGGCTCCATGGGTTCAGATTCAACTGAAGGACTGCAGCGGTGAACACAGAGCTGGAGCGATTCAGTCTGGAGGAGATCATCTCTGGATCAGCCTTCCTCGATCTCACAAACTCAACTTCATCTGTACCAGACATGGTTCAACATGAACAGATGTGTGTCTGCTACTATCTGTGATACACAATATTGTTATTTCTGACACAATTTAGTTTTCTTAGTAACAGTTGAATGACAGGACGTATAGGTGTATTTTTAGAGTTCCTGATTTTAGCACTTCTGTGGTGTGATAGTGATGTGTGTTTGTTTAACTCTTTCAGCACATCTTTCAGCTTTAAAATTGTCTGCCTGAATCTGATTTTTTAAACACAATAGTCTGTAAGTAAAATGAGAACACGAGGGAGAACAGAACTTGTGTGTGTGTGTCGTTTTTCATATGTGTCAGCTAAAGAATTGAATCATTCTCCATTGTAAGTCTATAGGATGTTTGCTTTATGTCTGTTGTTCAAACACTGTAAGTCTGATCACTCAGAGAAGTCCCAGCACATGTCGTTTCAATAAGCCAGTTGATTCAAACACTCATTTATGAGACTCTCTGCATCACAGACAAATGAAACAAATATATATATATATATGTATATATAACCCTCTCTCTTTCTCTCAACAGGTAGTGCTCTAGCTTTTGTTGAAACCAGTATTGTAACAGCACCTGTTGTATTACTGCTCCTGTATGACATATTAGTGATGGGTCGTTCGTGAACGATTCGTTCATTTTGAACGAATCTTAAATGTGACTCGGGAAGAACGGGTCGTCTTGGGAAGTGATTCGTTCAGTCGCGCATGCGCATTGCGCAACACGCTCCGGACGTTTAACAAATGCAGTTGGAGCCGGAAAGAGAATTGATTAGTTCACCTCTCGAGTCTTCGGGTTTGAGTCGTTCGTTCATCACGTGACATCCCTGCACGCCAATCAAATGCAGTTAAAAGCCGGAAAGAGAATTGATTAGTTCACCTCTCGAGTCTTCGGGTTTGAGTCGTTCGTTCTTTTGTCACGTGACGTGACAGCTTTTTGACAGAGAAATTAGTTCATTTACAACATTCCATTCAAACTGGTGCATATGCACAGTCATTTCCGGGCTCTAATTATTGTCTTTATGTTGTTATGTCTCGATGGTTCTTTTCCATAACACTGAATTGGAAATAAAGATATTAAAGAGTTGGTTATGCTTTAAAAACAATAAGTCTAATCTTCATAAAATACAATAACTTGTTGAATTAATTTCCTTTGAGTTAGCCCTTTAGATTAGACTTTAGTGTTACTTACTATACTTTTGTAACATAAGATACTTTAGACATTAACACTGTGTACACACTCTTGAATGGTATTTATTTTTTATTTTTGTTTCAGAAAAGCTTAAGCAAAGAGGATTACTATTCCAAAATAAATTAAAACAATTTAAATAAAAAAATACAAGAAAATGCAAATAAACTAAATCCACAGAGCCTTAAGAAAAACTAAAACAAAATATTGCACAACAAGCTAGGCTTTTTATAAAAATAAAATAAATAAGCTTAAATAAATAACACACTGTGGCTATATTTTTGAACATTCTTTAAGCCATGTTTGCATTCAAAAATACAAGCTCCCGGACCTTGGATGGGCTGAGTCTGTTTCTTCTTTCCGAGATAATCTGCCCAGTTTTAGAAAAAATTATTTCAGATGGAACAGATGTGGCCACAATGCAAAGTCTTGCCTTCATGACCTCAGAAAGGGTTTTGTATACTGGTAAACAGCTCCTCCACCAGGCCAGGGGGTCTGATGTGCGGGATAAGAGGGGCTCTGCAAGGTAGGCCCGCATCTCCATCATAGCATCTGACGTCTTAGAAGTGGTAGCAGAAGGCCTCAAGCTTGCTACCCTCTCGTCAAAGTCTTCCCAAAACATGGCCCCTGCACTGGCAGTCGCACCAGTGACACCTTCTGAAGTATTCTCTTCCTCACTCTGAACAGTGTTCATAGCTCCTGCAGCTGCTGTAACCCTCTTTACTGTCTCTTCTGCTGCCTGCTGATTGACAAAAGCTTGCTTTTTGAACCTTGGGTCCAGGCAAGTAGCATCAGCAAGCTTCTGAATGTGTTCTACTTTGCCAAACCTCTTGGTCATTTCCAACATCAGGGAATCCACTAGTTTTTTAACATGCTCAGAGCTGGAGGGATTTCTTTGATATCGGGTGACAATCCTTTGAAGACCTCTTATCATCAAAATGACTTTGGAGGCAGTCACAAACCTATGAAGATTACAAATAGTTTATAAATTAATTACAGTCAAATCAAAACCAGTACTTCATATACTTCTCTGTTAGGAATAAGGATACAGAAAAACATGGATCATTAAGAGAGTTTAAAATGTTTTAAAATTAATAATAATAAAAAATGTTGAACTGTACTTACTTTTCTGCACTCACTTCAGTGGTGACCTCCTCAAATGGCTTAATAATGTCCAAAATTTCTCCTGAAATGTTCCATTCCTCTGGCGACAAGGTTGGCAGAGATGCATTAGTAAGTGCCAGGGTGTAGATGATTGGATCTTTGATTTCAGTAAATCTTTTCAACATGTAATATGTTGAATTCCACCTTGTGGCCACATCCTGTTTTAACCGCAACGTCTCTTGACCCATCTGTTTTTGTGTGGCCTTGAGCTTGTCTGAAGCAACTGCACTTCTATGGAAGTATTCAACTATTGTCTTGACCTTTTGCAATATTGCTTGGACCTCCTTTAATGCAGCTCTGACAATGAGGTTCAGCATATGTGCGAAACAAGGTATGTGGTCCCAGTGAAGATGGTCTTTCAGGGCTGAAACAATGTTGCTGGCATTGTCTGTAACACAAGCTACAATTTTGTCGCCCACACCCCATTCATTTGTAACTCTTGCCAGCTCACTTGCCAGGTGAGAAGCAGTGTGTCTCTCCGTCAAAACAAAGCAGTCTAGAAGATAGGAGGTCATCTGAAAGTCCTCTATGAAATGACATGTCACAGTCATGTAACTCTCTGTAGTCAAAGAGGTCCAGCAGTCTGTTGTGAGACAAACAGCAGAGGCACTCTTGATTTTGTCCATTAAATTACCTCTTAACTTGTCATACAGCCTAGGCATTACAGTTTTTGACAATGTTTTTCTGCTAGGTAGACTGTATGATGGGTCCAGAAGATGTGAATATTCCTTAAAGCCCTTGTCCTCCACTATAGAAAATGGCTGAAAGTCACAAGCAATCATTCTCACCAGAGCCTCATCAAGTTTGCTTTGTCTTAATGGATCCATTGGTCTTGTTACAAAACTGCTCAGTGAAGTTTGCTGTTGTGGCCTCCTTGACCTAACTGGTCCTTGGATGGTGGTGGGTGCTGCTGGTGTACTGGATGCGGTAGATGTGGTCAGCATGCCAGCCAAAGCTGTCGAAGGTCCTGCTGAAAAAGTGGTGGTGGTAGAAACAGCTCCAGCTGCTGCAGGGCTATCATCTTCATTCTCTGTTCTAACATATGCTAACAGCACATGAGGATGTGAGGATTTAAGGTGCCTCCTCAAATTAGAGGTGCTTCCTCCTTTTGTTGAAAAACATTTTTTGCATATGTTGCATTTTGCTTCAATGGCTGAAGTTGCCACAAAATGAATCCAAATATCACTCCTTTTTCTAGTGCTCATTCTCCTGAGGTGTTAGAATATGTCTGAGGCTCTTCTCCTGCCCTCACCTAGTGGGGGTGGGTGTGAAATGGTCACCCTGGTGACAGTCCAGAGTGACAGTTGTCCTTCAGTTGAACTTTGTGTGACCCAAGCACACTCTTTTTTTAAGTAAATCACTTTAACTCTCCAGTTTTATGTCAGTTTGGTTACAAATGTTGAAGCTGCAGTCATCATAACCTTAATATGTTAAACTAACATTAATCATTCAAATTCAAAATGTTATTTGCTTCCACTTTATGTCACTGTGTCCTTTTTGACAAATTTTCTTATACAAATATTAAACCAATATGTCAAGCCTGCCTATTTAAAATGGTCAAAATTGGAATAAAAACTATAAGTGCTTTGTAATTTTAGGCTTGGATTTTTTTATTATATAGCCTAGTCATAGTGTTTGTTTATTGATGGACAAAGACAGTGAAATGACAAATCAATCAATATATTATTTTTTTATTTATATATAAAATAACACAGATCCTGAAGAAACAGTAACAAAAACATAGTGACATAAATGAGCAGACCATTTTTATTTCTAGAAAAATGATAATTACACATATTTTTATTATTTTATGATAACTCCTTAAATAAAATCCAACATACAAAAATTACATGTTTACTTTATAGTATTTTATACTGATACGGCAAGTGGTCACGTTACAAAAGAACGAACGACTCGAACCCGAAGACTCGAGAGGTGAACTAATCAATTCTCTTTCCGGCTTTTAACTGCATTTGATTGGCGTGCAGGGATGTCACGTGATGAACGAACGACTCGAACCCGAAGACTCGAGAGGTGAACTAATCAATTCTCTTTCCGGCTCTAACTGCATTTGATTGGCGTGCAGGGATGTCACGTGATGAACGAACGACTCAAACCTGAAGACTCGAGAGGTGAACTAATCAATTCTCTTTCCGGCTCTGGCTGCATTGGTTTAGCTTACGAAGCTGTCATGTGATGAACGAACGCGTCAGACCCGAAGACTTGTTGTCAGATGAGGTGAGGTAATCATAGACTAAAGACCCAGGTTAACAATTAATTCATCTTTAATGTTTCTTATAACATTATCGTTTTGTATTGTTTGTAATGTAATAAACGTTTGCATAAGTAGTAGATGTGTTTGGAAAGTAACCTGTAATATTTGAATTATATTTTGCTAAAATGAACGGTATGACTCGAAAAAAGATTCGTCCATTTTGCTGAACGAGACTCAAAGGTCCGAGTCAGTAAAATGATCCGAACTTCCCATCACTATGACATATTACTTATTGCTCCCTGAAGCTTTAGATAAAAGCCTCTGCTAAATGACTAAATGTAAATATATACAAATGTAGAGATACCACCACCCATTCTTGCACTGAAAAAAGTGAGACTTTAGATCAACTTGAAAAAAATACTTAAACCTTAAACCTTAGACAACTTAAAAATTAACATCAACTTGTTACGAGCAATTTTATTTGTTTTTCTCAAATTATTTATGGCTGGTTTCAAATAAAAAATATATAAGTTTAATACACATGGATATATATATATATATATACATTATATATATCTATATATGATTGCAATTCTATTTAGCTTAACTAGTTTATTCTTTTCAGCCATTGAAGGGCACATTTATTTTTTGAAAGTTTTGAAAGTTTTTACCATAAAAAATATGTTTCATGGAAGGTTATTTTTTGGATTTAAAAAACCTGCCTGCTAGGCTCTGGGAACGTCATTCTCTCGTTGCAAATATATATATAAAAAAACTGAAAAGAACTTTCTTAAAATGTTTTTTTTGGCTTCATAAAAAATAACCAGAAGGACCCAAAACTAACATTAGTGGAACGTTCTGTGTTTTCTGGGCAATTGTCTTTGTCACAACAAATAAAGCACACATTGATGGTTAAAGACTATCCAACTTTAGAATAAGAGAGCTCACATAAAGCAAACACTGATCACAGTAACGCTGCTTTGATGAAATGTCAATGTGACGACCCCATGTTTTAAGTTTATTAATAAAATAAAATAAGTTGTAATTCGTTTGCTGGATTGCTTACCTCTTTTATATTACAGCTTCAAGTCGTAACAGTCAACATATTTTCAACATTCATTGTTGTTAAAAAAAAATATTCAATCACATTAACATATCATGACATTTGAACACTGACTCAATGGTTGTTGCTCTCATGGTAACTTTGCTTATAGATTCTGACGCACATCCAAATAAGAACACTGAAGTCTTTCTAGAGAAATAACCAAATGATGTGATGTGTTGAGGATCCATTATCAGTATCATCTTTATCTTTTAGTTTGATTCTCTGCTCTCATCCAGTTTATAAACATAAAACACCAGAATGTTTTGCAGTTGATCTGTTTATCAGAATTTCCCTGTTGATTGTCATCAATGTTGAGATTCATTCACTGATTCCTGATGACTGTGTTCATCTAAACTCTTCTGAAATGTAAGATTAAATTTGCATCAAGTTTTTAAAAATAATAGTAGACTACAAAAATGCTAATTTCCTTCCACTATAATGTTTTTCTATAATCAGCAGCACCGCACGCAATCTAAATTAGATCAGTGATTCAAACTACAGTACGAAATACTTTTTAACAACCAACACCAGTCATTTAAATTCATTTAAAAAGGGTCAAGATCCCATCTCAAGGAAACAATGATCACCATGATGGTGACTCGAAACCAACTGAAGTGTTACCAATTGAAGTAATTTTAAGTTGATCCAACTGGTAATCGATTACACTTTTGTCAGCAGATATTTCTAAAATCACAATTAAAAAGCACATTTTCTTAATCAACAATAAAACATAAACTTTGGTTTGATAAACTTAAATTGCGCAAAAATCCCCTTTTTCAAGGTCGCCTCAAAAGATTTGTCAGTGTTTACTGATTGATGATTGGCTCCTTTAACTTCTAGGCAGTGATGCTTCTTGTTGATATTTTTGGAATATCCCAATATTACATTTCTACAACAGTTCCATGGCACAAGTGTGTTGATTTTAAGAAATCTTTCCATTCATCCAAGCCAGCAAAGATTCATGGGGCCCAGATGGGTTTGATGTGGGCTGTCTTCTGGGCTATACACAGGTTCCATGTAGGCCCCATATGGGTTAGCCCATGTGAGTCTCGTTCATCAAAATGAACGAATCTTTTTTCGAGTCATATCGTTCCTTTCGTTCATTTTAGCAAAGTCTAATTAAAATGTTAAAATGTCACTTTCCTAACAAATCTACTATTTATTCAAACGTTAATCACATTACAACAAATACAAAATTATAATGCTACAATAAAAAGAAAATATTAATTACTTGTTTACATGGGTATTTAGTCTATCATTAGCTCATCTCACCTCTTATCTTGATTAATTTGTCATTTCACTGTCTTTTTCTATCAATAAACAACAATAGAGCTGGGCTATTCACCCGTTTGTTAGGAAGGTTGTAAATTAGCTAATTTCTCTGTCCAAAGCTGTTACATCACATTACAAAAGACCGAACGACTCGAACCCGAAGACTCGAGAGGTGAACTAATCAATTCTCTTTCCGGCTCTAACTGCATTTGATTGGCGTGCAGGGATGTCACGTGATGAACGAATGACTCAAACCCGAAGACTCGAGAGGTGAACTAATCAATTCTCTTTCCGGCTTAAACTGCATTTGATTGGCGTGCAGGGATGTCACGTGATGAACGAACGACTCAAACCCGAAGACTCGAGAGGTGAACTAATCAATTCTCTTTCCGGCTCTAAATGCATTTATTTAGCGTGAAGGGACGTCACGTGATGAACGAATGACTCAAACCCGAAGACTCGAGAGGTGAACTAATCAATTCTCTTTCCGGCTTTAACTGCATTTGATTGGCGTGCAGGGATGTCACGTGATGAACGAATGACTCAAACCCGAAGACTCGAGAGGTGAACTAATCAATTCTCTTTCCGGCTTAAACTGCATTTGATTGGCGTGCAGGGATGTCACGTGATGAACGAACGACTCAAACCCGAAGACTCGAGAGGTGAACTAATCAATTCTCTTTCCGGCTCCAACTGCATTTGATTGGCGTGCAGGGATGTCACGTGATGAACGAACGACTCAAACCTGAAGACTCGAGAGGTGAACTAATCAATTCTCTTTCCGGCTCCAACTGCATTTGATTGGCGTGCAGGGATGTCACGTGATGAACGAACGACTCAAACCCGAAGACTCGAGAGGTGAACTAATCAATTCTCTTTCCGGCTCCAACTGCATTTGATTGGCGTGCAGGGATGTCACGTGATGAACGAACGACTCAAACCCGAAGACTCGAGAGGTGAACTAATCAATTCTCTTTCCGGCTCTGTTTGCATTTGTTAAACGTCCGAAGCGTGTTGTGCAATGCGCATGCGCGAATGAACGAATCACTTCACAAGACGACCCGTTCTTCCCGAGACACATTTAAGATTCGTTCAAAATGAACGAATCGTTCACGAACGACCCATCACTAAGTGGAACGCTTAGAGGTGTACAAGTGTGATGGCCGCTCTACCACTGACAATATGTATTCCATGTGCTTTGTGACGGAACCAGAGGGTTTCCTTCCCCGTTTCTACACCATTATATAAAAGTGTGCGGGATGTTTAAACCGATGGACTATTGTCTTTCTTCCTCGGCTATGGCCATCTTTTCCGTTCCGGGTAAAATTGGCCCTAACTCTCTGGCCCGCCGTTACACTGTGTCTGGGCAAGTTTACAAGATTGCATTGCACTTGTTCTACTTTAAACTTGTTCAATTTTCTCTAATGAAGCTGTCCTGTTTTTCGAAGTTATTTGAATTACTGATGTACAAGTTACTCACAAGATCAATAACTGAACCCATAAAATTACAGCACATTCACTTAAAGCTTTTACTTCAGCACAATAACTGTGATTCATAAATGATGATGGGTGGTAGTTAAGAGCATGGCACTAGCAAGGCCAAGGATTCAGAGGATTACACAGAGTCAAATGTATGATACAAAGCAATGAATGAACTCACATATTACTCACGCTGTCAAAGTATGAGAATGGTGTGACATCACATGTTGACTAGGGACGTATTAACATTGATTGATAAGAACTTTGAGTCAGCTGTCCTTTTTAACATTTACAATTTTTAAATCAACCGCTTTCCCCCAATTTTGTAGGTAAACTCTTAAACTTATCTGGGTTCACAGAGAATATGTCATTCACATTGACTAATCAACCGTGTTGGTTCAATTGATGCTTATTATCTTTGATACTATCTGAGACAATAATAAGAAATGGTAGCAGGATGATTTGGAAATTTGAATTTTAGAAGCTGACTTAGGTTCGCAGATTGTGTTAAAGGAGAGGTTGTTCGACTGGTTTCACCAGATGTTAAATAAGTCTCTGGTGTCCCCGGAGTGTGTCTGTGAAGTTTTAGCTAAAAAAACACCACAGATATTTTAACATACCAGGCGCTACATTCCCACTTTGGCATGTGAGGAGAGACGCGCTGTTTTGGTTTGTGTGTCTCTTTAAGTGCAAGTGAGCTGCTAGTCTCCGCCCCCTTTTCAGCAGAAAACGTGCTGTGAGCCTGTGCTTCCAGCGACAAATAAAATAAAGTTTAATCACATAAAGCGAACGAGAAACTAGGTCTCGTCTTTGAACACCAAACACATTGTTTTCGATAAGCACACCAACTTACCCCGGGGCCATTCGCGAAGCCCCTCCGGTCCCTGTTGGTCCGGTCACGACCACATTCGGGAGAGAGAAACGGGTTGTGTGTTAAAAACCATACACACAGTTTTCTGAAGTGAAGATACTCAAGACAAACGCATCACATTAACGTTACACAGAACAATCCAGCCGCATGTTGTCAAGCCACACACATTGCTTCCTAATAGTGACAGACAAACGTGTCACGGTGACATTTGATCTACTTTAAAGTTGCCGCAGGTCCCTGAGGTTAAAAAATACCGGTAAAGACAATGTCTTTATTTGCAGCTTTGACTCGTTCAGTGTGGATGATTTCCATTGAAAACTAAATAAATCAATATCTCTCTTGTCTCTCGTGGGTCTGGGAACATTGCTCTGTTCAGCCAACAACACAACAGTTTGTAAGTTTTGCTACTTTTGCCATAGTGTTGAAACTTCACACATGTGAAAACAACAATGGCGGGGGCGCAATGGGTGGACACATTCAGAACAAGGGGCAAAAATATTATAATAAGAACGACTTTTTATGTCAGTAAGAGAGCGATTTCTGAAGCGCTCGTTTTCTCAAAGGCTGTCAGTGTGAGAATCTGGATTTCGTCCTGTCCTCTACAAATATTGCATCTGTGTTTAATACAAAGTTCATATATCATATGTAGTCATTCATATTAGATGTGCCTTACTTTCTTGTTGTTTAACCTCGTTGAAAGTTCTATCATGTCATGCTGTCTTATGTTGATATAAGTATCTGTTGTTCTCCATCTCAAGGTTCCTAATGAAGCCTAGGGACAATTGTTTTAATATTGTTTGGAGAATTGTTTTATTATTGTAATATTAAATACGATCATATCTGATTGTTCAGGAGGAATAGACTAAATAGAAAGTCTGGTGATTTTCCACTCTGGTGGTTTTATATGACACCTCCTGTTTCAAACATATAAATAATAGTCCGAAAACAATAAACATTGAACTCTGATTGAACAAGCACTTGTGTCTGTGTCAAACTTTGTCTCCAGGCCTGAAACTCTGTGTGTTCCATCGATTAGACTCTTCAACCGTAGAATATTGTTTAGACAAGGGGACATAAGAAGTTTACATTCTTACGGATTGGGGGCTCGTCTGAGGGGAGACTCTTCTCTCATTGAACCAAAGAGAACAAAGACCTCTGGGGCGCACTGACGATCGGTCACAGACCTACATTAAAAGGGGTAAGTGTTTTTCTATACAGTTCTTTATGACTTACAGAAATCTAACGCTTACCCTGTAGGATTCTTGTGTGTTTAAATTCATGTTAGTGGGAGTTGATTCTCCCATTGTTGTACCAGTGAAGCTGGCCACAGTAATTAGTAAAATAATTATTAACAAATATCAATGGTTAATTCAGTCTTGATCACACTGTAATTTGGGATCGAAGTGTTGGCTTTGAGGAGGCTTTGTTACTCACAAACAAACAAAAAATATATATAAAAAGAATTCATAATCTGTTTAATTGTTATTCTAAAAGATAACATTCTTACAGTTAAAATTGAAGATATTATTGATATCACTGTTACTGCATGTATTGAAATATTGGTGTCAGAAAAGGACGGTGAGGTAAATATCCCCCTCTGATCACAATATAATACATGCAGTATTGTTGAAACTGTTGTTCGATTGAACACAAGGGTTTTTCTTTGTTTTGTCTGTACTGTACTGTCTTATCACCGCCGGGTTTGTGTAAGATGGGGAATTCTGTTTCGAGGCCACTGCCGGGCGAAACGCCAGTCGCATTTATTTACAGAAATTATAAGGGATTTTATACAGATCCATATGTTAGCAATCTCGCAGGATGGTCGGAGGGAATAAAACCGAAAATTGATATTCCCTATCCCAGGGAAGGTTCATTTTCTGATGAGTGTATGTTATTGGCAAAAGACATGAAAAAGGTTTGGGACCAGGGTCCTGAAAAAACCCAATATGGGATTATCCATACATGAATAAAGTTTATGCAGTATGGAAAGACATGAAAAAGGTTTGGGACCAGGGTCCTGAAAAAACAAAAATTGTTGCGTATGCAAATTAAACCCGGTGGCCATTAGAAAAGCCGCCGGGATACACAAACCCTTGCCAAAAACAGACTTCTCCCTCTGCACCATCACTGTTGATAAAACCAAAAGAGATAAAACCGGAAAAATTAATTGATAAACCTAATGTAAGTACAAACCCTCAAAATTCAATGGTTTGGGTAAGAGCTGGGAACACGCTAAATGAGAGACCGCTAAGAATGTCTGATATGGAGGCGATTTGTAAAAGTTTGCCTTCTGCACAGGAAGCGGGTAAATATGTGTCCATTTTGTAAACCCACATGTGTTGTTTAGGAAACTTTTACAGATGTTGAAATATTTTTAGACAGATAAGAGTGTTTCTTGATAAATGTCTAGGGAGTCAACAGGTCTTATCTTTTGAAACAGGCAGCAAGAGAGACTCAGCTGCTATACTTTTTGTGTGTTTTAAGAATGAATGGATCGAAGATTCTAAATTGCCATTGAATAATGACATAAAGCCTCTGTTTGTTAACACTTTGTTAAATAACATGAATCATAAACAAGCGCAATTGATCAGAATAACGACTTCAAACTTGCATGATATGGCTTTAGAGAATGCCATGTTTATAGTCTATCCAGGGAAAAGGAACATTGAACAAACGTCTGTAAATCCACAATTGCCGCATCCTAGCCAAAGGAAGAAGTCAGAAATAATCTGCTTTCATTGCGGAAGGAGGGGCCATTACAAACGAGAGTGCAGACAGTTGCGCAAGCCAATTTCTGGTGAGACGCACACACAGTAGCACGCACCACCGAGCAAACATGAGAACACGGGTGCTCCACTAAATCTTTTAGGTCGTGATATGATGCATAAATTAGGCATGGATATTAAGTTTACTGATCACAAAGTTGTTTTTTCCTTTCTGTCTAGTTTACAGGCATCCGTCGATCCTCTGCCTACAACTGGACTGATAAAAGCAAGGGTATCTGTCTCCGGGGGCAGCATGTCTACACGGGTAGACTCCATGATTAACCCTTTGTTATGGTCTCTGTTCAGGGATGAAACTGGTTTCATGATTGCATCTTTGAACTGACCACCTCTTACTCTTCTAGGTTCGATCTGTTGGATACGTCCCTAGAGGGGGAGAACATATTTATGTTGATGGGTCTTGTTCAAAGCCCTCTGACGGTGTCTACCTTTGTGGCTATGCTGTGGTTTCCGATTCAGGAGAGGTAAAAGAAGCATTTGCTTTAGACTACAATTCGGCTCAAGCAGCAGAGTTGATAGCATTAATACGGGCCTGTGAGCTAATGACAGGGAAGAGAGTAACTATTTATACTGATTCCAGGTATGCTTGGAGTGTTCTTCACCATTATGCCAGAATGTGGGAAGCGAGAAGTTTTAAAACTGCTGATGGAAAACCAATAGCACATGCAAATCTGATAGGACAGTTGACTGAAGCAGTTCAGCTTCCGCTCGAAGTGGCCATAGTAAAGGTCAAGGGGCACGCTTCGGGGGAGGATGAACAGACTTTAGGCAACAGAAGGGCTGATGAAGCCGCAAAGGCAGCAGCCCAAGATCAGATTAAATCACCATTTCATCCAAAAAATGAAACACATGTTGCAATGACAGTGCACATAACGAATGCAAAGTTAAACAACACAGGGTAGAATAGCACTACCGAAATTAGGGTTAATTATCCTAATCATACATTACCATGGGTTATCTCACACCAGTTGTGCAAAAGTAGTTCAAGCAATTAATCAATTGTATTGTATAGCCGATGTTCATATAAAACAGCAAAGCTTGTTTTGGATGCATGCTTAACATGTGCTCAAGGTAAATCCACACAAATCAGCTAAGCACGATGCATTGACACATCCGGAAGCTCCTTTTCAACATTTACAAATTGATTTTACGGACATGACGCCGATAGGAAATCAAAAATATTTTTTGGTAATTATTGATCGATTATCAAAGTGGCCTGAAGCGACGGGGTTCACGTCAAAAGTAACACAGCTCTTATCAAAAGCGTTGTCTATTGATTGGCATTTTAATATTCCTTATCATCCGCAAAGTGCAACAGTCGTGGAGAGATGTAATCGAACACTTAAAACACGACTAACAAAAGCTGTACGCGAAACAGGGAAAAAGTGGGTTGATTTGTTGCCCGCAGTCTTGGCAGAAATAAGAATGACTCCATCTTCCACGACAAAATTGTCTCCGTTCGAGGTACTAATGGGTAGAACTTTCCCGACCCCGTGGGTCAAAGGCCGGTCTGGTATTTCTTGTTTAGGTGATCTTCAGGTGATCCAGGAGAACTACATGACTTCCCTAGTCGAAAAGTTAAATTCTATATGTGCTGATGTTTCTTTGTGCCTTGCTCTTCCCTCAGAGCAGCCTACTCATAACTTTGTTCCAGGACAAAAAGTCCTGGTGAGGAATCTGAAGCCAACAAAGGTTGGAGAACCAAAGTACCACGGACCAGCGACTGTGATTGCCGTCACACGGACAGGAGTTCTGACGGACTACCAGCCACAGTGGATACACACTTCCAGACTGAAGTTGTGTTCTTCAGGAGAGCAGACAAGCTCCAATTTAACATAGAATCTCAGGGTATTCACCTTACTACACCTCAGGGTGCAGAAAGCACTGACTAAGCTGAGGAAAGAACTACCTTTCGTGAGGTGGGGGCCACCCAAAGCAAGAAGATAGAAGGCCCATTGAGCCAACAGTGCTGACTCTGTAGCTTCCCCTGAGGTGCATTGAGGGCCAAATTCTATCCTAAAAGGCATTGAGGGCCAAATTCTATTCTAAAATGGAAAAAGAGAAAAATTGTTATCCTTAGTGCAAATTTCCATGGAATTCTTAGATATCAATTCCTATACTGCGTGCACACTTACAAAAGCCCTTATTGTGTTTGGCACAGATATTCTTAAATTCTTAAATGATAGAACCTAACAGGCCATGGCATCCGTTCAGGCAGCCAGGTAGACTGCGTAGAACAACGATTATTCTAATCCTAATAAGTATAATAATCACTGGTATAATCCTAAATTAAGAAGTAAAATTAGAGAGAAATTAACTGCTTACAACAGACATGATTTTAAATGATGATGGTAACTGCGAGATGCCAAAACAAATGTCTTTAATAGTTCAATTGACTCTGAATATTAAAGAAGGAAAACCAAACAAAAATACGCGAATGCAACTATCCTTTTATTAAAGATTTTGTATTAACACCTTGTTCTTTAAAGGGACACAGGACTGCTTGTAAGACCGTTGGTCTGAAAGTGGCCATTGTGAGAATCTGGATTTCGTCCTGTCCTCTACAAATATTGCATCTGTGTTTAATACAAAGTTCATATATCATATGTAGTCATTCATATTAGATGTGCCTTACTTTCTTGTTGTTTAACCTCGTTGAAAGTTCTATCATGTCATGCTGTCTTATGTTGATATAAGTATCTGTTGTTCTCCATCTCAAGGTTCCTAATGAAGCCTAGGGACAATTGTTTTGATATTGTTTGGAGAATTGTTTTATTATTGTAATATTAAATACGATCATATCTGATTGTTCAGGAGGAATAGACAAAACAGAACGTCTGGTGATTTTCCACTGCTTTGGTGGTTTTATATGACACCTCCTGGTTTAAACTTATAGATATTAGTCCGAAAACAATAAACATTGGACTCTGATTGAACAAGCACTTGTGTCTGTGTCAAACTTTGTCTCCAGGCCTGAAACTCTGTGTGTTCCATCGATTAGACTCTTCAACCGTAGAATATTGTTTAGACAAGGGGACATAAGAAGTTTACATTCTTACAGTCAGAGATAGACTCTCATAGAAAAGTGAATGATTGGTCTTTTTTCACGTTTTCTGAGTTGGCAGGTGCACTAGAGAACCGATTTTAGAATTTAAACCTGATAAAAGTCTGTTTTTCATGAAATCACCCCTTAAAGTAGAAGAACATTCACATATAATATTACATAAAAACATATTACTTTCAAATTAAATCATAGCATTTTATATGAACATTGTAATACATTTAAAGAAACACAGAGCGGCATCAATTATGTATATGTTATGTCAATGTATAGCGTTCACTTCAGAAAACATTACTGATACAGAATGACACGCACACGCACATGCAAATAAGGAAATATGAAAATAAGACTAAAACACAATAGAGGAGGAAGTGAAATATGAAAATGAGTCATCTAGTGAAATAACCAAATGATGTGAGGTGTTGAAGATATAATATAATGACATAAACACACACAGAGAGACAAACATCAGCAGATAGACGAGAGAAACACACAAGAGATGAAAAGTAAGAACTATTTACATTCTCATTCATATTAAAATCGTTCTTTTCATCATTCTGTTTTTTAAACATTTTCATCTGAAAGTAACTTCTAATGAAACTTTATCAAGAAACAGATCTTCACTTTCACACAGATGTTTATTTCACTGAAACTGTGTTAATGTCTGTCATGTATGGAGCGAGTATTGAAGTCTGTCAGTGTTGTGTTTGAGGTCCAAAGGTTTTGGGTTTGAGCGATAATGATTGGGATGTAATGTACATCTGTAAACATTTGCTATATGCAAACACATAAAATGACATTTTACTATTTATGAAACTATGATTTCTTCTCTTTAAACTCTACACACAACATGAATAATGTCACACAAAACCAAACTCTTGATATAAAACTATGTTCACTCTTCTTCAAATTGTGTCTTTGTTTTCTCATGAATGCGCTCGAGAGACGATACTGAAGAGAGGAAATGTTCAACAATATATATTTTGTTATAATTTGCACAGATGTTTTTGTCAAATTAAGTTTGAACCACTGACATCATATGAAATGTTTTAATGATGTCTTCACTAACTTTCTGCACTAGTGTTTTGACTGTTGTAAATGTTGCTCAACTAAACAATGATCATATTAATAGTGGATTGATGAAATCCCAGTCAACACGATGATGTCACATTGATCTCACAGTGATGTCACCATGAGTTCAAAGAGATCAAAATGTAACCTCACACAAACTTACTGTGTGCTCAAACTGTGACCTTCGAGGTTTAGATGTGACGGGTTTGTCATTTGAAGTCATCATTATGTTGAAGAGTGTTTGCTTTAGTTGAGCTCTTGTCTCTACAGTGTTTGACTTCTCTTCCTCTGACTGATGTAACTGTGTGTTTACTTTAGGGTGCACATTTGTTATATTGAGTAATGATAAAGGAGTCTTTGATGATAGTATAATCATGTGTAAATGTTGATGAGAACAGTGTTGTGTTGCTGGATGTGTGATAGTAGAGAGTGAGATTCAGCTGTTGACACATGGTGACGTCACTGTGAGATCAATGTGACATCATCGTGTTGACTGGGATGTCAACATTATTTCAATATTATTAGCAGGTTCAAAAGTGATCATCATTTCAACAAATCAATATTGGGGCATGAGGGGAGAGCTGCCCGTCTAGGGCCAGAACTAAGCGGTCAACGTTTAGCCAGTGACCAGATTCTCGGGGGCCCTGCACTGACAGCCTGATGGGGGCCCATAAAGTGCTAGCGCAAGATTGCTTGCAGGGAAGCAACATTCATCACCCATCAAGATCAATTCATATCACTTTCCTACCTGTCCAGAAGAGGGATCATCATTCATACTTTTTGACTCCAGCAGTGGTAGTCCTCGTGGAAATGCAGTACTATTTGAATTCTGCTTTTAGCTCTTTGTTGACGTTTTTTCTCAAGAGGAAAGTTAGCTTCCAGCTGTTTACCTTCCATTCTCCCACTCCATAAACCCAGTGTATGTGAGTGCGCTGCTGATGACCTGCAGGATCACTGAAACAATGAGAAACACAAGAACTACAACTGACGTCCAATCATAACAGTAGATGAACTCAACTGAAGATAAAGAAAACGGGACATCTCTCAAGATCTCAGTGAACAACAAACAGGATTAACAGCTTAAATTATTAATATATGGCCATCTTTAGGGAGCAAGTGTAATTTTATGAAGACAGGAGTGAAAGCTAAGATTTTTTTATGGAAAGGGTGGAAAAGAGATAGAAGTCAGAACTGATGGGTCAAAAACATAGTTTACAGAAAATATTACTAGTGTACATCTTAAGACAAAACAACTACACGGATATATTTAAGATGTCATTGCAAATTGTTTTAATGTTTTAATCTCGTTTAATGTCTTCTTTTATTTTCAGTTTATTTCGTCTAATGATGTAATTGGATATCAGTTTTAGTTCTTGTGTTACTCATTCCCTCAGTGATTCTGCTTGGTAACAGCAGGTGTTCATCATTAAAGCTTAATCTTCTCTTAATGAATCACTTAATTACCTCATTATCTTCAACACTACATCACTGTTACTTTAACACCCTGTGGAGTGGGACCACATCTACTCTGAGCAGAGTTGATTTAACACTGGCCATCTCACAGTGTACACACTCCACATATAGCACGTGTTCATAAAAATATTAAGACCCGTTTACTTGCAATTTCTATCAGGATCTAAAGAGGCTTTTGACAAGCATGACGGAAATGTTTCTGGAAAGGATTTTTTGCAGTTGTTTGTTTGTTGCCATTCGATTGCATGATCAGAGAATGTTGACGGTAAATTTGTCTGATTGACCCAAGTGTCTTCTTTTAGAATATGCCACTTTTGTCCGTAGGTTAAATGGTTCAGAAACTTCAAACAGTTTAGAGTGGCCATGTCACATGGCCTGAATGTGTTTCAAAACCGTTAGAAACGTCTCAGGAACATTCGTAGAACAAACATCTGTTCGCTGGGTTTACACCAATGGAGAACTGTGACAAGCTCAACAGAAATACTTTCAAACCAAACAAGCAGAAGAACATGAATATCTGATGTGTTTCTTCAACAGAAATGGATCAAGCTCTATATTTCAGACTTCTTGTGATAGGTGAGTTTGTATTTCTGGTTTAATGTTTGTGTGATGATGTTTAAATATCAGTTTATCTGAGAAAGCTCCAAATGCGATACACTAGGATTGAGCTCCAACTTGACTCGACACATCTTTCCTTTAATATAGAGTTAGTCAGGTCCAGTCTTCAGGACCTCTCCCAAAACGTTTTAGAATGTTAGTTAATGTTTAAATCAGCCTTCCCAAGTAGCACACTTAGCAGTTGATGAGTTAAATCAGGTGTTTTATACAGAGAGACATCTACAACATTCTGGGAGCAGAACTGGAATCGAAAACTCTGTTCTAGTGCAGGGTTATCCACCAAACAAAGGCCAAAAGACATCCTCTGAGGAACCAGAATGAAAGTTTTTAGCAACGGTCATGGGTTAATCCTAGTGAAGACAAATGTATAGTTTAATGCACCGTTTTGGATAAAAGCGTCTGCAAAATGCATAAATGTAAATTACATCTTCTGACCGTCTGATATAGATGTCCAGGTGATGTCTAAAATGACACTGGACAAAAATCACTTGTTCACCTGCAATTAATGTTGAAATAGAATGAAACCACCATTCTTGTGATCAGTGTTTGCTTAACTTGGGCTCTTAACTTGGGCTCTTAACTTGTATTTTATTGATAAGATACCAATTAACATAAGACGTGCAGACCAGTGGAGAAACGCTGGCTTTCTGCTCATTGTTTCTGCCGGTGATCCACTGCTGAGCTGCTGCTTTATCAGTAATATTTGCTGGCCGTCCCTGATTTACAATCTTTAAATCAAATTAACCAAAATGTCCTTAAACACAATAATTGATCAAAAACAATGCTCAACAGAATGTGAAAAGGTATTCATATTTTAACAGATCAAATACACAAAAGCTTTTGACCGACGTTCAGTTTACATTTATTTGCCATATGAGGCCATGGTTCTCAGTCGGAAAAGGGTGGCTTGCTCACTTCTGGTAGGTGGAGAGTTCCTGCCTCAAGTGGAGGAGTTCAAGTATCTGGGGGTCTTGTTCACGAGTGAGGGAAGGATGGAACGGGAGATTGACAGACGGATCGGTGCAGCTTCTGCAGTAATGCAGTCGCTGTACCGGTCTGTCGTGGTGAAGAAGGAGCTGAGCCGCAAGGCGAAGCTCTCGATTTACCGGTCAATCTACGTTCCTACTCTCACCTATGGTCATGAGCTGTGGGTCATGACCGAAAGGACAAGATCCCAGATACAGGCGGCCGAAATGAGCTTTCTCCGCAGGGTGGCCGGTCGATCCCTTAGAGATAGGGTGAGAAGCTTGGTCACTCGGGAGGAGCTCAGAGTAGATCCGCTGCTCCTCCACATCGAGAGGGGCCAGCTGAGGTGGCTCGGGCATCTTTTCCGGATGCCCCCTGGACATCTTCCCGGGAAGGTGTTCCGGGCATGTCCCACCGGGAGAAAACCCCGGGGAAGACCTAGGACTATGTCTCCCGGCTGGCCTGGGAACGCCTCGGTGTCCCCCCGAAGAGCTGGAGGAAGTGTCTAGGGAGAGGGAAGTCTGGGCATCCCTGCTTAGATTGCTGCCCCCGCGACCCGGCCCCGGATAAGCGGAAGAAAATGGATGGATGGATGCCATATGAATCGTTATCCATGTTTTTTACGGCATTTCCAGAAAGACAATAAATACAAAATCAATCAGTTTTACTCCATAATAACTTTGATAGCTGTAGTAAAACCACAGTAAATACAAAAATTACCATGTCTTTACTTTAGGAACCATATTTTAAACTTTTCCCATGGTTTCCTAAAACTACAGCTTCCCATAGCACTCCAGCATTCCTATATTATGACAACCTTAGTTTGAAAGAAGAAAACCTTGATTGCAACATGACACCACAGGAAATCCCAGCTTAATGAAGGGTTAAGCCATTTATAAAATACAAATAATTTCAAAGCAGCTTTACGGAAAATGCAGGTTTCCATATCACAATCAAAAAATATATGTTAATCACCCAGAGGGATCTATGACTCACTGAGAATCAAATCATGTTCATATCACAATAGCTCTTAGATAATACAAGTCAGCTTCAAGTCATGTTCAGTTAGAAATAACAAACATGATTATAGGATAATATAACAGATTTTCAACCCACTTTGTATTGGTATAATGTCTATAATATATGTAAATGAACAATATTTGAATGATGCGAGACACATTATAAGCCAGAGTTTTGTGGACTAATAAATGGGAATATCTCAATACAAGTAAACATTTTCTGTATACATATATTGTCATTATTGTAAAAATATATAATATTTGCCATAATCTGAAGTCTACGTGAGTGCTGGTGTCATCTGAAATCTTCACAAGTGATCCTGGATCCAAACTGGATCATCTGTAATCTTTAGTTGCTTTATGATGTTCATCCTTGGAGAGTGAAACTGTAAAGCAAAAGCAGAAGGATTAGCAAAACTGCTGTTTATATTCTTTCAAGCAAACGATGATGAGGGTTGGGCACATTACTTTACAAGAGTAATTAGTTATAGCATCTTCTCACAAATAGTAATTGAGATATGAACCCAGTTCCTGTGCTTAGGAGATTTCTCTCATTCAGACTCAAAACACAGGCTCTTTCGTTCAATGAAGGGCGTATCTGTTCAGAACCTTCAACCAATCGTGTGCTCTGTCAGATCTCAAACTCTTGGCTTGTGCTTTCAAGACTAGTAAGGCAAAACACTCTCTATGAAATCTGATTTCAGTGCATTTCGTGAACGAGAACAATTTATTCACTTAATGATTTGTTCAAAAAGAATGACTCATTCAAGATCGTAATATTACTAATTTAAAGGTCATTAGACTTTGAATGATTCCTTTTGTTGATTGTCACCTTTGTTTAGATTCATACACTGATTCTTCATGTCTGTGTGATTCTAAACTGTCATTATAAATGTAGCCAAAAGCACACAGTTACAGAATACCATATGATCCAACACCTACAAGTCAAGGGTCCAGAACACAACTCAAGGAAAGATGGACATGATGGTGTCTTTCAACAAAACAAATATTAAGTGTTAAAATAAAAAATCTGCACTCATTCAGACCCACGGTGCATACAAATAACACTACACTGAATGAAAGTATACAGAGCGTCAAGGTCCAAAACAAAGAAACACTGATCACAATCATCATAATGGAAAATCAAACATTGTTCAACATTACATGTCATGTTAGTAATATTGATTCAATGCCGTTAACATTGATGTATCAACAGTTTTTATCATTGATTGAATGGTTTCTGTTTGTTTTCTTGCTGTGTGTGGATAGCTCTCTGTTCATCATCTGAATGCTCTCAGCGCCGCTATCACTATATAAACATGAAGAAGACCTGGACTGAAGCTCAGATATACTGCAAAACACTCAACTACACAGATCTGGCCACAGTCAACAACATCAATGACATGAACGAACTGAAGAACATTGTGAAGAACAAAAAGAACTTCTGGATTGGACTGAAGAAAACAGGTGTTAATAAATGGAAGTGGTCTCTGGGTGATCCTGTGAACTATACGAACTGGGAATCTGGACCAACAAATGACCGACGTGATTGTGCTGTTATGAGAAATGGAAAATGGCGTCAGCAGGACTGTAATAAGAACATGAGATTTATCTGCTACAATGGTGAGTGACAGCAAACCTTCACTTCACTAAACATGATCATAAGACAACAATAATAAACATCATAAACAGTTAAGACACAGAACATGATCATAAGACAACAATAATAAACATCATAAACAGTTAAGAAACAGAAATAATGATCTTTGACTTATTCACTCTTCTGTCAACTACAGCAAACTACACATGAGGAACACTGAGATCAGTTTATTCTCTGAACATCAATAAAAACATTTCAAATGGATGACAAATAATCTCTCTGCTTTATTTTCAACAGAGAGCAATAAGAGTCACATCATCTACACTTCTACTAAAACATGGAGAGAAGCTCAGAATTTCTGCAGACAGTATCATACTGATCTGACCAGTGTGAGGAACCAGACTGACCATCAACTGATCCACAACATCATTAATAATGCTGAGAGATCTGTCTGGATTGGTCTGTTCAGAGACACGTGGGAGTGGTCAGATAACACTGACTCCGCCTTCAGATACTGGAGGTCTGGTGAACCTAATGGTGGATCATCTCCTACAGGTTTCTGTACAGAGATCATGAATGTTCGGGGTCAGTGGAATGATGCTGGTTGCAGTAAACTTAAGCCATTTGTGTGTCATGATGGTGAGTAATAAAAGTTTAACAGTGACAAAAGTTTCTTGATTATTCAAATCTCAGTTCATTCACAGGGTCTCTATAATTTTATAATGTTTTGTTTTATAAGTAATCCATAAGGATCCTAACTCCACCATGTCAGAAGCCACTCCTGCTGATAATGGGACACAGGAGAATGTGAGCGAGGCAGATGGTGAGGTTATTTTTATTGAGTCATTTATTACATTTCATAGTTTAATGTTAACATGTAATATATTGACAATATTTATGCTTAATTTGATTAGAATTAGTATGTCCCAAAGCATAGAACGCTGACATAAGTATTCTAAAATTACTTGTTGGTCAATCGTTTCCAATGAAATTTCAATCTGCAGATACATGAACACTCAAACGGCTGATATTACCCACAACGCACCAGGAGTAGAGTTTAGTGATGCTTCACTGCATTTATAAAATGAAATAAGAGAAGCTTCCCTGAAGGAATAACTGAAATTACAGTAGACAGTAAACATTACATACAAACTAATGCATGAATACATACTTAAATAACAAACATGATAACAGCAGCCAGGTGCACCGTTCAGAACGATTAGTTGAAAGATTTGATCATACAAGCGAATTTCGATCTGGAACTTCGCAATCAATTCACCGCTCTTTTTAGCAAGTCGAGTCAAACCTAAAACACCAAGAACCTAATACAGCAAAGAGCAGATACCCTTAACATTGCGCTAGTAGCAGCGAGTGAAAAGGTCCTAGGAAAAAGACCAAACAGCCGAAGTAGCCACTTGAAGATTTCAAGCGCAATCAATCAAGGGAATAGAGAGATTAGAGGAGAAACAAACAGTCGAGTGTCAAGACAGCTTTCAGAAACTGACAAAGTGGCAGACCTCAATACTCAACTAGAAGCTCTCGAACTGGCAAACCAAAAATACGAGTATCGCACAATGTGGTCTCTAATCGACAAAATCTCAGAGAAACCGCAAGCAAGTCTTTGAAGCAGCAAACGATGTCCGAATGCTAGACGGCTCTCAACCAAATTCAAAGACTGAGCTCACCAGCGACTGGGAAAAGGACTTCTGCAGACTCCACAACAACAAGAGTGTGAAGGTAGAAACAGTCAAATTTCCAAAACCAAGTCCAATGCGAGCGGATGTAGTGACAGGGATTGAACAGCTTAAGTGGAACAAGTCGCCAGGACCCGATTTTGCAATGACGGCAGACCTCCCGAAAGACGGAAACGAATTCATAGTAAAAGAAAACAAGCCTGCAGAGTTGGTGCAATTCAAGTGTTGCTTCGCGTCAAAACAATGGGTGTCGAGCCTGATCATCCCACTGCCCAAGAAAAAATGAATGCTTCCAGTGACAATGAACAACTTGACGAATTCAAGTATCTTGGATCCTACGTCATATCCACAGGGAAATACGTCAAAAATCCTATCTCTCTTGTACGGGAGGTCTTTACCAAGTTAAAGAAGCTGCTCACCGCTCGACCTCTTGTAAGAACAGGATGTTTGTATTTGAGTGTTCTCATGTAGAGTTTGTGTTGTGTTGTGTGTTCAGAGAAGCTGATATTGATCGAGGAGAATCTGAGCTGGACTGAAGCTTTGAGATACTGCAGAGAGAATCATGTGGATCTGGTTTCAGTTGATTCAGAGAACATTCAGCTCTGGGCCACAGAAATGGCTCTTGAGGCCTCGACTGATAGCGTGTGGCTGGGGTTACGTCACTCCTGCTCTGTGGGCATCTGGTTCTGGGTGAATGGAGAGATCGCCTGTTATCAGAATTGGGCTCCGGGGAATGAAACATTAGTGGACGACTGTGAGCGTGAAGGGAGATCTGGAGCGGTTCAATCTGGAGGACGTCATCTCTGGATCAGTCTTCCTGAATCTAAACAACTCAACTTCATCTGCAGCAGATATGATTGATCATTCAATCATGTGTGTGTTTCACTACCCGTCATACACAGTTTGTTGCTTTTTTCTATTAGTTTTAATTTGTTTCTTGGTGATGGGGTAATATTAAATACAACTGTCTCATCTCAAACTTGTTTAATACATATTCATAAACTACATTTATTTACAATGTTCTGTGGATCCTGAAGAATTCTGACACAATCGTTACATTTGGTGATCTTGTGCTGAAATGTCATGAAATGTATATGTACGCAAAATTATATATTTTGGCTCTTTTGTTCAGTGTCTTGTGTGATTTGTGAATATTTTGAGGTCGTATCAGAGGTTAATGTTGGTTTTTGGATCTTAAGATAGTTATTACCAGGAGTGTCCACACTAAGGCTTACCCAGCAAGCAAAAAGGTTTGTTCCATAGACGACTCCAGTCCACGTTCATCCCCACCCTTAGTGTTTTGGATGTCTCTCTAAATAACACATGAAGTTAATGAGTTAAATCATGTTGAGTTAAGGAATCAATCATCACTTAATTATCTCATTAATGATGAAATAACAACAGTAATCAGTGAAATAAAGTAGAAATAATAATAAGTAACCACAATAGTTTTTAGTGTTTCCTTTAGTGGGGGTCTCACCCTTGATTCAGTATGTGAAGTTTGTTTTTAGTTGTAATAGTGTGTTTCTGAAGTA
Source organism: Triplophysa dalaica (assembly GCF_015846415.1). Classification (NCBI taxonomy): domain Eukaryota; kingdom Metazoa; phylum Chordata; class Actinopteri; order Cypriniformes; family Nemacheilidae; genus Triplophysa; species Triplophysa dalaica. The sequence goes on along the minus strand of NC_079546.1, from coordinate 24,236,339 downwards.
CATTCAAAACACCTTGACAGAAGGTGAAATGGATTGTTTCCCTTTAGGTGGTAATTGCATTAGAGTACATGATAGTCAAATGCAGATGTGTTTTGTTATTGTATGACTAGGTGAGGTAAAAAAATTTGTGAAGGATTTTTTTTTTACTATTCCAATAGTAGAAAAATCACCTGAACAATTCAGACATCAAGAATCAGCTCATGAAACTCAACAGTGGTGACACTCAATAAAAGAAAGCTTTATGCTGCAATGCATTTTGGGTAACAGCCTAGAACAGAACTCCTCCATGACTCCCAGCATGCATTGCTGCATGAAGAAAAGATGCAACTCAACTTTGTCACCATTGTTGAGATTCATAAGCTGATTCTTGATGTTTGGAAGTTTCGAACTTTTAAATTGCTGCTGTTTCCATCGAAACTGTTAAAACAGAGATGTAATCTAGGGACATATATGTCTGATAAATAACACACCAGCACTCAAAGTTGTGCAAATTTTCCCAACAACAAGAAACTAAATCATTTTTTCTTTTCTTGGTTGCTAAATTTGTGTATACACAAACTTCTTGTATAAATCAAGGGTAAAGACCAACTAAAGGAAACACTAAACACTATTATGGTGACTTCTTATTGCATTTACATTTAGTCATTTAGCAGACGCTTTTATCCAAAGCGACTTACAAAGAGTTTAGGAGCAATAAGCGATAGTTCATACAGGAGCCATAATACATTAGGTGCCAATACAAAGTTACTGGTTTCAACAAAAGCTAGACCACTACCTGTTGAGAGAAAGGGTTAGTGTAAGGGTTATTGTTCATGTTTTCTTTATTGATTGTGTTTGTGAACAGCAGCTGTTCATCATTAAAGAAATAATAAAGTGATGATTGATTACTTAACTCAACCTGATTTTACTCATTAACTTGTAGTAATGCACGTGGATTGGAGTGGTCTAATGAACGTCTAAGGAACACATTTTTGCTTGCTGGGTATATAGTCAAATCAGAATTGTCACGTCTTGTCCAAAGTCGACTGATAGTCGAATCACACACACACACACACACACACACACACATCAGAGGGCTGTTCCATAAAATAATTTTGGTAAATCAGACTTAGTGTTGGTCAGCTGGCTAACTGAAAGGCTAATCCTTAGTTGTTGCTTAACTAAAGGTCAGTTAGCCAGTTGACCCACAGTAATGTGATGATATTACCTATGATCCTCTGTCATGATGCAATATTATATCACTTTATTTAACATTATTAATACAAATTTTAATTTAATTTAATTTAATCAATTGAATAAACGATAGACCACAATAATAACTGAATATAGCGTATGTGGACATATATCTGTTAGATGATTGATTTGATATAAATGTTTAAACTAATGTCAATGAATTTTGAACTCCCCAATAAAGTGATAATAGCTAAAAACAACAATTTCAAACTTATACTGGCCAAAAATAAATAGTTTATATTGACCTACAGTTCCACAAACATGTCAAGTGAAATGTGATGTCTTGTGTGTGTTGTATATTGTCTGTGGGATGAGAGAGAAGCTGTCAGTGAAGGTTGTAGAGAAGGACTGATGGACAATAAGATGAATTTGATGACATTTAAACAGACAGTTAGAATGTGTTGGTAGCTTTAACTTTTCACTTTTCTTTCAGTGTAATAAAATGATGTTATTATAGGTTGGAGCTGCTTGCTGAACAGAAAGTATGCTATTAAATTGTGTTGAAAGAACAGATCAGGTGTCACTGTTGTATGGGTTCTTTTTCTTGCATCTTGGTCCAGTTGCTGGATTTTCAACTCCTTTTTATATTACATGTCTACATCCAGAGCTTCCCTTTGTGTGAGGAGGTAGTGCTTGTACACAGTCTTTGTCTTCTTTGCATTATTATGTGGGAACAGAAACTGAATATTCCCTTCGTCACAGTGTAAGAGGGCGAGTCAGTGTCCTGCTGACAATAATATTTAGTAAATACACGGTGATCACTTCTCCACACAAATCTAATGTAATGTACAAACAGTGATTACTGTACCTTAGATCTCTGTGAACATATATACAGACACTTTTTTCTGAATTCAAAATCGTTTTTTTGACAATAAATCAGTGCTTAAAACGCTCTATACACACAGAGTTTCTGGTTGTTTTCGAGGCTAAGATATAGTTATACGTACACATCATACCATTTCTGAAATCTTGTTAAACCTTAAGACATTTACGCAGCACACTATTGTGATGCATTATATATATATATAATTAAAAATCAGGTAATGTGCACAGCAAAACCCCAGTGTTAAATTAACAATGTTAGTGTTTATATAATTATCACTCAGAGTGTTAAAAAGTAACACTGAAGCAGAGTTAAAGTTAATGAGATAATTAAGATGATCAATGAAGTGATGATTGAGGATTATTCATGAACACCTGCTGATAACAAACACAATCACTGAAGAAAACATGAAAAATAAAATATCACCCTGATAATGTTTAGTGTTTCCTTTAGTTATGCTCTTTTCATTGTTAATTCTTTTCTTTGTTTTTGGTTAGCTGAAACAATGTGTTAATAATGTACATGTATAACAGCAAAACAAAGTTAAATATTATTGTCAATTTATTTATGGTATTTGATACAGTTAGGACTTTCTTAAACTTGCGGTTTCTTAAACATGTTTGACTGTTATAAATGTGCCTCTAAAACACACTATTACAGTAAATTATAAATAGATATTAAATTTAAGAGCCAAACTAAAGGAAACACTAAACACTATCAGGGTAAGTTCTCGTTTTTCATGCTTTCTTCAGTGATTGTGTTTGTTATCAGCAGGAATTCATCATTGATGATCAATCGTCACTTTACTAATCACATTAATTATCTCATTAACTGTAACTCTGCTTCAGTGTTACTTTTTAACTCTCTGAGTGAGAATTATATAAACTCTAATAGTGTTAATTTAACACTGGAGGTTTTGCTGTGTAGGCTTAACATTTTTGTACAATATATTTTAATAACCCCTTGATTCCCAGATAGCAAATTTTTGCGGCTCAAATCCGGCCCACACCTTAATCCCCATACCGTGTTGAATGATGGCCCTTGGGCCTTGAGCTGACCGCTCCTGTTTGCCACATTTGGGCCGCAGACATACCAAAGCTATGCCACATGTCAATAAATCAAAACAAATAAAGCAGAGCTGACCCAAATATAAACAACAGTTCATTTCAATTCTGGCTCAGATTTATCCCGAAACCAACAGCTTTCTGTGCTCCTGTTTTAAAGAATTTGTATTGAGTTTCATTATTATTATAGTGATGATTGAGTCATTAGTGATGAACATCTGCTGTTGACAAACAGGATCAATGCAGGAAAGTGATAAGAAAAACAATAAAAAAATGATTTGCCCAGAGGAACACAACAACTACAACCTGAAAAACAACCCAGCTAAAAAAAGTCTGTTATATGAACGTTCATTTTTCACATTATAAAACAATCAAAATGTCAGTTATGTATATGTTTTTAGACCAGCTGAATGAAGTCACCAGCACTGGGATCAGTGTTTCCTTGAGATGGGGCTCTTGGCCCTCGGCTTTCAGTGTGCTGCATTATTGTGCCTTTAAAGTAGTTGTAGTGGTATAAATTCAATGTCTTTCCTTATTGGTTATTTGTAATCATGTGTTTAATGGTGTGTTCACTTCCTATTCCATCATATCCGTTGTGTTTTTTGTATAGGTTGGTGATAAGAGGTGACCAATGGGATGGTTTGTTTTCAGCCAAAATGTTTGTTTTGTATAATAAAACTGCTTCATCATGTACACAAGTTTCCCCGTTTCTCAGTCTCTTAGGGCAAAATTGTTGGGTGCCGAAGCAAGAGTCAACAGAAAGATGGCGCTCGTTGTTATGGATTATCTTTGGTTTGAATGAAGCCTCGGCACCATTGGATTGGATTGGAATGCAGTTGCCAATTTGCAAAAGGATAATAACGTATATTTAAGCATAGTACCAGAAACGGTATAGGAATTACAGTACGTTATGGATTTATTGCCCTTCATCAAGATGCTATGAATACCATGCCGGGATACCATGAACTCCACGCTAATGCTATAAATACTATTTGACGGCATGAGCACGATGTTGAGCTATGAAAGCTACGTTTGTCAAGATGTAGTGACTGCCATGCTATGCTATGAGTGATGTGTTTTGCACAGGAGATTCCGGGAAAAATACATCAAATGCCCAATGTTGCCAAGTGGATGTTTGTTGGAATACTGGATGAATTAACGTTCCTGTGGATTGGAAATGCATTCCTAATGTTACATGCAGCGCTTGGACAATGTGCACAAATAATTGAATGGATTCTTGTGGAAACTTGTTTGTGCCGTTGAATTGTTTGGTGATATTCAAAAGGTTTTTTAGAGGGTTTTTTTCATAAACACGATGGAATTTTTGCTGTTAATTTTACAGACAATTTTATTGTGTTTTCCGTTTCTTTTCAGGACGCTTTCTGATAACAGGTTTTTTGTGTGAAAACAAAATATTTTCACTGTTAATTTCATGGGCATTAAG